>NC_133574.1:12004000-12606750 GCF_048773025.1 Camelus bactrianus
TGTAGGTTCCCCATGTTTCCCTTATTCCTCACCTTCACTCCTTTCATGGGCACTTGGTAATATTCCTTTTCAATAATTTCCTTTGGTTTCCTGTAGAGTTCATGACCTCCAGGAACAGAGAAATTTCCTGCTGAGATACTTTTTATTAGTGTCTTTGAAAGCTGATCAAGTTTAGTCTGGCAATATTTGATTGATGTCTCTTCATTCTGCATCAAGAAATCATCTTTCTTATTCTTTATGATTTCCTAGAGGGAAGAAAGATAGAGGGCTGTCACCAGAAGCAAGGAACAGAAGAAGTAAATTTCCAAAGGATCTGGTAGAAGAATTGGTCTAATTGTGTTCCTCATGAGAAAAGTATTCTGTTGGAGGACATGTAATAAAACAGCAGTCACAAGATTTGATTTATTCACAGCTCTGAAAACTCTGGAAGACCATGGGGAAGTTCCCTAACCTCCTTTGGGTATTTCATCTGAGCTGTTGGGGTTGCATTACCTAATCTCTCTGGTTCCTTGAAGCTGCCACATTCAGTGATTCTGTCTTCAATGATAGATACAACAAGGAGCAACCTAAGCTGAAAGTGGCCTGAGATGTGGATCTGAAAAGAGAAATTTTGGTTCCCAGCCATAGGAGTGTGTTCACAGAAAAAGAAGCCAGCTAAAGAATGTCTTGGGTGTTCTGGACAGGCTTGGAATCCACAGAAGTATTTATTTCAAGAGGATATCTATACTGATTTTTCATTGAAGGTCAAAGGGAGTTCCAGATAAACTGCCTGAGTTCTGGCAGTCAAAAAAGAAGGAAATGTAGTCCTTTGAAACTCTGTCCCTCATGAGAACATGGACTACTTTATCCTTGAGTGAGAGATGAGCCATGGGACCGGTAACAACACTTCTAGTCTTCATTCTTCAAGGGGAGGTGACATAAAGTAAATACTAAGACAGATTACCACAAGGTTCCTCTGGAACTCCTGCTTGTCTTCCTTGAAGGAGTGCTCCATAAAGACTGCAGGGGCTTCCCTCTCACAGGCAGCATGCACCTCCATCAGCTCCTGCAGCATGTCTGTGGGGAAGCTCACTCGCTGGGCTATCTGCTCGCTGTAGTGGTTGTCTGCCTTCTGAATGGCAGCTGAGTTCTCCAGCTGGGCCAGAGTTGTCACTGCATTCTCCAAGCGAGGTACTGCTCCGCTAATGCTAGTATCCAGGTAGGTCACAACCAGAGTCCTCAGCCCTGAAGAAGCCAGGAAATTTAGGGTCTAAATATCAAGTTATCAGTCAATGGCTCCAGGATTCTGAGACTATGCTTCTAGGGTCATATACACATGCACACACACAAACACACACACGCACCCCTACCTCCTTCTACTATTATCACCTTCATTTTCTACTGACTGTTCATTTTTATGGTTTTCCAGGCCACAGGACTAAAAAAGTTAATATCTACTTCTATCTAACATACTAGGGGCTACCTGGAAAATACAGTTTCTCATTTTAAAAATTGAAAGAAATATAGATTACATAGATAGACAGATGAGGCAAAGTGTACCATGTTTAATTTATTCCTAATTCTGAGGCTTTGAATGGATTTTCAGTGATTTATGGGCTAATATTTATTTTTGGACCACTCTAAATTCTCAAAATATCTTCTGAATTCTCCTTGTGAAGAACACTTATTGTATAGGACTTCCTTTGAAAAAATGCAGTATTCTGTTTTTACACCAAGAGAGTGATTATGTTCTAAGTGGAAGATGTTTTCAGATAAGTGGGAATCACCGATATCATTGACAAAAGTTGCAATTTGGGGAAGGAATTTGTAAATCCCCCAAAGTGAGATAATTATAAAGTATACAGATTTCTTCATGGAGTATAAAAGTCTGTAAAATCAGAATCCTTTATAGAATCAAACAAAAATACTAGAAAGCACATTATATAAAATATTCAACATATAGCAGTCCCCATGGAAATGGGAAAAAGAGATTCACCTTTCCCAGTGACCATGATTCCTTCTGTGAGGGTCTTGGTCCTTGCATCAATGAAGATGTAAGAACAGAAATTTTTTGTTTGCTCCTGGAATTTAGGATCCAGTTGGTCTTCAGATACCATCCCAATATTGGCTAGAATTTTTTTTCTCTATGTTGGCCAGTCAAAGACAAAACACTTCCATCTTGGAAATAAATGCCTGATGCAGTCTCTGGGTAGATTGGATGTTTGGGCTTTGGGATTCTTCCCTGAGGGACAGAAAAACAGGGATTAGAGTGTGTAGAGTCTTGAGGCGAGGGGGTTTCAGGTGTTCATGGCAGGGATTTGTGTGTCTTTGCCATTTCTACACATAGAACTCTTTTAACATAGACATTCAATACTTCTTTGCACATCAGACTTATACCAATGATATAACTGCAGAGAAATTTAGGGAGACATCTGATCCAGTAAAGGAAACCTATGGCTGGTCTCTCCAGACATGCACATAGTAGAGTGGTTGTCTATGATGTGTTTGCTTAACTAGCAGCTAAAAGGATGAAAGGTCACATGAAACTTTCTGCTCAACTCAACCTCATGTAGGAATTGAGCTGTGGAACCAAAAAGGAGAGCTACAAACAAGGGATCATGGACAGTAATTGGAATATTAGGAATGACATCCTCATTATTTAAGAAAAACTGTTTTGATGCTAAAAATAATTGATGCAGTGTTATTTATTTATTAGTAAAAACCTCTGAAGTATAAATGTACCTGAAATATAATTTTAAGTTATCACCACTAATCTATAATCTCTTTGAGGTAAATGTTTATATCTGGTCCTCTCATGCCAGCCAATTTCTTAATAGCTGTTTTGAGAAATCATAAATAGAAACGTGAAAGGAAGAATGACTAAATTGGGATTGATATTTCTCTCAAGGTTTCAATAGACACACATCCTTGGAAATGTAACCCATGAAAATAAATTTTTACCTTGTAATTAATTCATGGGTAAACATGTGGGAATTAGGAGAAAGCTATGATGTGGAAGGTAAAATGAATATTCTAATAATTGTCAGTATTATTGAAAAGGCATAGATTGTAAAGACAGTCACTTCTTCAGGTTTATTTAGAACATACAGTCATTTTGTAGATGATATAATTATACAGGATTAGAAAGTTTTCTAGCCCTCTTTGAAAAGAATAATATGTGAAATCTATATTATGTTCATTAGATAAGCTTTTCACTGCAGTTTCATGTCTAACAATTAGCTGATTAGTTGTTTTCTTCAACAGAGAAAAATTGAAGGAACAGGAAACACAGTGTCCAGTCTTTAGAATATTTCATCACCCATGTAAATCTGGATGGTAAATTTAAAGATGTATAAAAAACAAATTGGTTTTGAGTAATTTCACTTTACACTTTACTTTTCTTGAGTAAACTTCAACTGTAGCCCCTAGATCTTTGCAACCCACTTTCCAGCCACCATTTCCACAGACTTTGATTTAGTCTCAAATACAAATGCAATCACAAAGATGAGGGATATTGTTTAGTAGATCCCACACTCTATTGGACCGTACACTGCCCAGGCCATACTCTGATACCTGGAATCAGCTTCAGGGCATTCTCCAAGTACTCATCTTCTGTGATAGGCTGACCACATAACTGCAGCTCCAGGGTGAAATCCCATACAGTCCAGATAAATTCTGGAAACAAATTCACAAATTCTGTGGAATCTTCTACTCTATCAGGTGTTTGAGAGGACTTTGCCCTGATGTTTTGCAAGCTCTGTTGCATAACTAACATTTGGTTAGGGAAAAGAAACTCACTACCAACAATTCACACATTTCTCTAGTATAAAAATATTATAATCACACTTTTGCCATGGGTCCCCTCTGCTCCACCCAAGAAACTAAATGACAGGAAGGGAGAGACTGACTCTATCCTCATCCCCATGAATTCAGTGAAACATGGTGGTTCAGGACCTGGAAGGATACTGCAGATGCTCCAGGGCCTGGTGGTTGATGGTGCTCATGCTGTTCTAGACAAAGCTACTGCAGAGAACCACGGTCAGGGCAAAGATCCATGAATCCTTCTTAGACTCATCCTAGAAAGCACATTAGAACAAGAGAGTTAGAAGTTTACCCCTACATTAGAAATTCATCTGTACACTTCTTCAATCATGGTTTCATTTATTATTTCAGCTAACATACTCACCATGCAAAGAAATTGAAGACAGATGTAAATGCAGATATCAACTTTGACAATTACAGAGACATTTCTTGTGTTTGCAAATTTTTCATATATAAAAGGATTCTAGTGTTCACAGTGCTTTCTTTTTCCTCAATTGGATAAAGTAAAATAACATATACAGAAAAACTAATACAGTACCTGTTGTGTAATTAGGAATTCAGTGATGAGTGTGGGCACTTATTCATTCTGCATTTATTTATTAATCAGAGTCCATATAAAATATACAATAGTTGGCATAACTGGGTATTTAAATTATATGCAATCAATAAATACTTGCAGGAAGCTACTAAATATACCCCACTGTTCTTAGATTTTAAAAAAGCAATGCTAAAAATGAAAATTTTCTTTCAACATGATAATTTCAAAGCAGTGGACAAACATCCATAACAGTAAGTGCAACAATGATAGAAGTATCTGTAAAAGGCTTACTCTCAGTAATGTATATAAGCAGTGAAACCTATAGCTATAACACTAAACTAAAATTTAGAAGTCTATCAAGGAAGAACAGAGCTATGAAATTTGGAGAAAGAATATGTGATCTGAAAGCTTCCTCAATGTCTTGAGCTGAATATTAAAGAACTGGTAAATGTGGAACTGAAGAAATGAAGGTGATCCCATAGACAGGAAAACCCAGAGAAACAAAATTAGAGATGGGAGAAGACAGGGGTCTTGTAGTTAGAACAGAGTCATTTGAAGGCAGAGGGCAAGTGGAGAAGTTAAGGTGAGTTTCATGCAGCCTAATCAAGGGCCCTAAAGCCCAGGCTAAGTTGTATAAATCATAGCATTGTCTAAATGATGGCATAAACTGGAAATAGTTTTTTTTTATTATAAATGGCATGTAAAGTTGCTCCCAGTGTAAATGCAAAAACTGTGGTTTATGTTGAGAAGATTCTAAATGGGAGTTTGGGGGGATAAGAGTCTATTCATTACTTTCTTTCCCCAAAACAAAGTTTTTAAAAATAATCAATTAGGATAAGAAGAAGTGGCAGTTATGACAAACAATTATTTCAACAGCAAGATTATATCATTGTTTGATATATGGCTTTAAAAATAAGCAGACTTTCTAACTCCTGTTGAGAAAAAAGACAGAGCTATAAAAATGTAGGTACTATTTCCAAATAAATCTCAAAACGGTGAAAGGAGGGATAGTTCATTTCACCAATTAGCAGAAAGCTAAAACACCAAAAATCCATTTTAAAATGTTTCTTGTAGGACAAAAACTTACTTTTATAGAACTTGCACATTCAGAGGTGTCTCATAGATTTCCAGAACACTCTGTGAGTAGTTGATGAACTTCATCATAGAAAATGTAAACCCGTCCCTTAAATCCAACCCTCAAATACACTCTTCACCTTGAAGCTAAGAAGGTGAATCAGAAATTTTTCCTCACTCACAGATTGATACTTCTCCTCTTTCTTAGTTATGCTTAACTGTAAGTTCTCAAAACCATTAGGTGCTGCCTGGATTGCCTTTCAAAACTGAAGGACTTATTCCCCCAGCTGTTGGGAGTGCTGGTGGAAGACAGTCTTCAGGTGTCAGCCCTGTTAATTAGAAAGGCTTCTGGAGCAGCTCTTCAAAAATATATCAGCACCCCTGTCCCAAAATCAGGATAACTCAAAAAAGCCATTCCAGCCATGGAGCTCCCATGAAATTCCCAGAAATTGGGGATTGCAATGCAATGTAATTTCTTCTCTCCAGCCTGCTTCTTTCCCAATTACATGGTATTAAATCTGACTGCAGATAATGTCTTGTCAATTGAACTAAAGACTCTTTTAGGGCAGGACATTTACTTTGGTCACTGATATCTACAATGCTAAGTCCAAAGGCCTGGAACTCAGCCGTTGAATAATGACTTACTAAATGTAATCAAGTCATCCACACAGTGCCAAGAAATAAAAGAATTTATCTAAGACACTATGATAACTTACCTAGAAGTGAGATTCAAACAAAACATAGTTTGCCTTATTTACTAAAACTGATTTCTAGATTTTACAGATTAAACAGTAAAATTTCTAGGACCATGGAGAGATAAGGGGAAAATCCAGAATAAAAAGGATTTAATTGTGAATTTCTGCTTTACCATTCACACATCCCCCAGGCTCTAATTGTGCAGAAGGAACACCAGAGTACGATTGGGCTTGTGTGGGTGAGGCACACACCACATCCAGATGCCCTTGGTTTCAGACTGCACTGTAGAGCCTAGAGGAAAGCCTGTGAGGAGAGGGGAGAAAGCAGCATTCAGTTAGAGCAGATAATCTAAACAACCAAGGGGCTACAGAGTCAGATCTATTGGAATGTCAGTATCCCAGCATACGAGTTGGTGCTTTCTCCATTTCCTCAAGAATGTCCTACTTTGTGTGTCATCTGTTTCAAGGAGGAAGGAACATTAATTGTGATAAAGATACCAAGCAAGGGCTCAACATAGAGGCAAAGGGGAATCCATGAATCAGACAAAATGGAAGTCACTGATAACCATAACAAGAGTATCTTGAAAGAACGGTGAGGTTCAAAGCCAGAGAGAAATGGACTGAAGACAGACATGGGAAGAGAAAAAGGTGGGAAAAAAATCAAGATTATAATTTTTGTCAGACAAATTTTTCAAAAGTGGGGAGAGGTGTTAGCCACAGTAGTATATGATATACAGGAAATATTTTTAAGATTATAGACATTTGAACACATTTATATGTTGATGAGTATAGTCCATAAAGAAGCAAAATGTGTTTCAAGAGCGAGTAGACCCAATTGCAAGAGTCCAGTGCTTAAGCATGTAAAATAAGGTAGGACTGTGAGAATTGGTAGGAGAAATTTTGCTTTACAGGAATAAAACATACAATATGATAATGAATTACAGTAAGACAGTGGTTTAGCAGTGAGAAATAGGAGTGGAAAGTTGATTTGTTAAGAGAAGTTTGGTTTTCCCTACACAAGATCAGGACAAAAATTAAGAAGCTGAGGTATTAGCTAGAATCAAGCAATTGGTCCTGGACCCTGTACAACACTCACCATGATTCTGACCTGCAAGATGGTTCATCAAGTAGGATTTGCCTGTATGATACGGCCCTACAATGGCCACCAACAGCACTGGCAAAGAAATCTCACCAAGAATCTGCAGAGATTTTTGGTTCACTGAAAGAACCTTGACACTTTCCAGAAGACAAATGGGGTCCATCATTTTGGGTCTGGATGCCATGGCAACCTGCCAACCTAGAAGAGCTTCTTAGTGGAAATCAGATTATAAAGCCATTCTCTAACTCAGAATTATACAAAGCATCTATCAACTTAGGATAAGGTAAGTAAGAGTTCTGTGCTTTCCATTAGACAAAGTGTAACCTAGAAATAGCATACTGCAGAGGTTTTCCCCCATCATTCCCTCAAGTCTCTCATGATATTGGTAGTGAAATAATATAATATCACTCTCCAAACTGTTATTTCAAAATAATAATATAATTAAAGTTATTGTTATGATGCACTGAAGGCCTACAATATACCAAGCCCTTTGATAATAACTTACATATCCAGCTAAACTGATATTCACAAGAGACTGAAAGTTAGAAATTAACATAACTACTTTGGAAATGAGGTAAATGGTTCTCACAAAGGCTGAGTGAATGTCATTGAGAAAGGATTGAAAATCTACATACTTGAGCAAAATGACAGACTAGCAAACTCTAAGCTCTTGTTTCCCCAAGGAGATATAAACAACAACCAAAATACTAGCTAGAATAACCTTACAGTAGTTCCATAAAACAGTCAAAGGTCCAAAGCAACCAACCAAATACCAAATCAAGAAACAGCCTCCTTCAAAATGGTAGGAAATTCTGTGGTTTTTCTGTTGCCCTCTGTCCCCATTGTGGTAAGGTCTTTAAGGAAGTGGCAAATCATTTCCCAATTCCCTCCCCTGATTCAGAGAGAGGGAATTTTATAATATTCTAACCTGTCAGGGCTGCCTCTTCAGGTCTCTGTTTCACCTCACATGAAACTCAGGGAAGGGTGGCAGAGGGGTAGGTGGTGGTAAAACTTGGATATCAGGTGGAAAGAAGCAGCAGGTATTTCTCAAGGAAAAATGTGGAGAAACAGCTCCACAGATGCCTAGAGCAATAGGTTACCAGTGAATATATAAAATAGACTATCTAAGGCATCAAATGAGTTTCTAATTCCCTTTTTCAAAATAAACAGAGCAGAGCAGACTGCATTTACAATGTTCTGACACCTCATGGGCTGACTGAATGACTGTTATCTTTTCCCTTATTTGGATCTTAGGCAGGGAGAAGCAGTGGGCATTGCTTGTTAAAGCTGCAGGGAGAATGACCTGCAGACACCTATGACAAGACATTATGGGTGTGTGATATTGAGATGTATAATAAGAAACACAAATTTGATCAATGTCCTTATTCCTGGTTTATAGCTCTTAAAACCCTATGTGATGAGAGAGATGAAATTATTTTTCATGTAACTTTTGGTCTTTTGTCCTCAATTCCTAAAACACCTCCAGATTGATAAAGATGAAAGGAGAGTCTTTTGTTATTTATAACAAGCACCTTTCAACAACAACTGAGTTTATGTTAATGAGGTGATTTTGTAAAGACCCTAGATCACTACAATGGAGTTGTTTGCTAGAGGAATCAATGTTATTAGAAAGTTGTAACATTTAGCCTGATGCTCCAACCACTGGGGAGCAGAGAAGAGATGAAAGTTGAGTTAATCACCAATGACCAATAGTTTACTCAACCATATCTATCTAAGAAGTCCTCCATTAAAAAATAAATAAAACGTAACTGAAATGGTTCAGAGATTTTCTGGCTTGATGAATATGTGGATGTTGTTAGAAGGTGGCACATCCAAAGGGGTCATGGAAGCTCCACATGCTTTTCTTGATATCTTTCCCTTTGCATCTCCTATTTCGCTGTTTATAGGCTGTATCCTTTTTTAAAATAAACCAGTAATCTAGTAAGCAAATTATCCTTCCTGAGTTCTTAAGCCATCCTGGCAAATCATTGAACCTGGGGAAGAGATGGGTAACTCCAATGTACAGCCAGTTAGTCAGAAGCACAGGTGACAACCTGGATTTGTAATTGCATCTGAACTGAGGAGAAGTCTTGTGGGACTGAGCCCTTAATCTGTAGGGTATAAACAAATCTTGGAAGTTAGGGTCAGAATTGCTTATTGTGAAAAAATGCTCACGTATGTGGTGACCAGAAATAAGTATAGAGAATAGAAAGTTGAGAAGAGAAACTGAATGTTTCTTTTTCTTTTCAGGGTGGAGACACACAATAGACAATCAAAAGTTCAAAGGAGGCATCCTTTGGGAAATTAATATACTTAAAAGGAGCACATATATGGGAAAACTGAAAAAGCAAAACACAGGCCCAGGGAAGATGCATGCTCAAAAAAGCCTAAAAAGACTTTAGAACTTGTCTTAAGTTTAATCCCAAGTTTCAAAATCAAGAGCCAGCTTAGGAAAAGACTTCCTTGTCAAAAGGCCAGTATGCAAAGAATGGGAAAGGTGACTGCTTTCATAAATGCTCAATTTTCAGGGGGTGGGAGGGTAATAACTCAGTAGTAAAGCATGTACTTAACATGTCCAAAATCCTGGGTTAAGTACTGAGTACCTTCATTTAAAATAAATAAATAGATAAATAAACATCCAATTTTTCAACAACAACAACAAAAATAACAAGGCATACAAAATAAATGAAAATATGGCCCTTCCAAAGGAAGAATATAAAGTGGTAAAAAAAAAAAAAAAAAAAAAAACAACCCTGAGGAAACATGTGCATTAGATGTTTTAGGCAAAGACTTTAAAATAACTTTTTAAAAATATGCTTAAAAAGCTAAAGGAAAACTCAGAAAAATAACTAAAGAAAATCAGAAAAACAATATATGAACAAAATTAGAAAATGAACAAGGAGATAAAAATAATTAAAAAAGGAACCAAACTGAAATTCTGAGGCTGGAAAATACAATGAATGAATTTACACATTTTCAACAGGGAATTAGCCTTGGTGGTAAAGCTCAGGGGAAGAGGATTTGAATACATATAAAGGGGATTAGACTTGCACAGGCAAAAAGACCCAGCAAACTTGAAGACAGGACATTTGAAATTATCAAGTCTCAGGAGCTGAAGGAAGAAATAATTTTTTTAAAGTGAATACAGCCTAACAAACTTATGGAATACTGTCATATAGACAGGTATATACATTATGAAAGTCCCTAAAGCAGAAGGGAGAGGCAGGGCAGAGAGATTATTTGAGGAAATAATGGCTAAAAAATTCCCAATGCAATGAAATATATAAATCTACAAATGCAAGATATTCAACAAACCCCAGTAGGGTAAATAATCAGAGACCAATGCTGAGTCATATTATAATCAAACTGTCAAAAGAAAAAGAGAGAATCTTGAAAGCGACAAAAAGCAGTAACTCATCACATCCAATAAGATTGTCAGTCAATTTATCAACAAAATATTTGGAGGCCAGAAGGCAGTGGAATGATATGTTTAAATTGCTAAAAACTGAGTGATGGGGTAGGGGGGAACCTACCAATCAAGAATACTGTTTCCAGAGGAGGGGGGTCAAGATGAGGGATAATAACTTCTCACAGAAAAGTGACTGAAAACTGGCAGAACTCCTATACAAACAAGATTTCAAGAGATATTTCCACATAATTAGGGAGGAGTAAAAACTTCAGGTTGGGACCTGTGCACCTAGGGAAGGACTAAGAGGAAAAGGAAGACTGTGCAAATAGACCCTAACACTGAGGAGTGAGTAGGTCAATCCACAGACTTGGCATCCCAGTCCTGGGGTCCTTCACAGAGGAGACAAATCCCCTTGGCTACTTGGAGAAAGACTGAAACAGATAGAAAGGCTGGAGAAGCCTAGACTAGAAGGAGTGAATGGGTGCTGGTTTGCCACCAGACAGGTTGGAGACAGGTCAGCCTGAGCAACTACCACCTTACTGTACACCCCAGGAAGATTTTCTATTCAAATAACAACAAAAAGAGTACTGTTGTCGTTATATCTATATGAGATAAAAAAGTTATTTCAAGCACTATTAAAAGAGACAAAGAAGGACATTATGTTAAAAGAGTCAAGTTTATCTAGAAGATAAACAATTCTAAATATGTATACCTGAACCTCAGAATTCCAAAATATGTGAAATAAACATTGACATTATTGAGCAACAGATCACTTAACAGTAATACAATAGTTTAATACCTTACTTGCAATAATAGGTAGAAAAAACAGAGTACTTGAATAACACTATAAATTAATTGAACCTAACAGACATATACAGAACACTCTCATCCAACAAGAGAAAACACGTTTTCCCAGATGGGCATGGAATATTTCCAAGGATAGACCCTATTTTAGGCCACAAAACAAGTCAACAAATTTTAAAAGGTTAAACTCATACAAAGTATCTTTTCTGAACCCAATGAATTGAAACTGGAAATTAATAGATGGAATAAAACTGCAAAGTCTACAAATATGTGAAAATGAAACAAAATACAATTAAGAATAAAAATAAACTACCTGAAAATAATGAAGTCTATGTATGGAAAAACGCACAGGTAACATCATCCTCATAGGTAAACTACTGAAGAGTTTTCCCACCCTCCTGCCTCCCCTTTTTGAGAAGGAGACTGCACACTTTAGGTCAATGTTCCCACACACTTGCTCCTTCTCCCACTTGCAACTCTTCTTCTGTTTCAGGAGGATGTCTTGAATCTTGAGAGATTTAGGCCAAGGTACTTAGCTGAGAGGGGTCAGGATTTTTGCAACTTAATCCCATAAATGAAAATAAGAATGAAAATGCAAATATTGTTTTCTATTATATTGAGAGACATATACATATATTTAGAGAGAGGAAGCAAATCTAGGAAAATGCCACCAGTGGGTAAATCTAGGTGAAAAGGATATGAGATTCCCTTGTAATTGTTTTCCAAGGCAAATTTGATTTTAAAAATTAAGTACTAAAAACACAATTATACCATGGTTCTTCTGTCATATTTCTGATTGGCATTATAATA
This sequence comes from Camelus bactrianus, assembly GCF_048773025.1. Lineage (NCBI taxonomy): Eukaryota > Metazoa > Chordata > Mammalia > Artiodactyla > Camelidae > Camelus > Camelus bactrianus. The sequence continues at coordinate 12,016,231 of NC_133574.1, forward strand.
AAAGTTCCCTATAATATCTATGCATATTTCATAATCAGACTATATAAACATGATATTATATTCAAATGTCTCAACTATTCAGTTCCATATTTATTGGTCAAGTACTCAAGATGCCTCAAATACTATCAAAAATATTTTTAAAAAATACCAGCTTTATCAGTTACTACTTGTGTGGCCTTAAACAAGAAGCCTCCCCTAGCTAAACCTAAGTTTTTAAGAATAATTATAGGGGTATTATAAAAAATGGTAAGTCCAGTCTGGAGGATGTTTTGATAATAAAATCAGATAAGTCAAAGCTTATATATGAGCATAGAATGCAGCACAAAATGGGATTTCAGTGCATGCTTACTGAATTAGATGGAGATTTATCCACAATAATTGCACTAAACAAATTGGGTTACATATTTGAACACAATCTGCAAACTTCAGGTTACTAAGAAACAAGGTCTATAATTTTTTTTTTCAGAGCAAAGCAGCAAGAAAATTCAAACACTGCTCCTGTACCATCTCCTTTTTTCTGATTCTTCATTGTGGGAGAAAAGAATACAAAGGTAAAACAGGATCCTCTAACAGCTACATTATAATGACCAGAGTTGTCCAGTCCCCCTCTTTAAATGGAAAACTTAAAGGAAGCTGCAGGAAAATGTGAGAGAAACAACTTTATAAAAACCAGGTCTGCGGAATAGAATAGAAAGCCCATAAATGAACTCACAAGCTTTTGGTCAACTAAACTTCGACAAAGGAGGCAAGAATATACAATGGAATAAAGATAGTCTATTCAGCAAATGATTTTGGGAAAACTGGACAGCAGCATGTAAATCAATGAAGCTAGAACATTCCCTTACACCATACACAAAAATAAAGTCAAAATGGATCAAATGTTTAAACATAACACAAGATACAATAAACCTCCTAGAAGAAAACATGGGTAAAACATTATCTGACATACAGCTCAAAAATGTTCTCCTAGGGCAGTCTACACAAGCAGTATAAATAAAAGCAAGAATAAACAAATAGGACCTAACTAAGCTTACAAGCTTCTGCACAGCAAAGGAAACCATAAGTAAAACAAAACAAAAATATAAGGAATGGGAAAAAATTTTTGCAAATGATGAAACCAACAAAGGCTTGATCTCAAGAATATATAAGTAGCTCATACGACATAATAAGAAAAAACCAACAGCCCAATTCAAAAACGGGCAGAAGATCTAAACAAGCAATTCTCCAAGGAAGACATACAAATGATCATTAGGAACAAGAAAAAATGCTCAAGATCACTAATTATCAGAGAAATGCAAATCAAAACTACAGTGAGGTATCACCTCACAACAGCCAGAATGGCCATCATTCAAATGTCCACAAATGACAAATGATGGAGAGGCTATGGAGAAAAGGGAACCCTATTACATTGCTGGTGGGAATGCAGTTAGGTGCAGCCACAGTGGAAAACAGTATGGAGATTCCTCAAAAGACTAGGAATAGACATAACATATGACCCAGTGATCCCACTCCTGGGCATATATCAAGAAGGAACTCTACTTCAAAAAGACATCTGCACCCCAATGTTCATAGCAGCACTATTTACAATAGCCAAGAGATGTCAACAGCCTAAATGTCCATCAACAGATGACTTGATGAAGAAGAAGTGGTATATTTGTACAATGGAATACTATTCAGCCATAAAAACTGACAACATAACGCCATTTGCAGCAATATGGGTGCTCCTGGAGAATGTCATTCTAAGTGAAGTAAGCCAGAAAGAGAAAGAAAAATACCATATGAGATCTCTCATATGTGGAATCTCAAAAATTTTTAAAATGAATATAAATACAAAACAGAAACTGACTCATAGACATAGAATACAAACTTGTGGTTGCCAAGGGGGCAGGGTGGGCGGAGGGACAGACTGGGAGTTCAAAACTTGTAGATACTGACTGGCATATGCTGAATAGATAAACAAGATTATACTGTATAGCACAGGGAAATATATACAAGATCTTGTGTTACCTCACAGTGAAATGTGTGACAATGAATGTATGTATGTTCATATATAATTGAAAAATTGTGCTTCACAGTGGAATTTGACACAACATTGTAAAATGACTATAACTCAATAAAAAATATTTTAAAGAAACAGACCTGTGATTTCTTAGCTGTGAATAAGTCACATAATTTTTAACATCAAATTAACAAACTGCAGCTATTCAATCCTGTTCCAAGTTGGTTTTCAAAATGTGATCTACAGAAAAAAAATCACCCAGAGGTATTGTTAAAACTAGGTTGTGTATGTACAAAACATGCTACAAATGATTCCAATGTTCTTATGAAAAACAAACCCACAAATGCGGGTTCGGGGGTTGGGGGACAGGGGAAGAGAGAGAATAAGAGGGAGGAAGAGGGAGCCAGAGAGACAGAAAGAGAAAGATAGTTTTGATGTGATCGTAATGTTTAAGTAATAAAGATCAGGGGTGAGGGGACTAAATTTATCTCTACATAGAGATTTACAGATCTCTCACTGTGAGCTTTCTTAAATTGACTAATAGAAACATTAAAAAGAAACAATCTCTTTAGATGACAGTTCCCTATAACCTCCTTGCCAGGGACTGTCTTATTCTCTGAATTCTAACGTCAGCCCACAGAGCTTGACAGAGCAAGACAGGCAGGCCCCCAGGAGGACTCTCTCAAGGAGAAGCACATCGAGGGGGACACAGTGTGTCTGGCTGTCACTTTGCAGCTGCTACTGGTCCATAAAGAGAAGCTGAGCTTCCTTTGAACTAAAGCCAGCCACAGACCCCTGCATGCCAGACAGCAGGCCACTTGCCCTTCCTCAGGTGTCACTTTGAATCTGAAATCAATCTTGCTAACTACTACATACAGAATAGATAAGCAACAAAGTCCTATTGAACTATATTCAGCATCTTGTAATAACCTATAATGAGAAAGAATATATATATATCAATCACTGTGTTGCACACAAGAAACTAACACAGCATTGTAAATCGACTCTATTTCAATAAAAACAGAAAAGACATCAATTTTGCACTGCATGTAAAAGACAAGGACATACCTGCTCCACACACTGGGGATAAAAGAACGGTTCTCAGTGCCTCTCACACCTTGCTCACTAGCTCCTCCTACCAGTCTGACTCTCCTTCATGAAAGCTAAAAAAGAGCGAGGAGGTTCATCTTTTCTTGGTCCATCTAGTATGATGGTAATAAAACTGAAGCTGAAAGCAAAAGTAATTCATGCTGTTTTTCAGTTAGCAGAGTCATGCTATATCCACTGATTACATTTCGAATATGGGTGTGTAGTTCATGGTGAGAGGAGATTAGGAAAAGCTATTTAATAGTCACATCTTAACACATGCCACCGCTTTCTGTGGTCTGCCCTGCACTGGAAGGCCTTCATAGCCCCCCTTCTTGATACATCTCTCCCCCCGTGTAAAGTTGCCAAAGGCGGCTTAAGTTTCCTTAGCAAACAAGAAAAATAGAAAATCCATGGCACAAATGTAAGCAAGGCTGTATACAACAAGTATATTTCAAGCATTTTCCTCTTGGCGGGGATTCCTGGGTATTTTTGTTAGTAAAGGGCTTTTAACATTTTACATCTGTTCCTTAATATATATGTTTAGTTAAATGAAAATCTTTTATCATAATTAGAAAATAAAGATTAAAGATGGAAATGAACAACCCTTCATTGTATTATCTGGAGATGCTCACTATTGGCATTTTGCTCAGCATGCCTGTACTTCCCTAACACATGGACCTTCTCCTAACATAGATACCCTCTTTCCACAGGAATTTAGCCAATTGGACCAGTTCCAAAGGGATGTATTTGGTCAGATAAGAAAGTGACTGGGTGCACACATTTGTGAGAAAGAAAATGGAGCAGCGTATAAGGGAAAGATGAGAAGTGCAACAGGGAGATGTCCAAGGAAGCCAGACTGTGAGGGTATAGGGAGTACTTCTCCTTCCTCCTCTTCTCCACCTTCCTCAGCATTCTCTGTGTCTATGGGAACTTCTTCATAAAAGGCCAGATAGTAAATATTTTAGGCTTTTTGAGATATAGGTTCTCTGTCACAACTATTCAGTGAAAGCATCCATGCAATAGGTAAACAAATGGGCATAACTATGTTCCAGTAAGACATTGTTTACAAAGGTGGACAATGGGAAGTCATCCTGGTTTAAGTAAATGTGGTGCTACGATATACCAGGGGTTGTCATCAGCTCATACATGTATCATTGTCTTACAAGCCAAGTAAAATGGTCCAAGTCCAGAATCTCAGGCTGAGTGTCTGCTTCTAGTGCCATTTGGGTTAAACAGTGTCTAACTATCCTCATTGTCTTGGAGCAGAGATGCAGAAAAGGAATCTGTGTACTGTCCATGTGTCTATGCATCATCCACATGGGTTCCTGCCTGGTCCCCAAGCCATGCATCCACACATCTATGCCAGTAACTGTCTCACTCCCAACAACATAGCACTGCCAGTAACTCCTAGATCAGCCAAAGAGAAACAAAACGTGATGGAATACACTCAGTGGTAGTGAGGAAGAGGCTGGTTTGGTGTGTGACATCTGCCCAGGTCTGCAGGCCTCTGTGAGTGTGGGAGGAAGCCTGACATCTGGATAAGTGTCAAGGTGACTGTAAACTCAATTTTGGAATGGGGAATAGGAAGACACCAAGCAGCTATCTGGGTATTTTTCAAATTCATTTGGTTTGGTAAAATATCCATTCTGTTTTCAATTAGTCTTTTCCACATGTGGTAGTTGCTTTTAGGGTCCCTACATTTCCAAAAATCCACAGAAGGGAAAAAGAAGCCTAAAGCTGAGTGATTATAGAGAGTTTAAGGGCTAGAGTGGGAAGGGGAAATTCTGATAAGGGTGGATTGAGGGTTGAAGTATATACTTATGGGAACATTTAAATAGACCTCAGGATAGAGTTCTATGAGATTTGAAGGGGAACATGTTAGCATCTCCAGTCTTGGAATAGCCAGTATCCTTTCCATTTGGCATTTAAACAGCCAGAATGAAAGTGTTGCATGGGATACAAGTAGGAACCAGGAGTACCTTATCTAATAATTCTTGAACTATTAGCACCCATCAAGTTTCTCTTGTGTTATATTATATTGGGGGATCTTGGGGTGGTGGGCATGTACAGAACTAATTCTACTTACCATAGCATTCTATTATGGGGTTCTCCACCTCATACATGCCCAATTTCAGTTAAATTCCTTGTCTAGAAAGAAGAGAACTCCTGTCCACTAATTGACTTAAGTCCACAGTAAGATTGGTACTAGGTTGAAGAGGACAGAGAAGCTTAATTAAGTCAGGTAAAGCCATTAGAGGTAACAAAAGTGAAAGAAATGAATAGGAGACCTGTGAAAGGAGTCCTGCAGTATCACAATGAAGTATAATACCCCAATCCATGAAGTTATTGGAGTAGTTTGTCTAAGAGGAAATTTGGGTTGACACAGAAGGGATCTTATAGATATACTGAGGGGCTGGGAGGCAAACTATGAGGGAAATTATCAAAACCCACCACTGGCAGTTTGGTGACTTTGAAGAAGGTGCCAGAAAAGGAAGCAGTGTTAAAAGTGAAATATGTCACTCCAGAATTAAAGAGAAATGTGGTAGGGTGCCCTTCAACTCACAAGGGTAACCTCACCCTGTGAATTTAGTGGGAACTGTGGTCAAAGAATGCTTGCTTCCTCAGAGCTAAGTTAGTATTCCTCCTGTGTGTTTTGGGGGCTTTTCTTTCTATTTGGAGTCTAGACAGTCCAAAATCCAGTGAACTTTTCTTTGTAATGCCAGCAAGTATTCTGTTCAATGGAAGCCCATATTTTGGGGTCCTGTCTTTGTTCAGATTTTTGCAATTGTTTTAATTGTAAAGCCATGTGATTTGATAGTGAATTTTCTATTTTTTAGAAACGTTACCCTCACAATGCTGAGCTGATGTCTGAAATTCAGGCATCTCAGCATTTTAACAGTAAACTTTTTTCTGTCATAAAGCTCAAGTCTTATATCATTCAGAAATCTGCGGCTAGACCAAAGGCTACTTTTGTAATTCAGTTCAAGCCTTGACTGCTCTTTCCAAATAGTTTCTAATTGCTGGTGTTAATTTGCCACATTTCATCCTTCAGTTGTTTACAATTTTGAACACAGGACCAAACGATTTTAACAAGATAAAACTTGGAATGGCTTCTAACCCTTTTTCTCTAACTCTTACTTTCTGACTGAACTCAGCAGTAATTTGAGACCCCTCCAGGTCTTCCAAGATAGTGGTCCATTTAGCTTTCTGAAACCAAAGAATAGTATCACCACAAATAAGTTTATAAGTTGATATAAGTTTGGGGAATCTCAGAGAGTAAGCAGCCAAGGCTTCTTGACTTTTTGCATAGTTTCCCTCTTTCCTTTTGGGACTTGGGGAAATCACTCGCCATGCATTTTAATTGAAGACAAAGGTTTAAATGCTACATTCTCAGTTTGTTTATGGTTGGGAGTAGGTGGCAGGAGTGGTTTGAGCATTGTCTACAGAAGGTGGAGATCCAACAGATTTATTCTCCACAGTAAGCTGAAAAGCAGGAGATCATTTTGAGGGGGGAACTAAAAGAGATGGTGAAGAGGGAAGAATGGAGGCCCTGGAGGATAGGGCATATGGGATTGTGTTTGAGCAAGCAAACTCCTCTGCTGCCCTCTTGTGGATATCTGTGGCTGAGCAGCCAATCATCAGGCTCCCACTAAGGAGCAACTGGTAGGTTGCTTTCCTCCGTGACAGTAACCAGGATGCTGAATCAGTCATATCCACACTTCAAAAAGATTAACCAGGGAGGCCGAGGGTGGGAAGGGATAGACTGGGATTTCAAAATTGTACAATAGATAAACAAGATTATACTGTATAGCACAGGGTAATATACACAAAATGTTATGGTAGCTCACAGAGAAAAAAATGTGACAATGAGTGTGTGTATGACCATGTATGACTGAAATATTGTGCTGAACACTGGAATTTGACACAACATAGTAAAATGTTTATAAATCAATAAAAAATGTTAAAAACTTAATTAATTGCTTTGTTTGTTTCTTTAGGCTCAGCTAGTCTTCTGTTGTTGGTAGCTTATGAGAAGTTTCCCCTATTTTCTGTCCTAGTCCCAAGGTTTAGAGTCAAGGAAGAAAGCAAAGCATTTCACAAATGTATGAAGCTGTTCCCTGCAAAGAGCTCCTTAATTGTGACTAGGTGGGATCAGAATGGTCCTTCTCAAGTGTCCAGATTGAACTTCATTCAGGGTGCCAGGGAGTTACTGAGCTATTTCTGCTGTTTTTTTTTCCCTCCAGGAGGGTGCTAAGCATTTAAAATATCTATATCTATATCTATGTCTATATCTATATCTATATCTATATCTATATCTATATCTATATCTATATAAAAGTCACATGTTCATTTGTACTTTGGGAAAAACAGATAGTGAGAGAAAGAGAAAGGTCTCCTGTGATGTCAACACAGTGACAAGCTGTTGGTGGTTTGCATTGTATCATCCTGTGTGTACATGTATCTTTGAAGAGTTGTATCCTATTAGAGAAGATGTTCTAGACCCCTCTTCTCACACAGCACCATAATTGCAAACATGTTCCTCAGCCATGCTCATCTTTTTCACCTGTGTAGCCGTCCTCATGCTCACATCAGTGCCTTTACACTCTGCTATCACTTGTGAGGATGGGAAGATTTAAGAGGTGTCCCCCGTGGCAGCTCCTTGTTGTCACTCAAGCCTCAGCTCCAATACTGCCACCCCAATGTAACCTTCCCTCTCCCTCAATCTAGGGAAACTCCTCTGTCATTTATTATTTCCTTCATGCCATGCACCAGTCCTATCGGTAATGAATTTTTTCATTTATTTGTTGGCTTGTTTTTGGCTCTCCCCTGAGAGCAGAAGACTTCTCTATTTTCTTTATCACTCTGTCCTCAGGGCTTAGGGTAGTATTGATGCCAAGAACTTGCCTGGGTGGTAACTGTTCACTGATTGGCTGAATTCATTCTGTGGCTGGACCATCTGTACTAAATGTGTTTAATTGATTTATTTTTGCAGTGCATTTAGATTGTACCCTGAGTTATAATATTTTTAACAGCATTGCAAGAATGCCTTTCTACACTTGGACAGTTCTTTTCTCTCTCCAAACATTAAATTGATACATTTTAAACATACAGAAAAGTGGAAAAGATAGTGCAATGAACACCCATATACCTTCCATTAAGATTTAAAATTTGTTAATATTTTGTCACGTTTACTTTCTCTCTCTACATACTTTTTTCGATGAACCATTTAAAACTTGTTTCATGACAATTCACAATACCCCTAAGTATTTCAGCATGCATCTCCCAAGAATAAGTATCTTTTCCTAAATAAACGTTTGTTATTAGTGTAACTGGGAAAGAATGGTAATTTATAATTCTCTAATATAACCTGATAGCCAATATTTGAATTTCCCCAATTGCGTCTAACATACATTTTTAGCTGTATCATTTATTTATATCTTTGAATCAGGGTCAAACCAAGTATCATGTCCTATATTTATTTGTTATATCTGTTTATATAAACCTACAAGTATCATTTTGTGTTTTTAATGTGTTATCCATTTTAAAAACAGCAGTGAATTTTAAAAGAAACTAGTTTTCATATAGAATATCCCACCTGTTTATTTTCTCATGGTGTCTTTTATATTGTTTTTCTTTCCCTATGTTTCATATTACTGAAGTTATATCTGGATACCGGCTTAGGTTATGTGAATATAATCACTTATAGTCATGAGTCTTTTTGATATTAAAATTATCCCAAACTTGCCCATGATATGTCCATTTGGCATATTTGATATGACCTATTTGATATGACCTCATTAATCTTTGAGTGTACTTTTGTTTTCTGGCACCAAACTATATCATAGCCACATGTTGTGTTTTTCCCCTACACCTGCAATCAATCTGTGATTTCTCTAAGGAACATTGTTTGCTACATTTTTTTAAGTGAACAAAAATTTGAAAACAAATATCTGGGTGTTGCATTTGTTCATTATTTCTGCAGTACTGTTGCTTCAAAAACATTTTAGTGGGCCAAACTGCTATATATATATATTATATATATTTATATATATATAATATGTATACACATACACACACAATTTTAATTTAATTTTTATTAAAGTTTAGTCAGTTTACAATGTTGCATCCATTTCTGATACACAGAATAATGTTTCAGTCATAAACACATACATATATTCATTTTCATCTTTTTCTTTATATGTTACTACAAGATACTGAATATAGTTTCCTGTGTTATACAGTATAAACTTGTTTATCTATTTTATATATCTTAACAAGTTTTTAAGTGTGTAGTGCAGTATTGTTAACTGTAGGCATAGTACCATACTGCAGCTCTCTGGAACATACACATCTTGTGCAACTGACAACCTAATGAGCAACCAATCTCCCTTTCATCCTCTTCATAGCTCCTGGCAACCAGCATTTTATTCACTACATCTATGACTTTGACAATATTTAGGCACCTCATATAAGTAGAATCATGCAGTATTTGTCCTCTTTGACCAACTTAATTCGCTTATATAACGTCTTCCGGTTTCATTCATGTTGTGTTAAATGGTGGGAATTCCTTACCTTTTTAAAGCTGAGTAATCTTCCATTGTATGATTAGACCACATTTTCTTAATCTACTCATTTGTTGCTGGACATTAACTGTTTATAGCTTTGTCTATCTTATAGTTCTTTGTTCCTCTTTTCCTTTCTTGCTGTCTTCCTTTGTGTTTTGTTGATTTTTGTTACTTTTTGATTGTTTTCTCTTTTTCTTCTGTCTTCTCTGTTGGTATTTTCATGTCATGTGGTTACCATGAGGCTTGCATAAAATATCTTAGAGTTAAGTCTCTTTTTAAACTGACAATAACTTGACTTCAATCACATACAAATACTCTACTCTTTTACTTCTCCAACTTTATATTTGTTGTCAAATTTTACATATTTTTATATTGTGCATCCATTCATAACTTTTTATACTTATGTTTATTTTTAACACTTTTGTCTTTTAACTCTTATACCAAAATAAGCTATGATTTACACACTACTATCACAGTGTACAATATTCCAAATTTGTTTATATATTTATATTTATCAGTGAGTTTTATACTTTGGTATACTTTCCTGTTGCTATTTAGTGTCTTTTCTTTTCAACTTGAATAACTCCCTTTAATATTTCTTGGTGATGAACTCCTTCAGCTTTTGTGTGTCTGAGAATGTCTTTATCTCTCCTTCACTTTTGAATACCAATTTTGTGGGATATAGTAGTCTTATTTTACAGTTTTTCTTCTATCAGCATTTTGAGTATATCATTCTACTCCTTTCTAGCCTATAAGATTTATGCTGAGAAATTCTCTCATTTCTGGGCTCACTATCCTGTTCCATTGATCCATATGTCTGTTTTTGTACCAATACAATGCTGTCTTGATGACTGTAGCTCTGTAGTATTGTCTGAAGTCTGGGAGAGTTATTTCTCCAGCCTCTTTCTTTCTCTTCAGTAATGCTTTGGTAATTCTAGGTCTTTGATGGTTCCATATAATTTTATAATGATTTGTTCTAGTTCTGTTAAATATGTCCTGGGTAATTTGATAGGGATTGCATGAAATCTGTACACTGCCTTGGGTAGTGTGACCATTTTAACAATATTGATTCTTCCAATCCAAGAACATGGGATATCTTTCCATTTTTTAAAGTCTTCTTTAATTTCCTTCAGCAGTGTCTTATAGTTTTCTGTATAATTCTTTCACCTCCTTAGTTAGATTTATTCCTAGGTATTTTATTATTTTGGGTGCTATTTTAAAGGGGATTGTTTCTTTACTTTCTTTTTCTGTTGATTCATCATTAGTGTAAAGGAATGCAACTGATTTTTGAACATTAACCTTGTGACCTGCTACCTTGCTGAATTCTTTAAACAGATCTAGTAGTTTTTGTGTGGACCTTTTAGGGTCTTCTATATATAGTAACATGTCATTGGCATATAGTGACACTTTTACCTCTTCTCTTCCAATTTGGATCCCTTTTCTCTCTCTTGCTTGATTGCTGTGTCTAGGACTTCCAAGACGATGTTGAATATGAGTGGTGATATTGGGCATCTTTGTCTTCTCCCAGATTTTAGTGGGAAGCTGCTGAGTTTTTCAACATTGAGTACTATGCTGGCTGTAGGTTTGTCATGTATAGCTTTTATTATGTTGAGATATGTTCCATCTATATCCACTTTGGTAAGAATTTTTATCACAAATGGGTGTTGAATTTTATCAAATGCTTTTTCCACATCTATTGAGATGAGCATGTGGTTTTTGTCCTTTCTTTTGTTGATGTGATGTATTACGTTGATTGATTTGCATATGTTGAACCATCCTTGTGTCCCTGGGATGAACGCCACTTGGTCATGATGTATAATCTTTTTTATGTGTTGTTGGATTCTATTTGCTAATATTTTGGTGAGGACTTTGGCATGTATGTTCATCAGTGATACTGGTATATAATTTTCTTTTTTGGTAGTGTCTTTGCCTGGTTTTGGTATAAGGATGATGATGGCTTCATAGAATGAGTTTGGGAGTATTCCCTCCTGTTCAGTCTTCTGGAAGAGTTTGAGAATGACTGGTATGAGTGAACCCACAAACTTTTGGTCAACTCATCTTCAACAAAGGGGGCAAGAGTATACAATGGAATAAAGACAGTCTCTTCAGCAAATGGTATGGAGGAAACTGGACAGAACATGTAAAGCAATGAAGCTAGAACACTCCCTTACACCATACACAAAAATAAATTCAAAATGGATCAAAGACTTAAACATAAGACAAGATACAATAAACCTCCTGGAAGAAAATATAGGCAAAATATTATCTGACATACATCTCAAGAATGTTCTCCTAGAATAGTCTACTCAAGCAATAGAAGTAAAAGCAAGAATAAATAAATGGGACCTAATGAAACTTACAAGCTTCTGCACAGCAGAGGATACCATAAGTAAAACAAAAAGACAACCTATGGAATGGGAGAAAATTTCTGCAAATGAAACTGACAAAGGCTTGATCTCCAGAATATATAAGCAGCTCATATGACTTAATAAAAGAAAAAACCCAATCCAAAAATGGGCAGAAAAGCTAAACAAGCAATTCTCCAAGGAAGACATACAAATGAGCAATAGGCAGATGAAAAAGTGCTCAATATCACTAATTATCAGAGAAATGAAAATCAAAACTACAATGAGGTGTCACCTCACATCAGTCAGAATGGCCATAATTTAAAAATCCACAAATGACAAGTGCTGGAGAGGCTGTCCATAAAAGGGAACCCTCCTTCACTGCTGGTGGGAATGCAGTTTGGTGCAGCCACTGTGGAAAACAGTATGGAGATTCCTCAAAAGACTAGGAACAGACTTAATATATGACCCAGGAATCCCACTCCTGGGCATATATAGAGAAGGAACCCTAATTCAGGATGACACCTTCACCCCAATGTTCAAAGCAGCACTATTTACAATAGCCAAGACATGGAAACAGCCTAAATGTCCATCAACAGATGACTGGATAAAGAAGAAGTGGTATAGTTATACAATGGAATACTATTCAGCCATAAAACCCAACAACATAATGCCATTTGCAGCAACATGGATGTTCCTGGAGAATGTCATGGTAAGTGAAGTAAGCTAGAAAGAGAAAGAAAACTACTATATGAGTTCACTCATATGTGGAATCTAAAAATAAAAACAAACAAACAAAAAAAAAACAAAGCATAAATACAAAACAGAAATAGACTTATAGACATAGAATACAAGCTTGTGGTTGCCAAGGGGGTGGAGGGTGGGAAGGGATAGACTGGGATTTCAAAATTGTAGAACTGATAAACAAGATTATACTGTATAGCACAGAGAAATATATACAAGATCTTATGGTAGCTCCCAGAAAAAAATATGTGACAATGAATATATATATGTTCATGTATAACTGAAAAATTATGCTCTACACTAGAATTTGACACAACATTGTAAAGTGATTTTAAATTAATAAAAACATTAAAAAAAAAGGAAATTCTCTCATAGTTATGGGTTCTCTTGTATGTGACAAGTTATTTTTTTTAATGACACTTTGTAAAGTCTGTCTTCATCTTTGATTTGACAATTGCTTATAATGTGTCTCAGTGTCGACTTTGAATCCATTCCCTTTGGCTTCTTTATGCTGTATGAATATGGATATTTATTTCCATCCATAAATTTGGGAAATTTTCAACCATTATTTCTTTCTAATAATCTTTCTGTCCCTTCTCTCTCTCTCCTCCTCCCCTCATACTGTTCTAGTATTTCCTTCTTTCTACTCACTTTGGGCTTTCTTTGTTTATTTGTTTGTTTGCTTTAGTTTCTTTTGGTGTAAGGTTAGATTGTTTATTTGCTTTCTTGTTTCCCAAGATAGGCCTTTATAACTATACATTTTTCTCTTAGAATGATTTTTGCTGTGTCCTATAGATTTTGGAATGCTGTATTTCTATTTTAATTAGTTTCAAGGTATTTTTTAATTTCCTCTTTGATTTCTTTGTTGACCCATTTACTTTTTTAGAACCTTGATCTTTAGCCTCCATGTGTTTGTGGCTTTTTTTTTTCCAGTTTTCTTATTATAATTGATTTCTAATTTTATACAATTTTGGTCAGAAAAGATGCTTAATATAATTTCACTCTTCTTAAATTTATTGAGTTTTGTTTTGTGGCCTCACATGTGATCTATCTTGTATAACACTTTATGTGCATTTGAAAGGAATATGTATCTGCTGCTTCTGGGTGGAATGTTCTGTGTTTATCTATTATGTTCATCTGGTCTGAAGTATTGTTTAAGGTCATTGTTTCCTTTCTGCTTTTCTGTGATCTAGCCATTAATGTAAGTGAGGTGTTAAAGTTCTCAAATATTATTGTATCATTGTCATTACTATTATTATCTTACTGTCTCCCTTTGTGTCTGTTAATATTTGCTTTGTGTATTTAGGTAATCCTATGTTGGATGCATAGATATTTACAAGTCTTGTGTACTCTTTTAAAAAGTATTTTATTTATTATTGTATGATTTAATTATTTAAATTTGGGGGCAGGGTAATTAGGTTTGTCTATTTTTAGAGGAGCTACTGGGGATTGAACCCAGGACCTCATGCATGCTAAGCAAGAACTCTACCACTTGAACTATACCTTCCCCCATAAAATTGTTATATCCTCTTGTTAAATTGATCCCTTTATCATTATGTAATGCTCTTCTTTGTCTCTTTTTACAGTCTTTGTTTTAAATCTATTTTGTCTGATGTAAGTATTTCTACCCCACCTTTATTTTTGTCTCCCTTTGCATAGGATATATTTTGCCATTCCTTCACTTTCAGTTAGTGTGTATCTTGACCCAAAGTGAGTCTTTTGTAGGCAACATATACATCGATCTTGTTTTTCATATGTTCAGTCACTCTATGTCTTCTGTTTGGAGACTTTAGTCCATCTACATTTAGAGTAATTATTGATAGGTATGCAATTATTGCCATTTTGTTAATTTCTTTCTGGTTGTTGATAGTTCTTTAAAACTGATTCTGCATTAATCTCAATTTGGTTCTTGAACACCCATTTCATATAGTTTAGATTTTCTTGCCTTATCCTCTAAGATGCCTCAGTTCTCTTCCATATCTTCTTCTCCTTCTCCTCCTACTTCATCTTCTGTGCTGCACTCAGGATATTGTATTCTGATTTGTCTCCCAGAACAGCAGTTCTCTTGTCAAATGTCTCTAATCTGCTTTTAATGATATATTTTGGGTTTTTAATTTCAGCTATTCCATTTTTCATTTAAAGACTTTTCCATTCCTTTTGAAATTTGCTGTCACTATATAATCTTCTATTACTTGCAAATATTTTAAAGTTTGTCTTTTATTTTTTTAAACAGAGAAAGCTTATGAGTTTGTAATCTGTATTCAATAATTTTCAACATTTAAATTTTGTTAGTCACTTTATTCTTTTTTTTTTTTTTTTGGAAGGGTGTTTGCTCATTGTTTCCTTTTGAGCTTGGCAATTTTTAAATTGTTATTGCTATTTAATTTCTTTTAAAATTTCTTGTTGGAATTGTAAGATGAATGGGGTAAAATTATCTTCCATTGTGAAGGATTCATATTTAATTTTTTAAGGTGCCTGTGGATATTACCAGTCCAGAGTCATCCTAAACCAAAATTTTGGCTTGAGTTCCTGGACCATCCAAGAGATGCAACCCTGTAGTAACTATATTTACTAGCTTCTGTATTTAATGGTTTGGCATCTTGGGCCTTTGCAGTCCCTGAAGAGACTGATCAATCTGGGGTTAGCCTATTCTTAGAAATAGTAAAGGACTCCCTTGCAAGTGTGCCTTTTGTAAAAAACCAACCAATCAATAGGCTATATTCCAGCCACCTCCTCTATCAGCCTTCACACTCTGGGCCACTATCCAACTGCTCTAATCACCTGATGATCAGATATCAGTCAACTATGGACACCCCCATACCATACAGCCTGCTGAAATCATTCAAACTAACCAATCTTAACCTGACTACTTTGCTTCACCCCTTCCCTTTCCCCTTCCAGCAGCAGCCACAATAAAGCTCTTGCCCAGGTTTCACCTTGCTCACTCTGCTCCTTACTGACCCTGGTACTTTCTTGTGTTGCCCCACATTGTCATGGCATGCCCTCTCCTCTTGGGAGCTGTGAATAACAAACCATCTTTTCCATGACAATCATCTCCTTATCTGTTGGCCTCACCATATTTGAATAATAAAAAAATATACACTTACAAACAAACCCCTGGCTGCAAATAAATATGATAGCCATGAATCTTTTTTTTTTTTTTGCTTCTCTTCTCTCTCCTTTCCATACTGTATCAAATCAACATTGAATATAATGCTTTGGGAGTGAGGGAAGGCAGATTCCATTCAAGTTCACACTTTCTTTGTAGATGTACTCCAGTTGTTTTCATCCTTGGCTTGCAATTAAAATCACTTGGGAAGGAGGCCTTAAAAAAACACTCATGCTTAGCTCCAAGTCCAGCTCTGTTAAATCAGACACTCTGGTGATGGTCCAAAGGTCAAGTGTGAGCATTTTTAAGAGCATCCCTGTTGATGTTTATGTACAGAAAATGTTAAGAATAACTAGTTTAGTCTTTCAATATCTAAAGGAGGTCTCCCACTAGACCGTGTCTGTCCTCCTAACACCTTCTACAGACAAAGCTGAACTTTGCCATTTTGCCAAGGAAAAATACTTGAGGAGTTAAGCTCTAATTTTTCAGAATAGAGAATAAAGAGTAGACTTGGAGTTGGGAAGTCAATGAATTGACAAATAGCACAATCACATTGAGAATCACACAAGGTTTATAGTGATCACATTTAATATATTAACATTGAGTAAGTTTAGCACAGATCCAGGAATAAAATAAGTGATTAATATATATCATACTGTTATTATATTTTCTAATATAACATATAGTTTTATGTATAATAAAACCCATTCTAGTTTTATTATCAAATAATGCTGGAATTCTAAATAACGACTCTATGATGTGTGAAATAGTGGATAATTTTCAGGATAGATGAGATAGCATCTATTCCCTTTAAGCTGAAAAAAACAAACAATGCACAGTTATTCATTTGCCTCATATAGTTTAGGGAGTATTCCGATCTGAAGTTATTTTTTGAAGTGAAAGTTTAAGCCCTTCAAAATGCAGCAAGAATTCTTTACTAGGGCTCTACTATGGGAATTTCAAGCTTGGAATTTTTAATGTTCAAGCAAAACATATTTCTTCATTAATAAAGACACTTTGCCATTGAAGCTTCATCACATTTTGTGTTGAATGGAACTGTTGTCATTGCATTAATCTTCAGTGTTCTTGAGAGGCAAGAATATAGAATTATACATCCCATTTTATATTGCTTTTATTTCTCATAATTGGTTAATATCATGTTATTAAAACCTAAGTCCTTTACCTTTATTTTTCTTCTTTTCTCCTTAGATATTTTAGTACATGCATTTTTACATTATTTTTAAATTGAGATATAACTGGCATATATTACTTTCAGGTACACAAAATCATGGATTTGAAATAGATATATTATATATATATATATATATATATATATATATATATATATATATATATATCATATTTATGTATTTGATACAAATGATCACAATAAGTCTAGTTAAAATCCATTGCCACAAATAGCTATATATATTTTTCCTATGATGAGAACGTTTAATATCTACTCTCTTAGCAACTTTCAAATATATAATACAGTATTATTCACTATGGTCATTAAGTACATTGCATCCCCATAGACTCTTTGGGTGAGCTCTGGCTTTGGAACTCTGGCTGCTTATCTCACACCTTCAAAATTGATGGCACATTCCTTTGTTTGACAACAGCTTCCATGCTCCACTTACCTCACTGAGTTCCCACTTTCCCTTGAAATTTGGCCTAATGATGTCATTCAGTACTAGTTTAATATTTTTATTGCTTCTGAAAAGATACATTTCCTTAATCCAGAAGCTTAAATTATTTTCAATACAAGGCTTTGTCTGAAATTATTATTCAGATTTGGTCACTCTATTTCCCAATTCTTAGGCTTCAGTTATTTCCAATTCTCACTGATCATCCTCTTGCCTCTGTTCTCAAACGTACTGTAGCAGAGCATTCCTGGTACCAGTAAGCTTACGTCTATGTCCTGCCTCGAGTGCCTTTCATCTATTCTGTCTCAGGATTTTCTTTAAACTGAAAGGCAGCTCATTTTGCACAAGCACAGCTTGAAAGTTTAGGGGTGTTAAAGACATCTACAAAAACTCTCAGTCAATGGGAAATGTGAGTTGTAGGATAAATCTCCACATTGCCCTTCAAAGGGATACTTCTGAAGTGCATTCTATGTAGTTCTTCAGAATATCCATTTTGGGATTGACCTCATTTCCCAGAAGGGGAACCAGTCCCATAACTCGCCTTTCTTGACTTTTCCATTTTCCCTGTCTTACTGTCCCTTTTTGCTATCTATACTTCTCTGGATTCCTGTCATCACTTCCCAAATAAGCCACATACATCCAAATATCTGTTGCTGTGAAATTGTCTCTCTATAGGAGCTTAAGATCTTACTACTTCTCTCTTCATTTCAATTAACCTTTAAAGAAACTACATTATAGCTGTTTATGTTAGGAAACATATGATGGCAAAATTATTATTGCATGCATGGGATATATTTGTATATGTGGATTTCTACTTCACTATAATTGAATTTCTATAAAATCTACATTGAATTTATATTGAATTCTGTAAAGCACTTTTCTCAGGAAAATTCACACATTACTGGATGGATGATGGTTTTGAGTTACCACACGATGTCAGAGTCAGTAAGCCATTACACCTTAGGTTTGGCCTTGTGCAGCACCCGTGGGAACTGTGTTGTTCTCTAATCTGTGCTGGGGATGAACAGACCATGTTGCACAAGTGTAGGCAGAAGTACCCCTGAAAAGTCTGTTATAACCTTCACCAATGCCCCACCCTCTCAGCCCAGCTGAGGTCACCTTGACATGTACCCAGATATCAGGCTTCCTCGCTCACTCACAGAGGCCTGTAAACCTAGGAAGATGCCACACGGCCAAACCAGCCTCTTCCAAACCACTACCACTGACTATATCCCATCAAGTTCTTTTTCTCTTTGTCTGGTCTAGGAGCTACTGGCAGTACTATGTTGTTGCGAGTGAGACAGTTACTTGCATAGTCATGTGGATGCATGGCTTGGGGACCCAGGCAGGAACTCACATGGATGATGATTAGATAGAATGACAGTACATCTGCACCTCTGATGCAAGACAATAAGGATGTTTAGATACTGTTTAACCTTGATGGCTACTTGTATACTCCTCCCACAGTACCTCTTAATAGCAAGTGGATTTCTACAAGGGCAATTATCATCACAACTTTAGATGACCTTGGTCTGGATAAGTATTGGCCTCTATATCAACGTTTGATATCTGTCTTATCCACTTTTCTGCCATGGTATTGATATGGTTGCTTTGAAAATATTGGACTTTCCAATAATTTTTATAATGATAAAAAGTCCTCATAGTTGGCACTTTGCACCAAATACTGTAGTCTGCTTTCCCCAAAGCAGGGACACTCTCCTGAAGAACCACCATATAATGTACAAATGAGGAAGTGATATGCTTTCCACATTATTATTTAATCTGTAGGCTCACTTCAACTTTCACCAGTAGGTCTAACTGCTTGTTTTCTTTTTTTTTTTCTTTTTCTAGAATTGTTACTGAGATTCTCTCCTTTTTACAACTTTGATGGGTTTAAAACATACATGATAATCACTTAACCTGGGAGAACTTTTCTTTATGGCTTTTTTCACTAGGGATCTTTTTAGTGTGTATTACTATCATGCATTGTATCAGTACTACATTCCTGATTATTTTGATTGTGATTAAAAATACATAATATGACACAAATCATTTTAAATCATAACATTTAAATCATTTTAAGTACACACTTTTGTGGTATTAGCTGTCTATAGATAATTGTATAAACAAACTTAGTAACATGCGTACCTCCTTTAAGCATGGGAGATACCAAGAAAATTGATTAATTCCCTGAAATGGCCCAAGACATCACTTGAAATACCATCTTCATCTAAAACCAAAAGAAAGGAAGGGTATGTTCATTGTACAGAATTAAATCTTAGCCTTCTCCATTAATAACAGTGTTTTGTTGTTGTTGTTGTTGTTGTTGTTGTTGTTGTTGTTGTTGTTGTTTGAGATTTAGTCATTTTTCTATTCCTGGCACAGAGGGGGACACAACCTTTCAAATGGAGATTTCCATTATAAATATAAAATTGCCTCAAAAAGGGAAAATTGACTTGGGTTTCAGAGAATCTCATGGTTCTTTTTTAAGAAATCTGTCCATTGTAATCTTCAAGCTAAAGGGATCTATGTTAGAGTGTAATTTGCCATCCTTCACATGGGAATACCCTAATTATCTTATGTATTCATGCATGGAAGGATATCCTCATATTTTAAAGATTTTAGGCATTATGAGTAGAGTTGTTGTGCAAAATTGCAGGCTAGGTTTCGTTTGGACACTTTCAAAGCTGTTGCCTAAATACTAGAGACACACTGTTGGGTCCTCAGGTCAACTTTGACTAGCTTTGGAAAAAACTGCCAAACTGTCTTTCAAAGAAGCCACACATGGATTCCTCCAGCAGTGAGGGAGAGTTCCTGATTTTCTTCATTCTCTATAAATCACAGGTAATATCATTTCTTTGGAGTTTAGTGGTTCTAATAAGTGTGCATTTCTATATCATCATTTTAGTTTGTAATTCCTTAATGGTATATGATTTTCTTTGGAAAGGTGTTTGTTAAGATCTTTGCCAGTTTTTATTTGGGTTGTTTATTATAAAATTTTTGATGTAATTGTGTCCAAATCCTTAATCAGTTTTGTGTTGTGTAGATTTATTTTTCTCAGTGTGTGGTTTGTGTTTAGGTTTTCTGAATAAGATCAAAAACAATGTTTAAATTTTTATTTTTTTTAAATTCCATGATACAAATTTTACTTTTGTGGATAGATTTGGGGATTTTTTTTTTAAAGTTCATCACTTAGACAAGGTTATGTAGATTTTCTTACATGTTTTCCTTTAGAATATTTATAGATGTGCATTTTTATAATTGTATGGACAATTTAGAGTACACTTGGTAAACACTGAGTGGTTACACCTGCAGTTCCCAGCTGATCAGAAGGTGACTCCATGCACACTCTCTGACCCTTGAGGTGCACGTTTCTCACTGAGGGGCTTGGCTCCTTGTGGAGCTAGTGGAGGCTGGGCCTCTTCAGGACCCGTTGTGGTTTCAACTTCAGGACAATGCTCAGGTAAGTACACACAGGCAGGAACCAGACTTCTTCAGGAACCAACAGGAGGCAACATCATGAGAGTAAAAGATGTGGAAAAAGTGGGCAGAAGCTTTCTCCAAGTGGTTACAGCCAAGGGTTTCCATTTTCAGAGGATCCAGCAGAGAAGGGGCTTTATATGGGAACTTGTGGAGTTTACTCTTAATTTTGTGTGTGATGTTGACAGTGTCTCGTGTCATTTTGGGGGGATATGGTTTCCGGTGTTCTTGGCACCATTTATTGAGGATACTGTCTTTCCCCATTGTGTTTCCTTAGCTCTTTTGTCATGAATTAACTGACAACATAAACTGGGTTTATTCCTGTGCTCTCTATTCTATCACTCTGGTTCATGTGCCAGTTTTTGTGCCAGTACCACACTGCTTAGGTGACTGTAGCTTCATCATGTTCTGTGAAGTCAGTGAGAAAGTTGCCTCTAGATGTTTTCTCCTTTCTTAGGATCATTTAGGTTATTCCGGGTTCTTTGTTCTACACAAATGCTAGGATTTCTTGGTTTTTGTGTCCATGAAAAAAAAGCTATTTGAATTTGATAGAGTTTGCAATTAATGTGTACACTGCTTTGGCTTGATGAATGTTATACCAATGTTCTTCTAATGTATGAGCACAAATTTTGTGGATGTGTGTCCTGTATCAATTTCTTTATCACTGTTTTATAAGTTTCCATGTGCAGGCCTTTCACATCCTTTATAATTTATTTCTAGACATTTTGGTTATTTTTTGGTACAATTGTGAAATAAGTTTGTTTTAGTAATTTATCTTTCCTGAACTTATTAGCATATAGAAAGTCAACTCATTTTTCTTTTTTTAACATTTTTTATTGCTTTATAATCATTTTACAATGTGTTAAATTCCAGTGAAGAGCACAATTTTTCAGTTACACATGAACATATATATATATATATATATATATATATATATATATATATATATATATACACTCATTGTCAAATTTATCTCTCTGTGAGCTACCATAAGATCTTGTATTTATTTCCCTGTGCTATACAGTATAATCTTGTTTATCTATTCTACAATTTTGAAATCCCAGTCTATCCCTTCCCACCGTCTGCCCCCTTATCAACCACAAGATTGTATTCTATGTCTATGTGTCTATTTCTGATTTGTATTTATGCTGTTTGTTTGTTTGTTTGTTTTAGGTTCCACATATAACTGATCTCATATGGTATTTTTCTTTCTCCTTCTGGCTTACTCCACTTAGAACGACATTCTCCAGGAGCATCCATGTTGCACAAATGACGTTATGTTGTCGATTTTTATGGCTGAATATTATTCAATTGTATAATTATACCACTTCTTATTTATCCAGTCATCTGTTGATGGACATTTATGCTGTTTCCATGTCTTGGCTACTGTAAATATTGCTGCTATAAACATTGGGACACAAGTGTCTTTTTGAAGTAGGGTTCCATCTGGACAGAGGCCCAGGAGTGTGATTCCTGGGTCATATGATAAGTCTATTCCTAGTCTTTTGAGGAATCTCCATACTGTTTTCCACAGTGGCTGCACCAAGCTGCATTCCCACCAACAGTGTAGGAGAGTTCCATTTCTCCACAGCCTCTCCAGCATTTGTCATTTGTGGATTTTTGGATGATGGCCATTCTGACTGGTGTGAGGTGATACCTCATTGTAGTTTTGGTTTGCATTTCTCTGATAATTAGTGATATTGTGTATATTTTAACAATTGATTTTTCTGTATTGATATTTTATCATACAACTTTTCTAAACTCATTTATTTTATCAGTTTTTTTTTTTTTTGGTAGTTTGTCTCTGTAACAGCATCTTCAGTATACCCGCAAAAGGAGTAGTCATAATCATAATGATCAGATATAAAAATGTAAGGTCTAAATGTAAACTATTGGATGGCAAGTCAAGGGCCAACTTGAGTACAAATAATATATACAAAATTGTTAAGAAATACCAAAGGAGAACATAGTTGTAAATTAAGAAGTGTGACAAATGCAATCAGGACACGAAGCAGGCACACTCATCCCATCACCCTACTCAAATAGTGATAAATTTTTACAGCCCATTAGCAAGTACAAGTCATTAATGAGGAGGTGATTCATGACAAGGTGAGCACACCATAGAGTGTGCTTTGATGCATTAAAGTGTAGTTGAAAGAAAAGCACCTGGTTTACACCCAGTAGATTCCTTACTTCATGAAAAATTTGAACTAAAGCCAGCCCAGGCTTCCTACCATATTCAACTATCATAAGTAAATTAGAGATTTGTTTACCACTTAATATATTGAAGACAGAAAATTAAATCTAGTAGTATAAAGTACCATTAGGGAAAGATGAAATAAGTTAAATACCTTGAAACCAGATGATGTATTTATGAACAGTTTACTGGAACAAATTCATCTATATGGTATAATAGAAGATTTATGAGTAGAGGTAATAAGCCCAACAAGTCTGATGATAGCAGGTTGTTCATAAAAGAATTTTAGTTCAATTTTAATTATTAATTAAAAACAAAACTGTTAATATAATTTAATGTAATTTTAAAAGGTACAGGTTTGTAGATGCAGGATATAAGCTTCTCTAGAGAATAAGCATAAACAATGCTGTAGTTTGCTTAAAAGCATCCACCAATTAAGAAAGTATTCAAGGTTAAGAACACATTCATCTCAATATCAATAGCAAAATAATAAACATCATAATTTAATACTGGACTAATCTATTAGTAAAAGCAATACTATTCATATTGGCAGCAAGAAATATTTATCCTTGCATAAGCTTATATCAGGATGAATCACTTACTGATGGTTAACAGTAAAATAAACCCTAACCAATACTTAATTATAAAAAACTGTTAGTCCAACACAGGTTTGCATTTAAGGAATGACTTTCTAAAAGGAAAAGGAACTTTGTAATCACATGTCCTGCATGTTCACCAGGAAGGTTACCTCTAGCACTTCTAATTTTAGAGGCACTGCCTAACAAAAGACATATTGAATGGCCATGGTTTCCTGACACTGAAAATGTAGCATAATCACTTGTTTTCTAAATAAGCAACTAGGAGAATGGCACAAGGTTTTTACTATCTCTTTTCATCAGTGAAATTGACCTTCCCAATAAGAGGTGGGAGCCATATAAAATGAGAAGTTCCTTTGGTGCTTTATGTGTTTAATCTATAAAATAAATAACTGAATCTTAAGGGATAGCGTAGCTTTTAATGGGTTAATAATTATGGTTGTGTTGGCCCCAATGAATATAACCAGCTTCAAGTGATTAAAATTTAGACCAGCTTTCAAAATGCTGTAGCATGTATTGATCCAATACATTGATTAACATAATAAAGTACTCTAAGAATAATAGCTCAATTCAAATTTAGAATTCATTTCAGCAATAGATTTTATACCCTCAGAATTGGATCAGAAGATCCCAGTGTTGTAACTGCTGAAAATGTTTCATTTAATGATTAAAGTTCTGTGAGATATGAGTTCAGACTGGATTGATCCCAGTAAGTTTGTATTATACACTTGTCCCAGTATGAGAGGACAAAAGTATTAAGGGTCACTTTATAAAATCACCATCAAATTAATTGGTGATACAGTAAAATTTTAATAATTTATATATACCCTAGTGTAGAACATGGTTTGCTACAGTAGCAGAACACAATTGCTTCAAACATAAATCTTTATTTCCTTAAGGTTAAGTCCTCTTCCTAAGAACAAATTTACAATCTACATTCTTTTACTAAGTATTACAGGTTTGCTCACTGTGTCATTATTCACATTAATTAAATGGAATTCCTAGGTTCTGGAAATTTAGAGAGGCCCAAATATCATCAATTTATGTATATTATTGCACCAATGCTGGCCTTAACCATGGCTTTCACATTAGCAGTTCCTCTTAACATAACTTATCCACTATCCACTGATGTAAACTTAGGCACACTTCTTATACTGGCTGTATGAAGCCTAGCTTCTTATTCCATGCTCTGATCTGGATGAGTATAATATTAAAAATACACACTAATCAGAGCTTTATGGGCAAGAGCACAATCTCAAATAATGTAAACTAGCAATTATTGGTTTATTATCCCCACTGATAAATGGATCATTTATACTCTCATTTATTAAACAAGAATACCTATGATTAATTTTCCCCTCCCAACCCCTAGCCATATTTTTTTATATTTACCTCTACTGTAGCAGAAATCAACAGAACCCCATTTTGATTTAACAGGAGAATCAAAACTTGTATATACCTTCCATGTAGAATATGTAGCAGGTCTATTTTCTCTGATCTTTATAGCTGAATATGTCAGTATCACTATAATAAATGGTTTCAAAATTATTCTATTTTTAAGGGCATTTCAAAATCCCTGGATAACAGAATTAGATACAGCCAAATTACATACAGCCAATGTTATTATTCAAACATGCATCCTAACAATATCCTTTCTATGAATTTGAATATCCTACACACAATTTTTAGATGATCATCTTATACATCTCTTACTTTTAACATTTTTATTGAGTTATAGTCATTTTCCAATGTTGTGTCTAATTCCAGTGTAGAGCATAATTTTTCAGTTATACATGAACATATATATATATATATATATATATACATTGTTACATTATTTTCCCTGTGAGCTACCACAAGATCTTGTATATATTTCCCTGTGCTATACAGTACAATCTTGTTTATCTATTCTGCATATGCCTGTCAGTATCTACAAATTTTGAACTCCCAGTTTATCCCTTCCCACCCCTCTCCCCCTTGGCAACCACAAGTTTGTATTCTATGTCTATGAATCTATTTCTGTTTTGGATTTATGTTCTCTTTTTAGATTTCTTTTTTATACATCCCTTATTTATGAAAAAAATTGACACAAAGACTAGCTCTATGTATATGTTTCAGTACCTGTCAGTGCATCAGGCATCCCACTACAAACATAAGAAGTATGTCTGACCAAAGAGTTTTTGTTTGTTTGTTTTGCTTTGCTTTTAGGGGGGAAGAAAGTAGGTTTATTTATGCATGTTTAAATGTATTATTATTATTATCATTATTATTATTGTTATTTAAAATATTTAATTTATTATTATTATTATTATTATTATTATTATTATTATTATTATTATTATTATTATTTTTATTATTATTATCATCATCATCTAAGCATACACTCTACCACTGAGCTATATCCTCCCCCAAAAGAGCTCTTTTAAAATAGTAAATAAAAGAGGTTTAATCAGTTCCTAGAATCATAGGAATTGATCCCACCCCTAAGAATTTTAAAATGTTCATGCTACCACATTATGCCACATTCTATGGTGAATATAGTCTGTTAAATAAACTATCAGGTACATACCCTAAGAGTATTGTTTTATATCTTTAGTATACTAGAAACCCTATTTTTACTGTCACTCTGCTGACCATTATCTCAGGAATCATTATTTTAATAAAAAGCTCACATGGTACTAGTATTTCCATTCTAAAAGAAAATTAAATGCACAAGTTATAGAAGCATCCAACAAGTCTTTTCTAACAATAAACACCACATCTATACTATTTATATTGGATATTATTATTAATCTAGTATACTCCAGTCAATGAACAAGTACAAAATTCTTTAATCTAAGAGCATCCACCATTTTAACAATAGCCCTAGACATAAAATTGAACTTCTCCCATTTCTTTTCTGAGTGATTGAATTTATACAGGGCATACATCATACAATAGAGCCAATCTTATTAATGTGACAGATGTACACCCCTATGTGTTACACCAAATCTCACTGCCCACTAAACATACTATTCTTCAAAGCTGTATTATGAAGTATCATCAGAAGCTGAGACAGACTAACAAAACTAACTAGAAAATTTATAGCCTGCTCATCAACTGTCCATATAAGATGAATAAAAGCTATTACTATGTGTAATCCAATCATGACAACCCTAAATGCACTAATTTGTATCAAAAACACTGTCAACTTACTATTTATGCCCTGTGCATGGACTGCAACAGTATCATTATCACACACATAAAATAAAACTCTTCTGATCATAATTTTTATCCCCATCATCATATTGTCTAAGGTGGTCTGCCACCAGTATAAGGGTTTTTCCTCAAATGAGTAATAACTCAAGATATAACAAAATTCATTAATATCAATCTACAAACATTAATATTCCTTGCAGCATTTTTCAACATATATTTGTACTTCTGGCTAAAATCCTCCATAGCACTACCTATATTTTTAACAATAAATTATGAAAAAAATGAGATTTTAAACATAGAAAACAACACTCTGATTATTACTAATCCTAACAGTCACAGGATTACTGCCCTTAATATCAACTGTATCAGTGCTTAAGTATGGATTCAGGTTATACACACCAACAGTTTTCAAATGTTTAAGGAAGTACAATTTCCTTTCTGAAAATATGGATTACAAGAGTTTGTACTACATCAATTGAAGCCAATCAAACACTTTAATTAAAGTAAATACTTAGTAGATTGGTGGGCTTCCACTACAGGAAGTTTCAGTCAGCAGATAAATCTTCTAGTAAACTGGCTTCAGTCTATTTCTCTCTAGATCGCTTTGGGCACTCCTTCCATGTTTAGTTTTGTTATCAACATGGGATGTCTTCTTTTTATAAGGTTTTATTTTATTTCTTTTGGTAATGTCTTTTCCATTTCAATTTACTAGTCTTACACCTTGATAAAATTGATTCTTAAGTATTCTAGTAATATTGATATTATGTAAAATAAAATTCTGTTAAATTATTCTTGATATTATTCATTGTTAGTGTGTACAAGAAAGAAATTCTGACACATTGACAATTTGTATTGTCTACTTGCTGAAGTATTTGAGTCGCTTACAGATTAAAAGTTAAGCTACTCAGTGAATTGTTCATGATTTCAAGACTTATATATATACATATGATGTCATCTGATTGGTGAATAGATTTGTTTTTAGTGTAACAATTTTATTTGTTGATACTCTTACTGTCTTTCACCCTGGCTTTTTGTGGAAGTTCCAGGAAAATAGTGAATAAAAGTGTTGAAAGGAAATCTGTGGGCTTTATTCCAGGTTTTTATTTACTGTTTCTTATAATGCTGTGTATCATACTAAGATAATTTGTTTCTACCCCTATTTTCAAGAGTGTTTATTCCATGAAGTAAGAGTGGAGATTTTTTAACGTTTCTTGTGATCAATTGAATCAGATTATGTAATTTCTCCTGCTGTAATATTGTTGTTTATTATACCATTTAGTTTTATGTTAAAATTTAAGACATTGTTTGGTTTAAAATGTTAAAAAAGTATAAAATCTTCTGTGGAGACATTTGCTTAAGGTGCATAACCTTTTTATTGTGTGGTTAAATTAAGGTAAGTAGTACTTTAGGTAAGTGGAGGAATCGAATTTAATAGGCAAGTTGATTGTTTTTGTGATGTTTCTGTGGGATTTTATTCCATCAAGATAGTCTTAGGTTATTCCAAGAAAATAGGATTAAGGGATGAGGGGTAGAGACAGGGTGAAAGTAAAATAGTCAGTGGTAAGTGTTAGGCGAAGTGTGTTAAGGGTCAGTGCTAGGGAACAGGGGCCTGGGGAAGTATTGGATGTTTATGTCATGTTTATGGGCTGTGGTTGGGTCTATGGGTAAGAGCTGGGTTAGGCATTATGGCCTAGGGTCAGGGCAAAGGTCAAGGTCTGGGTCATGGTCTAGGTCAGGGTCTAGGGTTTAGGATCTAGGGTCAGAGTCAGGGTTTTAATGTTCGGGTTTGGGTTCAGGCTTGGGTTGGGGTTCGATTCGGGGTTGGGGCTGGGGTTGGAATCAGGTTAGGGTTAAGGTTAGGGTCAGGGTTCAGGCTTATGGTCAGCATTCAGACTTAGGGTCAGGGTTCAGGTTCAGGGTCAGGGTTAGGGCTAGGGCTCTGTCTATGTCTAGGTTTAGGGTAAAGGCTTGGTTTCAGGTTAGGGTTTAGGGTTAGGGTTAGGGTAGGGTTAAGGTAAGGTCCTGTTCAGCATCTGGGTCTGGGTCAGAGTCTGGGTCAGGGTCAAGTTCAGGGGTCAGCATTAGGGTCTGGATAGGAGTCAGTGGTTAGTGTTAAGGTCAGTGTTTTTGGTGTGGGGACAAGTTTCAGGGACAGGTTCAGGGTCAATATCAGTCAGGGTCATGTTCAGGTACAGGGTTTATTGTCAGGGTCAGCAGATGGGGTCAGGGCTTCTGGGTCATGGCTATGGATAGGGCTAGTGTTAGGACTAGGGTTAGGACTAGAGCCAGGGCCAGGGTTAGGGCTTGGGGCAGAGTCAGGTCTAGGGTCAGTGTCAGGGTCAATTTCATGGGTAGTGCTGGGTATAGGGCTAGGGGTCACGGTACAAGTTTAGGGCATGGGTAAGTAGGATGCGGGCTCAGGTGATGGTTAGGGTACATGTTCGTGTTTAGTATGAGGAAGTGGGTGAGGTTGAGGGAGAGGATGAGGGTGAGGATCAGGATGAGAGTGAGGCTCGTGTTCAGTTTAGGGGTCAGGGACAAGTTTCTGGTTGGGGTTGGGGCAAGGTTAGGTTTGGGGCTGGGGCTGGGGCAGGTTCAGTGCCAGGGTTTAGGAATAGGAGAAGTGTTCATGGTGAGGGTCAGAGTTCAAGGTTAGGGCCTGGATCCCAGAATGGAACATGTGGAGAAGCATACATTCAGCTAGCGTAATGGGCAAGGGTAAATATAGAATCACTTACCCTGGGTTCTCACCACGTTTCCTAGAGCCAGTTTCAAGATAAAGGCCGTTTGTGATGGAAAATCGAGTTGGAGAGAGTGCCTCCCCATATATATACATAGGTATGACTGTGTCCAAATGAATGAAACTCAGTGTTCGCAGAAAGGTAGGTGATGGATGGCTTCCACACACATTCAGTTCCGACATTTATTTTTTAAAATTTTTATTGATTTATAGTCACTTTACAATGTTGTGTCAATTTCCTATTTAGAGCACAATTTTTCAGTTATACATGAAAATATATTTCACATTTTTCTCTCTGTGAGCTACCATAAGATCTTGTATATATTTCCCTGTGCTATACAGTATAATCTTGTTTAACTATTCTACAATTTTGAAATCCCGATCTATCTCTTCCCACCCCCCATCCCCTTGGTAGCCACAAGTTTGTATTCTATGTCTATGAGTCAGTTTCTGTTATGTATTTATGCTTTTTTTTTTTTTGATTCCACATATGAGTGATCTCTTATGGCATTTTTTTTCTCTTTCTGGCTTACTTCACTTAGAATGACATTCTCCAGGAACATCCATGTTGCTGCAAATGGCATTATAATGTCGGGTTTTATGGGTGAATATTATTCCATTGTATAAATATACCACTTCTTCTTTATCCAGTCATCTGTTGGACATTTAGGCTGTTACCATGTCTTGGCTATTGTAAAGCTGCTATGAACATTGGGGTGCATGTGTCATCCTGAAGTAGGGGTCCTTCTGGATATATGCCCAGGAGTGGGATTCCTGGATCATATGGTAAGTCTATTCCTAGTCTTTTGAGGAATCTCCATACTGTTTTCCACAGTGGCTGCACCAATCTGCATTCCCACTAGCAGTGTAGGAGAGTTCCCTTTTCTCCACAGCCTCTCCAGCATTTGTCATTTGTGGACTATTGAACGATGGCCATTCTGACTGGTGTGAGGTGATACCTCATTGTAGTTTTGATTTGCAATTTTCTGATAATTAGTGATATTGAACATTTTTTCATGTGTCTATTGATCATTTATATGTCTTCCTTGGAGAATTGCTTGTTTAGATCTTCTGCCCATTTTTGGATTGTGTCATTTATTTTTTTCTTATTGAGTCATATGGGTTGCTTATATATTCTGGAGATCAAGCCTTTATCGATTTCATTTGCAAATTTTTTCTCCCATTCCATAGGTTGTCTTTTTATTTTACTTATGGTTTCTTTTGCTGTGCAGAAGCTTGTAAGTTTCATTAGGTCCCATTTATTTATTCTTGCTTTTATTTCTACTAGGAGAAAAGTTTTGATATGTATGTCAGATAATGTTTTGCCTATGTTTCCCTCTTATTGTATCTTGTCTTATATTTAAGTCTTTGATACATTTTGAGTTTATTTTTGTGTATGTTGTAAGGGAGTGTTCTAGCTTCATTGTTTTACATGCTTCTGTCCAGTTTTCCCAATACCATTTGCTGAAGAGTCTGTCTTTATTCCATTGTATATTCTTGCCTCCTTCATCAAAGATTAGTTGACCAAAAGTTTGTGGGTTCATTTCTGGGCTCTCTTTTCTGTTCCATTGGTCTATATGTCTGTTTTATTACCAATACCATGCTGTGTTAATGACTGTAGCTCTATAGTATTGTCTGAAGTCTTGGAGAATGATTCCTCCAGCCTCTTTCTTTCTCTTCAGTAATGCTTTGGTAATTCTAGGTCTTTGATGGTTCCATATAAATTTTATTATGATTTATTCTAGTTCTGTGAAATATGTCCTGGGTAATTTGATAGGGATTGTATTAAATATGTCAATTGTCTTCTGCAGTGTGACCATTTTAACAATATTGATTCTTCCAATCCAAGAGCATGGGATATCTTTCCAATTTTTAAAGACTTCTTTAATTTCCTTCATCAATGATTTTTTAAAATTTTTTATTGATTGATAATCATTTTACAATGTTGTGTCAATTTCCAGTGTAGAGCACAATTTTTTCAGTTATACATGAACATATATATATATTGATTGTCACATTTTTTTCTCTGTGAGCTACCATAAGATCTTGTATATATTTCCCTGTGCTGTACAGTGTAATCTTGTTTATGTATTCTAAAACTCTGAAATCCCAGTCTATCTCTTCCAAACCCCTGCCCCCTTGACAACCACAAGTTTGTATTCTATGTCTATGAGTCTACTTCCGTTTGTATTTATGATTTGTTTTTTTGTTTTTTGGGTTTTTTGTTTGTTGGTTTTGTTTTGTTTTGTTTTTTTAGATTCCACAGATGAGCAATCTCATATGGTATTTTTCTTTCTCTTTCTGGCTTACTTCACTTTAATGACATTCTCCACGAACATCCATGTTGCTGCAAATGGCATTATATTGTCAGCTTGTGTTGCTGAGTAGTATTCCATAGTTTATATATACCACTTCTTCTTTATCCAGTCATTTGTTATTGGTCATTTAGGCTGTAGGTGACACCTGCACCCCAATGTTCATAGCAGCATTACCTACAATAGTCAAGACATGAAAACATCCTTCATCATTGGTTCATAGTTTTCTGTGTATAATTTTTTCACCTCCTTGGTTAGATTTGTTCCTTGTTATTTTATTACTTTGGGTGCTATTTTAAAGGGGATTGTTTCCTTACTTTCTATTTCTGTTGATTCATAATAAGTGTAAAGAAATGCAACAGATATTTGAACGTTAATCTTGTAACCTGCTACCTTGCTGAATTCTTTGATCAGCTCTAGTAGTTTTTGTGTGGACCTTTTAGGGTTTTCTATATATAGTAACTTGTTGTTGGCATATAGTGACACTTTTATCTCTTCTTTTCCAATTTGGATCCCTTTTATTTCTCTCGTCTGCTGTGGCTAGGACTTCCAAGACTATGTTGAATAGGAGTGGTGATAGTGGGCATCCTTGTCCCAATTTTAGTGGGAAGCTTTTGAGTTTTTCACCATTGAGTACTATTGTGGATGTAGGTTTGTCATATATAGCTTTTATATGTTGAGATATGTTCCTTCTATACATAATTTGGTGACAGTTTTTATCATTAATGGGTGTTGAATTTTATCAAATACTTTTTCTGCATCTATTAAGATGATCATGTGGTTTTTGTCTTTTCTCTTGTTGATGTGATGTATTACATTGATTGATTTGCATATGTTGAACCACCCTTGTGTCCCTGGGATGAACGCCACTTGGTCATGAAGTATAATCTTTTTTATGTGTTGTTAGATTCTATTTGCTAATATTTTGATGAGGATTTTGGCATCTATGTTCATCAGTGATATTGGCCTATAATTTTCTTTTTTGGTAGTGTCTTAGCCTGGTTGTGGTATCAGGATGATGGTGGCTTTATAGAATTAGTTTGGGAGCATTCCTTACTTTTCAATCTTCTGGAAGAGTTTGAGAAGGACTGGTATCGGTTCTTCTTTGCATGCTTTGTACAATTCCACATTGAAGCCATCCAGTCCTGGATTTTTATTTATAGGGAGGTTTCTTATTGCAAATTTGGTTTCATTACTAGTGATTGGTTTGTTCAAGTGGTCAGTTTTTATTGATTCAGTCTTGGTGGACAGAATGTTTCCATAAACTTGTCCATCTCCTCTAGGTTATCCAGTTTGGTTTCATATAGTTTTTCATAATATTCTCAAATGATATTCTGTATTTCTATTTTATTTGTTGCAATTTCTCCATTTCTTTTCTTTTTTTGCTAATTTGTGCTCTCTCTTTTTTCTTCTTTGTGAGTTTGGCCAGAGTTTTGTCGATTTTATTTACTTTTTCAAAAAACCAGATTTTGGTTTGGTTGATTTTACCTATGATCTTGTTAATCTCTATTTTCTTTATTTCCTCCCTAATCTTTATAATTTCCTTCCTTCTGCTGCCTTTTGGGGTTTTTTGGTCTTCTTTTTCTAGTTCATTCAGCTGGTGGGTTAAATTGTTTATTTGAGGTTTTTCTTCTTTTTAGAGGAAGGGCTGTATCGCTATAAACTTCCCTCTTAGCACTGCCTTTGCTGTGTCCCATAAATTTTGTGTGGTTATGCTTTCATTGTCATTTGTCTCAAGGTATTTTTTAATTTCAGCTTTCACTTCCTCATTGACCCATTGTTTTTTATTAAATAACATTTTTTAAATCTCCAAGCTTTCCTTTTCTTCTTCTTTGTTTCTCTGTTGTTGATTTCTACTTTCATGGCATTGTTGTCAGTAAAGATGCTTGAGATAATTACTATCTTCTTAAAATTGTTGAGGGTTCTTTTGTGCCCAAGTACATGATCAATCCTGGAAAATGTTCCATGTGCACTTGAAAAGAATGTATATCCTATTTTTGGGGAGTGTAATTCTCTGAAAATATCCACCAAATGTAATTTTTCTATTGTATTATTTAATTTCTCTGTTGCATTATTTAATTTCCCTCTGGAAGATCTGTCTAGTGATGTTAATGTGCTGTTAAAATCTCCAACTATGATTGTATTCCCATCAATATCCCCCTTTATCTCTGTTAGTAATGGTTTTATGTACTTAGGTGCTCCTATATTGGGTGCATATATATTAATGAGTGTAATATCCTCATCTTGTATCACTCCTTTAATCATTATAAAACGTCCTTCTTTATGGCCTTTGTTTTAATGTCTATTTTGTCTGAAATCAGTACTGCAACACCTGCTTTTTTGGCTTTTCCATTTGCATGGATTATCCTTTTCCATCCTTTCACTCTCAATCTATATGTGTCCTTCTCCCTGAAGTGGGTCTCTTGTATGCAGTATATTGAAGGTTCTTGCTTTATTATCCAGTCTCCCACTCAGTGTCTTTAGACTGGAGCATTAGTCCATTAACATTTACAGTAATTAATGACAGATGAGTGTTTATTGCCATTTTGAACTTATCTTTGCAGTTGATTTGGTATTTCCTCTTTGTTCCTTTCTTCTTCCTTTTGTGGTTTGGTAATTTTCCTTTGTATTATCATGAATTTTATTTAGTTTTAGTGACTCCCTTGTAAGTTTTTGGCTCGTGGTTACCCTTTTTTTTAAGTCTATTTACCCATTACTATAACTGTTTTTATTAAACTGATAGTAACATGATCTCAAACTCATTCTACTGAGAACAAGAAATTTAAAAAAAAAAATTCTATATTTTCCTTCCTCCCTCTCCCACTCTCAATTATTTATATGCCTTCTTTTATAATTTTGTGTTTATTTTATTTGTAATTCATGAGTTATCACCTTTCCAGTTGTGAGTTTCTCATTTATGTAGAATCCTGCTTCTTTTCTATTTAGAGTAGAACTTTCAATATTTCTTTTAGCATGGACTTAGTGTTGCTAATCTCTGTAGTTTTTTCTTGTCTGTGAAATTCTTTGTCTCTCCTTCTATCCTAAAGGATAGCCTTGCTGGATAAAGTATACTAGTCTGCTTCTTTTTTTTATTCAGGGCTTTGATTATATTTTGCCACTCCCTTCTGGCCTGTAGTGTTTGTGTAGAGAAATCAGCTGAAAGTCTTATGGCGGTTCCCTTGTAACTCCCTCTTTGCTTTTCTCTTGCTGACTTTAGGATCATTTCTTTATCCTTGACTCTGGCCATCATGATTATGATATGTGTTGGTGTGGGTCTTTTTGGGTTCTTCCTGTTTGGGACCCTCTGAGCTTCCTATACTTGGATATCTGATTCCTTCTTTAAGTTTGGGAAGTTTTCAGTCATGATTTCTTCAAAAACCTTTTCAATCCCCTTTGATCTTTCTCCCCCTTCTGGGACCCCTATTATGGGAAGATTGGGATGCTTTATATTATCCCATAGGTCCCTTATGTCATTTTCATTTATTTTAATTTGTTTATCTTGTAGCTCTTCTCATTGGGTGCTTTCTATTGTCCTGTCTTCTAGGTCACTAATTTGTTCCTCTGCATTTTCTAGTCTGGTTTGCTCAGCCATTAGATCACTCCTCATCTAAGTCAATGAGTTTATCAATTCTACTTGGCTCTTCTTTATAGCTTCAATTTCATTTTTGGCATATTTTATTTCTCTAAACACTATCTCTTTTAGTTCCCTCAATATTTTGATCACTCCTTTTTTGAAATGTTGATCAAGTAGTCTATCAATGTCTATTTCATTGATTTTCTTTCAGGGTATTTCTCTTGGTCTTTTAATTGGGGATGTTTTCTCTGCTTCTTCATCATGCTCATGCCTCTCTGGCACTGTGTTATATGGAGTATCAGTTATCTATTGTGGTTCTTAAGGAGTTTATCTATCTAATGCCTATGTAGGAATAAGACTTAGAAAAAAAGAGAGAAAGAATTTTAAAAGAATGAAGAAAAAAGGTTTGAAAAGAGTGTATAATGAATGATAGAACAGGAAGTTGAAGCAGAATAGCAATTGGGTTGAGATGTCATTTAAAAACCTTTAAAAAAGAGAAAAATGGAAAAGATGTATCTGAAGCCTGTGTGTAATCAATAACAGGACACCAAAGCCAAGAGAAATAAAAATGAATTAAGAAGTAAAAATTAAAAGGGTGATAGAAAATAGAACAGGTAAAAACAGATTTAAAAAACAAAACAGGAGGGGCTCAGTGTTCTCCTGTAGACTGTGTGCTTTTGATGTGAGATCTTTCTGTCTTTATCCTGTTTTGGAAGCTCAGCTTGCTGTTTCCAGAGGCCCTCCATTGGCACCCTTGTCTGTGCTGCTCCCAGTGCCTGTCAGCAAGCAGATTGTGCCTCCTCCCAACACTGAGTCAGGTGCAGCTCTCCTTTGCTATGGGTGGGCATATCACTGTCCCTCCCAATGCCACAGTCAGATTTTGCAGACTGGCCCGGTAGAAGGGTGGGTCACTGCCCTTCCCAGCACTGTGGTCAGGGGCTGCATTCCTGCCCAAAAGTCAGGGGCCACCCTCCTTCTCCTGGTGCCAGTCGCTTTGCTGCTTTCTGCTGCTGTGCTCTCCGCCTGGGTTGGTGCTCCACAGGTGGGCTCAGGGAAGGCTGAGGAACATCCCTGTCCCTGCATTGATATATCTAGAAACAATTATTCTGATTTCTCAGCATGTTTCCTAGAGCTGGTTTCAAGGGCAAGGGGCTTTGCCCTGTAAAAATTGTGTTAGAGCGAGTGTCTCCCCTTAGATATGTAGGTAGCATAATTCCCTTAACACAGAAATCCAGTGTTCCCATCAAGCTCGGTAAAGGATGGCTTTCTCACACATTCACATCCCAGAATGGAGTATGTGGAAAGGCATTCTTTCATTTACCAGAAATGGAAATTTTACATCTAGAAACACTTACTCAGATTTCTAAGCATGTTGCCTAGAGCCGGTTTAAAGGGAAAGTCTGTTTGCACTGGAAAACCGAGTTGGAACCTGTGACTACCAATAGATATGTAAGTAGTGTTGTTCCCCTAACACAGTAACAATGTGTTACCAACAAGCTAGTTGAAGGACGGCTTCACACACATTCGGATCCCAGAATGGAGCATTTGGAGATGCATTCTTTCTTCTAGCAGAATCGGCATTGGTACATCTAAAAAACACTTACTCTGATTTCTCAGCATGTTTGCTAGATCTGATATCAAAGGAAAGGAGTTTTTGCTGGAAAACAGTGTTGGAGCGATTGCCTCCTCATAGATATGTAAGTAGTGTAGTTCTCCTAACACAGAAACACTGTGATTCATTAAAGCTAGGTGAAGGACACCATCCACACATTCACATCCCAGAATGGAGCATGTGGAGAGGAGTTCTTTCATTTAGCGTAAAAGGTAAGGTTACATCAACAAAAACTTACTCTCTTTTCTTAACATGTTTCCTAGAGCCGGTTTCAAGGTAAAGGCAGTTTGAACTGTTAAACAGACTTGGAGCCGCTGCCACCCCATAGATACGTATGTAGATTACTTTGGCTAACCCAGAAACCATCTTCTCCCAACAAATTATTTGAAGGACGGCTTCCACACACATTCGGATCCCTATATGGAGCATGTGGAGAGGCACTCTTTCATCTAGCATAAAGGGCATAGGTACATCTAGAAACACTTACCTGATAACTCAGCATGTTTCCTAGAGCCAATTTTAAGAGAAAGGCAGTTCGCACTGAAAAACAGATTTGGAGCGAGTGCCTCCAGATAGGTCAGTTGCATAGTTCCTCTAACACAGAACACCTGTTTTCCCAACAAGCTATTTGAAGGAAGACTTCCAGACACATTCGGATCCCAGAGTGGAGCATGTAGGGAGGAGTTCTTTCACCTAACATAAAGGGCATGGGTACATCTAGAAACACTTACTCTGTTTTCTCAGCATGTTTCCTAGAGGAGGTTTCAAGGGACAGGCAGTTTGTGCTGGAAAACCGAGCTGGAGACAGTGCTTCCCCAAAGATATGTAAGTAGCATTGTTCTGCTAACCTCAAAACCCTGTGTTACCCACTAGCTAGGGGAAGGATGTCTTATATGAACACTTACTATGCTTTCTCAGCATGTTTCCTAGAGTTGGTTTCAAGGGAAAGTCACTTTGCACTGGAAATCCAATTTGGAGCAATTGCCTCCCGAAAGATAGGTAAGTTGCATAGTTCCCCTAACACAGAATTCCTGTGTTCCAAACAAGCTAGTTTAAGGCCGACTTCCACACACATTCGGATCCCACAATGAAGCATGTGGAGAGGAGTTCTTTCACTTAGCATAAAGAGTATGGGTACATCTAGCAATAAATTTTCTGGTTTCTCAGCATGTTTCCAACAGCCTGTTTCAAAGGAAAGGCAGTTTGCTCCAGAAAACTGATTAGAAGCAAGTGTCTCCCCATGGATATGTAAGTAGTGTAGTTCTCATGCCACAGAAACCCTGTGTTCAAAGCAAGCTAGATGAAGGATGGCTTTCACACACATTAGGATCCCAGAATGGAGCATGTGGAGATTCGTTCTTTCTTCTAGCATAAAGGGCATAGGTATCTAAAGATACAGTTAGTCTTAATTCTCCACATATTTCCTAGAAGCAGTTTCAAGGGAAAGAAGATAGCACTGGAAAACCGAGTTGGACTGAGTGCCTCCATATGGATTTGTAAATAGAGTATTCCCCTAACACAGAAAATCTGTGTTCCCAACAAACTAGTTGAAGAATAGATTACATACACATTTGGATCTCAGAATGAAACATGTAGAGAGGCATTAAGTTCATCTAGCATTTAGAGGATTGGTACATTTAGAAACAATGACTCTGAATTCTTAGCATGTTTCATAGGGCCTGTTTCAAGACAAAGGTAGTTTGTGCAGGAAAACAGTTTTGGAGCGAGTGCCTCCCATCAATCTGTAGGTAGCGAGTTCCTCCAACACAGAAACAATGTGTTCCCATCAAACTTGGTTAAAGATATCTTCCACACATATTCAGATACCCAGAATGGAACGTGTGGAGAAGAGTTCTTTCGTCTAGCTCAAAGGGCATGGGTAAGTCTAGAAACAATTACCCTGATTTCTCAGCATGTTTCCCAGAGCCGTGTTAAAAGGAAAGGCAGTTTACTCTGGAAAAGCAAGTTGGAATGTGTGATTCCCCATATGCTTGTAAGTTGTAAAGCTCCACTAACACAGAAAATATGTGTTCCCAACAAGTTAATTGAAGGACAACTTCCACACACACTCGGATCCCAGATAGGAACATGTGGAGAGGCGTTCATTCATGTAGCATAAAGGGCATGATTAGATTTAAAAACCATTACTCTGATTTCCCAGCAAGTTTCCTTGAGCTGGTTTCAAGGGAAAGGAATTTTGATCCGGAAAACTGTGTAGGAGTGAGTGCCTCCCAATTGGTCTCTAAGTAACATTGTTCCTTTAATACAGTAACTATGGTTTTCCACCAAGCTAGATTAAGGAAGTCTTCCCAACATTCGGTTCCCAGAATGGAACATGTGGAGAAGCGTTCATTCATCTAGCCGAAAGGCATGTGTACATTTAGAAACACTTACTCTGAATTCTCAGCATGTTTTCTGGAGCCGGTTTCAAGGGAAAGGCTGTTTTCCCTGGAAAACCGAGTTGGAGCTATTGCCTCCCCATATGTATGTAACTTGTGTAGTTCTCCTAACTCAGAATCTCTGTGTTCCCAGCCAGATAGTTGATGGACGGCTTCCACAGACATTCATATTCCAGAATGGAACATGTGGTGAGGTGTTAATTCATCTAGCAGAAAGGGAATGTATACATCTAGATACACTTTGATTTCTCAGCATGTTTCCTAGAACAGGTTTCGAGGGAAAGGCAGTTTGCCTGGAAAACAGAGTTGGAGCAAGTGCCTCTATATAGGTTTGTAAGTAGAGTAGTTCCCAGAACGCAGGAACTCTGTCTTCATAACAAGCTAGGTGAAGGAGGCCTTACACCCACATTTGGATCCCAGAATAGAACTTGTGGAGAAGTGTTCATTCATCTTGCACAAAGGGCTTGGGTACATCTAACACAAATACTCAGATTTCTCAGCATGTTTCCTAGAGCTGGGTTCAATGGAACAGCAGTTTGTGCTGGAAAACATAGTTGGAGCTCCTGCATCCCCATATGTACTAATGTAATGTAGTTACTTTAACACAGAAGCTATGT
Source organism: Camelus bactrianus (assembly GCF_048773025.1). Taxonomy (NCBI): domain Eukaryota; kingdom Metazoa; phylum Chordata; class Mammalia; order Artiodactyla; family Camelidae; genus Camelus; species Camelus bactrianus. The sequence goes on from NC_133574.1 coordinate 12,056,457, forward strand.
GTTAAGAACAAGCTATGTGAAGGATGGCTTGCACACATATTCCGAACCAAATATGGAACTCGTGGACTGGCATTCTTTCATCTAGCACAAAGGGCATCTGTACAGCTATAAACACTCTGAATTCTCAACCTGTTTCCTAGAACCAGTTTTAAAGGAAAGGCAGGTTGCTCTTCAAAACCAAGTTGGAGTGATTGCCACGACATACATATGTAAGTAGCGTAGTTCGGCAAACTTCAAAACACAGTGTTCCCAACAAAATATTTGAAGGAAGGCTTCCACACATATTCATATCCCAGAATGGAGATGTGGAGAAGCATTCTTTCATCTAGCATAAAGGTCATGGGTATATCTACGAACACTTACTCTGATTTCTCAGCATGTTTCTCACAGCCGGTCTCAAGGGAAAGGCAGTTTGCAATTCAAAACCGAGTTCAAGCGAGTGTCTCCCAATAGAAATGTAAGTAGCTTAGTTCCCCTAACACAGAACACCTGTGTTTCCAACAAGCTAGTTGAAGGGCGGCTTCCACACACATTTGGATCCCAGTATGGAGCAAATGGAGAGGCTTTCTTTCATCTAGCATAAAGGGCATGGTTACATCTAGAAATACTTACACTTATTTCTCAGCATCTTTTCTACAGTTGGTTTCACGGGAAAGGCAGTTTGCCTGGAAAACCATCTTGGAGCAAGTGACTCCTCATAGATAGGTAAGTAGTGTAGTTACCATAAAACAAAACACATGTGTTCCAAACAAACTAATTTAGCAGGACATCCACGCAGATTTAGATCACAGAATGGAGCATGTGGAGAGGCGCTATTTCATCTAGCATAAATAGCATGGTTACATCTAGAAAAACTTACTGTGATTTCTCAGCATGTTTCCTAGAGCCTTTTTAAAGGGAATGGCTGTTTGTTCTGGATATATGAGTTGAAGTAAATGCCTCCCCATAGATATTTAAGTTGTGCAGTTCCCAGAACACAGAACAACTCTGTTCCCAACAAGCTATATGAAGGAAGGCTTCCACACTCATTTGGATCCCAGAATGGAGCATTTGGAATGCCGTTCTTTCATCTAGCATAAAAGGCATGGGTATATATAGAAACACTTAGTCTGATTTCTCAGCATATTTCCTAGAGCTGTTTCAAGGGATAGGCCATTTGCATTAGAAAACCTAGTTGGAGTGAGTGCCTCCCAATAGATAGGTAAGTAGCATAATTCCCGTAACTCAGAACACCCATGTTCCCAACAAATTAGTTGAAGGACGGCTTCCACACACATTCAGATGCCAAAATGGAGCATGTGGAGAGTCGTTCTTTCTTCTATCATAAAGGGCATGTGTACATCTAGTAATACTTACTCTGATCCCTCATGTTTCCTAGAGTCGGTTTGCAGGGAAAGGCAGTTTGCGCTGGAAAATTGAGTACCAGCAAGTGCCTACTCACAGATATTTATGTAGCGTAGTTCAGTTAACCCAGGAACACTGTGTTAACAATAAACAACCTGAAGGACAGCTTCCACACACATTGAGATCTCAGATATGAGCATGTGGAGAATGGCATATTCATCCAGCATAAAGGACCTGGCTACAAGTAGAAACAATGACACTGATTTAATAAAATGTTTCCTTCAGCCGGTTTCCAAGTAAAGTCAGTGTGCACTGGAAAGCCGAGGTGGAGTGCCTCCCCATAGATATGTAAGTAGCATAGTACCCCCTCATCAAAAACTCGGTTTTCCAAACAAGGTAGGTGAAGGATGGCTTCCACACACATTCAGATCTGAGAATGGAACAAGAACAGAGGCATTGCTGCACCTAGCATCAAGGGCTGGGCATCATCTATAAACACTGACTGTGATTTCTCAGATGTTTCCTAGAGTCACTTTGCAAGGAAAGGCAGTTTGTGCTGGGAAAATGAGTAGGAGGAGCTGCTTCCCGTAGAAATGTAAGTTGCTTTGTTCCCCTCAAGCATAAGTTATGTGTTCCCAACAAGGTAGGATAAGGACGATTTCCACACATATTCAGATCTGAGAATGGAACAAGAAGAGAGGCGGTGCTGCATGTAGTATCAACGGCTGGGGAATATCTGGACACACATACTGTGATTTCTCAGCATGTTTCCTAGAGCTGGATTGTAAGGAAAGGCAGTTTGCACTGGAAAACCGAGTTGGAGTATGGGCCTCCCCATGGATATGTACCTAGCGTAGTTCCCCTCAAGCAGAAACTCTGTGTTCCCAAGAAGGTATGTGAAGGACTGCTTCAACACACATTCTGATCTGAGAATTAAAAAAGGAGAGAGGTGTTTCTCCACCCAGCATCAAGGGCTGCGGGACATCTTGAAACACTCACTGATTTCTCATCATGTTTACTAGAGCTGGTTTGGAAGGAAAGGCAGTTTCCACTGGAAAAACGATTTGGAGTGATTGCCTCTCCATAGATATGTAAGTAGCCTAGTTCCCTTCAAGCAGACACTCACTGCTCCCAACAAGGTAGTTGAATAACAGCTTCCACACACATTGAGATCTGAGAATGGAACAAAGAGAGAGGCATTGCTGCATCTTGGTTCAAGGGCTAGGGGACATCTAGAAACACTGACTGTGATTTCTCAGCATGTTTCCTACAGCCGGTTTGCAAGGAAAGGCCGTTTGCACTGGAAAACTGAGTTGGAACAAGTGACTACCCATGGATATATAAGTAGCGCATTTCCCCTTAAGCAGAAACTATGTGTTCCCAACAAGGTAGGTGAAGGACGGCTTCCACATACATTCAGATCTGAGAATGAAACAAGGGGAGAGACGTTGCTGCATCTAGCAAGGGCTGGGGGACCTTTAGAAACACTGACTATGATATCTCAGCATGTTTCCTAGAGCAGGCTTGCAAGGAAAGGCAGTTTGCTTGAAAACGGTGTTGGAGAGAGTGCCTCCCCTTTGATATGTAAGTAGCATAGATTACCTCAAGTAGAATCTGTGTTCCCAACAAGGTTGGGGAAGCACAACTTCCACACACATTCTGATCTGAATATAGAACAATGAGAGAGGCAATGCTGCATGTAGCATTAAGTGCTGGGTGACACCAAGAAACAATGACTGTGAATGCTCAGCACTTTTCCTAGATCCTGTTTGCAAGGAAAGGCAATTTGCAAAGTAAAGCCGAGTTGGAGCGAGTATCTTCCAATAGATTTGTAAGTTGCATAGTTCCCCTCAAGCAGAATCTCGCTGTTCCCAACAAGGTAGGTAAAGGACAGCTTCCAATCACATTCAGAGCTGAAAATGAAACAAGGAGAGAGGTATTGCTGCATCTAGAATCAAGGCCTGGGAGACATCTAGAAACACTGTAATTTCTCAGCATGTTCCCTACACCTGATTTTCAAGGAAAGGCAGTTTGCAATGGAAAACTGAGTTGGAGCGAGTGACTCCCCATAGATATGAAAGTAGTGTGGTTCACCTCAAAAAGAAAGTTTATATTCCCAACAAGGTAGGTGAATGACAGCTTTCACACACATTCAGATCTCAGAATTGAACAAGGAGAGAGGCGTTACTCCATGTAGAATCAAGGGCTAGGGGATATCCAGAATCACTGATTGTGATTTCTCAATTTGTTTCCTAATGCTGGGTTCCAAGAAAAGGCAATATAAGCTAGAAAAGCGAATTTGATCAAGTGCCTCCCCACACATATGTAACTAGCATAGTTCCCCTCAAGCAGAAACTCAGTGTTCACAGCAACTTAAGGGAAGGACGGCTTCCACACACATTCAGATCTGAGAATGGAACAAGGAGAGTGGCTCTGCTGCATCTAGCATCAAGGGCTGGGGAACATCTAGAAACACAGACTGCGACCTCTCAGCATGTTTCATAGAGCCGGTTTGCAAGGAAAGGCAGTTTCCATGGGAAAAGCATGTTGGAGCGAGGGCCTACCCCTAGAAATGTAAGTCGTGTAGTTCCCCTGAAGCAGAAACTAAGTGTTCCCAACAAGGTAGGTGAAGGAAAGCTTCCACACACATTCAGATCTGAGATGGAACAAGGAGAGTGGCGTTGCTGCATCTAGCATCATGGGCTGGGGGACATGTAGAAATACAGTCTGTGATTTCTCAGCATGTTTCCTAGAGCCAGTTTGCAAGGAAGGGCATTTCACACTGGAAAAGAATGTTGGAGTGAGCTCCTCCCCATAGAGATATAAATAGCATTGCTCCCCTCAAGAAGAAACTCAGTGTTCGCCACAAAGAAGTGAAAGATGGCTTCCACACACATTCTGATCTGAGAATCTAATAAGGCAAGTGGTGTTGCTGCATATAGCATCAATGCCTGGGGACATCTAAAAACAGTGACTGTGTTATCTCAGCATGTTTCATAGAGTCGGTTTGCAGGGAAAGGCTGTTTGCGTGGGAAAACTGAGTAGGAGCGAGTGCCTCCCAATTGATATGAAAGTAGTATAGTTCACCTCAAGCAGAATGTCTGTATTCCCAACAAGGTATTTGTAGGATGGCTTCTAAACACATTTAGATCTGAAAATTGAATAAGAAGAGAGGTATGCTACATCTAGCATCGAAGGTTGCAGGACATCTAGAAACACTTACTGTGATCTCTCAGCATGTTTCTTAGAGCTGGTTTGCAAGGAAAGGTTCTTTGCACTGGAAAATCAAGTTGCAGCAAGGGCTTGCCCATAGAGATTTAAGTCACATAGTTCCCCTCAAGCAGAAACTCTGTGTTCCAACAATTTATTTGAAGGAGTGCTTCCACACACATTCAGATCTGAGAATGGAACAAGGAGAGAGGTTTTGCTGCATCGAGCATCAAGGTTGGGGAACTTCTAGAAACACTGTCTTTGATATACCAGCATGTTTCCTAGAGTCGTTTTGCAAGGAAAGGCAGTTTCCACTGGAAAAGAGAGTTGGAATGAGGGCCTCCCCCTAGATATGTAAGTCACATAGTTCCCCTCAAGCAGAAACTCTGTGTTCCCGACAAGTTAGTGAAGATGGCTTCCACTTACATTCAAATCTGAGACCCGAACAAGGAGACAGGCATTACTGCATCTAACATCATGTGGTGGGGAACATATAGAAACACTGACTGTGATTTCTCAGCATGTTTCCTGGAGCCGGTTTGCAAGAAAAAGTAATTTCCAATGGAAAGCCAGTTGGAGCAAGTCTCTCCCAATCAATATGGTAGTAGTGTCAAGCAGAAACTTTGTGTTCTCAACAAGGAAGGTCAAGGACGGCTTCCTCACACATTAAGATCTGAGAATGGAACAATGAGAGAGGCGTTGCTGCATCTAGCATCGAGGGCTGCGGGACATCTAGAAACACTGACTCTGATATATCAGCATGTTTCTTAGAGCCAGTTTACAAGGAAAGGTAGTTTGGACTGAAAATCGATTTCCAGTGATGGCTTCCCCATAGATATTTAAGTCACATATTTTCCCTCAAGCAGAAACTTTTGTTCCCTACAAGGTAGCTGAAGGAAGGCTTCCTCACACACTCAAACCTGAGAATGGAATAAGGAGAGAGGTGTTTCTGCATTTAACATCAAGGGCTGGAGGACAGCAAGAAACACTGACTTTGACTCTCAGCATGTATCCTGGATCTGGATTGCAAGGAAAGTATTTGGCGCTGGAAAACCAGGTAGGAGTGAGTCCCTTTGAATAGCTATGTAAGTCACATAGTTTCCTGCAAACTGAAAATCTGTGTTCCCAACAAGGAAGGTGAAGGAAGGCTTCCAACACATTCAGATCTGAGAATGGAACAAGGCGAGAGGCGTTGCTGCATCTAGATCAAGGATTGGGGGACATCTAGAAACATTGACTCAGATATATCAGCATGATTCCTAGATCCCCTTTGCAAGGAAAGGCCACTTGCATGGGGGATCTGAGTATGAGCGAGTGCCTACCAAGAGATATGTAAGTCACATAGTTCCCCTTAAGCAGAAACTCTGTGTTCTCAACAAGGTAAATGAAGGATAGCTTCCATACACATTCAGATCTGAGAATGGAACAAGGAGAGAGGCATTGCTGCATCAAGCATCAAGGGCTGTGGGACATGTAGAAAGAATGACTGTCATTTCTCAGCATGTTTCCTAGTGCCAGTTTACAAGGAAAGACAGTTTTCACTGGAAAACCGAGTTGGAGCGAGTGCCTCCCCATATATATGTAAATAGTGCAGTTCACCTCAAGCAGAATGTCTATGTTCCCAACAAGGTAGGTGAAGGGCTGCTTCCATACACATTCAGATTTGGGAATGGAACAAGGACAGAGGCGTTGTTGCATCCAGCATTAAGGGCTGAGTGACACCAAGTAAGAATGACTGTGATCTCTCAAAATTTTTCCTAGAACATGTTGGCAACATAAGGCATTTTGCAATGGAAAGCCGAGTTGGAGTGAAAGCCTCCCAATAGATATGTAATTAGCGTGTTTCCTCTCAAACAGTAAGTCTGTGTTCCCAACAAGCTAGTTGAAGGACAGCTGCAACAAACATTCATATCTGAGAATGGAACAGGGAGAGTGGCATTGCTGCATCTAGAATTAAGGGCTGGGGGACATCTAGAAACACTGACTGTGATCTCTCAGCATGTTTCATAGAGCTGGCTTGCAAGAAAAGGCAGTTTCTGCTGTAAAAGCAGTTAGAGCATGTATCTCCCAATACACATGGAAGTAGTGTACTTCCCCGCAAGCAGAAACTCTGTGTTCCCAACAAGGAAGGTCAAGGATGGCTTCCTCACACATTCAGATCTGAGAATGGAACAAGGATAGAGGCGTTGCTGCATCTAGCATCAGGGGCTGGGTACATCTCACAACACTTACTTTGATTTCTCCACATGTTACCAAGAGCCAGTTTGCAAGGAAATGCATTTTGCATTAGAAAACCGAGTTGGAGAGAGTGCCTCCCAATAGATATGGAAGTAGTGTTATATCCCTGAAGGAGAAACTGTGTTCCCAACAAGTATTTGAAGAAAGGCTTCCACACACATTCAGAACTGAGAATGGAAGAAGTAGGCTTTGCTGCATCTATATGCATCTGTAAGCTAGATGAAACAATGCCTCTCCACATGCTTCATTTTAGAATCTGCATGTTTGTGGAAGCCATCCTTCTCTTAGCTTGTTGGCAACATGGAGATTCCGGTTATGAAAACTATGCTACTTATATATCTATAGGCATGCACTGACCAATCCCAGTTTTACAGCCAAAGTGCTTTTCCCTTATAACATGTTCTAGAAAACATACTGAAAATTCATTGTAAGTGATTCTACATGTACCCATGCTGTTTATGCTAGATGATTCAATGGCTCTCCCCATGCTCCATTCTGGGATGCGTATGAATGTGTAAGACCTCCTTCACCTAGCTTGTTGGGAACACAGAGTTTCTGTGTTAGGAGAACTAAGCTACATTCCTATCAATGATGAGGCACTGACACCAAGTCTGTTTTCCAGCATAAAACTCCTTTCTTGGAAATCGGGCCTAGGAAACATGCGGAGAAATCAGTGTAATTGTTTCTAGAAATACTCGTGCCCTGTATGCTAGATGTAAGAACGCATTTCCACATGCTCCGTAATGGGACCCAAATGTGTTTGGAAGCCATAGTTCACCTAGCTTTTTGAGAAGAAAGATTTTCTGTGTTACAGGAAAAATGCTACCTAAATATCTATGGGGAAGCACTTGCTCGAACTCAGTTTTCCAGGGCAAACTGCCTGTCCTTTAAGAAAGGCACTAGGAAACATGCGGAGAAATCAGTGTATATGTTTCTAGGTATACCCAAGAAATGTATGCTTAATGAGTGAATGCCTCTCTGCATGTTTCTTTCTGCAATCCGAATGTGTGTAGAAGCCATTCTTCACCTGTCTTGTAGGGAACAGAGAGTTTCTGTGTTAGGGGACTGAACTACTTACATATATATAGGGAGGCACTCACTCTAACTCAGTATTCCTTCACAAACTGCCTTAAACTTGAAAACGGCTCTAGGAAACATGCTGAGAAATCAGAGTATGTGTTTTAGAGATAACCATTTCCTGTAGGTTAGATTAATGAACGCCTGTCCACATGCTCCATTCTGGGATCTGAAAGTGTGTGGACACCATCTTTCACCTAGCTTGTTGGGAACACAGAGTTACTGGGCTAGGGCATCTATGCTACATACACACCTATGGGCATGCACTCACTCCAGCTTGGTTTTCCAATGAAAATTGCCTTTCCCTTGAAACCGGCTCCAGGAAACATGCTGAGAAATCAGAGTAAGGGTTTCTGGATGTGCCCATGCCCTATATGCTAGATGTAAGAACACATCTCCACATGCTCCATTGTGGGATCTGAATGTGTGTGGATGCTGTCCTCCACCTAGATTGTTGGTAACACAGAGTTTCTGGGCTAGGGGATCTACACTACTTGCATACCTATGGGTATTCACTTGCCCCAACTTGGTGTTCCAGCACAAAATGCTTTTCCCTTTAAACTGACACTAGGGAACATGCTGAGGAGTCATAGTAAGTGTTCCTAGATGTACACATTCCCTATACACTGGATGAATGAACACCTCTCCACATGCTCCATTATGGTATCCGAGTATTTGAAGAAGCCATCCTTCACCTAGCTTGTTGGGAAAACATAGATTCTGGGTTAGGGGAACTACGCTACTTACATACCATTGTGTAGGCACCCCGCAACTATTTTTCCCAGCGCAAACTGTCTTTCTCTTAACCCAGCACAAGGAAACATGCTGAGATTTCAAGGTAATTGTTCCTACTTGTACCCATGACCTGTATCCTAGATGAATGAAGGTCTCTCCACATGCTCTCTTCTGCGATCTGATCTGAATGTGTGTGGAAGCCATCCTTCACCTAACTTGTTGGTAACACAGAGTTTCTGTGTTAGGGTTACTACGCTACTTACATACCTATAGGGAGGCAGTTGCTTCAGCTCGGTTTTCCAGCACAAAGTGTCTTTCCCTTCGAACCGGCTCTAGGACAGATGCATAGAAATCAGAGTGTTTCTATATATAACCATGCCATGTATGCTATTTGAATGAATGCCTCCCCACATCCTCTATTCTTAGATTTCAATATGTTTGGAAACAATCCTTCACCTAACGTGTTGGGAACACAGAGTTTCTGTGTTAGGGTAACAATGCCACTTACATATCTGTGGGCAGGAACTCGTTCAAACTCACTTTTTCCAGGGCAAACGGCCTTTACTTTGACATCGGCCCTAAGAAGCATCTTGAGTTATCAGAGTATGTGTTTCTAGATATAACAATTAAATGTATGATAGATGAATGAACGCCTCTCTACATGCTCCATTCTGGGATCTGAATATGTGTGGCAGCTGTTCTTCATCTAAATTATTGAGAACTCTAAGTTCCTGTGTTAGGGGATCTACTCTGCTTACATATCAATGGGGAGAAAATTACTCCAACTCGCTTTCCCAGGGCAAACTTCCTTTCCTTTGAACCCGGCTCTTGGAAACATGCTGAGAAATCAGTGTTTCTAGATGTACCCATGCCCTGTATACTAGATGAATGAACGTTTCTCCACATGCTCCATTTTGGGATCCGAATGTGTGTGGAAGCTGTCTTTCACCTAGCTTGTTATGAACATATACATTCTGTGTTATGGGAACTAGGCTACTTATATACCTATGGGCATGCACTTGATCCAACCAGGTTTTTGAATGCAAACAGCCTTTCCCTTGAAACCTGTTTTAGGAAACATGATGAACGGTCAGAGTAAGTGTTCCTACATGTCCCCATGACCTGTATGCTAGATGAATGAATTGATCTTGCCGTGCTCCATTCTGGGATCTGTATGGCTGTGGAAGACTTCCTTCACTGAGCTTGTTGGGAATACAGAATTTCTGTGTTAGGAGAACTCAGCTATATTCATACCTATGGGGAGGCACTGGCTCCACATCAGTTTTCCAGTGCAAAATGCCTTTCCTTTGAAATCGGGTTTAGGAATCATGCTGGTAAATCAGAGTAAGTGTTTCTAGATATATTCATACTTTGAATGCTACATAAATGAATGCCTTTCCACATGCTCCATTCTGTGATTCGAAAGTGTGTGGTAGTAGTTCTTTACCTAGATTGTTGGTAACATATAGTTTATTGGTTAGGATATCTACACTACTTATATTAGTATGGAAAGGCACTCACTCCACTCAGTTTTCCATTGCAAACCACCTTTCCCTTGAAAACGGCTCTACGAAAGATGCTTAGAAATGAGAGTAAGTGTTTCTAGATATATCCATGTGATGTATGCTAGTTGAATGAATGCCTCCCCACATATTCCATTCTTAGATCCCTATGTATTTGGAAGCTGTCCTTCACCTAGCTTGTTGGTAACACAGAGATTCTGTATTAGGGGAACTGTGCTACTTACATACCTATGTGGAGGCACCCGCTACAACTCAGTTTTCCAGTGCAAACTGCATTTCCCCTGAACCCAGCTCTAGGGAACATGCTGAGTGTCTCTAGATGTACCCATGCCCTGTATGCTAGATGAATGAACGCCTCTCCACATACTACATTCTGGGATCAGAATGTGTGTGGAAGCCATCCTTCACCTAGATTGCTGGGATCACAGTTTCTGTTCTAGGGGATGTAATCTACCTACATATCTATGGGAAGGAACTGGCTCCAACTGTGTTTTACAGCACAAAATACATTTTGCTTGAAACTGGCTGTATGAAACTTGCAGAGATATCAGAGTAAGTGTTTCTAGACATATTCATGCCCTGTATGCTAGATGAAGGAGTGTCTCTCCACATACTACACTCTGGGATCCGAATGTATGTGGAAGCCATCCTTCACCTAGCTTGTTGGGGACATGGAGTTTCTGTCTTAGGGGAATTACACTACTTACATATTTATGGGTAGGAACACGCTGCAACTCGTTTTTTCAGCGCAAACTGTCTTTCCATTAATACCGGCTTTAGGATAAACGCTGAGAATTCAGAGAGTGTTTCTACGTGGACTCATGCCCTGTATGCTGGATGAATGAAGGCATTTCCACATGGTTCATTCTGGGATCTGAATGTTTGTGGAAGACGTCCTTCATCTGGAATTTTGGGAAAACAGATTTCTGTGTTCAGGGATTTACTCTTCTTACAAATCTATATGAAGGCACATACTCCAACTCGGTTTTCCTGTGAAAATTGCCTTTCCCTTGAAAACGGCTCTAGGAAAGATGCTGAGAAATCTGATAAGTGTTTCTAGATATACCCATGCCATGTATGCTAGTTGAATTAACTCATACCCACATACTCCAATGTTAGTTCCCAACATGTTTTGAAGCAATCCTTCAACTAGCCTGTTGGGAACCCAGAGTTTCTGGGTAAGGAGAGCAAAGCCATTTACATATATGTGGGCAGGCACTGGACCGAAGTCAGTTTTCCAGCACAAATGGGCATTCCTTTGATATCGGCTCTATGAAACATATTGAGAAATCAGAGTATGTGTTTCTAGATATAACCATTACCTATACGATAGATGAATGAACACATCTCCACATGCTCCACTCTGGAATCTGAATGTGTGTGAATGCCATCTATGACTTGCTTGTTGGGAACACTGAGTTTCTGCGTTAGGGGAACTACACTACTTACATATCTGTTTGGAGTCACTCATTCCTTCTCTGTTTTCCAGCACAAACTGCCTTTCCCTTGGAAATGTCACTGGGCAAAATGCTGAGAAATCATAGTAAGTATTTCTAGTTATACCTATGCCCTGTATGCTAGACAAATGAACACCTCTTCACATGATCCATTCTAGGATCCGAATGTGTTTGGAAGCCATACTTCACCTAGCTTGTTGGGAACACAGACTGTCTGTGGTTGGGGAAAAACTCTACTTACATACCTATGAGTATGCACTCTCTCCAACACGGTTTTCCAGCACAAATTTCCTTTCTCTTGAAACCTGCTCCAGGAAACATGCTGAGCAATCAGGATAAGGGTTTCTAGATGTACACCTGCCCCTTGTGCTAGATGAATGAACGCTTCTTCACATGTTCCATTTTGAGTTTCTAATCTGTGTGGAAGCAGTCCTTCACCTACCTTGTTGTTAACATGGAGTTTCTGGGATAGGGGCACTGACCAAACTGTATATATAAGGGAAGGCTCTCGATCCAACACGACTTACCAGCACAAACTGCCTTTACTTTGAAACCGGCTCAAGGAACCATTCCGAGAAGCAGGGTATGTATTTCAAGATATATCTTTCCATTTTTAGCTACGTTAGAGAATGCTTCTCGTCATGTTCCATTCTTGGATCCGAATGTGTGCGTAAGCCAACCTTCACAAACCTTGTTGTGAACACAGAGTTACTGGGTTAGAGTCACTGGCCTACCTATATATATTAGGGGAGAGCCTCACTCCAAGTCATTTATTAGCGCAAACTGCCTTTACCTTGAAACTGACTATAGGAAACATGCTGAGAAATCAGGGTAATTGTTTCTAGATGTACACTTGCTCTCTGTGCTAGATAAATGAATGTTTCTCCACATTTTCCATTCTGACATTCGTATGTGTGTGCAAGCCCTCCTCACATACCTTGTTCAGAACACAGAGTTTCTGTATTAAGGGCACTAGGCTACTTATATATATGAGGAGGCACTCACTCCAACTCAATTTTCCAGCGCAAACAACCTCTACCTTGAAACTGTCTTGATGAAACATGCTGAGAAATCAGGCAAAGTATTTCCAAGGGTAATCTTGCCCACTCTACTAGAATGAAAGAATGCTTCTGTGATCCTAATGTGTGCAGAAACCGTGATTCACATACCTTGATCCAAACACAGAGTTTCTGGTTTAGGGGCACTGGCTTCCCTATATATTTTAGGGGAGGCACATACTCCAACTCAGTTTTCCAGTGCAAACTGCCTTTACCTTGAAACCTACTCTAGGCAACATGCTTAGAAATGAGGGTAAGTGTTTCCAGATGTACACTTGCCCTTTGTGCTAGATGAATGAATGCTTTTCCACATGTTCCATTCTGGGAACTGAATGTGTGTGGAAGCTGTCCTTTACCTAGCTTGTTGGGAACACAGAGGTTCTCGGTTAGGGGCACTGGCCAACCTATGTATATTGTGGTAGGTACTTATTCCAACTCAGTTTTCCATTGCAAACTGCCTGTACCTTGAAACTGACTGTAGAAAGCATGCTGAGAAATCAGGGTAACTCTTTCTAGATGTACCATTTCCCTTTGTGCTAGATGAATGTACGATTCAACTAATGTTCCATTTTGGGATCCAAATGTGTGTGGAAGTCATTCTTCACCTGTGTTGTTTGTAGCTCACAGTTTTTCGGTTAGTGACACTGGCCTACCTATATATGTAAGGGGAGACAATCACTCCAACTTGGTTTTCCAGTGCAAAAGCCTTTACCTTGAAACCTGCTCTAGGAAATATGCTGAGAAATCATGGTTAGTATTTTCAGAAGTACTCTTGCCCTTTGTGCTAGCTCAATGAAAGCTTCACCACCTGTCACATTCTGGGATCCAAATGTATGTGTAAGCCACCCTTCACCTACCTTGTTGGGAAAAAAGGGTTTCTGGGTTAGGGGTAATGGTCTACCTGTAATAAAAGTGGAGTGAATCACTCCAACTCAGTTTTCCAGCACAAACTGTGTTTACATTGAAACCATCCCTAGAAATCATGCTGAAAAATAAGGGTAGGTGTTCCTAGAGGTACTCTTGCACTTTCTGCTTGATGAATGAACACTTCTGCACATCTTTAGTTCTGGGATCAGACTGTGTTTGGAAACAGCCTTTCACCTACTTTATTCTGAATGCAGTGTTTTTCGGTTAGTTGCATTGGCCTACCTATTTATAGAAGGGGAGGCACTCACTCTAACTTGGTTTTCCAGAGCAAACTGCCTTTACCTTGAAACCCAGTCTAGGAAGCATGCTGAGAAGTCAAGGTACTTGTTTCTAGATGTACATTTGCCCTTTGTGCAAGCTGAAAGAATGCTTCTCCACATGTTCCATTCTAGCATCCGAATGTGTGTGTGTGTAAGGCAACCTTCACCTACCTTGTTCAGAACACAGAGTTTCTGGTTTAGAGGCACTGGCCTACCTCTGTATGTAAAAAGGGGAGTGACTCTCTCCAACTTAGTTTTCCAGCAAAATTGCGTTTACTTTGAAACCCTCTCTAGGAACCATGATGAGAATTCAGGGTGTTTCTAGATATGTCCACGCCCTTTCTGCTGCAAGAATGAACGCTTCTCCACTTGTTCCATTCTGGGATCTGAAAGTGTGTAGAAGCAGTCTTTCACCTACACTTTTGTGAAAATAGTTTCTGGGTTAGTGGAACTAGCCAAACTTTATATATAAGTGAAGAACACACTCCAACTCGGTATTCCAGCACAAACTGCCTTTACCTTGAAACCAGCTCAAGGAACATGATGAGAAAGGGTAAGTGTTTCTAGATGTAATCTTGCCTTTTGTGCTCGGTGAATGAACGCTTCCCTACATGATTCATTCTGGTATCCAAATGTGTGTCGAATCCTTCATTCACATACCTTGTTCTGAGCACAGAATTTCTCGGTTAGTGGCGCTGGCCTGCCTATATATCAAAGGGGAGTCACTTGCTCCAACTCGGCTTTACAGAGCAAACTGGCTTTACTTTGAAACCAGCTTCAGGAAACATGCTGAGAAATGAGGGTAATTGCTTCTAGATGTACCCTTTTCTTTGTGCTACGTGAATGAACGCTTCTTCACATGTAACATTCTGAGATTCATCTGCGTGTGGAAGCCATCCTTCAACTACATTTTTATGAACACAAGGTTTCTCGGTTAGTTGCACTGGCCCACCTGTACATATAAGGGAGGCACTCTCTCCAACTGTTATCCAAAGCAAACAGCCTTTACTTTGAAACCGGCTGGAGGAAACATGCAGAGAAACCAGGGTATGTGTTTCTAGATGAACCCTTTTCCTTTGTGTTAGATAAATGAACACATCTCAACATGTTGCATTCCGACATCCCAATGTGTGTGGATGCTGTCATGTAACTACCATGTTGGGAAAACAGAGTTTCTGGGTTAGGGGGTCAGTCCTACCTTTATATATAATGGGAGGCACATGCTCCAACTTTGTTTTCCAGAGCAATCTGCCTTTACCTTGAAACGGCTTGAGGAAACATGATGAGAATTCAGGGTAAGTGTTTGTAGATGTACACTTGTCCTTTGTGCTAGATGAATGAACGTTTCCACATGTTCCATTCTGGTATCCAAATGTGTGTGGAAGCCATCCTTCAACAACCTTGTTGGGAACACAGAGTTTCTGGGTTAGGGGCACTTGCCTGCCTATATATATATATAAGCAGATTCACTTGCTCCAACATGGTTTTTGAGCACAAACTGCCTTTACATTGAAACCATCAATAGGAAACATGCTGAGAAATCAGGATAATTGTTTGTAGATATATCCTTGGCCTTTGTGCTAGATGAATAAACTCTTCAGCATATGTTCCATTCTGGGATCTGAATGTGTTTAGAAACCGTCCTTCAACTACCTTGTTTGGAACACACTGTTCCTAGGTTGTGGACACACGCCTATATATATATATATATGGCAGGACATATTCCAGCTCTGTTTTCCAGGGCATACTGCCTTTTCCTTGGAACCTGCTCTAGGAAACATGCTGAGAAATCAAGGCAAGTGTTCTCAATGTACTTTTGCCCTTTCTGCTAGATTACAGAATGCTCCTGCATATGTTCCATTATGGGATCCTAATGTGTGTGGAAGCTGTCCTTCACCTACCTTGTTGAGAACACAGAGTTTCTGGGTTAGGTGCACTGGCCTACCTGTATATAAAAGTGGAGTCACTCGCTCCAACACGGTTTTCAAGCACAAACTGCCATTACCTTGAAACTGTCTTTAGGAAACATGCTGAGAAATCAGGGTAAGTGTTTCTAGATGTACCCTTGTCCTTTGTGCTAGATGAATGATCGGTTCTACACATGTTCCATTCTGGGATCTGATTGTCTGTGGAAGCCATCCTTCAATTACCCTGTTGGTAACACCTAGTTTATGGGTTAGTGACACTGGCCTACCTATATATATAAGGGGAGACACTCACTCCATCTTGGGTTTTCAGCACAAACTTCCTCTCCCTTGAAACCAGCTCTTGGAAACTTGCTGAGAATTCACATTGTTTATACTTGTACCCCTCACTTTCAGTCTAGCTGAATGAAGGCTTTCCCACATGTTCCATTTTTTGATCCAAATGTGTGTGCAAGCTGTTATTCACCTACCATGTTGGGAACAAAATTTTTTTGTGTTATGTTGACAGGCCTTCCTAAATACATAATGAGAGGCACTCTATCTAACTCGGTTTTCCAGCTCAAACCTCCTTTAGCTTCAAACCATCTCTACAGAACTTGATTTTTATTTCAGGGTAATTGTTTCTAGATATACCATGCCTATTCTGGCTAGCTGAATGAACGCTTCTCCACATGTTCCAATCTGGGATCTGAATGTGTTGGAAGCTGTCCTTCAACTACCTTGTTGGAAACAGACTTTCTTTGTTAGGATGACAGGCTTACCTATGTACATAAGGGGAGCAATCACTCCAAATCAACTTTCCAGCACAAACTGCCTTAATTTGAAACTTTCTCTAGGAAACATGCTGAGAAATCAGAGTATGTGTTTCTAGATATATTTATGTTTTACATGAAGTTCTATGATTCATTTTGAGTTATTTTTACATAAGGTGTAAGACTTAGGTCAAGGTTCATTTTTTTCTATGCATATCCAATTGTCCCAGTACCTTTGGTTGAAAAGACTTTTCAAAAGTTGCTTTTTGTATGTTTGTCAAAAATCAGTTTCCTGTTCTTGGGTGGGGGCTATTTCTGGGTTTTCTATTCTGTTCCATTGACTTATGTGTCTATTGACTAATATAAATTTTATGTAATGGTTCTAAATATTTCCTACTATACAATCTAGTCGCCTGTCTACTCTAGTCTCCTGTTCATTGCTGTCCTCAACCAGGGACTCTTATCATTATGTTCCTGGTGTAAGTTTCTTGCTTTGGGGTATGTTTTTCATTTTTGGTCTATAAAGAAGATATAAAGAATCTTGAATAATATTCTATTTAATGGTATTTTGTGAATTTCCTTGTGAAGAATTTAGTCTCTTTATTAAGCTTTCTTAGAGGGAAAGCCCTCAGCCTCACCATTGAGTATATTAGCTGTGGGCTTTTCATATGTATCATTTATTATGTTGAGGTAGGTATCTTTTATTCCTAGTTTGTTAAGGGTTTACATAATTAAAAGGTGTTAAATTTTGTCAAATGCTCTTTCTGCATAAATTGAGATGATCATGGGTTCCCTTCATCTTTATTCTGCTACTGTGGTATATTAAATTGATTAATATTTGTATGTTGAACCATTCTTGCATTCCAGGAATAAATTCCACTTGGTCACAGTGTATAATACTTACAAACGTGCTGTTAAATTGTCTGCTGATATTTTCTTGAGAATTTTCATCAGGGATATTGGTCTGCAATTTTTATAGTGTCCTTGTCAGGATTTGGTATCAGTGTAATGCTGACAGCATAAAATGAGTCTGGAAATGCTCCATCCTATTCAAATTTTTGGAAGAGTTTGGGTGAGAATTAGTGTTAATTCCTCTGTAAATGTTTGGTAGACTTCACAAGTGAAGTCTTCTGGCCCTGAGCTTTTATTTGTTGGAAGTTTTTTGATGATTGATTCAATCTCCTAAATAGTTTTGGATGTTTAGATTTTCTATTTCTTTATGGTTCAGTCTTGGTAGGTTTTGTGATTCTAGGAATTTGTCCGTTTCATCTGAGATATCCAAATTTTTGGTGTACAATTTTTCATAATGCTTTTATAATACTTTTTATTTCTGTAAAATTTATTGTAATATCCCTTCTTTCATTTATGATTTTAGTTATTTGAGTCTGTTTCATTTTTCCAAAGTCAACCTAGCAAAAAGTTTGTCAATTTTGTTTATGTTTTCAATAAAGCAACTCTTGGTTTTATTGATTTTTCTCTGTAGCTTTTCTATTCTCATTTTGAGTATCTCTGCTTTAATCCTTATTATTAAATTTCTGCCACTAGTTTTGCATTTAGTTTGTTCTTTTTTAGTTTTTAAGTTGTAAATTGTTGATTTGGGAATTGTTCTTTTTTTAATCTAAGCATTTGCAGGTATAAATTTCCTTCTTAGTACTACTTTTGCAGAATCCCTAATTTCTGTATGCTAAGTTTTCATTTTCATTTGACTCAGTTTTCCTAAATTTTCTTATGGTTCCTTGTCTGACCCATGGGTTGTTTAAGGGTGTTAATTCCTCACATTAGTGGATCTTCCCAGTTTTTTTCTGCTACTGATATCTAGTTTCATTCCATTTTGATTTAAAAGATTATTTGTACGATTTCAATCTTTTTAAATTTATTGAGACATTTTTGTGGCCTGACATATAGTGTAACCTGGAGAATATTCCATATGTATTAGTGAACAATGTGTTTTGTTGTTTTGTGAAGTGAAGTTTTCTATATATATATCTCTTAGATTCAACTGATCTATAATGTTGTTCAAGCCACCTATTTCCTTATTGACCTTCTGTCTTGTTGTTCTACCTATTATTGAAAGTGTGTTATTGATGTCTCCTACTATTATTGTAGAGCTGTCTACTTCTCCCTGCAATTTTGTCAATGTTTGCTTCATATATTTAGGAGCTTTTATGTTTGTTACATATATCATTATAAATTATATTTGTATAACAACTCAATTGAAAAATAGGCAGGAGACCTGAATAGACATTTTGCCAAATAAGACATACAGATGGCCAACAAGCACATGAAAAGATGCTCACCACCACTAATAATCAGAGAAATGCAAATCAAACCCACAATGAGGCATCACCTTTCACCTGTCAGAATGGTCATCAAAATGAACCCAAATAACAAATGTTGGCAGGGATATGGAGAAAAGTAATCCCTCATACGCTGTTGGTGAGAATGTAAATTGGTGTAGCCATTGTAGAAAACAGTATGGAGGTTCCTCAAAAAGCTAAAAATGGAAATACCATTTGATCCTTGGTGTATATATATAGATACATATATACACACACACATACATACAATGGAATACTAATCAGCCATAAAAAATGAAAATTTGCCATTTACAACAACATGGATGGACTTGCAGGGTATTATGCTTGGTGAAATGAGGCAGACATAGAAAGACATATACTGTATGATATAACTTATACGTGGAATCTAAAAAATACAACAAATTATAAACTAGTGAATATAACAAAAGAAACAGACTTATAGAGAACAAACTAGTGGTTACCAGGTTACATTGTTTGTCTTTGTGTTGCTTTGTTAAGTGACTGTGCTAGTTTGTCATCATTCAGGATCATCAGGGTGTGCTTAAATAACACATTTCTCATAATAATTGAATCATCTTACTTTTTGGAACTCTTAAGAGTTTCTTCATTTCTAACATATGAGAGTTTTCTCCTGCACAGTGAAAAAAAGTGACAATGAATATATGTATGTTCATGTATAACTGAAACTTGTGTTCTAAACTGGAATTTCACACAACACTGTAAAATGACTATTACTCAGTAAAAAAAAAATTTAAAAAGAGAAAAAGAAAAAAAAAAGAAACTTTTTTAATACAAAATAAAACACTAAAATATAAAATAGAGGAAAAAAAAGAGTTTTCTCCTGGATCCATCTCCCTGTACTCACTTGAAACTCTCATTTTTAAATGTTGCTTTATGATTTGGTTTGAAGTTTCTAACCCTAGTCTGTATTAACTTTTATATCTTTTCCTTTTTAAAGTTTATCTGAAAAGAAAACTAGAAAAAAAAAAACCCTCTTGCAACTGTGATATCAAACAGAATTATATTACAATAAATGTCTTACTAAAGATGAAATGCATTTTTAAACACCTGTAAACAGAACTTACCTGCATGAGGTATGGTTACTAAGCCTAATGTATGGATTTTCCTTGCTTCTGCTTTGAAGTCCATGATGCTGAACCTGCAGAGTTTGTTGTTGTTTTGTCCCTCCATGTTGTCATGCAGGTGGTCCCCCTATGGTGGTACAAAGAATGACCAGCAATACACCAGACAGGAGATCGTGTCTGATGTGAAAGCGATGATCATGGCCTATGCTGAGAAAAAAACAGTAAAGGGAGCTTTAATTTAGAGCCTTTTTATTTATGGTCAACAGACAAGCCAGAATTTCAATTTCAGCAGTAGATTTTTTTTTAAGATTCAGAAAA
The DNA here is from genome assembly GCF_048773025.1 of Camelus bactrianus. Lineage (NCBI taxonomy): Eukaryota > Metazoa > Chordata > Mammalia > Artiodactyla > Camelidae > Camelus > Camelus bactrianus. The sequence continues at coordinate 12,076,684 of NC_133574.1, forward strand.
CTTAATTCTTTCCTGTAAACTGAATATAGATAGTGAATGTCTTAAAATCTTTGAGCAACTGCTTTAAAGTAGAATAGTTACTTTGCTTTTGGTCTTTAACTTAAGGGAATATCCAGAAGTCCAGTGGCATTTCAAAAGCAAGGGCTTGATCCTTGCCTATTACATTTTTTAAGTACAGTAAGAATAACTGTAGACTAGGGTACTGTGGATAACTCAAGAATTACTTGGATATGTTATATGAAAGTTATATTATGAAAAATTAGAAATATCATGAAAATCAATCAACCTTGGAGATCAATTTGGTATAATTTATTCTTTAATAATGTAGATTTAGATAGCCCTTTTGTATATGTAACACTTATGAAGATAATTTGGCTTTATATAACTCCTTTGTAGATAAATGATTAAAAATTTGATTTTTTTATCATTTGCTTCTTAAAAATAGAATATTAATTGCATAAAATATATTTTCCTTCAAATTCATAATTTTTCACTATACTATCTTCACTTGTTTAGATAATTGAACCCACAATCTGATTTATTTTAAACACTCAGTATTGCTTCTGTCAGTTGCTTTATTAGATAGCAAGAATTCTTTATTATTTTTAATAAAATGCGTTAGCAGGAAACTATACAGGGATTCTTCCATTCACAGAGTCAAGTAATGATACCTGTTTTGTTAGATCAAGTGTCTAAGCCTCTCAACTTCCAAAAGATTACATGGACAAAGTTAAAAATGTCATAAGTGATCAACTAACAAAATTTAACATGTTCATTGATTAAAAGTATAAATATGGGTCAATCTTAAATTCGGATATAAAGCTTTTATGAATTACATGAGCTTTCTCCAAAATTCTTTAATTTGGGCTTTAAACCCTCCAGTAAAAAACTGATTTGAAGGAAGAAGAAAGTCGAAAATAGATTCAAACCAAATTCTATGGGAATAAACAAAGCTAAATGTTTCAGTCATTTTTTGAAGCAGAACAGATATGTTTTCTGCACCATATGTTTTTAATAGTATTCATCTTAACATACAGTTTAGACACCATGAGACCACAAGCCAACAAACAAGATCTCAGGCAAATCAAGAAAAACAACTAAGGGATTTTCTATTGCAAAATTACCCCAAATAGAACTGTAATAGAGGAGAACGAATCTGACGCCATATTGGATCTGTTCCTTTACTTTGAAGCACTGTGCCCTATTTTCCAGGCTTAATCTTGCTGGCTCTGCATCTTTTGTAAAACAACGTTGCCTTTAGCCTAAAACCTACAGGAAAGCCTATTCTCGGGGCTCTGACATTTAAGGAAGTTAGCACTTCTGCACTTAGGCAGAGATGGCAAGTTGCAAATTAGAGAATAACCGTTTTTTTGTTGGAGATTTACAGGGACACCATAGCCTGACCCACATGGATGGCTACAAGAACAAAGAATGCCTGCAGCAAGAAGTTTGCACAATCAACCACACCCCCTCTCCTTTTTAGTTTAAAAGGAGCCTGAATTCTGATGGGCAAGATGGTTCTCCAGGACACTTGCCCCCATCTTCTTGGTCTGCCAGCTTTCTGAATAAAGTTACTATTCCTTGCCCCAAAACCTCATCTCCTGATTTATTTATTTATCACTGTTGGGCAGTGAGCAGAACAAGTTTGGCCTCGGTAACAGAACCAGCTTTGTCATTTCCTCTGATGTGAAATCTCTCTGGGTGTACACGTGCTTGCCTGGTGGTTGTGGTGGTGGTGGTGATGGTGTTGGTGGTGGTGGTAAGCAAAAATATTTCACTTCTCCTACATTTCAATAGGCTAAAATTTCCTGTTATTTAATTCAACTCTAGACTTTTACATAATTACCTGCAGATGTGCTTCTGGAAGCTACAAAAATTCCAACAAGGAAAACAATTCTATTGTCTCCTGACAAGATACTTTTCGTCAAAACTGAGCAGCTCTGAAATACACTGTGGGAGTACAGATAGATGTAGTGTGCTTCATTTCCCATGCTGTTCCAACACAATTTTCCACTTATATCAAAGTAAATTAAAATCAGCCTTCAATAGCAGATGCTCTAGCATGATACAATAATGTCAATTTCACTTATTTATTGAGCCAGAGCAGCTTTAGAATAAATTATTTGATACCAAACTCCTGCTTGATGCCCTGTCTTCTCCCTGGTGGCTAATTTCTTCTTCTTACTTCCTTAAAGTTCTACTGTTATGGGAAGTTAGCCTTTACTATGCACATTTGATTGGGAAGGCACAAATTAAATATGTGAGGGGATGACATACATGTTTAATTCTTTCTTATACATATATACAAGCACACAGGACCTGTGTCTTGGAAGATTTCATTTCCTAATGTGGGCAAGAGGATGGTCTATAGTACAATCAATGATCTTAAAGCAGTTTTCTAGGGTATAATAAAGCAATGCCTGAGTTATAAGGCAGAACAACTACTGGATATGGATCAGTGGCACCAATCAGTGGGTGCACGTTTGTACACAAACACGCCCATGCACATGGAGCAGCCTTGGAGACAATCCATCTGTGTTGATGGAGCAAAGCCATGCTAGGGTGATGAGGAAAAAGTGCTTAATACAATCAAACCAGGACACCTGAGTAATGGGTAATAGGAGTCAATTGAATTTTCTGGTTAGCTGAAGGTCAAACAAAAACACTTTTAGTTACAAATGTCATTGCTAAAAATTTCCTTAAAGCACGGGAGCCCACTTTCCTGCCTTGCTTAGTGTCATATGACATATTAAACATGACAGATTCATACTTCTCTGAATGTGGAACTGGAAAGGCCTCGCTGTCATATTTCTGAACATTAGTCTATGTTTTGCAGCACAGTGGATACTGAAAATGGGGCAATTTGAGTGAATGGAAATGGACATAATCTAGCAGTCATTGTCTGTGTGTGATTTGCCAACTTTCTCCAAAAAGTAGGGGTAGCAAGCAAATCAGATAAAGTGAGTGTTCTTGGGGTGGGGAGTCAGGTGGGCTGACAGCTAAGTGGTCCCAGGAATCTTGTTTTACTGTGTAAAATTGTGACTATGATCCAGACAGTGACACATTGTCAAATTCTTGTGCCTGTAGCTTTGATACCTGGCCAAGTCTGTGCAGCCAATTTTATCGATGGTGCATAATGAAGATAACTAACATTCCCTGAGGACCAGGTTGTGTGACTTCCATGCATTGACTCACTGAATTACCTAAGCACTCTTTGTGGTACATAACAGTCTTAAAATATGCGGCAGGGAATTACTCTGTTTACAGATGATAAAATGAAGCTGTGAACAGTTGAAGCCTGGCCCGAAATCATGCAGATGGGAATCTGCCATGCTGGGAGCTGAGCTCGGGCCAGACTCTAAAAGCTGAAGTGCCCAGCAAGTCCCCTAACCCAGGAACCTGGCCCACAGCCACTGCCAGGCCCTGTTCTGTTTCTATGAATGCTCATGGGAAAATGCCAGGGACTCAGGACCAGTGTGACTTGATTAAGAAATTCAAACTGCAACAGCCTTTTGTTGGGGACTGTAATCTGGGAGTGAAATTGGCAGTGTAGTAAGGGAGGAAACAGCCTTGGTTGTAAGGGTATTTCTAGGGAAGGAGGTTCCCTGATGGGCTGGCATGGGAATCTGTGGTTGTGAGCCTCCAGTTGCCCTGTGGGAGTGGAGGCAGGGAAGGAGAGAGATTCTTCAGACTGGTCATAGTCAATACAGTTTGTAAACAGCTGAGTTCTGTTCCCTCACAGCTCAGACACATTCAGGGCATGAGGATGCTTAGCTAATGAACAACAGTGTGTAGTAAAGGCCAAGAGTGGGGTGGGGAGGAGATATGTGACCACCCCCTTGAAGGACCTCTGCCCCAGGGGACCAGGAAGGTAATGAATGTTTGGGGATGCACAAAGTGTTTATATGGCCTCATCAGGTAGTTCCCACTTTAAACAGATAGTCTGGACTATATGGTAAAATACGGTGGAATGACTGCTCTTATTTTAGGTTCTACAAACTCTTAAACAAATAGACTTGTATCTCCATTATACAAGCACTGCTGGGTAACCTTTATATTCATGTTAGGATCAAAAGAGTGAGTACTTATTAATATTATTATCATGCTTCTACTGAATTAACACTCCAGCAACAGTATAATGGTCCCACTTCTTAACAACTGCCTCTGTAAGAGCCCTTGTAAGTCACAAATAATAATTATAAAGAAAATATATTAAAAATAATAATTATAGTTACAACAACTATGTTATTTTTAACGATGATAGTGTTAGCATCTCCCTCTCATATTAAACAATACCCAACACTGGATTCCTTAGGAAGGACCGCTAATGCATTTTTGGACTTTTCAAGGTCTTCACCGTGTGAAGCCTTTTTACTCACATTGGTCCACCACAGCCAGAATTGCTGTTCCTTGCATGATGGGCAGCCACGATCCGATGTCCTGGCCTTTTTCTGGCACCATGCATCTCTATTGGGTAGTCAAGTTTCCACATGTCCACTCTGATTTCCAATATATTTTTCCCCAGATCCAACAGTGGGGCCAGTGGAAAAGAGGCCACAAATAAGGTGGTGAATCTAATTTGAATAACTGTTGAAGGAATGGACACACATCATGGAGTGGTGGATGGATGGAAGGACAACATATATTCCTTTACTCCTTTAAAGAGAGGGAGGCATATGGTGAACAAAATCCCAAAGAGAAAAGACGGTCATGGTAATAATAATGTTCAATAGTGAAAGAATCCAATCAAAAGACAAATATAAAATCTCTGGGAAGAAGACTAATTACAACCTGTTTCTTTCACATATATACACTTAATAGAAATAACATACTTAAAAATCTTTAACCAACCATAGTTATTTGCTGATAATAAACTTGGGAATCTTGAAGCATATTATTCATTCTCAGTGTTGAAATAATACAATCTTGGAAGATGATTTGTAATTGAGGATTAAAAAAAGAATATTGTGGAAGTATCTAACAATTTAAATAGAAATAAGAAATGTACCTTTGGGAAAGCTATGCATAGAGAATGTTGGAGGAAATATGCTGCAAATAGGCAAGTGAGCAAGCTCCCTTGAGTCTGGGAAGGTGAGTGCAGCCCATCCAGAGAGTCTATGAAGTTGTTACAAGTCACAGAAAGGTATGCAATTAAAGTGTCTTCATAAGCATAATATCCTTCTTCAGGAATTTTTATATTGATATTTCTATGGTCTGTGTGGTCACAGGAAGTGAAAATTATGGTGGTGGCTTGGAAGTTCTTTTCTCTTTGTCTGTAATTTACACGGCGTTGTTACAGATGGGGCAACAGAGACCTGTGCTAAGCTGTTCCATGGGGTGGGGGAGCAGTTAGAAATGATAAGGCCAGAGATCTAAAAGACTTTTAGACCCTCCCCTCCTAACTGGCAGACCTTTAAAGTAAACTAGCACAGGTATGTAACTAAGACAGTGGATGAGAGGCAAATTTATGGTCCCTTTAGGGTTACTGCTCAGTCAAGGGATAGGGACTTCTCGTGCCAGGAACGGCAAGACCGTGGATGGGGTGGATGGGTAGGAGGAGCTGACATTTGCTTCTGACCTGAGAGGCAGGGTTGTGTTGCAGAAAAGCAGACAGTGTTGGAAAGATAAAGCAGCTCCATAGCCCAGAAGGAGCTGTCATATTCAGGGAGGTCAGAGAGGCAAGAACCAGAGTTAGTGATGCCACAAAGTCAGCAGCGTGGCAGCAGTGATGTCAGTATCTGTGTCCATAACCCACCTAACCCTACATGAACTCATCTGCCTACAGGGGCCAGGTAAGTAACAGAAATGTGTGAAGTGGGTGCAGTTACTGGCAAATTGGCAAGTGGATATCCTAATGAAATGCACTGCTCACAATCACCATATTGGAAAGTGGGCCCCACACTGTCAGATCTCTTTCTCATTCAAGAGAAGCTAGAAATTAAGACTTTATTAGAAATCAACCCAGTTCAAATCCCAGAAATCATTTATAATGAAAACAAAAGCACAGACTACTTAGAAATAAATTAGTGAAAAATGTTAAGATGGTTCTGATAAATGAGTTAAAAAAAAAAAAAAGATGATTGAATGAACAGTAGAATGCACCATACTCTTCATTGGACAGACTCAAATTTGGGAGACATAGCACACTTTTTCTCCAAAATAAATTTAGAATCTGAATGCAAATTTAGTTAATAATCCCAAATGGATTTAAGAAAAAAAGCTGAAAGGTGATGCTAATGTTCTTCCAGAAAAATACACAAATATACAAGTAAAAAATGAAGAGGGATGTTTGAATTGGTAATATTAGGGACCTTCTGGAAAAGGATAAATTAGGACCAACTCTAGGAGGTATTAATCTATGGTCATGGAAACAGTTTAGAAATAGTGCACTGAGATTATGAATGAAATAGAATACATTTCAAGAACAGATGTGGATATTTATGAGATTTCAGTAATATTATACAACTGACACTTCAAATCAGTGGATTAAACTATTGGAGTAATTAGCTAAATCATTGGAAGTCCTGGTAGAGTGTCCTCACTTTTGACATTAAAATAAATTCCAGATAGCTTTTTTTAATTAAAAACTAGAACACCAGAAAAAAAACCCCAACATGATTTAATCTGTTCAGATATTCAAGCGAGAAGAACTTTCTAAAAAGCTTTTGGAACAAAGACCAACAACAACAAAGGCCTAGCAACACAGCAAGGCCAGAAAAGCCCACTGTAAAACAAAACTAACCCTCACCTGACCTTCTTTCACGGCCCTGTATTGCTCTCTGATACTTTATACACTTTATTCTTCCCTTTAAATTCCAGTTTCTTCGGGAAGTACATGCGCTGATAACTCCTCCAGGGCTCAGAGCCCTGCATCCCCCACGGCCCTCACCACGGCACTGAGAAGGAGTTGCAATGTCGGTGGCTGTGAGTTCCAAACCAGTGGGCGTATTCAGTCCCTGTTTATTTGATTACCAGGTAGCTTTTGCTGTGGACAAATATTTTCCTCTCTGTGGAATGTTCTTTCCCATTGATTTTTGTTTTACTTAAATAAAATTAAAAAGCCCAGGCAGATATACACAGATCAGTTTTTTAAAGTCTACCTAAGTATAGTTCTCCTCCTCCATTTCCCCAGTCTTGGCAATTAAAGGTGGGCTTTAACTCTTGCTTTTTTGCCCCACACACCCACCTTTCTCACTATGCTTCTTTTAGTCAGTGTTCAAATCCCTCTTAAGCCAGGTTACAGTCTTCCCTGTGTTGCTTCAACTAGTTTTCTCCCAACTGCTCTGCTATTCTTTTTTCTCTTGGTGGATTTCTGTTCTCCCATTTGCCATGTACATGGCCATTTTCCCCAGGGCTTCATCTTCAATCCTCTGCCTGGGAGGACTGAATCACCCCCATGGCCTCACCCACAGCACCTCTGAGATCCTGACTGGTGAATCCAGCTTAAAAATGGACATCACCCCTCAGATGTCCCATAGACACTTCACACTCAAAATGCCACACACAGAACCACCTCCTCAAAACCAGCTTCTCCTCTTGTACTCCCCCTGCAGACCCACTCTCCGGATGGGTCGCTGGAAAGTCATCTCAGCAGCTCTGTGCCCCGCCGCCATGCAGTCACCTCTATAGCAGTTACCACTTCTGCCGCCCATGTCACTATCACTCTGCCCAGGGCCTCTCTGCACGCGTGTGACACTTGTTGTCATGGTTACCTGTGGTGGCCCCCTGAAGTATCATTTCCCCCAAATATGGGCCTCCCCCCAAAATAGTATCTTCCATTCTGCTGCCAGAATAACCAGATCTTCTCTAACATAAACATTATGCAATTCTCTTGCTTACAAATATTCCAATTTATACCTGTGTTTTAAGGATAACTAAAGTATACTCATCATGACAGAGGCCTTGTATACCTGATATTCCCACCTGTGGATACTTTGTTCTAGCCCTACTTGTTCTTCAGTCTGGCCAAGCGGCTTCATGCCCGTGTACTCTTATATGTCTCCACCTCTCTGCATGAAGTGTCCACTTTCTCTACCACATGTTAGAGAACTAATTTCCATTCATCTTTCAAAATTCAGTTCAAATATCTCCAGGTCTCCGAAGTCCAATTTGTGTTCACCTGCTTAGTAATCCATCAACTACTCGCCATGCCTCTCCTGGCCTGGGGAGTGCAGACACCAAGTCTTACCTGTCTTGGTCTCCCCAGCAGTTTATACAGTTTTTGGCATAGCAGGTGCTCAATGTTTGTTGGGTGGATAAATGAATGAGTGAGTAAAGAGATGAGCAGTCTACAATCCCCCCAGTTACTCAGCTGCCATTTTGGAAAGTTCATTCTGCAGAGACAAGGAAATCTCAGTGCAGGTAGTGGGCAGACAGAGCAGAGGTGAGGGCGTGGGGGAGACAGGCCTGGTCCTGGAGAGCGCAGAAGAGGTGTGGATTGGATAACACTGGAGAAGGAATGAAGGGGGCGGGTGCAAGGAGATGTTGAAGAACAACTGATATTAACTGTAGTAAATTAAAAGGAGAACATATTATATGAAGGGAAGATCAAGTTAACACAGCACAGGTGGAAGAGGCAGTAACAGAGACAAAGAGGTCTCACTTCATCATTCACTGCATTTCACTTATGGCACCTGCCCTCTGGGAAGGCATCACCATATTCTTGACAGACTGGTGTTTGTGTTGTGGGTGCTCTAAGTACAAAAAGGTATCCTATGGCTTCCAGATTTTAAGAATGATTGATTATTTCTCTTATGTCCCATGTCTGAGTTCTCAGACAGCAGGATCATTTGCTGGTGGGGGGAGAGCTATTGTGGTTAACAACTCATGGTTACTCTAATAATCTCAAAGGACGGTAGGGAATTCACTAAAACAACTAAAAGAGAAATTTCACTCAGAAAAAAACATATGCCATATAGAATCTTGTGGGGGCCTTGAGGGCAATGTTACCACCAACTCATCTAAGAGTTGTACATGAGTGTGTTGAAACTCCAAGCTCAAGTCACTTAAACACTTATGAGAACCAGGGTCCAGGCTGTGGTGCTCTGGACATGGACAGGAAGATGCAAAGCCTGACTACTGCCTCCAACAGGATCAGTCCAGCCGAGGAGCACAATGGACACGGACACAATCACACACCATCAAGAGAAGAATCAAGTGCAATTCATGCCTAGAGAGGAGAGCAGAAAATCTCTAAAAAGTGGAGGGGTTCCTGCCAAGGCTTGGCAAGAATCTTCCAGGCAGAAAAGCAGAGAAAGGTAATTCAGGCGAAGGAGAATAGGGTTGGTGTCTGGGTGCGAGGCCTAATGAAGCACGGGTGGAGGGCTCCAGGATCACCTCTCAGAAGCTGTTCCCCTTCAGCAGCTAAGAGGTGTAACTAAAAAGGAAGGTGGGGTGTCATTAATGATCATGGGGAAAACTGGGAGGAGGAAACTGAGGTCAGGAGATCATCACCAAAGGCACATTATTTTAGAGGAACAAAAATAATTCAAAAAGCAATTGGAAATTCTTTCTCCCATGAACCAAAAGGACAAAAAATAGGTTTCATTCCAGCGTTGAATACAGAATAACAGACTGCCTACTCTCAGAAATGGATTGAATTTTCTAATTCATTAGGGATTATTTAGATAATAGGAAAACTAATAAATCTGAAAAATCTCTCTAGAATTGATGTTACTCCATCCTGTTTTGCAGGGTAGGGGGAGGCTGAATTATTTAATTGGTATTTTAATGAGACTATAAAGTTCTGAAAATCCTATGAATTTCTCCCGAAAGCCTACAACTTTTCCTTTCAATTCCCTTTATTTGACTTAACTAGAACAATAATTTTTTTCCAAGGCTTTTTCTTTGTGTGTTAAAATAATAAATGCTATGCTGCCCCCAGAATGTTGTTGTTATTATTAATGCTGATAATAGCTCCAATAAGAAATATTTACAATTATGACTCATTTTGGAATAAGAGGTCATTGGCTTATAGTCCCTTTGAAAATAAGCAAAATAAACGAACATAACTTCTACACCAGGGACTGCAGCTGCACCTTTAATGGAAGCTGGTCATGAAATACAGCAAAAGCAAAAATGTAACTCAAATCAGACCCCAGGCCACAAAGCATCACTGACTGAAGATGCCACAAGATGACCTTTCACTCACTGAGGGAACCAGATGCGATTCCATGTATAATGTATATATTTAAAAGCAATTATTTTATATATAGAATGTGATTTAGGAAAAAAAAATCCTTCCTCTATCTCTAGACTTATAAACAGGAAGCACAAAGGGGTGCCTTTGCAGACATGAACCCTCATGAATAAATGCAAAGCCTATTGGCCAAAATCCTTTTCTGTCTCCTAAGGTTAAAAAAAACTAATTCAAGGCAGTGGTGAGCTGAAAGGGCTCAGATAGAAAACGTGCACATCATCAGATTTCTAGTAGATAAAAGTGTCCCATGCATAATAGAAAAGATGGCTTTTCCTATGGAAATCTATTTTAAGATACAACCATTTAAAGGCAACTGAGATCTCAAAACCAAGCTCAACCAAAGAGAAACAGAGCCCAAGCAAATGCACAGAAATGGGCAAAGACATTGGAGAAGGAGGGGATCTGTGCTTAACCGATATTTGAGATCAGCAAGTTCATCCTGAATTCAAGCCAGTGATGTGCCATGAGGTCACTCAAGGAACCAGGCAGAAACCATCGGTCAGAAGAATGTTAAAAGGAACAATGTGAAAGGCAGGTGTGAGATGTGTAAGGGGTGACCCTGTGAACCTTGCTGCCATGACGCAGGATGCTCTTGCAGGCTTTCTGCACTGGCTGGCGGGCTCACATGACCCTGTTTAGAAGGATATCAACCAACAGCTGTGCCACACGGGCTACATGAATATTCCATTTCATTCCTTGGCAGTAAATCTTCAGCTTTGTACAACATAAATATTGACAAAGATACACAGGGGCACCCTATTTGAAAGCCTGACTGCATAATTGCTTCTAATGGAGAAAAGCGGGCTCCGTTTCGGTATGATGGTCATTGTTTGGCTCAGTAACCGATGCTTCTGAGACCCAAAACATACTCTAGTATAACTGACAGCACCGAAATCTCCACTGATGACTTACTCATTTTAAGGTATTCATAAAATAACCCCATTTTGCCCATGGGCTGCAGATGGCAGTACCGTTCCCATTGTGGGGTGGTCTCTTCTGCTTCCGAAACTGCGGCACCATTAGATTCATGACCCAGATGCCAAACAGATTAAATTATAAAGCAGGATATTATCAGACCAAGGTGATAAAAGTATTACTGACAGTTCAAGCTGAACACATCATCTTCCCAAGAATTTAATTTCTTGTTTTCAGGATAAATTTCTTTTTATTGCTGCCACCCTACCCCCAAACATTGTGAAAACTATTCCTGACTATGTATCTGGGTTTACCAAAACTGTAATGACTGCTAATTTATCTCCTACCTCCTTTTCAGGTGGGCATTTTAGCTTTTAGAAGATACCTTCCCTCATTTGTCTTTTTTTCCCCCATTTCTCTGCTATTATCCACCATGGCCTTTCCAGTCTGAAAATCATCAGAGAAAATAAGTGAAAGAAAGAAAGACAGGGTCTGTGAGCTGGTGATAAGTGCTGTGGAGGAAAATAAATGAGGACGAGGAATTTGTGCTAGGGAGCAGTGGGGATGGTGCAGTGACCTTTGAATAAGGTAAAGAAGGAGGCAAAGGGGTGGGCAGAGAGAACAGTGATCATGGGCCTGGAGGTCCCTCATGCTGGACAGACAGCATGGAGACTGGTGTGGGCCAGAGCAAACAGGAAATCAGTGGTGGTTTTGGGGGTGGAGCCTATGAGACCACAGTGAGGATATAGGCATTTTTCCCTCTGAAGGAATTGGAGAGCCATGGAGGGTCACCGAGCAGAAAAGTGATACTCTAACTTTGGATCAAACAAGTCCAAAGCCCTAATTTATGCTGAACAAATCAAGGGTCAGAGAAGTGACATGCCGCCTCAAAGTCAGTGCAGAGCTTAAAAGAAACACAGCCTTGACTCACAGCCCAGTGCTCTGCACCCTCCTGAATGCTGTCCCACAGAGCTGTCTCTAAGGTTATCTTTTTTCCTCACTCAGATTCTTGTGGTCCAACTGAATGCTTCCCCCTGTTTCAAATGGCAAATTGTCCTGAAATGAAATCGGGGTTGGCAGTGAAACAAGGCATGGGCCTGTAGCCTACAGAGCTGTTGTCCCTGAAAGCAACAGCTGGCACGTGGCTTACTCGTGGAGTTCAGGAGAAGAGACAGAGCAACAACAGACAACTTAGCGTCTGGCAAAGCTTCGGCTGACTGCACTGCATGTTTGGATGGATTTCAAATTTGGACAGAGAGGCAGCTTCACACAAAAGGCAGGTGTATACACCGTACATGCACACACGTCTATATGCACACACACACGGACACACACAGAGTATGTGATGTGACTTGTAAAGAGCTGCCCATGCTAGGTTTCCCACTGCCTCTGATCTCAGTGTTAACCTTTCTCTGGCCATGCTCCCAGGTTTGCTACGAGATTTCTTTGCAATGGAACATGCCCTTCGCTTCACAAACTTTCCCCACTGCTTTCAATGACATTAGGGGAAGAGCAGGGAGCTCTGGGAAGTGGTGGGGATATGGACTGAAGATACCCCTGAATCTGAATTCACACTTCATGGCTTATTTGTTATTTAACTTTATTTACATTCAAAATGCAATTGTTGCAGATCTCAGAAGATGATTTACACTCACTGCTATGGCAGAAATTTGCGGTTAGTAGACCCACCACTGGATCCTCTTATTCAACACGTTCTTCCAATAATTCAGATATTACTGTATCACAAATGTCCATTTCTATATTTTGATATCTGCTTTTCAGTATAATTATCTTCCTTCTTTATTCTCTAAATCTTAAGATTTTAAAACGTTTTTCTGAGAAGTGGTCCACAGGCTCTTTAATTATGATAAGTAGATAAAGAGATCCTGTAAATCAAAACCACATTTAAATCCTGAGATAAACTCAACTCTGTCATATACATGGCTAGGTTTAGTCTGCAAATACCTTGCTTAGTAATTTTTGCATCAAACAACAAGGTCCTACTTTATAGCACAGGGAACTACATTCAAAAAATTTTAATAGCCGATAGTGAGAAATAATATGACAAGGAATATATATATATATGTATGTATAACTGAATCACTATGCTGTACACCAAGAATTAACACAATATTGTAAACCAAATATACTTTCAACAAAAAAAGTTGAAATAAAATTGGGAGATGAAACTTCCACTGCCCCGGCTGCTGTCAGGATGAAACGATTCAGAGCAGGCTAGGTATTAGCAACCCCCCTAACACATCAAAATGTGGGATCTTCCTTTTGAGCAGCACAGGCTAACTGGCTGTGGCCACCTGTAAATAAAGCTGAAGTCACTTAGACCCTTGGTTTGGGGACACCGTGGCCACAGGTTTGGGGGTCACTGCAGCACCTACGAGAATGACGGGGATAGCCTGCTGCTGAAGCTGCTCCCCAGGATGCAGCCCAGAGTGCTGCAGTCAGGTCTGAGGTTCAGCCGGGAGCATGCAGCTCCACAGCCACTTGGAGCCCTGCGGTGCGTGTGGCACTGGGAGCGCGCTCATCAATCACCCTTCCTGGCACCCAGACTTGGGAGTCTCTTGGGGGAATTTTTCTCTGCCTCATAATTCCTGTCTCAGCCTCTTGTGGAATCCGGTCCATGTCCCACGGAAACAGGGCTTTTACCCTCCAGGACCCAAATCCATCACGGTTTGGATCCAGGATGAAACTTCCATGCTAACTCATCTGGCAATCCCTTCTTGTGCTGAACTGCTCTCCCCCGCCGATGGTATTAGGTCATATTAGAAGTCCCAACTTGCTTGTCCTTAGCTAAGACTCTGACCCTCTTTCTCAGTCTTCCTGAGTGGAACCACTCATCTGTCGCAGAAAATCTTGGGCTGTCATCTACCCATCATTGTCCTCGGTCTTTTGGGTTTTCTGTTGGGTTATGGTTCTTGTGCAGGGATATCAATTTGCACATGCGAAACACCTGTAGACATTTTAAAAAATACAGGCACTGGATCCTCCCCCTTCTCCGGCCAAGGCTGGAAGCTTTCTCCCTCTAGCAGGGGTTACACAATCATTTGCTTGGGAATTGACCACAGATTAGCATAATCATAGTAAATTGCCCTTTACTCAGTGCTTGCCACGTGACACTTTCTACTTCATGTTGTCTTTGTACCTTCATTATCACATTTAATCTCTGCATTATAGATAATCACCATTTCTGTTGAGGACACTCCCACTTGCTAATCTCGAATACAAGTATCTTTGATTCTCTGAATCTATTTCATTCCTGAGTTTCCTGTTCCTGAATTTAAAGAGTGAATTACAGACACATGTATTTAAGATTCTCTTATTATATGTCTCTGCCTCATCCTCTAACCAAATCATATCTGGAGAAGAGAGATTTTCTTATTATATAGTAGTGCAAACCCGCAGTGGAAAATGTAGAAAACATAAAGTAAGAAAATTACAGCCATACATTATCTAAACACCAAAGGACAATGCTATGCCATTTTGGGCATTTAACTATTTTTCTTAATATTTTATCCTAAAATTTCTCCAGGGCAAGTTGCTTAACCCTGGAGTCATACTAGCCTTTTGTCAAGTACAGAATAACATTCCCAGAAATGATCCCAATATCAAAATAGTATGTGAGGCTGGGAAGGCCACAGGGCTCTCAGCTTATTCTCTGAGTCCTACAAATAATGCTGTTAATTCACTGATGTTATGCATTCGATGCCTGTGAGTCACTCAGTCACTCAGCTGGGTCGGACTGAGACCTACTATATACCAGGTGCCGATCCAAGTGCTGGGGAGACCCCAGAGGGAGCCTGGATCATGGCTTCACTGTCCTTCTTCATTTGCTCCCAGAATCCTACTCAAGAGCCCCACATGGAATTGGGGGGTGTAGGCAGGTGAGTTATTTCATTTCATTATGTTCCTTTGGACATATTTAAATAGCATGAAAATAGTCGCTAATTTTGATAAGTTTTCTTTACCCTTCCTATGTATTTTTGAGGATGGGTGTAGTTTTGGCATAGCAAGAATTACTGATAGATCTTTGGTATGTTAGGATTTAATATGAAAAAGTAAGAAAGAAACTGGCACCTTATACAAAGAGAAGAGGCAGTGAGGAAAACACAAGCCACCCTTGAACTTGGCTACCACTCCGCATTCCTGGTTTTCAAACAAGGGAATTATAATTCAAAACATATTCCCTAAATATTTTAGCCCATAGTAGAAATACATAGAGGCAAAGTTCAGCTCACTGGAACCTACAACAATGTGCTTACTTAAGGGAAAGAATAAAAAGACCACAGACACTATAATGCATCCTTTACTTTAAACTAGTTCATGTGAGCAAGTTTCATTTCACATGAATTTCTCAGTACCAATTTAGGAAATATATCCTTCTCCTTGATTGGTTAAAATAGCTCACTGACAACCAGATTCAACAAAATTTAGTGTTAAATAATTAACATATTTCCCTCAGGAAATGCTTTTGAGTAACCTGAGTTTAGTATTTCCTCTATCTGATCTATTTCTTTTCACAGAGAAAAATAGTATTATTTGCACATGAGCTGCATTTACTCCTCTGGAAAAATCTGACTGTGGGCTCAGTGTAAGAGTTGTGCACTGCACAGTAGGGAAAAAAAAGGTTCATTTCACAGCAAAGATCAGAATCTTTTTTTTGAGGGGTGTGGTGAGCTGGGGGACAAGGGAAATGCCTTTGTTTAGAGACAGGCCCCAGTAATCCATACTGAACCTGAAAGATGAAGCCCTTGTGAAGAAATGTGGAAGGACACACTGACACCCAAAGGTGTTCACTCTGCAAAAGCAGAAAGAAAGAAAGAGAAAATAATTTAACTGCCCTATAAAGAGAATGGACAGAAACTTGGTAATGAGGGAGAGTGAAGGAAGGTTTAGGGAAGGGAGGAGAAACAATGAAAGGGAAGTTGGATGTGGTGGGCAGAATAGCAGGTTTCTGGAGCTTACAATGAAGGATGATAAGAAAAAAAGTAAAGTTTTAAAAAAGTAACAAAGTTTAAAATAGTTTAAAAATTAAAAAATTAAGTTAAAAAATAAATTTTTTAAAGTGGCATGGAAGATTTTAAAACGATGGATGTTTTTTATTTCAAAATTCAAGTTGTTTGAGTTTCTCCTCCATGCTCCAAACATCAGTAACACTTGCTTGTGTAAGTGGTTTTGGGGGACACCACAGAGATGGGTGAGCTCTGCAGTTAGGTTGGCCAGGAATAGAATGCTGGTTTGGAAGGCAAGACAGAAGAGAGATCAACAGTTTTGTGAGAACAGAAACTGAAAGCCAAACATTATCCTAAAAAGGTTAGCACGGTAGGCAGAAAAATGGTCCCCCCCAAAGATGTCCATGTCCTAATCCCCAGAACTTATGAAGAGGTCAGGGTCCCTGGCAAAGGGGGACTATGGTTGCAGATGCAGTTAAGGTTGCTAACCAGCCAACTCTAAGAGAGAGGTGGGCCCAGTGTAATCACCGGGGTCATTAAAGGAGGAATAGGGAGGCAGAAGAGGGGAGAGAGGAGAGGAGATATGACCACAGAATCAGTGTCAGAGGCACACCATGCTGACCTTGAGAGAGAGAAAATAGGTCACAGGCCAAGAGACACAGGTGGCCTCTGGAAGCCAGAGAGGCAAAGATAAAGGTTCCCCTGAGGCCTTCAGAAACAGCCCTGCCAACACCTTGACTTCAGCAGGCTTCTGCATTCAAGAACCCTAGGAGGTTTAATTTGTGTTGTTTAGTGGAGACTTTTCCTTTTTTCTTCCTACTACCATGATGCTTGGGGATACTTGTTACAGCAGCAACAGAAAGTGAATACAGTAAGCTCCTTGAATTGTGCAGAAATTGCAGATAACACTGGACTGTCCACCTTGATATGGGATTGGGCTTATGTGAAAATCTAAAGGACAGTGTGACCTTAGCTAATATCTGCTTTTCTCATTTTTAGGAAGAGAACAGCAAGTCAAAACCTCTGTAGTTATTATTTTAGACAAGTGTCTTTTAAAACATTATGTAACCCTGTGCCTTAGGACCCCAAGAGAGCCTCTGTTCTTAGAAGAACATGGATTCAGAGAGATAGGGTCTTACATCTGAGTCCCACAGTGGTCTCTTATTGGCAATGTGAGCTTGGGCAAATCACTTACCCTCTTTAAGCCACAGGATCTTCATTTGCAAAAGGGAGATAAGAATAAGGATTGTTTGGGTGATTAAATTATACACACACACGCACACACACATATATGTACAACACTTAATACAGTGACTAGCACATACTAGGCACTCAACAAATTCCTGTTATGGATTTTTAAATGCATGTATAAAAGGAGGAGAAAGTTGTGGGAAGTTGTGGGACATCTTAGTTCACGGCCCCAACAAGGGCCATCTCTCAAAGGGCTCTGATCAGTCAGCCCCCAGTGATGGGCTAATAAGCAGAAATTATAGCACTTGGGGATTTAAGTTAAACATAAAAAGAAGGTATTTAAGCATAATTATTAAACAGCAGGTACGTTTACACTGTTGGATGGATCATCTTATCTGGAGACCATTAATAAGCAGAGTCTCCCCTGTTTTAGAGATGGGCATGCAGGAAAATGACTTGGGTGGGTGGGCCGTTCTCACCCCAAGATCACATGACTTAGTATTCACGGAAGTAACACCTCTTGTATGTTATTACAGATTGACTGTCCTCCCATGATTATTGTCAGCTGTGTCATCAGTTCAAGGAGACAGCCACCTTGGTCACACTGGAATATTAGAAAGAAAATATCATTTAAATTTTAGATAGCTATAACATGAAATAAAGTCATTATTTTATGGCTAAAATAATCTAAGGAACAGACAGTAAAGACACTCTTCTTTGAGCAACTAGGGGAAAACATGAACCAGGTTAGACTGTCAGAACACAAAGCTGTATTCACAGCACTTCATTTCTGTATTTTCACAGCCAATACATCGGATCTCCCGGATAAGTCACAAATCTGCCCTTAAAGAATGTGATGTAGAAACACGAAGAGTAGTAGTTGACAAACTGGAACAAGAACACCTCCATGGCTAGGTTGTTCTCATAGTCATTCTGGTCCTTGGGAGCTCTGCAGCTAGAATAAAGAAAAGTTAAGTCTCTAAAGCTGTGAACAGCTTTGAGACTAATCAAAGCCACGGATACATGAGTTAACATGGGAAATATATATATATATACACACACACACACACAATTCACACTGTTTTCATTTAAGCTGTTTTGAATTCCTTAACATAGCTACTAGGTTAATTCCAAGTGTACACACTGTTGTAACAGTTTCTCACACTATGAACACAATATCCCACAAGGCAAAAAAAAATAGTCAGCTGTTCCTTAAAATTTGTAAGCACAACAGTATCCAATGGGCAAGAACTGTCCTCTGTCATGTGTAAGTTGATAGAAAACTACTTCTGAACATCCTGCTAAATGATATTCTCTTGTCTCCCTGAACGGCAGGAAGGTAGGACTATTGAAGAAAAGAAACAAAACACGGGGAAATTGCTAGAAGAATTTGGGGAACATAAAACAGGTCATTCTCCTAGTTTAGAATTTAAATTGGTCTTAGTGTTTTCAGAAGATGACTACTGAGCAGACCACTGGGAGAACGACCCAGCCACATGCAGCTTGTGGGAAGCACTTGGGCCGCTACCGCTGGCTGGGATAAAAGCCAGAGAGAAGAAACATTTATTATAGAAGCTATAGATGATGAGAATGGAGGTACACTAACAGGAACAGCATCGGGGAAAGACACATAACACTGTGATTACTTGTCCTCTCCGTAACACACGAGCAAATCTGCCACTGGAACCATGACCCTCTTCCACTTATTTGCAATAAAGAGACTATTTACTTTCAACAATAGGGTACATGATCTAATGTAATTGAAAATACTATTCAGCACTGACCTCTTTACACAGAGCTTGGACATTCTAATGCTTGCTTTGTCCCTTTAACTAATGCAAAGCCGGAGCTAATTCACTTCTCATATAGGCTAGAGAAAATACGTTTACACTTGACGTTTTCTAAAGACTGTAATGTACTGGAATTGAAGTGCCCAAAAGATACAGTTTCTGTTTTGACCTGGTTCTAAAAGTGGTGTAGAAATGACCTCAGCTGCAGTAGGAGCTTACCAGAGTCAGTCCTCATGATTGCCACTTTCTCATATACTGCCTTCAGGGTCACAATGATGATAAAACTGATGAGAGAAGCAGTGATGGGCGTGGCCCATCTGCACAGTCAGGTACTTCTGGATTGGGTCTCTTCCATGCAGGTTCTTGGGAAGTTTTGCAGAAAATACAATGAACACTGAGAGTCCGTAGACATTGATCGCAATAACTGAAGCAATGGTGAACAGGACCTGACAACCCAAAAACCCAGCAGCATGAGACTCACTAATGATCATATTTTTACACAGAAAACTTGCCCCAACCCACGCTTAAACAGACAACATGCATGTGCTCTAAACCTCACATAAACGTGAGAAGTGATGTAAATCGCACATAAATGCCACAAAAGACGTGAATATCAGGCACGTTAATCTTTAGGGTAGGAGGAATGAAGGATGTCAAAAAGAATGAGTGCATCCACTAATGTAACATGCTGACAGCAGGAGCAGCTGTGTGCAGGGCATAGGGAATATATGGGAACTCCACTTTCTGTGAATTTTTCTGTAAACCTAAAACTGCACTAAAGAAGGAAGCCTGTTAAGTATATCTTTAAATGGGTGAAAATGGAGTAACTGGTGACATGTTCTTTTGGAGACAAGTCTGTGATAGCAGAACCAATGAAAATATCCCTTCTACATCTATAGAATTACTTAGGTTATGAACTAGTTGTAACCCATGAAGGGGATATGCTTCCTTTAAAGGGAGAACCTATCACTGATTCAGGGGCCAGCAGGTGCTAGCTGTCGTCTTCATTCAGAATAGGACCACTGAAGTTGTGGACATGTCCTGAGGGAAACACTGGAAGTGACAGCAGATCTCTGCTGATGAAAGCTTCACATGCTTTTCATACTCCTTGAGATCTTAAAATGGCAGGTATTCATACTCCCTGCATTTGCACAAGATTCATGTCCCTGATCCATTGTAGTTGTGACTGTGTGGACCCAAGGGCAACAGGGGTGTGAAGCATAATTTGCACGTGGCTGATAGGGTTTCAGTTCCTCACTAGACAGGTTTTTTTCTGGCCACTGAAGAATGCACATTAAAGATCCCATTTTTAAACTGTTTTCCTTCCATCTATCTTCTTGGTCATAGTCCAGAAGCATGTCTCAGTGTCCCTGGCTGCTCCTGATGGCTTCCTCAGAGAGAAAGCTCCAAAGAATGTGAATTTCAAGACTAAGTAAACCACATCATGTTATTTACAGTAATAGCGGGAGGCTGGCTTGCACCTGCAGGAGAGAGCAGAGGGAGTGTTTACAAGCCCCTCCTGGAGCCACACTCCTGCATCTGGATCCCAGCTCTGATGCTAGCTGTGGGGCCTTCTGCAAATTTCTTAACCTCTAGGGGCTTCAATCTCCTCACCCATATAATGGGGGGATAATAATAGCAATTTATAGGCTTATTGTGATGAGTCAATGATTTACTAATTGTGAAAACAATGAGAACATTAATCACAGGCATGTGAAAAACTCTACCTAATTATTAGCTATGAATATGGTGACCAAAGTATTAAAAAGGTGTTTTTTTTCTTAGTTTTTAAGCCATCAGTTTGTAGAGAAAGCATGTCATTTCCTCCTCTACTCTCTTTCATTATCCTTTTCTTCACAGTTAAGGCTTCATGCTTGTGAAAGGAATAACTTTTTGGTGTGTGTGTGTGATTAAATGTGAAAATTAGTTAAGGCTGAGAAAAATGTATTATAGAAGGTATATTAAGCCTTCCTCTCTTGTACAACACATATAGGCCATTTAAATAGTATACATTTTTAAAAAGTCTGCATAATAAATTTTTTAATTATGTATTAAGTAATCAAAATAGTTAAGATTCTTTAAATGCTTACTATTGCTTCAGCACAGATCTATTTTTCTAAATCCTCACAATCACCCTGTGGGAAAGGTAATATTATATCGCTTTTACAGATGAGGAAATAGATCCATGTGGAGATGATGCAATTTGCCCCAAATGAAACAACTATTAAGTGAAAGAACTGAAATACTCAAAGAGCCCAAAGACACACTAACCGTATAGCACTGCCTCCTACATGGTCTGTGAAATCAATTCTAATTCATTTCAGAACTTATACAAACTTGACACATTTCCATTTTTCTTCCAAGAACTTAGTGGGTTCAATATTTCTTAAGAAACAGGAAAGCTTTCCATTCTCGTTCCTCAAGTTTCTTCTTACTTATCATCTTTTCTGATCATAACTTTAATATTTGCTCATTAATGAAAATTTGAAAGTACTCAGTAGTGGACAGAACTGCTGTCCTGGAGCTGTCCCCAGTCTTAGAAGAGGACCCAGATTTTGCTTTAGGATAAATAACTTCCCTTCTATCTTTAGTCCTGTGATTTAAGCTTGATTGACACACTCTTTCTGAAGCACCAGAGGTAGATCTCAGTTGGTTTAAGACAAATAATACCCCTCATTCTATTGGTCTCACACATGATTTGAGAATTGGCAAATAACACAGTAAAAGTCACTGTTATGTGAGGAGATACATGCTGGTGCCCATGTGAATGATGAGCTTCCTCTATCAAGAGAGGAAGCTGCCAAAAGAGACCTCTCTTGGCTTGGATGGATGTGTGATTTGGGATGTTGAGTGCCTAGAAGCAGCATGCTGAGATATCCTTGGACACAGAATGAAGACAGGACAAAATCAGCCCTCGATATCATCTGGGCTACTGTATCTCTCCTTAACTGAAGTCAGACCTCAGACCTGAGATTTTCATTTACAGGAACCAATAAATCCCATGCATCCTCATTTTTTGGTTGTTGTTTAAACACATTGGAGATTGATTTTGTCACCTACAATCAAAAGACTCCAAATCTGAAAATGAATAAAAAATAAAATAAGAAAAATTCTTCTACCTATAGACATAATTCCTTCAGAACAGTGCATTGTTTGTATATTAAAAATCATTTTATATATTAATTTTATTCTCAAGCCTATCATAAGCATAACAATTTGACATGTCATAAAATATATTCATGGACACACTTTTTCATGACTGTATAATATTCTACTATGTGAAGTGTTGGAAGAATATTTTGGCTGAGATTTTATATATATATACATATCAAAGTATGTCTGTGACTTTCATCCATACTGACTTTTCCCTGCCATTTTGAAATACTTCCTTATTAAAAGTTTTTCAAAGCTGAATTAGTGGATTAAAGCATATGAATATTTTTGACTCTTGATATGAACTGCCAGACTGCTCTCTAAGAAGGTTGGAGGAGTACACCGGAAACTAACACAGCATTGTAAATCAACCATACTTCACAAAAACTATCCAGTAGCCTAGGCATGGGATTGGTGATCACTGGCTCTTCATCCTCATAAACAGAGCTGTGTCACTTGAGAGGTGGAAAACTATTTCATTCTGATGTGCACTGACTGAATTACTATTGGAGTGTGACATCTATTTTTTCCTTTGTGAATATGTGTTCATCTTCTCTGCCTTCTACGCTCCTGAGATGTTTTGGTGTTACGTTTGAAGTGATCTGAACTCTCTGTGTATTGAAGGAATTAGCCCCTTGTCGGATTTGTAAACAAATAACATCCTCTGGTGTTTTGTTTAAAATTAGGATGCTTCTGATGCATGGAAATCTTTATATATTTTCCTCTGAAACTTACTGCTCATCTAGAAGTTGTATATTCATCCATATTTATTTCTAGTTTTTTTTCTAATTGTGTTACTTTTTTAAATGTTTCTGGAATTTCTCACAATATATGGTTCACTGTTTTATTTCAATCTTTTCTTTTCCCCTCAAGTAGCTATCATATGTTCCATTTATTGAATAACCTTTATTTATCTCCCTGATTTGTAATGCCTTCCATCTCATATATTAAATTATTATTGATATCAGAAACCATATCTGGACTTCCTGTCCTATTTTCTAATCTGGCTCTTCTTGAGCTAGTAAAACTCTCATTGTCTTATTATTATATTAGTAATATGATTTTATTCACAATAAACCACAAATCAATTTTATAAATTCTGATATTTTGGAGATATGAACTTTTAATCTAGAATCATGTGATTAAAGCTTCTTTTATGTCTTTCAGTAGTTTTTATTTATTTAACTTTTTTTGACAGTTCCTACTATCCTTTTGTTAGGCTATTCTTAGACATTTTACCTTGGTTGTTACTCTTGGAAAATTTTAGAATTCTTCATGCCTCCATCTGGTCTCTTAATCAGAATCTGGAGAATCCTAAAGCACTGATCTGATTTGAACAAATGAGTTGAAAAGAACTGGGGGAAGCACTGTGAGCAGAAGAGACTCTGGAACCTCCAGATTGGAGCCCTGCATTGGCTGAGGTGTTCTCTGGAAACAGTTTTCTCTATGAGACTACATATTCCCCAGCTTGACTTTCAGTTTCCTCAGCATTTCACATTAGATTTTAAGAAGTCTGTGGCAGATTCTTACCCAGAAAAAGAGCACTTGCACAAAGGGTTATATGTATACACTTTCCCCAGGTGGTAAAAGGAACACGCTCTTCTTCCTAATTAAAAAAATGTTTAGTCAATCAAGGGATTACACCAATGAAATGATTTTTCTCCTAACTGGTCACTAAATCCTAAGCATAATTTTAAAAAAAATAATAATTTTCAGACATAGCCTCCTTATTTTTTAACTGCATGGTTTTTTTTCCTTTTTTTTCCTTTTCTTTTCTTTTCTGTTAATGATGTCAAACAGACAACATAATACATACAGTGTTCATTTTAATATTATTTTTTGAAAATGCACATGTGAACAGCAAACTGTTTCCCTGCCATGGTCTGAGCTTAGGGGTCTGGGTACCTGACGAGGCCAAGCTGTAAAGCTCTATTCCTGAGCTTGCCTTAGATTTCAGAAGTGACGGAAGTGACAGCTTAGAGTCCGTGCAGGACAGAAAGTTTCAAAGGTGTCTGCAGCTAACTGGTCTCCACTGTGTGTTTCTTGGTTGGGCTTTATATGTTAATTAGCTACAACTCTGAAGTTTTAGAGTTTCCAATTTAGAGTTTATATTTAGATGTTTTTTAGAGATGATATCAGTAAGACTCAAGGCTTACCTGGATTATAAAAGCAGCTAGAGTATAATAAGACCTGTAACTAAGTACATGGCCCCTCCTCTGTGCCAGGAATTCTTCCAAGTAGATTCTGTACAGTAATTCGACCCGTCCTTACCACAGTCATGAGGAAGGAGCTCTCCTATTCTTATTTTATAGGAAACTATGGCACAGAGAAGTTAAGTTGTCCAAGATCACTCAGGAAGCAAGCTGCTGTGTTCAAATATGAATTTAGGCAACTTCATTCCCAAGGTCTCACTACCACAATGCTGGCCTCTCTAAACAATGCAGCATGCATTCGCAATTAAAATAAAACACTTCAATTAAAAAACAAAAAAAAAATTTAAATTTTTTTTAAATAAGGAAGAACTATAAAGTGAAATGAATCTTCATCTTCAATTTTTCAACAAGCATGTTCCAATGAAAATTTAAACTTATTAGTTGGCAATTTTAAATTTAAAATTGGCCGTTTAAATGACCAAAAAACTTTTCTTCAGTATTTTTTGTATTCTGCCAATATGATACGTTTTTGTTTTTCAGGACTCAAAAACATTATGAACATCTAATTTTGTCTAAGTTTCAGCTTTCATCTCTGAATGTACAGTCTTTCACCAACATATGCTTTGACCGCCATCTTCAGTTGTAAACAATGGGAACTATTCAAAATGGGGATTATTAGAATCTTATTACATTTTAAAAGGCAAATGTCACTTTCTATTGGTAGCTGAACCTCATTTTTTTCCTTTTATAAAAAGAGGAGTTTGACCTGCTCCCTCCAGAAATTTTCAGTGCCAATGTTCTGTAGATCTGTGATTCAATTTATAAAATCTATAGTTGAAGACATTTTCAGATGCTCCTAGTAAAAGCATTTTATTTCCAAGAGTTATTCATGCTCACAACCTGCTGTCCTGCTGCTGCTGACTGCAAGTACCATCAGCTCTAAATTATCTCAGCTGATGGAAAGAAGCAATAATACAGATGACTCAAATAATCATCTTTTCATAGCTCTGGAAGGTTGATACAAAGATATATAGTTTTATTTTTTTTAATTTTGCAGCAGGAGTGGCAGCAATAAATTTACATTTCCAATTATATAAAATGCCTAGCTCAGTGCACAAACACTGATGGCACCTCACCAAAGTTTCCCTGCTTTTTCTACCCTTTCTCTGACTTTAGGATGAGAGCCACGCTACTTTGTGCACATCCCAAAAGGAAGGGGGAGCAGTGACCAGGACTTAGTTCAAGACAAAAGGGCACCTAGTCTATGATGAAAAGGAGGCCGCAATAATGAAGGCACATGTGAAAAAATGGGAGTCAACTATAAAAACCAATGTGTCTTTCTTTCTACATCTATGTCATGGCGGCTTATTTATATTTTGCATTTTTTTATTGGTGTTATGAAAGGATACAATTCAATGCCTCTTTTCTTATACAATTACCAGCCTTTTCCTTTTCCCCCTTTTTACTGTTATTATGAAGGAAGGACCACACTTCTCTTCTGTATCCACCATTCCAGGCAGTGCTCCTTCATCTTGGCTGCACATTAGAATAACCAGAGGAGCTTTAAAAACTTCCCTATGCCAGAATGTACCCCAGGCCACTAAGTACCATCAGAGTTTGCAGTGATGGAATCCAACCACCAACATTTTTTAAGGTTCCCTGGTGATTTCAACAAGCAGCCAAGGCGGACAACTCCAAAAGTAAACAGACTAAAGTGCATCTAATCAGCGCCTGTTATTCCTGGGTAATCTCATCTTACTCCACGTGGGGACACCACACCTCTTATTCTGACCAGACTTGTTCTTCCTGCTCAACCCTGTCCCATTTGTACTCAAGTTCTGCCTGGCGCTGCTTCCAGAACTCCAGAAGTATGGTGACTAACACAGAGAGAGAACAGCAGAATGTGGATCTTCAGTGAAGACTGATGCTTCAGAAATCTGTACTTAATATTTATTACCCTTAACACTTTGGTAAATGATTAATAAAATCACATTTTTTTTAATAGGCGATACTAAAGAGAAACATGAGTTAATGCCTTTCTTTAAAGAAAAAGGAAAATGTAGATAATTTATTGAACTTGTGAAAACAGAATATCTAGCTCTCTAGCTCAGGGGAAAGGTATTAACGTGATGGTCAGAGGCAGGTGACTGTGTCTGATGCTAAAGTACCTGCTACAAGCACATTATGCCCACTAAAAACACAAAAATTGGGGGGAAGGGTGGGTATAGCTCAGTGGTAGAGCACGTGCTTAGCATGTACAAGGTCCTGGGTTCAAAACCCAGTACCTCCATTACAAAAGAAAGTTAAAAAAAAAGCACAAGTAACTGTCATAATTTAAAGGGAGTGCATTGTCCACCCTCCAAGTCTTCTCCTCACATCCCTCTGTCTCTTCTGTGTGAAGGACCTGAGGGTAGGGAAGTGGATGAGAATGCTTTAGTAGCCCCTGCATTTCTATTCCACAACCCCAGTCACACAAAATTTAAATAATATTCTTAAATGTGGAAAACTGCCATTTTCCTCAATCTTCGGTAAAGTAATTTTTAGAAATCGTCATTCTGTTTTAAGACTCAACACTTCAAATAGTAGACAAAAACAACATGAAATGTTAATTGAAAATGTGGCTTCAGGGTAAATCACCTAAGCCCTTCTTCCAACCAGACTGTTACCCCTAGGCCCCAACTACAGAGAAATTTCAGAATAACCACTGTTCCCTCCACCATTATACCTGAGTCTCTACCATGCTCTGAGAATAAAGAGAAAAGAGACACAGTCCCTGCTTCCGGGAGCTCCTAGGTGCACAGAAGTCATCATGAAATGAAGGCTGAGGAGGCGTGTTAAGAGGGCTTGTATAACAGTTAGCAGAGAGTGCTCGGGGCAGAGAGCCAGAACTGTAGCCAAGGCTTTCCCAGAGGAGAGAACCACTGTGGTGAGTTCTGAGATGCCCTAGAAGTGATCAGGTGAAGGTATAATGTTAAGGCAATTTCTCCCTGGGGAGCTGCACATGCAAAGGTGGGAGGCCAAAGAGAGCCAGGTCCCTTCCCGGAACTCCAAATAGTCTTGAAGTGAGCACAATGTGTGGGAAGCGAGGCAACCAGGTGGAGAGATCACAGGTGCACATCACAAAGGACTCTGTGTGCCTCCAAGGTAGAGTTGACATGCAAAGTGATCTAGAAAGAAACAAGATAGATGCAGGGAGACCTATTGGCAGGTTCATGTGAAGGCCTGCTTTGGCCCTGCCAGGAGGAGAGAGAAGAAAACATTTAAGCAGGTGGACGGATTGGCCACAGGTTTAATGGAAGGGAAGGAAGAGGTCAAAGATGTCGGGCAGCTTTCTGGCTTTGGCAGTGTCTTAAATTATAGTGCCATTCCCTGAAATAAGAAGGGCAGGAAGAGGGGCAAGCCATGAGAGGAGACAACTGATTCAGTTCTGGGTGGGTGCCTGTGGGCTCCAGGAGAGGTGTCCAGTAGGCAAATCAAAGTCTAGAAATCAGGAGAAAGTTCTAAGCTGAGCCAAGTAGTTTTCCTGTTTCAAGAGGATAATGGGTGTGAGTGGACAAGCTCAAGAGAAGAGGTGTGGAGGGTTAGCTCTCAACCTCCTGCACATGGGAAGCATCTGGGAGCCTTTAAAAAATAGAGTGCCCCAGCCTGGAATGGGGACTTTGTACTGTTTATTGTTTTTTAAATACGTTTTCCTTTTTGGGGGGGTAGTTAGTTTTATTTATTTTAATGGAGGTACTGGGAATTGAACCCAGGACCTCTTGCATTCTAAGCACGGGCTCTACCACTGAGCTGTACCCTCCCCACCTTTTTTTGTTTTTAGACATTAGATCTACTGAGCAGTCAGGGTTGAGACTCAACCTGTAGAGAGCAGAGAACCTTGGGATAGAGATCAAGGAGAAGCTGCCCAGAGCCCTGCAGACCCCACCAGGGGCAGCCAGAGACACAGGGAGCCTCGGACGGGCTGTGAGGAAGGTGAACTCAACACTCCCCAATGGCAAAGATGACAAACATGTTTCAAGTACCCACTTCCCAGCAATGTTTGTTCTGACTTTACTAGTTTTCCAGTAATACTGAGTGAGAATAGAAATAATCTGGACACAGGGATCAAATTCAGATGACGGTTCTGACCATTCTTAACTGCGTGATTACTGATTAAAAGGCTACCCATCTGCCACGTGTAATATGGGGGACCTAGAACCGTGCTCATGGGCTGCTGTGAGCATAATGAAATGACATCTATAAACGTCCTCCTGTCTCTCAGAGGTAATTGCTACTATTGTCCCCATTTGGGACACCAAGAAACAGAGGCACAGAAAGCTTCAAACACTTGCCCAAGATGAGGGTTGGGGTTAGGATTCAAGCCAATGACTTCTTGGATCCAGAGCCCAGGATCTTCTTATGAACAACACATCACTGCCCATGCTCCCTGCTCCAAAACCCGCCTCCCTTTGGATCAGTTCCATGGCAACTTTGCTGCACAGATGTCGTCACTGCCTGCCTGCCTGCCTGGTGTCTGATCCCGGCACTCCTCCCTCCATCCCACACAACGCTTCCTTGGGCACACCAACCCTCACAAGGCCATTGCTGTGGCTACTCGGATGTTTACACGGAAACGCAGGTGGCAGCCCAGCTTTTTGCTATAGATGCTGCTGTCAGTGGAGGCAAAGAGCTCACAGTTTGAGGGAGAGGCCAATTCTGGTCTCTTTGGCTGGAGAGCTGGATGGAATCTAGTTTCCCTCTGCAACTTAGACACCCAGCATGAGAGATATGTAAGGCCATCTGGCCTCTCAACATAGATATGATGCCCCCACAGTTGTACTTAACATTGTAATCTCCTGGCTCCACCAGAGAGCAAAGGCCATGGCCTGTTGTTCACCAAGTTTTGTTTCCTTGCACGACAGCTAAAATGGGGTGAGTTAACACTGGACCAGAAAATCTACAAAGCCCTTGTGTACTATTTCTTGACACCTGCAGGTCACCCAAATATCCCAGATCCTCCAATTAAACAACTAGTAAGAGGAACTGAGCTGGCTCATCTCTCAGACCCCTGATGGCAGGACTGATTTGGCCTCTCCTGCTCTTGGGATGATCTGTTCTCCTTCTATGTGCTCTATCCCAATTGAAAGAGACTGTTCTTTGTTTATGGGCTAGGGAGTATTTGTGGCTCTCTGACCAGAACTTTCAAAAGTAGAGCTCTTGGTGAGAATGGAAGCATGGCACCCACATCTCATGAGATCAGCTGCCCAACAGCCTCATCTAGCCAAGACTGTGGCCAAAACCAGGGGTCCATGCTGTTGAGTGTTGGGTCTGGAGAGCAATGCCTCCACCACTGAGAAGCTGCTCCGCCACTTGTGCCCTTGTCCCCATCCAGGGGGATGTGATGCATCCGTGGGATGAAAGCCTTGAGGGCATTAGGTGACTGTGGACCAAGCTGTGACTGGCTGGTCCTTCTCCCAATGTGACCCATGTTAGCCTCACATGCAGAAAATCCCCAAAGGGACCCCTGCTTGAGTGAATGGGTCACCTATCAGCCAACTGTCCTCAGGCCACCTAAGAAGCAACACAGTATACACAGTGAGCCACGAACTCACTGAATTCCCCAAGGCTCACAGCTCCCTAATTTGACACCAGGTACCCCCAGGAAACAGAAGACCCTTACTTTAAAATTGACTTGAGAATTCTACTGCCAATGCTGCCTTCACCTTCCACTTATGAAGTTCTTTCCACTCTTTCCCCTGCTCTGCAATTGTGCAATCAGTCCAGAGCTCCTCCATGAGACAGGAGTGAAGGGGGCTGGGCAGAGCCATTAAAAGAATGGCACAGCCATTAGCACCAAGACGGTGGAAAAGTCAACTCCCAGTAGATTTTGAGCTTCAACACACACTCACCGAAATACAGCAGGATGCTAAATGGCACTCCCACAGGTGCCAGGACAGGTTCAAGACTGACCATAAAAGGTCAAATGGTGAGTGGTGGCCCAATTTCTGGGAATCCCAACACCTTCCCCAAAGCGTTTGGAATATTCCTCCCACTTATAAGCATATGAAGATACTGAGTGCATAAAAACTAACCCCACACCTCGTGGCTGCTCTCTCTGCTGAGGGAGACAGCCCACACTCTGTCTGTGGAGTGTGTATCTACTTTTACTTTAAACTGGAGTACCCAACTCCCACGCCTCATGGCCTTTCTCTTGCCTTCTGAAACACCCCAGTCTGTCTATGGAGTATATATCTCGCTGAATAAATCTACTTTTACTGAACTGTGTCTCTCTCTTTAATTCATTCCTGTGCAAACCAAGGACCCACACTTGGCAAGGTGCATCCCAGGGATCCAAATAAGACCTGGGATACGGCCATCCTCTCCCCCCCATTTTCCTGTAACATACATTCCTTCCCAAAGGATCTCACATTGTGCACTCCAAAATAGACAGCACTCATGTGTCCTGACCTGGATCTGCTTCTGCGTGTATCATTCTCATGTCCACTAGAATGTCACCTTCATGAGGACAGGGATTTGGTTCTGTTCACAATGGAAGCACCAGCACATCACAGGTGCTGGAGAAGTATTAACTGATTGAATGAGCTGTTGGAAGTCCTGGGAATTCCACATGCAACTCCTAGCCTCTTGGGTCCCAGCTGACTCCAGTTGCTCCCGGCTACTCATGGCTGACCTCTTGCCACCACTCTCTGCTCTGCCATCACCTGAGCTGGGATGAGCTGAGATGAGCACACACCTCAGAGAGCATGGCAGCTGGTTCATGAGGTTGCAACACACTCGCCCCTTGACTTCTAGGGGTTACTTAGGATGGACAAACTGAAGGAAGCACCATGAGCACAGCCCTACCCCACAAATCACTTGAAGCACCAGGACTGCACACAGGGGAAACGCTGGCCCTTTCCAACCTAAGGAGAGGGACTATGGGTGAGAAGAGGGTCTCTGTCAACTAACAGTCTCTTTACAAGCCCAGTCTTAGAAAAGCTCTTTAAAGACACTTATGGTATCTTCCTTGTGTTTCTGTAATCCCTCTAGATTTTATCATTTTCATCTACACATCAGAAATACAGATGCTCTTGAAATCTCTATTGATTTTCAATGAAGAAAATCTTCAATTTCCTTCTCTGCTAAGAAAATTACTGCACTTTATATAAAAAAAAAAGCAGCTTCCTTTCATGAGTTTCTATCTTCAAACACCTAATTTCACAAGAATCAGTGAAGCAGGACATGAAAATCATGCTGTGCTTTACCACCTACTGGTGGGCAGGAATGAAATGAATGAGTACTGATCTCATGAGACGGGAAGGCTGGGGCTGTCTTATTCCTGCTACAGATGGAAGGGTCCATATCTGTAAGGGCGAGGAAGGACCAAGGATGAGAAACCAAAATTTTCTAACCCATTTCCCTTTTTCAGAGTCCCAGACAAAACAGTGTGAGTGTATCAACAAAAACAAGAACATCTGCACCCTTCTAAAAGCATGCTACGAATTTACTACTACACACGGCACTCTGTCACTGACCTAAAGGCTGATGACAGCCAAGAAATTTGCAGGGATCTTATTCTGTGCTCATCCCTTTTTGTCTTTGGAACCTCAGGAAATTTGCCTCCTCTCCATGAATGTCATTTTCCTCATCCTTCAAATGGGAGTGTAACAGTCATTCATTTGCTCATTGTCTATTTGACAACAGGAGACGGCTTATGAAAACAACAACAAAAAAAAGCAAAACAGCTATTCTGATCTGTGCTGTCTTCCTCCTCCTCCCTGAACATGAACTTACAGGGTAAAATGGTATCTTTCACTAAATCCCTAACTTAAGGAGCACTTCTGATAAGGAAGTCACAGGACTGCCATGTAACCGAGAAATGACCTGGTGAAAAAGAATGAGTTGCCAGCAAATCCTCAAAACCCATAAGGGTGCAAACCCTGGGAGTTACAGGCATGGGAGGGAGTTCCTTAGTTCCCCATTTCACAAAGCCGAGAACTTTGCAGGGTCCATGAAAGACAAAGATAGCCCAGTACAACCACACCATGTTTTGGAGTACACCAGGTCCACATCACTGCTGAACTGCACTTCTTTGTGTCCCAGAGCAAGAGCCCTGGGCGGGGGTGACTGTGTTTGAGGATGGACAAGAAATTCCTGTTCTGTCTCTTTTGCTCTCTCTCTTCCTGCAATAAAACAACTGGTAGGACTCTGGTGCGGAGCACTGCACCCACATTCTCTGGCAAACCACACACCAGGCAGCTCTAGCTGATCTGAGAGAGGACTCTTCAATGAACATATATACACCAAAGTCAGGCAGAAGGCTGCCTGTGACTTTGGGAATCCAAACCAGCTTGTCCTGTTAATCAGGATGTTAGACATCTACAGAAAGTGTGCACCAGATGAAGACGATGCCTTAGACAGCGTTGGTGGTTATGGCCAGCAGTATCTAAGGACAAGTCATGCTCTGGCAGATGGGAGCATTTTGGTTTCTTTAAGAGTTTGATACTGAAGGGCTGTGATATTTAATTGGGCCTTGAAACTCCAGACTTCTTTACACACAAAGGCAGACAAGTTAGGTAAGCCAGCTCAGTCTTTATTCCAACTTCCTAACCAAAAGTCTATGAGGTTGAAAATATATTTCTCAGACTCTTCTGCAGCAAGGGTTCCAGATGTGGCTTTAAAAATGCCCATCAGAGATTGAGATTTGCAAATATTAACTACTATATAGAAAAGTAGCTAAAAAAACTAAATTTCTTCTGTATAGCACAAGGAACTATATTTAATATCTTGTAATAACTTTAATGAAAAATATATGAAAAGGAATTCATACATATATATGTGTATATGAATGACTGGAACATTGTGCTGTACATTAGAAATTGACACATTGTAACTGAGTATACTTCAATTAAAAAAAAATATATATATATATAAAGCCCATCAGCAGCATCTGAGTGTCACTAAAAGCAGAAACCCAGATGAATGGAGGCAGAGGTGGTTGGAGGAGCTACATTATTTTGCTGGGGTGGATGCAGCCGGCATGGCAGAGATCTAGAAGGAATGCTCACAACAGCCACTTACTGATCTGCAAGTGAGTTAGGCTAACAGCTTCCTGAAATCCTCCCCGACCCTCCTGATGAGCAAGGTGTCTGGCGTTTCTCTGGAAATCACTAGGCGCAGCCTGGAACTCAAAGGTAAAAATTAAAAACTGCAGTCAGGCAGCAAAGGGACTGGCAGGACACGTTGGACAAAAGTAGGTCAGAAACAACAAGGAATGTGGAGGAGATAGAATGTGTGCTGAGGACCCTGACTTCAGTGGTGGATTGTCTGTGTTGAGGACTCTGAGTCAGTATGAGTAGATGGATTGGTGTGGACTTAAATGGTGGCCATTGTTCAGCTAAGTGTGTGATTTGGATGATATTTATTAGAGGAGGGTTATTTTTTCCCCCTTCAAAATTGATCATTTCTAGGGAGCAGAAAAATACTCTGCCACACAAAATCTAATTGCAAAAGAGATGCTACCGGCTGATGGTGATATGAAAAATTTCAGTTCTGCAGTTCCAAGGTTTCTTTAAGGAGGTTCACAGCAGTAGGTACTTAAAATAAAGACATCATCATATGTACATATCCTTAAAGATACACATATGGTGCTATAAGTGGGCCTGAAATGTGTTCTGCATTCTAAAATCCAATGAAATAAAATCAGTAGCTCAGTATGCCTGTCGGCTCTATAAACATGATGTAGCTAATGATCACAGAAAGCAAGATCAGCTAGGAAATTTG
Source organism: Camelus bactrianus (assembly GCF_048773025.1). Lineage (NCBI taxonomy): Eukaryota > Metazoa > Chordata > Mammalia > Artiodactyla > Camelidae > Camelus > Camelus bactrianus. Next base: position 12,110,813 of record NC_133574.1, read on the forward strand.
AGATTTGTCTTTTCTAGTGTCAAAGTTAATATTTTTTGCTTTACTAAAAAGCATTTTTTTAATTCGGGCTCTCAGCATCCATTGGTGTACGGGGTTTAGTAGATGTGTTCAGATGTTCTAGACAGTGAATCAGAGCAAAGACTGAAGTTTAGACAGTAGTTAAAAATCTCACCCGTGTGATCAGCATCCACATATTGCTATACTGAAAATCCTTAAAATTGAGAACTTCATTAAAGCAACGAAAAGAGATGGAAAAAAATAGCCACTGACTAGTGGAAGTTTTGTATCGTGTAAAAATGACAAAGGGCTATTCATGAGCATATTTTTAAAATCTCTACACTTTAATAAGAAAAACAACAAACCGACAACAGATTGCACACTGCTCCCTGTAGGAAAAGCCACGCAGATGGACTCTTATGTGAATGGGGCTGGAGCTGTAGAATTGGCTAGTCTTACAAGTAATTCAGTTAAAAACAAACGCACATGGGATACACTTCTAGAATATCTGAGTAAAAATGTTGGAAAATTTACTCCTCTATGAAGCAATGACATTGGCAAAATTTGTCAAAATTAACCTCTGCAGAACTCTGGAAATTAAACAAAGGCTTCCAGAAATCCAGAGAGTGTTTATTTGAGGGAAAAAAACCAGCTAAATCTCCATAAAGATAGTGAGTTTTGTGGCATTGTAACTTGATCTACCCCATCCCCATTTCCTCACCTAAATGGTGGCCTTTAAAAGCAACAGTCTCACAATCAAGGTAGGGGCAGAAGTGATTTGAAGTTACCCAAAAAATCCGTCCCCAGAGAGCTGTCACTATTTGACCTATCTCAAACTCATGCTGTGCAAACAGCCAGTCCCCAGAGTGTGTGTGGAAAACAATCAGCAGTGAGTATTTAACATTACAACTGCCTGAGGCAGTGGTACCAGTAGAGGCTAACTAGATGCTGACTAGGAAACTTAGAAGGCAAAATTGAATAATGAGACATTCTAGGGGTGGAGGTACTGTTAAAAATCTCCAAAAAAATCCTGAGAATTGTAGAAGGCCATACACATGTGTGGCACATGGCAAGGAAAGATCTGAGAAAATCTTAAGCCTTCAACTCTGGCTGAAGTTGAGGTTCTGCATAAGCAAGAACTAAAGGCTATGGAAGAGCTGCAGACTGCCTGCTGGTGCTGAAGGCATCCCTCAGCACACAGACAAACAGCCACCTGGCAACAGCTCAAACTATTGGCTCCAGGCATTGAAAAAAATCACTGTCCAATCATTATTACAGTGATGACAACTAGGCTTTCTGCACACACACTGATCTCATGGCCATGCATGATAAAGAATACAGACTTTACAGAATTTGTTCAGGAAAGTAAATAAATAGCTGCAGCAGCAATGACAATGGAAGCAACGATAAACCCTGGAGATGAGGAAAATCTGGCTATCAGATCTGGCACATTGTAATATTTTAAATGTCCAGTTTTCAACAGAAAATTACAAGATGTACAAATAAACAGAAAAATTTAGCCATAACACAGGGGAAAAAGTAGTCAATAGAAACCCCCTGAGGAAGCCCAGACACTGGACTTACTAGACAAAGACATAAATAAGCAATTACACATATATTCAAAGAGCTAACAGAAACCATGCCTAAAAATTAAATTATGTGAACATCTCATTGTACAGAGAATATCAATAAGTAAAATTTATATTAAAAACCAACTAGAAATTCTAGAGATACAAATATAATGACTAAAATGTAAAATTCAATAAGAGATTTCTCTGTAGATATGAACTTGTTGAAGAAAAAGTCAGTTAACTTAAAACTACTGAGATTATCCATTCTGTGGAACAGAAAGAAAAAGGAATGAAAAAAAAATGAACACTGTGTCAGAGATAGGTGAGACACCATCAACAATACCAATACACACATAATGGGAGCACCAGAAGGAAGGAGAGAAAAAAAGGGGTAGAATGATTATATAAAGAAATAATGGCTGTAAACTTCCCAAATTTGATGAAAACATTAATTTGTACATCCCAGCAGCTCAACAAACTCCACGTGGTATAAACATAGAGACATCTAAAATAGGCACATCAGACTCAGGGTGTCAAAAGACAAGAACAAAGAACCTTGACAGCAGAAAGAGAAAAGTGGCTCAACATATACAAAGTCTTCTCAGTAAGACAGTTGATTTCTCAAAAACCATGGAGACCAGAAGGCAGTGGGATGGTATTGTCAAAGTGATAAAAGGAAAAGACTGTCACCAAGTATTTTATAGCCAGCAAAGTGATTCTTCAAAAAAATTAAAGGAGAAATTAAGACCCTCCTACAAAAACAAAATCTGAAAGAATTCATTGCTAGCAGGACTGCCCTACAAGAAATACTAAGGATAGTCCAGCAGGTGTAAATGAAAGGACACTCACCTGAAAAATAAAGAGCACTAGTAGAGGTAACTACATGAGTAAAAAAAAAAACAAACAGTATAAATATAGTATTACATGTAAGTGTTTTCTTCTATTTGATGTAAAAGACAACTGCATAAAAGAATACTTATGAAACTCTATAAATGTGCTTATAAATGCATAAAGGTGTAATTTGTATGACAGTGACAGCATGAGGAGGGGGAGGGAAAAGATTGATACCAAAGCCAAGTTTCTGTGTACTATTGAAATTAAGTTGGCATTCATGTGAACTAGATTGCTTTAAAACATGATGTTAATTATAATCTCCAGGGCAATGGAGGAGAAGGAGGAGGAGTAGGAGGAGGAGAAGGAGAAGAAAAAGATAAAACAACAAATTAAAATGGCACACTTGAAAATGCCTACTTTGTAAAAAAAAAAGTGTAGTAATAGAGGAATGGGAAAAAAAGACATATAGAAAGCAGATAGCAGAGGTAACTTCAACCTGATAAGAAATTACATTAACGTAAATGAATTAAACATTCTAATCAAAATGCTAAAGGCAGAAATAAATGGAATAGAGAATTGATGAACAACAGAGAACAACCAACAAGAAGAAAAGTTGGTTCTTTGAAAAGATCAACAAAATTGACAGTTTAACAAGTACTGAAGAAAAAAAAGAGAGAAGATTTAAATTACTAAAAAGAAATGAAAGGAACGATGTCACTACTGCCCTTACAAAAATAACAAGGAATATAAGGGAATACCATGAATAATTTTATAGCCAATAAATGAGATAATCTAGATGAAATGGATAAATTCCTAGAAGGACATAAATGACTGAAGCTAATTCAAGGAGAAATAGAAAACTCAAATAATCCTACAATAATTAGTGACTGAAAGAGTAATCCAAAACTTTCCCACAAGGAAATTTTAGGCCCCTATGGCTTTTCTGGTGAATTCCATCAACTACTTAAAGAAAAACAAAACAAAAGAAAAACAAGCAAAAATAAACAATGCTTTACAAACTCGTCTGAAAAAAAGAGGTGGGCACACTTCCCAATTCATTCAATGAGACTAGTATCACACTGATACCAAAACCAGACAAAGGCATCACAAGAAATCTAAAGACTGTCTCTTATGAATATAAATGCAAAAATCCTCAACAGAATACAAGCAAATCCAATCCAGTAACATATAAAATAGGCCACAATTAAGTGGGATGTATCCAGGTATGCAAAGGCAGTTCAACGTACAAAAGTCAATTCATGTAATATGCCAAATTAATAGAATAATGGATAAAAACTAGGAATAGAAGAGAACTTCCTCAACTTGACAGACAACATCTATGAAAAACCTGGAGCAAAGATCATACATAATGGTGAAAGACTTAATTACTTCCTCCCAAAATCAACATTGTATTAGAGGTTCTAGTCAAAGCAACGAGACAAAGAAAATAAAGCCTCTAGATTAGAAAGAAAGAAATAAAACTATTTCGATTCCACATGACATGATATTATATATTGAAATCACAAGGAATCCACAAAGAAAAAGAGAGAGAGAGAAAAGAAAAAATAACTTATTAAAATTAATAACCCAGTCTGACCAAAATTGTAAGACACAAGTCAATATATAAAAAAGTAATTATATTTCTATACAACAGCAGTGAATAATCTAAAAATAAAATGAAGGAAACATTTTCATTTACAACAGCATCCAAAAAATAAAATACTTAGGAATATTAAGAAAAATATGTGGAATACTGAGAAAAATGTCTGAAACTTGTATATTGAAAAGTAAAATACTACTGATAGAAGTTAAAAATGACCTAAAATAAATGGAAAGCTCTTCTGTGTTCATGGATCAGAAGCCTTATTGTTAGGATGGCAATTGTCCTCAAAATGACCTATAGATTCATTGCAACTCTGGCTTTTTGGCAGAAATGAACAAGCTGATCCTAAAACTAATATGGAAATGCAAGATACCCAGAATGGTCAAAACAATCTTGAAAAAGAACAAAGTTTTGAAGTTCCCAAATTCAAAACTCACTAACAAAAGTGTAATCCATACAGTGTGGTACTTGCATAAAGGACAGACAAATAGATTGAGAGAAAAGAACTGAGAGTCCATAAACAAACTCTTACACGTAGCCAGTTAATTTTTGACAAAGGTGCCATGACAAACCAATGGGGAAAAATAATCTTTACAAAAATGATTCTGGGACACCTGAACATACACCTGGAAAGAAAGAAAACTGAACTTTTATCTTAACACCATTTATGAAAATTAACTCAAAATAAATCAGAGACCTGAAACTATAAAATTTTACAAAATGAACAATGAGAAAATCTTCAGGACATTGGATTACAAATACTTCTAAGATATGACATCAAAAGCACAAACAACAAAAGAAAAAAAAATCAAGTAAACTGGACTTCCGTAAAATTAAAAACTTCTGTGCTTCAAAGGACTTCGTCAAGAAAGTAAGAAGACAATCCACAAAATGGGTGAAAATATTTCCAATATGATAAGGGACATTTATCCAGAATAGACAAAGAAGACTTAAAACGTGACAAAACAAAGACAAATACAATTAAAATGGGCAAAGGATTTGAATAGATGTTTCTCCAAAGAAGACATACGAATGGGAAATAAGCACATAAAAAGATGTTCAACATCAGTAGGCATTAGGGAAACAGAAATCAAAAGCACAATATCATGCCACTTCATACCAACTAGGGTGACAAATATATATGATATATGATATATAAATATGTATGTATAAACCCGGTAATAAAAAGTGTTGATGAGGATATGGAGAAACTGGACTCCTCGTACATTACTACTGGAAATATAAAATGGTGCAGTCACTTTAAAAACTACTTTAGCAATTCCTCAAAATATTAAAAGTAGAATACAACCCAGCAATTCCATTTTTGATATATCTTCAAGAGAACTGAAAATATGTGTTCACACAAAAACTTGTCCATGAGCATTTACAGCAGAATTATTCATCATCAACAGATGGATGGATAAGCAATGTGGTGTATTTATAAAAATGGCATATTATTTGAACACAAAAATTAATTTGGGTACTGATATATGCTACACCATGGATGAGCCTTGACAAGGTCACACTAAATGAAAGACGACTATCAAAAAATGCAGCATACTGTATGGTTCTACTTATATGAAATGCCCAGAACAGGCAAATCCATAGAGGCAGAAAGTAGAGTGGTGGCTGCTGGGGGCTAAGATAAAGGAAGGTTAGGGAGTGACTTACTAAAAGGTACTACTTCCTTTTGGGGGTGATGGCTACACAAACCTGAAATGTACTTAAAACCCTAATGCACAATTTCAAAGGCTGCATTTTATGGCATGTGAATTATATCTCCATAAAGTTGTTATTCTTGAAGCTGAGCCCACCTATGGAGCAACTGGCACAGCACTGACTGCGGCATCTGCAGGGGGAGTGACCCACCCGCCCACCACGAAGGAGAGCAGCACCTGATCCAGTGTTGGAGGGGCGCGATCTTCTTGCCGACAGACACTGTGAGCAGCACAGACGAGGGTATCAACAGAGCAAGTTGAGTTCGTGAAACAGGGCAAAGCCACAAAGACCTCTCAATAAAACCATTAAGAGCGCAGTGTTTAGGAGAACACATCTTTGTTTTTTAAATCGTTTTATGTCTGTTTTATTTTCTATTACCTTTTTAACCTTTACTTTTTAAACATTTCTATATGTTTACAGTTCTCATTTTATTTTTAATTCTCTTGGTTTTTATCTGTTATTCATTATTCACAGGTTTCAAATATTGTGTTTTGATTTTTCTTCTTTTTATTAACATTTTAAAAAGACATCTCAACTCGATTCCTATTCTGCTTCAACTTGCTCTTCTATTATTGATTATACACTGTTTTCAAACCTTCTTTTCCTCCAGTCTTTTAAAATTCTCTCTCTCTCTCTCTCGTTTTTAAGTTTTATTCCCACATAGGCTTTAGATAGATAAATAAATAAACATCCTTTAAGGACCAAAATACATAACTGATACTCCTTAAGCCACAGTGCCAGAGAGATATGAGCAGCATGAAGAAGCAGAGGAGGCACTCCCAATTAAAAGAGCAAGAGAAATCCCCTGAAAGAACGGTCAATAAAATAGGCATTGATGGCCTACTAGATCAAGATTTCAAAAAAGAAGTATCAAATTACTGAAGGAACTAAAAGAGATAGTGTTTAGAGACATAAAATATGCCAAAAACAAACTAGAAGCTATAAAGAAGAACCAAGTAGAATTCGTAAATTCATTGGCTGAAATGAGATCTGAACTAAAGCCTATATAAAGCAGGCTACATAATGCAGAGGAACGAATAAGTGACCTAGAAGACAGGACAACAGAAATCACCCAATCAGAACAGATGAGAGAAAAACAAATAAAAAACAATGAAAACAATATAAGGAACTTATGGGATAATATAAAGCATGCCAATCTATGCATAATATGGATTCCATAAGGGGAAGAAAAAACAAAGGGGATGGAAAAGGTATTTAAGAAATCATGACTGAAAACTTCCCAAACCTAAAGAAGGAATCAGACACCCAAGTACAGGAGGCTCAGAGGTTCCCAAACAGGAAGAGCCCAAAGAGACTCACACCAAGACATATCATGATCAAGATGGCCAGACTGAAGGATAAAGAAATGATCCTAAAGGCAGCAAGAGAAAAAAAAAGAGTGAGTTACAAGAGAAGACTCTCAGCTGATTTCTTTACAGAAACACTACAGGCCAGAATGGAGAGGTAAGATATATTCAAAGTCCAGAAAAAAAAAAAAAAAAAAAAACAAAGCAGGCTAGGATACTTTCTCCAGAAAGGCTATCGTTTAGAATAGAAGGAGAGATAAAGAAATTCACAGAGAAGCAAAAACTAAAAGACTTTAGCAACACTAAACACATGCTAAAAAAATGTGGATCCAGCAGCCACAAAAAGCCTCGTGGAACACACCGAAGTTCCACCTGGAATCCAACCGGTAACTGCCAACCACAAACATTGCAGCATCTTTTCAGTGTTGGGGGAGGGACTGCATCAGACGAGAAATTCCTAAGTTAAAAGTAATTCTCTCCATTAGCATCCCATGGTTCTGTTTTTCCGACCCTCTTTCCTTTAGTTCAGATCTCAATACACATTACAAAGAGAGGGAAGTGTGTGAATGTTAAGTTTATATTTCCACACGACTTTAAGCTTTCAAACAGTTAACAATTCACAAAGACCACCCAAAGGAATCTTATGTTTGTGTAATAGCCATTCATTCAGAATACCTATCCGTCTGTTGCTCTTATGCTGAAAAACCCACAGTCTCAAGACATTGATCCATTTGTTTCATGGGGGCTGAAATAACTAGAAATAAAGCCCATCCCAATGTACACTTTACTGTCTGTCTCTTTTGCTCTTAGTACAGCTTTGTAGAACTACTTGTCTTTGTTATAGGCGTATGCCATTTATTATATAAGTAGGGATGTATATCACATACAATCTTCCTTTTGGAAGAAGAGTCAATCTATATAATGGAATATGAATCGAATTTATACAAAATAGGCATTTGGGTTTAGTCACGATTTGCTCTTATGAATCAACATTTTTCAATCTTATTGCTCTCATCTGTTTTCTGAATACAAGTGTGTTGGGTACATGCAAGCAGAGATACTGGTTCGGTGCGTGCTGAATGATACTTGACACTCCTTTGAGTATTTTCTCTTAAATTCTCATGGTTCCTTTGCATATATGTCAGCCAACAGTACTCTTTGGTGTTTGTTTGTTTGTTTGATATTTTGATTGTTTTCTTGTTGTTTGTTTGCAAACACATTAGTCCATGCATCACTCCATTTGCATTAAAAAGGGAGTCATATACGATGATTCAGTTAGTATACTGCTGAAAATCACCTATGTGTTCCTGCTTCCCTCTCCCAAATGTAGGGTTTTGATCTCCTCCTTGCCTTCTTCTTGTTAATTATCTGCAAATCATGGCTCTACTTGCATTTCAAATGATGATTTTCTTATTTCAATTTCATCATGCTACTTTTCTCTCCAGGGTAGAATTGTCAATCTTTGTCTACGGATAAGATTTGAACTGCTGAATTCTATTCAGATTTGCCAATCTGTGAAATTGTGTATATCTGCCATTATCAGATATGGCGTTCTTGTGGCATAGGCTACTCTAGATTGCAGCTTTTTCTCATTCAAGTTTTGGTATATGTCCTGGCACTCCTTCCTGTCCTGCAATATATGTGTCGAGTTATCAGCTGAAACACTTACGGAGTTTCTGTTGTGTCTACTTTTCTATTCAGGGTAGAATTCTCAATCTTTCTTTTAGGATAAGTTTTTGACTGCTGAATTATTTTACAATTTGCCGATCTGTGAAATTGCCAAGCTCTGTCTTTAAAGGTAATGGCTATCTTGTGGCATAGGCTACCGTATAATGCAGCTTTGTCTCATTCATGATTTTGTCTATGTCTTGGAACTCTTTCCTGTACAGTGATATTTCTGTCTAGGTATCAGCTGAAACACCTGTGGGGGTTCTGTTGTGACTGAGTTGCTGTACTCTAGGTGCACTGAAAATCACAGAGCTTATCATGAAGTTTGATGATTTGAATGAAAATATAGCTGCTTGTAGGTCTATTGGGATTCCACATTATTTGGATGCTGTTTGCTCACGGTTTCAGATAGATGATTGTTTCTTGGCTTTCTGTAAGTTTCAGTCTGCTTTTCCTCCAAATACCTATTCAGAGTTTGATTTTTATGTCTAGCTTTTCCCTATGGGGCTCTTATGAATCCTAGTCTTTCATGCTTTGTCTTACCCAAGGATTAATACAGCAATACTTGCATTGGTTTACACTTGCTTTTCTATGCCAACTTCTGATACAGGGATTTATATTCCCTTGTGTTAACGTACATTCATCATCCCTCTGCATTATCTAGTCTGCTTAGGGCTGAATTTTGAACTGCTATTATCTCATACATTGAGTATTCTGATTTTATTTGGCACGTCTAAATGATTCTATTCCCCATTTCTGGTATTGTGCCTTTTGTGATTCTGAGACACTGTTTTATTTCAGTGTTTCTCTCACCTCGGTTTTCAATACATGCTCTGATAATGTTTCATAATCTAGGTGTTTGAAAGCTTTATTTTGGACCTTCAATCTCTTTGAAACATAAAATGGTACTTCCTGTTTCTTGTACTATATTTCTTTTTCTCTACTGGTCTAGTACTCTCAGGGATCTAATGTAGGATTGTAGGGCTTGGTAAAGTGAAAATTTTAGTCTCTTAGGTGTAGGCAATTCCATGAAATTCCTGAGAGGACAAATTTTCCTGCACATTGATTCCATGTCATTTTCCTTGTGTGTAGTCTTGTATATATCTAACTGATGGTGTTGCCTTTGATGAGATGAACGCAACATACTCCCATCGTTTAGAACAATCTCAGATTTATTAGGCTTATGTCACTTTTCCGAAAGTTCCGAGGACACTTCCCCTTGTGGAAATGGAGCATCTAAATATATTCAGCTTTGCAGGCTGTTGTATGTCATTTTGTTGTGTTTTCTAAAGAGCACATTGAGAGTGCGCTTGTCCTTTCTACTTCCATAAGAATGTTCCAATCTTACCAGTTCTTCCCAGAGATTCTCTGTCCACGTAAAAACCTGTGGAAACATATCTATGCATGTCATGCAACAGGGCCTGCTGCCATTATTGCTCACCCCGCCTAGGTGTCCTCGGGGATGTGCAATGTCAAGGCCATCCAAATTTTAGCATCTGCATTTGGGAGAAAATGGTGAAGTAAATGCTTCATCTTCCCACGCTGCGGACCTAGACAAATGCTCTTTGTTGTCTCATCCTTGTGGCGTGGGACCACGAAAGGAAACCCAGCTGTCCCACATCCTCTGTCTCATAGCAAACCCTAATCCCAGTCCAGGCTAGGACTTTAGCTGATGCAAACGCTTTGGAAACTGATTTCAACCCCAAGGCCCCCTGGATTCCTCAGACCCGATGCATGATTTATCTGATTGAGCCCCCATGTGCTCTATTGGCAAAATGCCAAATTGGTCCCTGGGCCTGCAGATGCAGTGCATGTGGCCATGAGACATTTCGAAAAAGTCAACTTTGCACACAGGAGTGGTTGATTTCTCATTGGGGTTCAAGGTCAGTTTTCTCTCTTGGTAGGGCCAACCGCAATCCACAACATATTCCAGATCCCTGAGACAAAGCGTGTGACATCATCCATAGTCCTATAAAACATTTTATGCAGCCATGGCTAGCTAAAATTCGGCTGATCGTTTCTTGCCCTCAGAATCAATTGTGGGGACAATTTGTGCTGAATTATATCAGTTCTGTCAGCTTAGCATCAGCTGTGCAATCTTCTAATACTCAGAGCATCGCTTTGAATCCCATGTGTCCGGCCGCTTAAGAGTGTGCGAACAATTGAAACAGAGTTTCACCTTTGTTGCTCCATTACCAGAGGTCAGGTACTGCACTGATTTCCATTCTCTAATTTGCTTCTCCTCCATCCACATTTTCTGAGGCATTATACTGTCTTTGAAAGTAAGGGAGCACTCTTTGGCAAGTCTCCTGAACCAAGGGCTTGGTGAGAGGATGTTTAAATTTCTGTGTAATTGGGAGCAAGTTAGCATACAATGCACTGTTACACTGCCACCTGGTCATCAATAAATCAACACTTTCCATATATAAGTCACAGAAATGGGATTATTGTTTATCTCTTTTTCTATATAATCATGATGTTAGTGTTTGTACAAAGACTCCATTTTTGTCATTGTGTTGATACCTCAGTTGTAGCCTTTCAAAAGTTTAATAAAATTGATTTACATATTTTGAGATTTATATGAAAATGAAGTTAGTTTTTGAAAAATACTAAATCTACTTACAATCCACACGTGTCAAATTCAGGTACCATTTTGTCAGCTCTAAGGAAAAACTAGACAGATAAAATGTAAAAACCACTAGAAAATGATGAAGGGGACAGGTAATCTCTTTACTTTTGATGCCTCCAACACCAACAGGAATCATGAAATTATTATTCTAAGCATGAAATTACCCCCACACTTGGTTTCCCTTTTACATATGGTGCCCTTTCCACCCAATGACACATACTGGTGAATGATGTCATTTCAAGCAGTAACATTTCTCTCCAGGAAAACACAAAGAATCTGAAACAAGATATTAATATATAGGCTTGGTTCAAATAGGAACTAGGGGCATTTGAGTAATGAGAATCCTGCTGCAGCTTTGCTACTCTATTGAGAACCATGTGCTCTTCTACCAACCATGAGAATGCTTAAACGTCTGAAAATGTTGGGTAAACCAGTTTAACACAACCAAGTCTGCACCCACATGATATAATGCACCCGGGCTTGAATGAAGGGAAAATACTGTCCACATAAAAAAAAAATGTCCTTACATATCTATGGCGACATTTACTGTTCACTTCACTAACTGACTTATAATTGTTACCTATACTGTGTAGAAAAACTGAGGCCTAATACATATTGAAGTTCAGTCAAAGAATCCCCTCACTTACCACACTCCTTTCACCCCAAAGAAGACGGAACCCCAGAATTTGCTGAAACTAGGGGAACATCATCATTTCTAAGTGTGAGCTATGTATTTAAATTCTATCTATGATAGCCGAGAGTATTTGTCCATTGAGGAATTCAGTGTTGTGCACAGAGTGTGAAGTTGTAGGAAAACTGATTCTAGGAGGGGCTTGCAATTCTCCTATTGGCTTCATTGCAGCTGAAGTGCTGATCATCTGGAATGGATGACTGAGTGGATGGGAGGGAAGGGCAAGTTCTTGATATGTGGACCAAACCCGGGTAAATCTTATCAGGACTTCGTGCTCTGTGGTCTGTGTGATTATTAAATGTCCCTTTGGCCGTGTGGATTCTCACGGCCTCTTTCAAGAACAAGAGATTTTTTATCAACTCTGCCATCTCTTCTCTTTTAGACGTCAGGAATATTGGACCACTCCTTGGGGCAGAGCATTGAGTACCTTCTTCAAGTTCACGTTGACCCTCCACAGGTTTCTGCTAGTATCAGCCAGGCTCAACATGTCTCATGAATGTCTTTGGAGCGTGGTGTTCTGGAAAGTAGTCTCCATGCCATTATTCTCCATTGTAGCAGAACAACGTTCAGCAATGTGTTCGTATCTGACCTCACTCGGTGCAGCCAGCTTTTCTGCAAGCTTCTCTTCGTGTCTCCCATAAAGTCGACTTCTACAGTACTGGGCAAGTCTGAAAGTACCTCGGATCCTCACCAGTATGCTGATGACGGGCAGATATTCCACTGTCTGACTTTTCAGTTTCTAGAAACTGACCCGTGATCTCAGATGATTGGGCAGCAGCATTATCACGAACATATCAGCTCCCCATATAATAGACATAAGCCAAGCTCCACAGAGGGTGTCAGCCCCTACATGACTCTGATCCACCCACAGATCTCTGCCGAGTTACCTTGGATCCGGAAGCCACAACAATCCTCGTGGAACACACCAACGTTCCACCTGGATTCCAACTGGTAAATGCCATCCACAAAGGTTGCAGCATCTTTTCAGTGTTGGGGGAGGGACTGCATCAGACGACAGATTCCTAAGTTAAAAGTAATTCTCTCCATTAGCATCCCATGGTTCTGTTTTTCCGACCCTCTTTCCTTTAGTTCAGATCTCAATACACATTACAAAGAGAGGGAAGTGTGTGCATTTTAAGTTTATATTTCCACACGACTTTAACCTTTCTAACAGTTAACAATTCACAAAGACCACCCAAAGGAATCTTATATTTGTGTAATAGCCATTCACTCAGAATACATATCCATCTGTTGCTTTTCTGCTGAAACACCCACAGTCTCAAGACATGGATCCATTTGTTTCATGGGGGCTGAAATTCCTAGAAATGAAGCCCATCCCAATGTACACTTTACTGTCTGTCTCTTTTGCTCTTAGTACTGTTTTGTAGAACTACTTGTCTTTGTTAAAGGCGTATGCCATTTATTCTATAAGTAGGGATGTTTATCACATTCAATCTTCCTGTTGGAAGATAAGTCAATCTATATAACGGAATATGAATCGATTTTATACATAATAGGCATTTGAGTTAGGTCACGATATGCTCTTATGAATGAACATTTTTCAATCCTTTTGCTCGCATCTGTTTTCTGAATACAAGTGTGTTGAATACATGCAAGCAGCGATACTGGTTCGGTGCGTGCTGAATGATACTTGACAGCTCTTTGAGTATTTTGTTTTCAATTCTCATGGTTCTTTGCATATATGTTAGCCAACAGTACTCTTTGGTGTTTGTTTGTTTGTTTGATATATTGATTGTTTGCTTCTTGTTTGTTTTGCAAACACATTAGTCCATGCATCTCTCCATTTGCATTAAACAGAGAGCCATATAGGATGATTAAGTTAATATAGTGCTGAATATCACCTATGTTTTCCTGCTTCCCTCTCCCATCTGTAGGCTTTTGATGTCCTCCTTGCCTTCTTCTTTTTAATTCTCTGCAACTCATGGCTCTTCTTTTACTTCCAATGATGGTTTTCTTATTTCCATTTCATCTTGCTACTTTTCTCTTCAGGGTAGAATTGTCAATCTTTGTCTAAGGATAAGTTTCGAATTGCTGAATTCTATTCAATTTTGCCACTCTGTGAAATTTTCTAGATCTGCTGTTATCAGATATGTCGTTCTTGTGTCATAGGCTACTCTAGATTGCAGCTTTTTCTCATTCAGGTTTCAGTGTATGTCATGGCACTCCTTCCTGTCCTGCAATATTTGTGTCGAGATATCAGCTGAAACACTTCCGGAGTTACTGTTGTGACTACTTTTCTATTCAGGGTAGAATTCTCAATCTTTCTTTTAGGATAAGTTTTTAAATGCTGAATTATTTTACAATTTGCCGATCTGTGAATTTGCCAAGTTCTGTCGTTAATGCTAATGGCTGTCTTGTGGCATAGGCTACCGTATAATGCAGCTTTGTCTCATTCATGATTTGGTGTATGTCTTGGCACACCTTCCTGTACTGTGATATTTCTGTCTAGGTTTCAGCTGAAACACCTGTGGGGGTTCTGTTTTGACTGAGTTGTTGTCCTCTAGGTGCATCAAAAATCACAGAGCTTAACATGATCTTTGATGATTTGAATGAAATTATAGCTGCTTGTAGGTCTATTGGGATTCCACATTATTTGGATGCTGTTTGCTCCTGGTTTCATATAGATGACTGTTTCTTGGCTTTCAGTAAGTTTCAGTCTGCTTTTTCTCCAAATACCTATTCAGAGTTTGATTTTTATATCTAGGTTTTCCCTATGGGGTTCTTTTGAATCCTAGTCTTTCATGCTTTGTCTTACAGAAGGATTCAACAGCAATATTTGCATTGGATTACCCTTGTTTTTCTATGTCATCTACTGATACAGGGTTTTCTTTTCCCTTGTGTTCACGGATATTCACGAGTCCCTCTGCATTATCTAGTCTGCTTAGGACTGAATTTTGCCCTGCTATTATCTCATACATTGAGTATTCTGATTTTATTTGGCACGTCTAAATGATTCTATTCCCCATTTCTGGTATTGTGCCTTTAGTGATTCTGAGACACTGTTTTACTTCAGTGTTTCTCTCAACTCGGTTTTCAATACATGCTCTGATAATGTTTCATAATCTAGGTATTTGAAAGCTTTATTTTGGACCTTCAATCTCTTTGAAACAAAAATGGTAATTCCTGTTTCTTGTACTATACTTGTTTATATCTACTGGTCTAGTACATTCAGGTATGTAATGTAGAATTGTAGGGCTTGGCAAAGTGAAAATTTTAGTCCCTTAAGTGTAGGCAATTCCATGATATTTCTGTGAGGACAAATTTTCCTGCACATTGATTCCATGTCGTTTTCCTGTGTGTGTTGTCTTGTATAACTCTAACTGCTGGTGTTGCATTTGATGTGATGAAAACACAATACTCTCATCGTTTAGAACAATCTCATTTTTATTACGCTTATGTCACTTTTCTGAAAGTTCTGAGGACCCTTCCACTTGTAGAAAGAGAGCATCTAAATATATTCAGCTTTGCAGGCTGTTGTATTTCATTTTGAAGTGTATTCAATACAGGACATTGAGAGTGCACTTGTCCTTTCTACTTCCATAAGAATGTTCCAATCTTACCAGTTCTTCCCAGAGCTTCTCTGTCGACAGAAAAACCTGTGGAAACATATCTATGCATGTCATGCATCAGGGCCTGCTGCCATTATTGCTCAACCCGCCTAGGTGTCCTCGGGTCTGTGCAATTTCAAGGCCATCCACAATGTAGCATCTGCATTTGGGAGATAATGGTGAAGTAAATGCTTCATCTTCTCATGCTGCGGACCTAGACAAATGCTCTTTGTTCTCTCATCCTTGTGGCTTGGGACCACGAAAGGAAACCCAGCTGTCCCGCATACTCTGCCTCATACCAAACCCTAATCCCGCTCCAAGCGATGACTTTAGCTGATCCAAAGGCTTTGGAAACTGATTTCAACCCCAAGGCCCCCTGGATTCCTCAGACCAGATGCATGATTTCTCTGATTGAGCCCCCATGTGCTCTATTGGCAAAATGCCAAATTGGTCACTGGGCCAGCAGATGCAGTGCATGTGGCCATGAGACATTTCGATAAAGTCAACTTTGCACACCGGACTGGTTGCTTTCTCATTGGGGTTCAAGTTCAGTTTTCTCTCTTGGTTGGGCCAACCACAATGCACAACACACTCCAGATCCCTGAGACAAAGCGTGTGTCATCATCCATAGTCCTATACCTCATTTTACGCAGCCACTGCTAGCTCAAATTCGGCTGCTCGTTTCTTGGCCTCAGAATCAATTGTGGGAACAAATTGTGCCGATGTATTTCAGTTCTGTCAGCTAAGCATCTGCTGTGAAATTTTCTAACACTCAGCGCATCGCTTTGAATCCCATGTGTCCGGCCGCTTAAGAGTGTGCGACCAATTGAAACAGAGTTTCACCTTTGCTGCTTCATTACCAGAGGTCTGGTATTGCACTGATTTCCATTCTCTAATTTGCTTCTCCTCCATCCACGTTTTCTGAGGCATCATACTGTCTTTGTAAGTAAGGGAGCACTCTTTGACAAGTCTCCTGATCCAAGGGCTTGGTGAGTGGATGTTTAAATTTCTGTGTAATTGGGAGCATGTTAGCATACAATGCACTGTTACACTGCCACCTGTGCATCAATAAATCAACACTTTCCATATATAACTCACTGAAATGTGATTTTTGATTATAGCTATTGTCTATTCAGTCATGATGTTAGTGTTTTTCCGAAGACTACATTTTTGTCACTGTTTTGATACCTCAGTTGCAGCCTTTCAAAATTTTAATACAATTGATATATATATATTGAGATTTATATGAAAATGAAGTTAGTTTTTGAAACATACTAAATCTACTTACAATCCACACTTGTCAAATTCAGGTACCATTTTGTCAGCTCTAAGGAAAATCTAGACAGATAAAATGTAAAATACCACTCGAAAATGATGAAGGGGAAAGGTAAACTCTTTATTTTTGATGCCTCCAACACCAACAGGAACCATGAAATAATTATTGTAAGCATGAATTTACCCCAACACTTGGTTTCCCTTGTGCATGTGGTGCCCTTTCCACCCAATGACACATACTGGCCAATGTTGTCATTTCAAGCAGTAACATTTCTCTCCAAGAAAACACAAGGAATCTGAAACAAGATATTAATATATAGGCTTGGTTCAAAAAGGAACTAGGGGCATTAGAGTAATGAGAATCCTGCTTCAGCTTTGCTAGTCTATTGAGAACCAGGTGCTCTTCTATCAACCATGAGAATGCTTAAACTTCCGAACATGTTGGGTAAACCAGTTTAACACAACCAAATCTGCACCCACATGACAAACAGCACCCGTGCTTGAATGAAGGGAAAAGATGGTCCACATAAAAACTTTTATTACATGTCTACGGTGACTTTTACAGCTCAATTTTCTAACTGACCTATAATAGTTAACTATACTGTCTAGAAAAACTGAGGCCTAATACATATTCAAGTTCAGTCAAAGAATCCCCTCACTTACCACACTCCCTTCACCCCAAAGAAGACGTAAACGTTAATTTGCTGAAACTAGGGGAACGTCATCATTTCTCTGTGTGAGCTATGTATTTAATTTCTATCTATGATAGCGAGCATATTTGACCATTGAGGAATTCAGTGTTGTGCACAGAGTGTGAAGTTGTAGGAAAACTGTTTCTAGGAGAGGCTTGCTCTTCTCCTATTGGCTTCATTGCAGCTCAAGTTCTAATCCTCTGGATTGGAAGACTGAGTGGATGGGAGTGAAGGGGAAGTTCTTGGTAGGTATGCCCAAAAGAGGGAAATATTTTCCAGGACTTCGTGGTCTGTAGTCTATGTGATTTTTAAATGCCCCTTGGGACGTGTGGATTCTGACGGCCTCTTTCAAAAACATGAGCTTTTTTATCAACTCTGACAACTCTTCTCTTTTTGACGTCAGGAATATTGGACCACTCCTTGGAGCAGAGCATTGAGTACATTCTTCTAGTTCACATTGACCCTCCACAGGTTTCTGATAGTATCAGCCAGGCTCAACATGTCTCATGAATGTCTTTTGAGCCTGGTGTTCTGGAAAGTAGTCTCCATGCCATTATTCTCCATTGTAGCATAACAATTCTCAGCAGTGCATTCGCATCTCTCCTCAATATGTGCAGCCAGTTTTCTGCATGCTTCTTTTCGTGTCTCCCATAAAGTTGACTTCTACATTACTGAGCAAGTCTGGAAGCTCCTCGGAGACTCACCAGTATGCTGATGACGGGCAGATCTTCCACTGTCTGACTTTTCAGTTTCTAAAACTGACCCGTGATCTCAGGTGATTCGGCAGCAGCAGTATCACGAACATGAAGAGCTCCCCATATAATAGACCTAAGCCTAGATCCAAGGACGGTGTCAGCCCCTACATGACTCTGATCCACCCACAGATTTCTGCCGAGATACCTTGGATCCAGAAGCAACAACATGCCTCGTGGGACACATCAATATTCCACCTGGAATACAACCGGTTACTGCCATTCCCAAAGTTGCAGCATTTTTCAGTTTTGAGGGTGGGAATGCATTAGACGAGAGTTTCCTAAGTTTAAATTGATTCTCTCCATTAGCCTCCCATGGTCCTTTTTTTCGACCCTCTTTCCTTTAGTTCCGATCTGTATACAAAATATATCAGAGGGAAAGTTGTGCATGTTAAGTTTAATTTTCCACACGTCTTTAACCTTTCTAACAGTTAACAGTTCACAAAGACCCCACTATAGGTATATTATGTTTGAGTAATAGCCATTCACCCAGAATACATATCAGTCTTTTGCTTTTCTGCTGAAACACCCACACTCTCAAGACATGGATCCATTTGTTCCATGGGGGCTGAAAATCCTACAAATGAAGCCCATCCCAATGTACGCATTACTGTCTGTGTGTTTTGCTCTTAGAACAGATTTGTAGAACTACTTGTTTTTGTTATGGGCATATGCCATTTATTCTTCATGTAGGGATGTATAGCACATTCATTCTTTCTGTTGGAATTTGACTCAATATTTATAAAGGAATATGAATCGATTTTATACAAAATAGGCATTTGAGTTTGGTCACGATATGCTCTTATGAATGAATATTTTTCGATCTCTTTGCTCGCATCTGTTTTCTGAATACATGGGTGTTGAGGACATGCAAGGAGCAATACTGGGTCGGTGCATGCTGAATGATACTTGACACCCCTTTGAGTATTTTCTTTTGAATTATCATGGTTCCTTTGCATATATGTCAGCCAACAGTACTCTTTGGTTTTTGTTTGATATTTTGATTGTTTGCTTGTGGTTTGCTTTGCAAAAACATTATTTCATGCATCAGTCCATTTGCATTAAACAGAGAGACTTATAAGATGATTCAGTTAATATAGTGCTGATAATGTCCTATGTTTTCCTGCTTCCCTCTCCCAACTTAAGGGATTTGTTGCCATCCTTGCATTCTACTTGTTTACTCTCTACATCTCATGGCTCTTCATGCATTTCAATTGATATATTTGTTATTTCCATTTCATGTTGCTACTTTTCTCTTCAGGGTATAATTCTCAATCTTTGTTTAAGGATAAATTTTGAACCGTTGAATTCTATTCAGATTTGCCAGTCTGTGAAATTGTCTAGATGTGCCGTTATCAGATATGGCGTTCTTGTGGCATAGGCTTCTCTAGAATGCAGTTTTTTCTCATTCAGCTTTTGGTGTATGTCTTGACACTCCTTCCTGTCCTGCAATATTGTGTCGAGTTATCAGCTGAAAGACTTCCGGAGTTTCAGTTGTGAATACTTTTCTATTCAGGGTAGAATTCTCAATCTTTCTTTTAGGATAAGTTTTTAACTGATGAATTATTTTACACTTTGCCGATCTGGAAATTGCCAAGCTCTGTCATTAATGGTAATGGCTGTCTTGTGGCACAGGCTACCGTATAATGCAGCTTTGTCTGATTCATGATTTGGTCTATGTCTTGACACTCCTTCTTATACTGCGATATTTCTGTCTAGTTATCAGCTGAAACACCTGTGGGGTTTCTGATGTGGATGAGTTGTACACTACGTGCATCGGAAATCACAGGGCTTATCATGATTTTTGATGATTTGAATGAAATTATAGCTGCTTGTAGTTCTATTGGGATTCCACATTATTTGGATGCTGTTTGCTCCTGGTTTTGTATAGGAGATTGTTTGTTGGCTTTCAGCAAGTTTCAGTCTGATTTTTCTTCAAATATCTATAGAGTTTGATTTTTATATCTAGCTTTTCTCTTTGGGGCTCTTATGATTCCTGCTCTTTCATGCTTTGTCTTACCCCAGGTTTCAACAGCAATATTTGCATTGGTTTACACTTGCTTTTCTATGTCACCTTCTGATACAGGGATTTCTTTTCCCCTGTGTTCACGGACATCCACGAGTCGCTCTGCATTATGTAGTATGTTTGCAACTGAATTTTGCCCTGCTATTAACTCATACATTGAGTATTCTGATTTTATTTGGCTCGTCTAAATTATTCTCTTCCCCATTGCTTTTATTGTGCCTTTTGTTATTCTGAGACACAGTTTTGCTTCAGTGTTTCCTCACCACGGTTTTCAATACATGGTCTTATTATGTTTCATAATCTAGTTGTTTGAAACATTCTTTTGGAACTTCAAACCCTTTGAAACAGAAAATGTTACTTCCTGTTTCTTGTAGTATATGTCTTTAACCCTACAGGTCTAGTACTATCAGGTATCTAGCGTAGAATTGTAGGGCTTGGTAAAGTGAAAATTTTAGTCTCTTAGGTGTTGGCAATTCCATGATATTACTGTGAGGACAAATTTTCCTGCACATTGATTCCATGTCGTTTTCCTGTGTGTGTTGTCTTGTATATCTCTAAATGCTGGTGTTGCTTTCGATGAGATGAACGCACCATACTTTCATCGTTTAGAACAATCTCAGATTTATTACGCTTATGTCACTTTTCTGAAAGTTCAGTGGAACCTTCACCTTGTGGAAATGGAGCATCTAAATATTTTCAGCTTTGCAGGCTGTTGTATGTCATTTTGTAGTGTTTTCTAAAGAGCACATTGACAGTGCACTTGTCCTTTCTACTTCCATAAGAATGTTCCAATCTTACCAGTTCTTCACAGAGCTTCTCTGTCCACAGAAAAACCTGTGGAAACATATCTATGCATGACATGCAACAGGGCCTGCTGCCATTATTGCTCACCCCACCTAGGTGTCCTCGGAACTGTGAAATTTCAAGGCCATCCAAAGTGTAACATCTGCATTTGGGAGATAATGTTGAAGTAAATGCGTCATCTTCTCATGCTGCGGACCTAGACAAATGCTCTTTGTTCTCTCATTCTTGTGGCGTGGGACCACGAAAAGAAATCCAGCTGTCCCGCATCCTCCGTCTCATAGCAAACCCTAATCCCAGTCCAGGCTAGGACTTTAGCTGATGCAAACGCTTTGGAAACTGATTTCAACCCCAAGGCCCCCTGGATTCCTCAGACCCGTTGCATGATTTCTCTGATTGAGCCCCCACGTGCTCTATTGGCTAAATGCCAAATTGGTCCCTGGGCCTGCAATTGCAGTGCATGTGGCCATGAGGCATTTCGATAAAGTCAACTTTGCACACCGGAGTGGTTGCTTTCTCATTGGGGTTCAAGGTCAGTTTTCTCTCTTGGTAGGGCCAACCACAATGCACAACACACTCCAGATCCCTGAGACAAAGCGTGTGTCATCATCCATAGTCCTATACCTCATTTTACGCAGCCACTGCTAGCTCAAATTCGGCTGCTCGTTTCTTGGCCTCAGAATCAATTGTGGGAACAAATTGTGCCGATGTATTTCAGTTCTGTCAGCTAAGCATCTGCTGTGAAATTTTCTAACACTCAGCGCATCGCTTTGAATCCCATGTGTCCGGCCGCTTAAGAGTGTGCGAACAATTTAAACAGAGTATCACCTTTGCTGCTCATTTACCAGAGGTCAGGTACTGCACTGATTTCCATTCTCTAATTTGCTTCTCCTCCATCCACGTTTTCTGAGGCATCATACTGTCTTTGCTTGTAAGGGAACACTCTTTGGCAAGTCTCCTGAACCAAGGGCTTGGTGAGTGGATGTTTAAATTTCTGTGTAATTGGGAGCGAGTTAGCATACGATGCACTGGTACACTGCCACCTGGGCATCAATAAATCAACACTTTCCATATATAACTCACTGAAATGGGATTCTTGTTTATCTCATTTTTCTACACACTCATGATGTTAGTGTTTGTCCAAAGACTACATTTTTGTCATTGTGTTGATACCTCAGTTGCAGCCTTTCAAAATTTTAATACTACTGATATACATACTTTGGGATTTATATGAAAATGAAGTTAGTTTTTGAAACATACTAAATCTACTTACAATCCACACTTGTCAAATTCAGGTACCATTTTGTCAGCTCTAAGGAAAATCTAGACAGATAAAATGTAAAACACCACTCGAAATTGATGAAGGGGACAGGTAATCTCTTTACTTTTGATGCCTCCAACACCAACAGGAATCATGAAATTATTATTGAAAGCATGAAATTACCCCCACAATTTGTTTCCCTTGTGCATGTGGAGCCCTTTCCACCCAATGACACATACTGGCCAATGTTGTCATTTCAAGCAGTAACATTTCTCTCCAGGAAAACACAAGGAATCTGGAACAAGATATTAATATGTAGGCTTGGTTCAAAAAGGAACTAGGTGTATTAGAGTAATGAGAATCCTGCTGCAGCTTTGCAAGTCTATTGGGAATCATGTGATCTTCTATCAACCATGAGAACGCTTAAACGTCCGAACATGTTGGTTAAACCAGTTTAACACAACCAAGTCTGCACCCTCATGATATATTTCACCTGGGCATGAATGAAGGGAAAAGACTGTCCACATTAAAAAAAAAATGTCCTTACATATCTATGGCGACTTTTACTGTTCACTTCACTAACTGACTTATAATTGTTACCTATACTGTGTAGAAAACTGTAGGCCTAATTCATATTCAAGTTCAGTCAAAGAATCCCCTCACTTACCACACTCCTTTCACCCCAAAGAAGACATAACACCTGAATTTGCTGAATCTAGGAGAACGTCATCATTTCTTTTTGTGAGATATTCATTTAAATTCTATCTATTATAGTCGAGAGTATTTGACCTTTGAGGATTTCAGTGTTGTGCACAGAGTGTGAAGTTGTAGGAAAACTGGTTCTAGGATGGGCTTGCTCTTTTCCTATTGGCTTCATTGCAGCTCAAGTTCCGATTTTCTGATTTGGATGCCTGAGTGCATAGGAGGGAAGGGCAACTGCTTGATAGGTATTCCCAATCCCGGGTAAATCCTTACCAGGACTTCATTCCCTGAGGTCTGTTTCATACTTAAATGCCCCTTGGGACGTGTGGATTCTCACGACCTCTTTCAAGACCATGGGCAGTTTTATCAACTCTGACATCTCTTCTCTTTTAGATGTCAGGAATATTGGGCCACTTCTTGGAGCAGAATATAGAGTACGTTCTTCAAGTTCACGTTGACCCTCCACAGGTTTCTGCTAGTATCATACAGGCTCAACATGTCTCATTAATGCCTTTGGAGCGTGGTGTTCTGGAAAGAAGTCTCCATGCCATTATTCTCCATTGTAGCATAACAACTCTCAGCAATGTGTTCGCATCTGACCTCAATCGGTGCAGCCAGCTTTTCTGCATGGTTTTCTTCGTGTCTCCCATAAAGTCGACTTCTACAATACTGGGCAAGTCTGAAAGTACCTCGGAGCCTCACCAGTATGCTGATGACTGGCAGATATTCCACTGTCTGACTTTTCAGTTTCTAGAAACTGACCCGTGATCTCAGGTGATTGGGCAGCAGCAGTATCACGAAAATAAACAGCTCCCCATATAATAGACCTAAGCCAAGCTCCACGGATGGTGTCAGCCCCTACAGGACTCTGATCCACCCACAGATTTCTGCCGAGTTACCTTGGATCCAGAAGCCACAACATGCCTCGTGGGACACATCATTATTCCACCTGGAATAAAACCGGTTACTGCCGTCCCCAAAGTTGCAGCATTTTTTCAGTTTTGAGGGAGGGACTGCATTAGACGAGAGTTTTCTAACTTTAAATTGATTCTATCCATTAGCATCCCATGGTCCTTTTTTTCGACCCTCTTTCCTTTAGTTCAGATCTGTATACAAAATATATCAGAGGGAAATTTGTGCAATTTAAGTTTAATTTTCCACACTTCTTTAACCTTTCTAACAGTTAAAAGTTCACAAAGACCCCACTATAGGAATCTTATGTTTGAGTAATAGCCATTCACCCAGAATAAATATCCGTCTTTTGCTTTTCTGCTGAAACACCCACACTCTCAAGACATGGATCCATTTGTTCCATGGGGGCTGAAATTCCTAAAAATGAAGCCCATCCCAATGTATGCATTACTGTCTTGTCTTTTTTGCTCTTAGTACAGTTTTGTAGAACTACTTGACTTTGTTATGGGCATATGCCATTTTTTCTCCATGTAGGGATGGATAGCACATTCAATCTTTCTGTTGGAAGTTGCCTTAATATTTATAAAGGAATATGAATCGATTTTATACAAAATAGGCATTTGAGTTTGGTTACAATGTGCTCTTATGAATGAACATTTTTCAATCTTTTTGCTCGCATCTGTTTTCTGAATACATGTGTGTTGAGGACATGCAAGGAGCAATACTGGGTCGGTGCGTGCTGAATGATACTTGACACCCCTTTGAGTATTTTCTTTTGAATTATCATGGTTCCTTTGCATATATGTCAGCCAACAGTACTCTTTGGTTTTTGTTTGATATTTTGATTGTTTGCTTGTGGTTTGCTTTGCAAAAACATTATTTCATGCATCAGTCCATTTGCATTAAACAGAGAGACTTATAAGATGATTCAGTTAATATAGTGCTGATAATGTCCTATGTTTTCCTGCTTCCCTCTCCCAACTTAAGGGATTTGTTGCCATCCTTGCATTCTACTTGTTTACTCTCTACATCTCATGGCTCTTCATGCATTTCAATTGATATATTTGTTATTTCCATTTCATGTTGCTACTTTTCTCTTCAGGGTATAATTCTCAATCTTTGTTTAAGGATAAATTTTGAACCGTTGAATTCTATTCAGATTTGCCAGTCTGTGAAATTGTCTAGATGTGCCGTTATCAGATATGGCGTTCTTGTGGCATAGGCTTCTCTAGAATGCAGTTTTTTCTCATTCAGCTTTTGGTGTATGTCTTGACACTCCTTCCTGTCCTGCAATATTGTGTCGAGTTATCAGCTGAAAGACTTCCGGAGTTTCAGTTGTGAATACTTTTCTATTCAGGGTAGAATTCTCAATCTTTCTTTTAGGATAAGTTTTTAACTGCTGAATTATTTTACACTTTGCCGATCTGGAAATTGCCAAGCTCTGTCATTAATGGTAATGGCTGTCTTGTGGCACAGGCTACCGTATAATGCAGCTTTGTCTGATTCATGATTTGGTCTATGTCTTGACACTCCTTCTTATACTGCGATATTTCTGTCTAGTTATCAGCTGAAACACCTGTGGGGTTTCTGATGTGGATGAGTTGTTGTACACTACGTGCATCAGAAATCACAGGGCTTATCATGATTTTTGATGATTTGAATGAAATTATAGCTGCTTGTAGTTCTATTGGGATTCCACATTATTTGGATGCTGTTTGCTCCTGGTTTTGTATAGGAGATTGTTTGTTGGCTTTCAGCAAGTTTCAGTCTGATTTTTCTTCAAATATCTATAGAGTTTGATTTTTATATCTAGCTTTTCTCTTTGGGGCTCTTATGATTCCTGCTCTTTCATGCTTTGTCTTACCCCAGGTTTCAACAGCAATATTTGCATTGGTTTACACTTGCTTTTCTATGTCACCTTCTGATACAGGGATTTCTTTTCCCCTGTGTTCACGGACATCCACGAGTCGCTCTGCATTATGTAGTATGTTTGCAACTGAATTTTGCCCTGCTATTAACTCATACATTGAGTATTCTGATTTTATTTGGCTCGTCTAAATTATTCTCTTCCCCATTGCTTTTATTGTGCCTTTTGTTATTCTGAGACACAGTTTTGCTTCAGTGTTTCCTCACCACGGTTTTCAATACATGGTCTAATTATGTTTCATAATCTAGTTGTTTGAAACTTTCTTTTGGAACTTCAAACCCTTTGAAACAGAAAATGTTACTTCCTGTTTCTTGTAGTATATGTCTTTAACCCTACAGGTCTAGTACTATCAGGTATCTAGCGTAGAATTGTAGGGCTTGGTAAAGTGAAAATTTTAGTCTCTTAGGTGTTGGCAATTCCATGATATTACTGTGAGGACAAATTTTCCTGCACATTGATTCCATGTCGTTTTCCTGTGTGTGTTGTCTTGTATATCTCTAAATGCTGGTGTTGCTTTCGATGAGATGAACACACCATACTTTCATCGTTTAGAACAATCTCAGATTTATTACGCTTATGTCACTTTTCTGAAAGTTCAGTGGAACATTCCCCTTGTGGAAATGGAGCATCTAAATATTTTCAGCTTTGCAGGCTGTTGTATGTCATTTTGTAGTGTTTTCTAAAGAGCACATTGACAGTGCACTTGTCCTTTCTACTTCCATAAGAATGTTCCAATCTTACCAGTTCTTCACAGAGCTTCTCTGTCCACAGAAAAACCTGTGGAAACATATCTATGCATGACATGCAACAGGGCCTGCTGCCATTATTGCTCACCCCCCTAGGTGTCCTCAGAACTGTGAAATTTCAAGGCCATCCAAAGTGTAACATCTGCATTTGGGAGATAATGTTGAAGTAAATGCGTCATCTTCTCATGCTGCGGACCTAGACAAATGCTCTTTGTTCTCTCATTCTTGTGGCGTGGGACCACGAAAAGAAATCCAGCTGTCCCGCATCCTCCGTCTCATAGCAAACCCTAATCCCAGTCCAGGCTAGGACTTTAGCTGATGCAAACGCTTTGGAAACTGATTTCAACCCCAAGGCCCCCTGGATTCCTCAGACCCGTTGCATGATTTCTCTGATTGAGCCCCCACGTGCTCTATTGGCTAAATGCCAAATTGGTCCCTGGGCCTGCAATTGCAGTGCATGTGGCCATGAGGCATTTCGATAAAGTCAACTTTGCACACCGGAGTGGTTGCTTTCTCATTGGGGTTCAAGGTCAGTTTTCTCTCTTGGTAGGGCCAACCACAATGCACAACACACTCCAGATCCCTGAGACAAAGCGTGTGTCATCATCCATAGTCCTATACCTCATTTTACGCAGCCACTGCTAGCTCAAATTCGGCTGCTCGTTTCTTGGCCTCAGAATCAATTGTGGGAACAAATTGTGCCGATGTATTTCAGTTCTGTCAGCTAAGCATCTGCTGTGAAATTTTCTAACACTCAGCGCATCGCTTTGAATCCCATGTGTCCGGCCGCTTAAGAGTGTGCGAACAATTTAAACAGAGTATCACCTTTGCTGCTCATTTACCAGAGGTCAGGTACTGCACTGATTTCCATTCTCTAATTTGCTTCTCCTCCATCCACGTTTTCTGAGGCATCATACTGTCTTTGCTTGTAAGGGAACACTCTTTGGCAAGTCTCCTGAACCAAGGGCTTGGTGAGTGGATGTTTAAATTTCTGTGTAATTGGGAGCGAGTTAGCATACGATGCACTGGTACACTGCCACCTGGGCATCAATAAATCAACACTTTCCATATATAACTCACTGAAATGGGATTCTTGTTTATCTCATTTTTCTACACACTCATGATGTTAGTGTTTGTCCAAAGACTACATTTTTGTCATTGTGTTGATACCTCAGTTGCAGCCTTTCAAAATTTTAATACTACTGATATACATACTTTGGGATTTATATGAAAATGAAGTTAGTTTTTGAAACATACTAAATCTACTTACAATCCACACTTGTCAAATTCAGGTACCATTTTGTCAGCTCTAAGGAAAATCTAGACAGATAAAATGTAAAACACCACTCGAAATTGATGAAGGGGACAGGTAATCTCTTTACTTTTGATGCCTCCAACACCAACAGGAATCATGAAATTATTATTGAAAGCATGAAATTACCCCCACAATTTGTTTCCCTTGTGCATGTGGAGCCCTTTCCACCCAATGACACATACTGGCCAATGTTGTCATTTCAAGCAGTAACATTTCTCTCCAGGAAAACACAAGGAATCTGGAACAAGATATTAATATGTAGGCTTGGTTCAAAAAGGAACTAGGTGCATTAGAGTAATGAGAATCCTGCTGCAGCTTTGCAAGTCTATTGGGAATCATGTGATCTTCTATCAACCATGAGAACGCTTAAACGTCCGAACATGTTGGTTAAACCAGTTTAACACAACCAAGTCTGCACCCTCATGATATACTTCACCTGGACATGAATGAAGGGAAAAGACTGTCCACATTAAAAAAAAATGTCCTTACATATCTATGGCGACTTTTACTGTTCACTTCACTAACTGACTTATAATTGTTACCTATACTGTGTAGAAAACTGTAGGCCTAATTCATATTCAAGTTCAGTCAAAGAATCCCCTCACTTACCACACTCCCTTCACCCCAAAGAAAACGGAACCCCAGAATTTGCTGAAACTTGGGAACATCTTCATTTTTTTGTGTGAGCTAAGTATTTAAATTCTATCTATTATAGTCGAGAGTATTTGACCTTTGAGGATTTCAGTGTTGTGCACAGAGTGTGAAGATGTAGGAAAACTGGTTCTAGGATGGGCTTGATCTTCTCCTATTGGCTTCATTGCAGCTCAAGTTCCGATTTTCTGATTTGGATGCCTGAGTGCATAGGAGGGAAGGGCAACTGCTTGATAGGTATTCCCAACCCCGGGTAAATCCTTACCAGGACTTCATCCCTGAGGTCTGTTTCATACTTAAATGCCCCTTGGGACGTGTGGATTCTCACGACCTCTTTCAAGACCATGGGCAGTTTTATCAACTCTGACATCTCTTCTCTTTTAGATGTCAGGAATATTGGGCCACTTCTTGGAGCAGAATATAGAGTACGTTCTTCAAGTTCACGTTGACCCTCCACAGGTTTCTGCTAGTATCAGACAGGCTCAACATGTCTCATTAATGCCTTTGGAGCGTGGTGTTCTGGAAAGAAGTCTCCATGCCATTATTCTCCATTGTAGCATAACAACTCTCAGCAATGAGTTCGCATCTGACCTCAATCGGTGCAGCCAGCTTTTCTGCATGGTTTTCTTCGTGTCTCCCATAAAGTCGACTTCTACAATACTGGGCAAGTCTGAAAGTACCTCAGAGCCTCACCAGTATGCTGATGACTGGCAGATATTCCACTGTCTGACTTTTCAGTTTCTAGAAACTGACCCGTGATCTCAGGTGATTGGGCAGCAGCAGTATCACGAAAATAAACAGCTCCCCATATAATAGACCTAAGCCAAGCTCCACGGATGGTGTCAGCCCCTACAGGACTCTGATCCACCCACAGATTTCTGCCGAGTTACCTTGGATCCAGAAGCCACAACATGCCTCGTGGGACACATCATTATTCCACCTGGAATAAAACCGGTTACTGCCGTCCCCAAAGTTGCAGCATTTTTTCAGTTTTGAGGGAGGGACTGCATTAGACGAGAGTTTTCTAACTTTAAATTGATTCTATCCATTAGCATCCCATGGTCCTTTTTTTCGACCCTCTTTCCTTTAGTTCAGATCTGTATACAAAATATATCAGAGGGAAATTTGTGCAATTTAAGTTTAATTTTCCACACTTCTTTAACCTTTCTAACAGTTAAAAGTTCACAAAGACCCCACTATAGGAATCTTATGTTTGAGTAATAGCCATTCACCCAGAATAAATATCCGTCTTTTGCTTTTCTGCTGAAACACCCACACTCTCAAGACATGGATCCATTTGTTTCATGGGGGCTGAAATTCCTACAAATGAAGCCCATCCCAATGTATGCATTACTGTCTTGTCTTTTTTGCTCTTAGTACAGTTTTGTAGAACTACTTGACTTTGTTATGGGCATATGTCATTTTTTCTCCATGTAGGGATGGATAGCACATTCAATCTTTCTGTTGGAAGTTGCCTTAATATTTATAAAGGAATATGAATCGATTTTATACAAAATAGGCATTTGAGTTTGGTTACAATGTGCTCTTATGAATGAACATTTTTCAATCTTTTTGCTCGCATCTGTTTTCTGAATACATGTGTGTTGAGGACATGCAAGGAGCAATACTGGGTCGGTGCGTGCTGAATGATACTTGACACCCCTTTGAGTATTTTCTTTTGAATTATCATGGTTCCTTTGCATATATGTCAGCCAACAGTACTCTTTGGTTTTTGTTTGATATTTTGATAGTTTGCTTGTGGTTTGTTTTACAAACACATTTTTCCATGCATCACTCAATTTGCAGTAAACAGAGAGACATATAAGATGATTCAGTTAATATAGTGCTGAAAATCTCCTATGTTTTCCTGCTTCCCTCTCCCAACTTTAGGGATTTGTTGCCCTCCTTGCATTCTACTTGTTTACTCTCTACATCTCATGGCTCTTCATGCATTTCAATTGATGATTTTCGTATTTCCATTTCATGTTGCTACTTTTCTGTTCAGGGTATAATTCTCAATCTTTGTTTAAGGATAAGTTTTGAACTGTTGAATTCTATTCAGATTTGCCAGTCTGTGAAATTGTCTAGATGTGCCGTTATCAGATATGGCGTTCTTGTGGCATACGGTACTCTAGCCTGCAGCTTTTTCTCATTCAGGTTTTGGTTTATGTATTTGCACTCCTTCCTGTCCTGCAATATTTGTGTCGAGTTATCAGCTGAAACACTTCCGGAGTTTCTGATGTGACTACTTTTCTATTCAGGGTAGAATTCTCAATCTTTCTTTTAGGATAAGTTTTTAACTGCTGAACTATTTTACACTTTGCCGATCTGTGAATTTGCCAAGATCTGTCGTTAATGGTAATGGCTGTCTTGTGGCACAGGCTACCGTATAATGCAGCTTTGTCTAATTCATGATTTGGTGTATGTCTTGGCACTCCTTCCTGTACTGTGATATTTCTGTCTAGGTATCAGCTGAAACACCTGTGGGGGTTCTGTTGTGACTGAGTTGTTGTCCTCTAGGTGCATCGAAAATCAAAGAGCTTATCATGATCTTTGATGATTTGAATGAAAATATAGCTGCTTGTAAGTGTATTTGAATTCCACATTATTTGGATGCTGTTTTCTCCTGGTTTCATATAGATGATTGTTTCTTGGCTTTCAGTAAGATTCAGTCTGCTTTTTCCCAAATACCTATTCAGAGTTTGATTTTTATGTCTAGCTTTTCCCTATGGGGCTCTTATGAATCCTAGTATTTCTTGCTTTGTCTTACCCAAGGATTCAACAGCAATATTTGCATTGGTTTACATTTCCTGTTCTATGCCATCATCTGATACAGGTATATCCATTCGCTTGTGTTCACATACATTCACGAGTCGCTCTGCATTATCTAGTCTGCTTAGGACTGAATTTTGCCTTGCTATTATCTCATACATTGAGTATTCTGATTTTATTTGGCTCGTTTGAGTGATTATCTTCCCCATTTCTTGTATTGTGCCTTTTGTGATTCTGAGACACTGTTTTACTTAGGGTTTCTCTCACCTCAATTTCAATACATGCTCTGATAATGTTTCATAATCTAGGTGTTTGAAAGCTTTATTTTGGACCTTCAATCTCTTTGAAACAGAAAATGTTTCTTCCTGTTTATTGTAGTATACTTCTTAATCCCTACGGTTCTACTACTATCAGGTATCTAGTGTAGAATTGTAGGGCTTGGTAAAGTGAAAATTTTAGTCTCTTAAGTGTTGGCAATTCCATGATATTACTGTGAGGACAAATTTTCCTGCACATTGATTCCATGTCATTTTCCTATGTGTGTTGTCTTGTATATCTCTAAATGTTGGTGTTGCCTTTGATGAGATGAACACACCATACTATCATCGTTTAGAACAAACTCAGATTTATTACGCTTATGTCACTTTTCTGAAAGTTCAGAGGAACATTCCCCTTGTGGAAATGGAGCATCTAAATATTTTCAGCTTTGCAGGCTGTTGTATGTCATTCTGTTGTGTTTTCTAAAGAGCACATTGACAGTGCGCTTGTCCTTTCTACTTCCATAAGAATGTTCCAATCTTACCAGTTCTTCACAGAGCTTCTCTGTCCACAGAAAAACCTGTGGAAACATATCTATGCATGTCATGCAACAGTTCCTGCTGCCATTATTGCTCACCCCACCTAGGTGTCCTCGGAACTGTGAAATTTCAAGGCCATCCAAAGTGTAACATCAGCATTTGGGAGATAATGGTGAAGTAAATGCGTCATCTTCTCATGCTGCGGACCTAGACAAATGCTCTTTGTTCGCTCATTCTTGTGGCGTGGGACCACGAAAGGAAATCCAGCTGTCCCTCATCCTCTGTCTCATAGCATACCCTAATCCCAGTCCAGGCTAGGACTTTAGCTGATGCAAACGCTTTGGAAACTGGTTTCAACCCCAAGGCCCCCTGGATTCCTCAGACCCGTTGCATGATTTCTCTGATTGAGCCCCCACGTGCTCTATTGGCTAAATGCCAAATTGGTCCCTGGGCCTGCAATTGCAGTGCATGTGGCCATGAGGCATTTTGATAAAGTCAACTTTGCACACCGGAGTGGTTGCTTTCTCATTGGGGTTCAAGGTCAGTTTTCTCTCTTGGTAGGGCCAACCACAATGCACAACACACTCCAGATCCCTGAGACAAAGCGTGTGTCATCATCCATAGTCCTATACCTCATTTTACGCAGCCACTGCTAGCTCAAATTCGGCTGCTCGTTTCTTGGCCTCAGAATCAATTGTGGGAACAAATTGTGCCGATGTATTTCAGTTCTGTCAGCTAAGCATCTGCTGTGAAATTTTCTAACACTCAGCGCATCGCTTTGAATCCCATGTGTCCGGCCGCTTAAGAGTGTGCGAACAATTTAAACAGAGTATCACCTTTGCTGCTCATTTACCAGAGGTCAGGTACTGCACTGATTTCCATTCTCTAATTTGCTTCTCCTCCATCCACGTTTTCTGAGGCATCATACTGTCTTTGCTTGTAAGGGAACACTCTTTGGCAAGTCTCCTGAACCAAGGGCTTGGTGAGTGGATGTTTAAATTTCTGTGTAATTGGGAGCGAGTTAGCATACGATGCACTGGTACACTGCCACCTGGGCATCAATAAATCAACACTTTCCATATATAACTCACTGAAATGGGATTCTTGTTTATCTCATTTTTCTACACACTCATGATGTTAGTGTTTGTCCAAAGACTACATTTTTGTCATTGTGTTGATACCTCAGTTGCAGCCTTTCAAAATTTTAATACTACTGATATACATACTTTGGGATTTATATGAAAATGAAGTTAGTTTTTGAAACATACTAAATCTACTTACAATCCACACTTGTCAAATTCAGGTACCATTTTGTCAGCTCTAAGGAAAATCTAGACAGATAAAATGTAAAACACCACTCGAAATTGATGAAGGGGACAGGTAATCTCTTTACTTTTGATGCCTCCAACACCAACAGGAATCATGAAGTTATTATTGAAAGCATGAAATTACCCCCACAATTTGTTTCCCTTGTGCATGTGGTGCCCTTTCCACCCAATGACACATACTGGCCAATGTTGTCATTTCAAGCAGTAACATTTCTCTCCAGGAAAACACAAGGAATCTGGAACAAGATATTAATATGTAGGCTTGGTTCAAAAAGGAACTAGGTGCATTAGAGTAATGAGAATCCTGCTGCAGCTTTGCAAGTCTATTGGGAATCATGTGATCTTCTATCAACCATGAGAACGCTTAAACGTCCGAACATGTTGGTTAAACCAGTTTAACACAACCAAGTCTGCACCCTCATGATATACTTCACCTGGGCATGAATGAAGGGAAAAGACGGTCCACACAAAATATTTCCTTACATGTCTACGGCGAATTTTACAGTTCATTTCACTAACTGATTTACAATAATTACCTATACTGTCTAGGAAAGTTGAGGCCTAATACATATTCAAGTTCAGTCAAAGAATCCCCTCACTTACCACACTCCCTTCACCCCAAAGAAAACGGAACCCCAGAATTTGCTGAAACTAGGGAACATCTTCATTTTTTTGTGTGAGCTAAGTATTTAAATTCTATCTATGATAGCGAGAGTATTTGACCATTGGGGAATACAGTGTTGTGCACAGAGTGTGAAGTTTTAGGAAAACTGGTTCTAGGAGGGGCTTGCTCTTCTCCTATTGGCTTCATTGCAGCTAAAGTGCTGATCATCTGGAATGGATGACTGAGTGGATGGGAGGGAAGGGCATGTGCTTGATAGGTATGACCAAACTCGGGTAAATGCTTACCAGGACTTCGTGCTCTGTGGTCTGTGTGATTATTAAATATCCCTTAGTCGTGTCAATTCTCACGGCCTCTTTCAAGAACATGAGCTTTTTTATCAACTCTGCCATCTCTTCTCTTTTAGACGTCAGGAATATTAGACCACTCTTTGGTGCAGAGCATTGAGTACCTTCTTCAAGTTCACGTTGACCCTCCACAGTTTTGTGCTAGTATCAGCCAGGCTCAACATGCCTCATGAATGTCTTTGGAGCGTGGTGTTCTGGAAAGAAGCCTCCATGCCATTATTCTCGATTGTATCAGAACAACTCTCAGCAATGTGTTCGCATCTGTCCTCAATCTGTGCAGCAAGCCTTTCTGCATGCTTCTCTTCGTGTCTCCCAAAAAGTCGACTTCTACAGTACTGGGCAAGTCTGAAAGTACCTCGGAGCCTCACCAGTATGTTGATGACAGGCAGATCTTCCACTGTCTGACTTTTCAGTTTCTAGAAACTCACCCGTGATCTCAGGTTTTGGGAAGCAGCAATATCACAAACATAAACAGCTCCCCATATAATAGACCTAAGCCAAGCTCCACAGAGAGTGTCAGCCCCTACATGACTCTGATCCACCCACAGACCTCTGCCGAGTTACCTTGGATCCAGAAGCCACAACAAGCCTCGTGGAACACAACAACTTTCCCTCTGGAATCCAATAGGTAACTGCCATCCACAAAGGTTGCAGCATCTTTTCAGTGTTGGGGGAGGGACTGCATCAGACGACAGATTCCTAAGTTAAAAGTAATTCTCTCCATTAGCATCCCATGGTTCTGTTTTTCCGACCCTCTTTCCTTTAGTTCAGATCTCAATACACATTACAAAGAGAGGGAAGTGTGTGCATGTTAAGTTTATATTTCCACACGACTTTAAAATTTCTAACAGTTAACGATCCACAAAGACCACCCAATGGAATATTATATTTGTGTAAAAGCCATTCACTCAGAATACATATACGTCTGTTGGTTTCCTGCTGAAACACCCACAGTCTCAAGACATGGATCCATTTGTTTCATGGGGGCTGAAATTCCTACAAATGAAGCCCATCCCAATGTACGCATTACATTCTGTCTCCTTTGTTCTTAGTACAGTTTTGTAGAACTACTTGTTTTTGTTATGGGCATATGCCATTTATTCTCCATGTAGGGATGGATAGCACATTCATTCTTTCTGTTGGAAGTTGACTCAATATATATAAAGGAAAATGAATTGATTTTATATAAAATAGGCATTTGAGTTTGGTCATGATATGCTCTTATGAATGAATATTTTTCAATCATTTTGCTCGCATCTGTTTTCTGAATACATGTGTGTTGAGGACATGCAAGGAGCAATACTGGGTCTGTGCGTGCTGAATGATACTTGACACCCCTTTGAGTATTTTCTTTTGAATTATCATGGTTCCTTTGCATATACGTCAGCCAAGAGTACTCTATGGTTTTTGTTTGATATTTTGATTGTTTGCTTGTGGTTTGTTTTGCAAACACATTTTTCCATGCATCACTCCATTTGCATTAAACAGAGAGACTTATAAGATGATTCAGTTAGTATAGTGCTGATAGTCTCCTAAGATTTCCTGCTTCCCTCTCACAATTTTAGGGATTTGTTGCCCTCCTTGCATTCTACTTGTTTACTCTCTACATCTCATGGTTCTTCATGCATTTCAATTGATGATATTCGTATTTCCATTTCATGTTGCTACTTTTCTGTTCAGGGTATAATTCTCAATCTTTGTTTAAGGATAAGTTTTGAACTGTTGAATTCTATTCAGATTTGCCAGTCTGTGAAATTGTCTAGATGTGCCGTTATCAGATATGGCGTTCTTGTGGCATACGGTACTCTAGCCTGCAGCTTTTTCTCATTCAGGTTTTGGTTTATGTATTTGCACTCCTTCCTGTCCTGCAATATTTGTGTCGAGTTATCAGCTGAAACACTTCCGGAGTTTCTGATGTGACTACTTTTCTATTCAGAGTAGAATTCTCAATCTTTCTTTTAGGATAAGTTTTTAACTGCTGAATTATTTTACACTTTGCCGATCTGTGAATTTGCCAAGTTCTGTCGTTAATGGTAATGGCTGTCTTGTGGCATAGGCTACAATATAATGCAGCTTTGTCTAATTCATGATTTGGTGTATGTCTTGGCACTCCTTCCTGTACTGTGATATTTCTGTCTAGGTATCAGCTGAAACACCTGTGGGGGTTCTGTTGTGACTGAGTTGTTGTCCTCTAGGTGCATCGAAAATCAAAGAGCTTATCATGATCTTTGATGATTTGAATGAAAATATAGCTGCTTGTAAGTGTATTTGAATTCCACATTATTTGGATGCTGTTTTCTCCTGGTTTCATATAGATGATTGTTTCTTGGCTTTCAGTAAGATTCAGTCTGCTTTTTCCCAAATACCTATTCAGAGTTTGATTTTTATGTCTAGCTTTTCCCTATGGGGCTCTTATGAATCCTAGTATTTCTTGCTTTGTCTTACCCAAGGATTCAACAGCAATATTTGCATTGGTTTACATTTCCTGTTCTATGCCATCATCTGATACAGGTATATCCATTCGCTTGTGTTCACATACATTCACGAGTCGCTCTGCATTATCTAGTCTGCTTAGGACTGAATTTTGCCTTGCTATTATCTCATACATTGAGTATTCTGATTTTATTTGGCTCGTTTGAGTGATTATCTTCCCCATTTCTTGTATTGTGCCTTTTGTGATTCTGAGACACTGTTTTACTTAGGGTTTCTCTCACCTCAATTTCAATACATGCTCTGATAATGTTTCATAATCTAGGTGTTTGAAAGCTTTATTTTGGACCTTCAATCTCTTTGAAACAGAAAATGGTTCTTCCTGTTTCTTGTAGTATACTTCTTAATCCCTACGGTTCTACTACTATCAGGTATCTAGTGTAGAATTGTAGGGCTTGGTAAAGTGAAAATTTTATTCTCTTTGGTGTTGGCAATTCCATGATATTTCTGTGAGGACAAATTTTCCTGCACATTGATTCCATGTCGTTTTCCTATGTGTGTACTCTTGCATAAATCTAACTGCTGGTACTGCCTTTGATGAGATGAACGCAACAAACTCTCATCGGTTAAAACATTCTCAGATTTATTACGCTTATGTCACTTTTCTGAAAGTTCAGAGGAAACTTCCACTTGTGGAAACGGAGCATCTAAACATTTTCAGCTTTGCAGGCTCTTGTATTTCATTTTGTAGTGTTTCCTAAAGAGCACATTGACAGTGCGCTTGTCCTTTCTACTTCCATAAGAATGTTCCAATCTTACCAGTTCTTCCCAGAGCTTCTCTGTCCACAGAAAAACCAGTGGAAACATATCTATGCATGTCATGCAACAGGGCCTGCTGCCATTATTCCTCAACCCGCCTAGGTGTCCTCGGCGCTGTGCATTGTCAAGACAATCCAAAATTTAGCATCTGCATTTGGGAGATAATGGTGAAGTAAATGCTTCATCTTCTCCCGCTGTGGACCTAGACAAATGCTCTTTGTACTCTCATCCTTGTGGCTTGGGACGACGAAAGGAAACCCAGCTGTCCAGCATTCTCTGCCTCATACCAAACCCTAATCCCACTCCAGGCGATGACTTTAGCTGATCCAAAGGCTTTGGAAATTGATTTCAACCACAAGTCCCCCTGGAATCCTCAGACCCGTTGCATGATTTCTCTGATTGAGCCTCCACGTGCTCTGTTGGCAAAATGCCAAATTGGTCCCTGGGCCTGCAGATGCAGTGCATGTGGCCATGAGACATTTCGATAAATTCAACTATGCACACCGGAATGTTTGCTTTCTCATTGGGGTTCAAGGTCAGTTTTCTCTATTGGTAGAGCCAAGCACAATCCACAAAACCCTCCAGATCCCTGAGACAAAGCGTGTGACATCATCCATAATCCTATACTTCATTTTAAGCAGCCACTGCTAGCTCAAATGCGGCTGCTCGTTTCTTGGCCTCAGAATCAATTGTGGGGACAAATTGTGCTGATTTATTTCAGTTCTGTCAGCTTAGCATCTTCTGTACACTCTTCTAACACACAGCACATCGCTTTGAAACACATATGTCCTGTCCGCTTAATAGTGTGAGAGCAATTTAAACAGTTTCACCTTTGCTGCTCAATTACCAGAGGTCAGGTACTGCACTGATTTCCATTCTCTAATTTGCTTCTCCTCCATCCACGTTTTCTGAGGCATCATATTGTCTTTGCATGTAAGGGAGCATTCTTCGGCAATTCTCCTTATCCAAGGGCTTGCAGAGTGGATGTTTAAATTTCTGTGTAATTGGGAGTGAGTTAGCATACGATGCACTGGTACACTGCCACGTGGGCATCAATAAATCAACACTTTCCTTATATAACTCAACGAAACGGGATTCCTGTTTATCTCTTTCTTCTATACAGTCATGTTTTTAGTGTTTTCCGGAGACTACATTTTTGTCATTGTGTTGAAACCTCAGTTGCTGCCTTTCAAATGTTTAATAAAACTGATTTACATATTTTGAGATTTATATGAAAATTAAGTTAGTTTTTGAAACATACTAAATCTACTTATAATCCACACTTGTCAAATTCAGATACCATTTTCTCAGCTCTAAAGAAAATCTAGACAAATAAAATGTAAAATACCACTCGAAAATGATGAAGGGGACAGGGAAACTCTTTACTTTTGATGCCTCCAACACCAACAGGAACCATGAAATAATTATTGTAAGCATGAAATTACCCCCACACTTGGTTTCCCTTGTGCATGTGGTGCCCTTTCCACCTAATGACACATACTGGACAATGTTCTCATTTCAAGCAGTAACATTTCTCTCCAGGAAAACACAAGGAATCTGAAACAAGATATTAATATGTAGGCTTGGTTCAAAAAGGTACTAGGGGCATTAGAGTAATGAGAAACGTGCTGCAGCTTTGCTAGTCTATTGAGAACCAGGTGCTCTTCTATCAACCATGAGAATGCTTAAACGTCCGATCATGTTGAGTAAACCAGTTTAACACAACTAAGTCTGCACCCACATGACATACAGTACCCGGGCTTGAATGAAGGTAAAATACTGTCCACATAAAAAAAAAGTCCTTACATATCTATGGCGACTTTTACTGTTCACTTCACTAACTGACTTATAATTGTTACCTATACTGTGTAGAAAACTGTAGGCCTAATTCATATTCAAGTTCAGTCAGAGAATCCCCTCACTTACCACACTCCTTTCACCCCAAAGAAGACCTAACACCTGAATTTGCTGAATCTAGGGGAACGTCATCATTTCTTTGTGTGAGATATTCATTTAATTTCTATCTATTATAGTCGAGAGTATTTGACCTTTGAGTATTTCAGTGTTGTGCACCGAGTGTGAAGTTGTAGGAAAACTGGTTCTAGGAGGGGCTTGCTCTTCTCCTATTGGCTTCATTGCAGCTCAAGTTCTAATCCTCTGAAATGGATGCCTGAGTGGATAGGAGGGAAGGGCAAGTGCTTGATAGGTACACCCAAATCCGGGTAAATGCTTACCAGGACTTCATTCCCTGAGGTCTGTGTCATATTTAAATGCCCCTTGGGATGTGTGGATTCTCACGACCTCTTTCAAGACCATGGGCAGTTTTATCAACTCTGACATCTCTTCTCTTTTAGATGTCAGGAATATTGGGCCACTTCTTGGTGCAGAGAATAGGGTACCTTTTTCAAGTTCACGTTGACCCTCCACAGGTTTCTGCTAGTATCAGCCAGGCTCAAAATATCTCATGAATGTCTTCTGAGCCTGGTATTCTGTAAAGAATTCTCCATGCCAGTATTCTCCATTGTAGCAAAACAAGTCTCATCAATGTGATCGCATCTCCCTTCAACCTGTGCAGCCAGCTTTTTTGAGGCTTCTCTTCGTGTCTCCCATAAAGTCGACTTCTACATTACTGAGCAAGTCTGGAAGTTCCTCGGAGCCTCACCAGTATGCTGATGACGGGCAGATATACCAATGTCTGACTTTTCAGTTCCTAGAATCTGACCCGTGATCTAAGGTCAATGGGCAGCAACAGTATCTCGAACTTAAAGAGCTCCCCATAAAATAGACCTAAGCCAAGCTCCACATAGGGTGTCAGCCCCTACATGACTCTGATCCACCCACAGAGCTCTGCTGAGTTACCTTGGATCCGGAAGGCACAACAAGCCTCGTGGAAAACACCAACATTCCACCTGAAATCCAACCGGTAACTTCCATCCACAAAGGTTGCATCATCTTTTCATTGTTGGGGGAGGGACTTCATCAGACGGGAGTTTCCTAGGTTAAAAGTGATTCTCTCCATTAGCATCCCATGGTCCTGTTTTTCGACCCTCTTTCCTTTAGTTCAGATCTCTATACACAATAAAGGGGGAAGTGTGTGCATGTTACGTTTACTTTTTCACACTTCTTTAACCTTTCTAATAGTTAACATTTCACAAAGACCCCAGTATAGGAATCTTATATTTGAGTAATAGCCATTCACCCAGAATACATATCTGTCTTTTGCTTTTCTGCTGAAACATCCACACTCTCAAGACATGGATCCATTTCTTTCATGGGGGCTGAAATTCCTACATATGAAGCCCATCCCAATGTACGCATTACTGTCTTGTCTTTTTTGTTCTTAGTACAGTTTTGAAGAACTACTTGTATTTGTTATGGGCATATGCCATTTATTCTCCATGTAGGGATGGATAGCACATTCAATCTTTCTGTTGGAAGTTGACTCAATATTTATAAAGGAATATGAATCGATTTTATACAAAATAGGCATTTGAGTTTGGTCACGATATGCTCTTATGAATGAACATTTTTCAATCTTTTTGCTCACATCTGTTTTCTGAATACATGTTTGTTGAGGACATGCAAGGAGCAATACTGGGTCGGTGCATGCTGAATGATACTTGACACCCCTTTTAATATTTTCTTTTGAATTATCATGGTTCCTTTGCATATATGTCAGCCAACAGTACTCTTTGGTTTTTGTTTGATATATTGATTGTTTGCTTGTGGTTTGTTTTGCAAACACATTTTTCCATGCATCACTCCATTTGCAGTAAACAGAGAGACATATAAGATGATTCAGTTAGTATAGTGCTGATAATATATGTTTTCCTGCTTCCCTCTCCCAACTTTAGGGATTTGTTGCCCTCCTTGCCTTCTACTTGTTTACTCTCTACATCTCATGGCTCTTCATGCATTTCAATTGATGTTTTTCGTATTTCCATTTCATGTTGCTACTTTTCTGTTCAGGGTATAATTCTCAATCTTTGTTTAAGGATAAGTTTTGAACTGTTGAATTCTATTCAGATTTGCCAGTCTGTGAAATTGTCTAGATGTGCCGTTATCAGATATGGCGTTCTTGTGGCATACGGTACTCTAGCCTGCAGCTTTTTCTCATTCAGCTTTTGGTGTATGTTTTGTCACTCCTTCCTGTCCTGCAATATTTGTGTCGAGTTATCAGCTGAAACACTTCCGGAGTTGCTGATGTGACTACTTTTCTATTCAGGGTAGAATTCTCAATCTTTCTTTTAGGATAAGTTTTTAACTGC
The DNA here is from genome assembly GCF_048773025.1 of Camelus bactrianus. Lineage (NCBI taxonomy): Eukaryota > Metazoa > Chordata > Mammalia > Artiodactyla > Camelidae > Camelus > Camelus bactrianus. The sequence continues at coordinate 12,152,844 of NC_133574.1, forward strand.
TGAACTATTTTACACTTTGCCGATCTGTGAATTTGCCAAGATCTGTCGTTAATGGTAATGGCTGTCTTGTGGCACAGGCTACCGTATAATGCAGCTTTGTCTAATTCATGATTTGGTGTATGTCTTGGCACTCCTTCCTGTACTGTGATATTTCTGTCTAGGTATCAGCTGAAACACCTGTGGGGGTTCTGTTGTGACTGAGTTGTTGTCCTCTAGGTGCATCGAAAATCAAAGAGCTTATCATGATCTTTGATGATTTGAATGAAAATATAGCTGCTTGTAAGTGTATTTGAATTCCACATTATTTGGATGCTGTTTTCTCCTGGTTTCATATAGATGATTGTTTTTTGGCTTTCAGTAAGTTTCAGTCTGCTTTTTCTCCAAATACCTATTCAGAGTTTGATTTTTATGTCTAGATTTTCCCTATGGGGCTCTTATGAATCCTATTCTTTCATGCTTTGTCTTACCCAAGTATTCAACAGTAATATTTGCATTGGTTTACATTTCCTGTTCTATGCCATCATCTGATACAGGTATTTCCGTTCCCTTGTGTTCACGTACATTCACGAGTCGCTCTGCATTATCTAGTCTGCTTAGGACTGAATTTTGCCCTGCTATTATCTGATACATTGAGTATTCTGATTTTATTTGGCTCGTCTGAGTTATTTTATTCCCCATTTCTGGTATTGTGCCTTTTGTGATTCTGAGACTCTGTTTTACTTAGGGTTTCTCTCACCTCAATTTCAATACATGCTCTGATAATGTTTCATAATCTAGGTGTTTGAAAGCTTTATTTTGGACCTTCAATCTCTTTGAAACAGAAAATGGTTCTTCCTGTTTCTTGTACTATACGACTTTATACCTACTGGTCTAGTACTATCAGGTATCAAGTGTAGAATTGTAGGGCTTGGTAAAGTGAAAATTTTATTCTCTTAGGTGTTGGCAATTCTATGATATTTCTGTGAGGACAAATTTTCCTGCACATTGATTCCATGTCGTTTTCCTGTGTGTGTTCTCTTGTATATCTCTAACTGATGGTGTTTCTTTGATGAGATGAACGCACCAAACTCTCATCGGTTAAAACATTCTCAGATTTATTACGCTTATGTCACTTCTCTGAAAGTTCAGAGGAAACTTCCACTTGTGGAAACGGAGCATCTAAATATTTTCAGCTTTGCAGGCTGTTGTATGTCATTTTGTAGTGTTTTCTAAAGAGCACATTGACAGTGCGCTTGTACTTTCTACTTCCATAAAAATGTTCCAAACTTACCAGTTCTTCCCAGAGCTTCTCGGTCCACAGAAAAACCAGTGGAAACATATCTATGCATGTCATGCAACAGGGCCTGCTGCCATTATTGCTCAACCCGCCTAGGTGTCCTCGGCGCTGTGCATTGTCAAGGCCATCCAAAATGTAGCATCTGCATTTGGGAGATAATGGTGAAGTAAATGCTTCAACTTCTCACGCTGTGGACCTAGACAAAAGCTCTTTGTTCTCTCATCCTTGTGGCTTGGGACGACGAAAGGAAACCCAGCTGTCCCGCATCCTCTGTCTCATACCAAACCCTAATCCCACTCCAGGCGATGACTTTAGCTGATCCAAAGGCTTTGGAAACTGATTTCAACCACAAGGCCCCCTGGATTCCTCAGACCCGATGCATGATTTCTCTGATTGAGTCTCCACGTGCTCTGTTGGCAAAATGCCAAATTGGTCCCTGGGCCTGCAGATGCAGTGCATGTGGCCATGAGACATTTTGATAAAGTCAACTTTGCACTCCGGAATATTTGCTTTCTCATTGGGGTTCAATGTCAGTTTTCTCTCTTGGTAGGGCCAACCACAATCCACAAAACACTCCAGATCCCTGAGACAAAGCGTGTGACATCATCCATAATCCTATACCTCATTTTACGCAGCCACTGCTAGCTCAAATTCGGCTGCTCGTTTCTTGGCCTCAGAATCAATTGTGGGGACAAATTGTGCTGATTTATTTCAGATCTGTCAGCTTAGCATCTGCTGTACACTCTTCTAACACTCAGCACGTCGCTTTGAATCCCATATGTCCGGTCCGCTTAATAGTGTGCGAGCAATTGAAACAGTTTCACCTTTCTGCTGCATTACCAGTGGTGAGGTACTGCACTGATTTCCATTCTCTAATTTGCTTCTCTTCCATCCATGTTTTCTGAGGCATCATACTCTCTTTGCAATTAAGGGAGCACTCTTTTTTGGCAAGTCTCCTGAATCAAGGGCTTGTTGTGTGGATGTTTAAATTTCTGTGTAATTGGGAGCGAGTTAGCATACGATGCACTGGTACACTGCCACCTTGGCATCAATAAATCAACACTTTCCATATATAACTCACTGAAATGGGATTCTTGTTTATCTCAAATTTTTAAATATTCATGATGTTAGTGTTTGTCCAAAGACTACATTTTTGTCATTGTGTTGATACCTCAGTTGCAGCCTTTCTAAATTTTAATAATACTGATATACATACTTTGGGATTTATATGAAAATGAAGCTAGTTTTTGAAACATACTAAATCTACTTACAATCAACACTTGTCAAATTCAGGTACCATTTTGTCAGCTCTAAGGAAAATCTAGACAGTTAAAATGTAAAATACCACTCGAAAATGATGAAGGGGACAGGTAAACTCTTTACTTTTGATGCCTCCAGCACCAACAGGAACCATGAAATTATTATTGTAAGCATGAAATTACCCCCACACTTGGTTTCCCTTGTGCATGTGGTGCCCTTTCCACCTAATGACACATACTGGACAATGTTGTCATTTCAAGCAGTAACATTTCTCTCCAGGAAAACACAAGGAATCTGAAACAAGATATTAATATGTAGGCTTGGTTCAAAAAGGTACTAGGGGCATTAGAGTAATGAGAAACCTGCTGCAGCTTTGCTAATCTATTGAGAACCAGGTGCTCTTCTATCAACCATGAGAATGCTTAAACGTCCGATCATGTTGGGTAAAGCAGTTTAACACAACCAAGTCTGCACCCACATGACATACAGCACCCGGGCTTGAATGAAGGTAAAATACTGTCCACATAAAAAAAAATGTCCTTAAATATCTATGGCGACTTTTAATGTTCACTTCACTAACTGACTTATAATTGTTACCTATACTGTGTAGAAAACTGTAGGCCTAATTCATATTCAATTTCAGTCAAAGAATCCCCTCACTTACCACACTCCTTTCACCCCAAAGAAGACCTAACACCTGAATTTGCTGAATCTAGGGGAACGTCATCATTTCTTTGTGTGAGATATTCATTTAATTTCTATCTATTATAGTCGAGAGTATTTGAACTTTGAGGATTTCAGTGTTGTGCACAGAGTGTTAAGTTGTAGGAAAACTGGTTCTAGGAGGTGCTTGCTCTTTTCCTATTGGCTTCATTGCAGCTCAAGTTCTGATCCTCTGAAATGGATGCTTGAGTGGATAGGAGGGAAGGGCAAGTGCTTGATAGGTACTCCCAACCCCGGGTAAATGCTTACCAGGATTTCATTCCCTGAGGTCCGTGTCATATTTAAATGCCCCTTGGGATGTGTGGATTCTCACGACCTCTTTCAAGACCATGGGCAGTTTTATCAACTCTGACATCTCTTCTCTTTTAGTTGTCAGGAATATTGGGCCACTTCTTGGAGCAGAGTATAGAGTACCTTCTTCAAGTTCACGTTGACCCTCCACAGGTTTCTGCTAGTATCAGCCAGGCTCAACATGTCTCATGAATGTCTTCTGAGCCTGGTATTCTGTAAAGAATTCTCCATGCCAGTATTCTCCATTGTAGCAGAACAAGTCTCATCAATGTGCTCGCATCTCCCTTCAATCTGTGCAGCCAGCTTTTCTGAAGTCTTCTCTTCGTGTCTCCCATAAAGTCGACTTCTACATTACTGAGCAAGTCTGGAAGTTCCTCGGAGCCTCACCAGTATGCTGATGACGGGCAGATATACCAATGTCTGACTTTTCAGTTCCTAGAAACTGACCCGTGATCTAAGGTCAATGGGCAGCAACAGTATCTCGAACTTAAAGAGCTCCCCATAAAATAGACCTAAGCCAAGCTCCACGGAGGGTGTCAGCCCCTACATGACTCTGATCCACCCACAGAGCTCTGCTGAGTTACCTTGGATCCGGAAGGCACAACAAGCCTCGTGGAAAACACCAACATTCCACCTGAAATCCAACCGGTAACTTCCATCCACAAAGGTTGCATCATCTTTTCATTGTTGGGGGAGGGACTTCATCAGACGGGAGTTTCCTAGGTTAAAAGTGATTCTCTCCATTAGCATCCCATGGTCCTGTTTTTCGACCCTCTTTCCTTTAGTTCAGATCTCTATACACAATACAGAGGGAAGTGTGTACATGCTATGTTTACTTTTTCACACTTCTTTAACCTTTCTAATAGTTAACAGTTCACAAAGACCCCACTATAGGAATCTTATGTTTGAGTATTAGCCATTCACCCAGAATACATATCTGTCTTTTGCTTTTCTGCTGAAACATCCACACTCTCAAGACATGGATCCATTTGTTTCATGGGGGCTGAAATTCCTACATATGAAGCCCATCCCAATGTATGCATTTTTGTCTTGTCTTTTTTGTTCTTAGTACAGTTTTGTAGAACTACTTGTCTTTGTTATGGGCATATGCCATTTATTCTCCATATAGGGATGGATAGCACATTCAATCTTTCTGTTGGAAGTTGACTCAATATTTATAAAGGAAAATGAATCGATTTTATACAAAATAGGCATTTGAGTTTGGTCACGATATGCTCTTATGAATGAACATTTTTCAATCTTTTTACTCGCATCTGTTTTCAGAATACATGTGTGTTGAAGACACGCAAGGAGCACTACTGGGTCGGTGCGTGCTGAATGATACTTGACACCCCTTTTAATATTTTCTTTTGAATTATCATGGTTCCTTTGCATATATGTCAGCCAACAGTACTCTTTGGTTTTTGTTTGATATTTTGATTGTTTGCTTGTGGTTTGTTTTGCAAACACATTTTTCCATGCATCACTCCATTTGCAGTAAACAGAGAGACATATAAGATGATTCAGTTAGTATAGTGCTGATAATATATGTTTTCCTGCTTCCCTCTCCCAACTTTAGGGATTTGTTGCCCTCCTTGCATTCTACTTGTTTACTCTCTACATCTCATGGCTCTTCATGCATTTCAATTGATGTTTTTCGTATTTCCATTTCATGTTGCTACTTTTCTGTTCAGGGTATAATTCTCAATCTTTGTTTAAGGATAAGTTTTGAACTGTTGAATTCTATTCAGATTTGCCAGTCTGTCAAATTGTCTAGATGTGCCGTTATCAGATATGGCGTTCTTGTGGCATATGGTTCTCAAGCGTGCAGCTTTTTCTCATTCAGCTTTTGGTGTATGTTTTGTCACTCCTTCCTGTCCTGCAATATTTGTGTCGAGTTATCAGCTGAAACACTTCCGGAGTTGCTGATGTGACTACTTTTCTATTCAGGGTAGAATTCTCAATCTTTCTTTTAGGATAAGTTTTTAACTGCTGAACTATTTTACACTTTGCCGATCTGTGAAATTGCCAAGCTCTGTTGTTAATGGTAATGGCTGTCTTGTGGCACAGGCTACCGTATAATGCAGCTTTGTCTAATTCATGATTTGGTGTATGTCTTGGCACTCCTTCCTGTACTGTGATATTTCTGTCTAGGTATCAGCTGAAACACCTGTGGGGGTTCTGTTGTGACTGAGTTGTTGTCCTCTAGGTGCATCGAAAATCAAAGAGCTTATCATGATCTTTGATGATTTGAATGAAATTATAGCTGCTTGTAAGTGTATTTGAATTCCACATTATTTGGATGCTGTTTTCTCCTGGTTTCATATAGATGATTGTTTCTTGGCTTTCAGTAAGTTTCAGTCTGCTTTTTCTCCAAATACCTATTCAGAGTTTGATTTTTATGTCTAGATTTTCCCTATGGGGCTCTTATGAATCCTAGTCTTTCATGCTTTGTCTTACCCAAGGATTCAACAGCAATATTTGCATTGGTTTACATTTCCTGTTCTATGCCATCATCTGATACAGGTATTTCCGTTCCCTTGTGTTCACGTACATTCACGAGTCGCTCTGCATTATCTAGTCTGCTTAGGACTGAATTTTGCCCTGCTATTATCTGATACATTGAGTATTCTGATTTTATTTGGCTCGTCTGAGTTATTTTCTTCCCCAATTCTGGTATTGTGCCTTTTGTGATTCTGAGACACTGTTTTACTTAGGGTTTCTCTCACCTCAATTTCAATACATGCTCTGATAATGTTTCATAATCTAGGTGTTTGAAAGCTTTATTTTGGACCTTCAATCTCTTTGAAACAGAAAATGGTTCTTCCTGTTTCTTGTACTATACGTCTTTATCCCTACTGGTCTAGTACAATCAGGTATCAAGTGTAGAATTGTAGGGCTTGGTAAAGTGAAAATTTTATTCTCTTAGGTGTTGGCAATTCTATGATATTTCTGTGAGGACAAATTTTCCTGCACATTGATTCCATGTCGTTTTCCTGTGTGTGTTCTCTTGTATATCTCTAACTGATGGTGTTGCTTTGATGAGATGAACGCACCAAACTCTCATCGGTTAAAACATTCTCAGATTTATTACGCTTATGTCACTTCTCTGAAAGTTCAGAGGAAACTTCCACTTGTGGAAACGGAGCATCTAAATATTTTCAGCTTTGCAGGCTGCTGTATGTCATTTTGTAGTGTTTTCTAAAGAGCACATTGACAGTGCGCTTGTACTTTCTACTTCCATAAGAATGTTCCAAACTTACCAGTCCTTCCCAGAGCTTCTCGGTCCACAGAAAAACCAGTGGAAACATATCTATGCATGTCATGCAACAGGGCCTGCTGCCATTATTGCTCAACCCGCCTAGGTGTCCTCGGCGCTGTGCATTGTCAAGGCCATCCAAAATGTAGCATCTGCATTTGGGAGATAATGGTGAAGTAAATGCTTCAACTTCTCACGCTGTGGACCTAGACAAAAGCTCTTTGTTCTCTCATCCTTGTGGCTTGGGACGACGAAAGGAAACCCAGCTGTCCCGCATCCTCTGTCTCATACCAAACCCTAATCCCACTCCAGGCGATGACTTTAGCTGATCCAAAGGCTTTGGAAACTGATTTCAACCACAAGGCCCCCTGGATTCCTCAGACCCGATGCATGATTTCTCTGATTGAGTCTCCACGTGCTCTGTTGGCAAAATGCCAAATTGGTCCCTGGGCCTGCAGATGCAGTGCATGTGGCCATGAGACATTTTGATAAAGTCAACTTTGCACTCCGGAATATTTGCTTTCTCATTGGGGTTCAATGTCAGTTTTCTCTCTTGGTAGGGCCAACCACAATCCACAAAACACTCCAGATCCCTGAGACAAAGCGTGTGACATCATCCATAATCCTATACCTCATTTTACGCAGCCACTGCTAGCTCAAATTCGGCTGCTCGTTTCTTGGCCTCAGAATCAATTGTGGGGACAAATTGTGCTGATTTATTTCAGATCTGTCAGCTTAGCATCTGCTGTACACTCTTCTAACACTCAGCACGTCGCTTTGAATCCCATATGTCCGGTCCGCTTAATAGTGTGCGAGCAATTGAAACAGTTTCACCTTTCTGCTGCATTACCAGTGGTGAGGTACTGCACTGATTTCCATTCTCTAATTTGCTTCTCTTCCATCCATGTTTTCTGAGGCATCATACTCTCTTTGCAATTAAGGGAGCACTCTTTTTTGGCAAGTCTCCTGAATCAAGGGCTTGTTGTGTGGATGTTTAAATTTCTGTGTAATTGGGAGCGAGTTAGCATACGATGCACTGGTACACTGCCACCTTGGCATCAATAAATCAACACTTTCCATATATAACTCACTGAAATGGGATTCTTGTTTATCTCAAATTTTTAAATATTCATGATGTTAGTGTTTGTCCAAAGACTACATTTTTGTCATTGTGTTGATACCTCAGTTGCAGCCTTTCTAAATTTTAATAATACTGATATACATACTTTGGGATTTATATGAAAATGAAGCTAGTTTTTGAAACATACTAAATCTACTTACAATCAACACTTGTCAAATTCAGGTACCATTTTGTCAGCTCTAAGGAAAATCTAGACAGTTAAAATGTAAAATACCACTCGAAAATGATGAAGGGGACAGGTAAACTCTTTACTTTTGATGCCTCCAGCACCAACAGGAACCATGAAATTATTATTGTAAGCATGAAATTACCCCCACACTTGGTTTCCCTTGTGCATGTGGTGCCCTTTCCACCTAATGACACATACTGGACAATGTTGTCATTTCAAGCAGTAACATTTCTCTCCAGGAAAACACAAGGAATCTGAAACAAGATATTAATATGTAGGCTTGGTTCAAAAAGGTACTAGGGGCATTAGAGTAATGAGAAACCTGCTGCAGCTTTGCTAATCTATTGAGAACCAGGTGCCCTTCTATCAACCATGAGAATGCTTAAACGTCCGATCATGTTGGGTAAAGCAGTTTAACACAACCAAGTCTGCACCCACATGACATACAGCACCCGGGCTTGAATGAAGGTAAAATACTGTCCACATAAAAAAAAATGTCCTTAAATATCTATGGCGACTTTTAATGTTCACTTCACTAACTGACTTATAATTGTTACCTATACTGTGTAGAAAACTGTAGGCCTAATTCATATTCAATTTCAGTCAAAGAATCCCCTCACTTACCACACTCCTTTCACCCCAAAGAAGACCTAACACCTGAATTTGCTGAATCTAGGGGAACGTCATCATTTCTTTGTGTGAGATATTCATTTAATTTCTATCTATTATAGTCGAGAGTATTTGAACTTTGAGGATTTCAGTGTTGTGCACAGAGTGTTAAGTTGTAGGAAAACTGGTTCTAGGAGGGGCTTGCTCTTTTCCTATTGGCTTCATTGCAGCTCAAGTTCTGATCCTCTGAAATGGATGCTTGAGTGGATAGGAGGGAAGGGCAAGTGCTTGATAGGTACTCCCAACCCCGGGTAAATGCTTACCAGGATTTCATTCCCTGAGGTCCGTGTCATATTTAAATGCCCCTTGGGATGTGTGGATTCTCACGACCTCTTTCAAGACCATGGGCAGTTTTATCAACTCTGACATCTCTTCTCTTTTAGTTGTCAGGAATATTGGGCCACTTCTTGGAGCAGAGTATAGAGTACCTTCTTCAAGTTCACGTTGACCCTCCACAGGTTTCTGCTAGTATCAGCCAGGCTCAACATGTCTCATGAATGTCTTCTGAGCCTGGTATTCTGTAAAGAATTCTCCATGCCAGTATTCTCCATTGTAGCAGAACAAGTCTCATCAATGTGCTCGCATCTCCCTTCAATCTGTGCAGCCAGCTTTTCTGAAGTCTTCTCTTCGTGTCTCCCATAAAGTCGACTTCTACATTACTGAGCAAGTCTGGAAGTTCCTCGGAGCCTCACCAGTATGCTGATGACGGGCAGATATACCAATGTCTGACTTTTCAGTTCCTAGAAACTGACCCGTGATCTAAGGTCAATGGGCAGCAACAGTATCTCGAACTTAAAGAGCTCCCCATAAAATAGACCTAAGCCAAGCTCCACGGAGGGTGTCAGCCCCTACATGACTCTGATCCACCCACAGAGCTCTGCTGAGTTACCTTGGATCCGGAAGGCACAACAAGCCTCGTGGAAAACACCAACATTCCACCTGAAATCCAACCGGTAACTTCCATCCACAAAGGTTGCATCATCTTTTCATTGTTGGGGGAGGGACTTCATCAGACGGGAGTTTCCTAGGTTAAAAGTGATTCTCTCCATTAGCATCCCATGGTCCTGTTTTTCGACCCTCTTTCCTTTAGTTCAGATCTCTATACACAATACAGAGGGAAGTGTGTACATGCTATGTTTACTTTTTCACACTTCTTTAACCTTTCTAATAGTTAACAGTTCACAAAGACCCCACTATAGGAATCTTATGTTTGAGTATTAGCCATTCACCCAGAATACATATCTGTCTTTTGCTTTTCTGCTGAAACATCCACACTCTCAAGACATGGATCCATTTGTTTCATGGGGGCTGAAATTCCTACATATGAAGCCCATCCCAATGTATGCATTTTTGTCTTGTCTTTTTTGTTCTTAGTACAGTTTTGTAGAACTACTTGTCTTTGTTATGGGCATATGCCATTTATTCTCCATATAGGGATGGATAGCACATTCAATCTTTCTGTTGGAAGTTGACTCAATATTTATAAAGGAAAATGAATCGATTTTATACAAAATAGGCATTTGAGTTTGGTCACGATATGCTCTTATGAATGAACATTTTTCAATCTTTTTACTCGCATCTGTTTTCAGAATACATGTGTGTTGAAGACATGCAAGGAGCACTACTGGGTCGGTGCGTGCTGAATGATACTTGACACCCCTTTTAATATTTTCTTTTGAATTATCATGGTTCCTTTGCATATATGTCAGCCAACAGTACTCTTTGGTTTTTGTTTGATATTTTGATTGTTTGCTTGTGGTTTGTTTTGCAAACACATTTTTCCATGCATCACTCCATTTGCAGTAAACAGAGAGACATATAAGATGATTCAGTTAGTATAGTGCTGATAATATATGTTTTCCTGCTTCCCTCTCCCAACTTTAGGGATTTGTTGCCCTCCTTGCATTCTACTTGTTTACTCTCTACATCTCATGGCTCTTCATGCATTTCAATTGATGTTTTTCGTATTTCCATTTCATGTTGCTACTTTTCTGTTCAGGGTATAATTCTCAATCTTTGTTTAAGGATAAGTTTTGAACTGTTGAATTCTATTCAGATTTGCCAGTCTGTCAAATTGTCTAGATGTGCCGTTATCAGATATGGCGTTCTTGTGGCATATGGTTCTCAAGCGTGCAGCTTTTTCTCATTCAGCTTTTGGTGTATGTTTTGTCACTCCTTCCTGTCCTGCAATATTTGTGTCGAGTTATCAGCTGAAACACTTCCGGAGTTGCTGATGTGACTACTTTTCTATTCAGGGTAGAATTCTCAATCTTTCTTTTAGGATAAGTTTTTAACTGCTGAACTATTTTACACTTTGCCGATCTGTGAAATTGCCAAGCTCTGTTGTTAATGGTAATGGCTGTCTTGTGGCACAGGCTACCGTATAATGCAGCTTTGTCTAATTCATGATTTGGTGTATGTCTTGGCACTCCTTCCTGTACTGTGATATTTCTGTCTAGGTATCAGCTGAAACACCTGTGGGGGTTCTGTTGTGACTGAGTTGTTGTCCTCTAGGTGCATCGAAAATCAAAGAGCTTATCATGATCTTTGATGATTTGAATGAAATTATAGCTGCTTGTAAGTGTATTTGAATTCCACATTATTTGGATGCTGTTTTCTCCTGGTTTCATATAGATGATTGTTTCTTGGCTTTCAGTAAGTTTCAGTCTGCTTTTTCTCCAAATACCTATTCAGAGTTTGATTTTTATGTCTAGATTTTCCCTATGGGGCTCTTATGAATCCTAGTCTTTCATGCTTTGTCTTACCCAAGGATTCAACAGCAATATTTGCATTGGTTTACATTTCCTGTTCTATGCCATCATCTGATACAGGTATTTCCGTTCCCTTGTGTTCACGTACATTCACGAGTCGCTCTGCATTATCTAGTCTGCTTAGGACTGAATTTTGCCCTGCTATTATCTGATACATTGAGTATTCTGATTTTATTTGGCTCGTCTGAGTTATTTTCTTCCCCAATTCTGGTATTGTGCCTTTTGTGATTCTGAGACACTGTTTTACTTAGGGTTTCTCTCACCTCAATTTCAATACATGCTCTGATAATGTTTCATAATCTAGGTGTTTGAAAGCTTTATTTTGGACCTTCAATCTCTTTGAAACAGAAAATGGTTCTTCCTGTTTCTTGTACTATACGTCTTTATCCCTACTGGTCTAGTACAATCAGGTATCAAGTGTAGAATTGTAGGGCTTGGTAAAGTGAAAATTTTATTCTCTTAGGTGTTGGCAATTCTATGATATTTCTGTGAGGACAAATTTTCCTGCACATTGATTCCATGTCGTTTTCCTGTGTGTGTTCTCTTGTATATCTCTAACTGATGGTGTTGCTTTGATGAGATGAACGCACCAAACTCTCATCGGTTAAAACATTCTCAGATTTATTACGCTTATGTCACTTCTCTGAAAGTTCAGAGGAAACTTCCACTTGTGGAAACGGAGCATCTAAATATTTTCAGCTTTGCAGGCTGCTGTATGTCATTTTGTAGTGTTTTCTAAAGAGCACATTGACAGTGCGCTTGTACTTTCTACTTCCATAAGAATGTTCCAAACTTACCAGTCCTTCCCAGAGCTTCTCGGTCCACAGAAAAACCAGTGGAAACATATCTATGCATGTCATGCAACAGGGCCTGCTGCCATTATTGCTCAACCCGCCTAGGTGTCCTCGGCGCTGTGCATTGTCAAGGCCATCCAAAATGTAGCATCTGCATTTGGGAGATAATGGTGAAGTAAATGCTTCAACTTCTCACGCTGTGGACCTAGACAAAAGCTCTTTGTTCTCTCATCCTTGTGGCTTGGGACGACGAAAGGAAACCCAGCTGTCCCGCATCCTCTGTCTCATACCAAACCCTAATCCCACTCCAGGCGATGACTTTAGCTGATCCAAAGGCTTTGGAAACTGATTTCAACCACAAGGCCCCCTGGATTCCTCAGACCCGATGCATGATTTCTCTGATTGAGTCTCCACGTGCTCTGTTGGCAAAATGCCAAATTGGTCCCTGGGCCTGCAGATGCAGTGCATGTGGCCATGAGACATTTTGATAAAGTCAACTTTGCACTCCGGAATATTTGCTTTCTCATTGGGGTTCAATGTCAGTTTTCTCTCTTGGTAGGGCCAACCACAATCCACAAAACACTCCAGATCCCTGAGACAAAGCGTGTGACATCATCCATAATCCTATACCTCATTTTACGCAGCCACTGCTAGCTCAAATTCGGCTGCTCGTTTCTTGGCCTCAGAATCAATTGTGGGGACAAATTGTGCTGATTTATTTCAGATCTGTCAGCTTAGCATCTGCTGTACACTCTTCTAACACTCAGCACGTCGCTTTGAATCCCATATGTCCGGTCCGCTTAATAGTGTGCGAGCAATTGAAACAGTTTCACCTTTCTGCTGCATTACCAGTGGTGAGGTACTGCACTGATTTCCATTCTCTAATTTGCTTCTCTTCCATCCATGTTTTCTGAGGCATCATACTCTCTTTGCAATTAAGGGAGCACTCTTTTTTGGCAAGTCTCCTGAATCAAGGGCTTGTTGTGTGGATGTTTAAATTTCTGTGTAATTGGGAGCGAGTTAGCATACGATGCACTGGTACACTGCCACCTTGGCATCAATAAATCAACACTTTCCATATATAACTCACTGAAATGGGATTCTTGTTTATCTCAAATTTTTAAATATTCATGATGTTAGTGTTTGTCCAAAGACTACATTTTTGTCATTGTGTTGATACCTCAGTTGCAGCCTTTCTAAATTTTAATAATACTGATATACATACTTTGGGATTTATATGAAAATGAAGCTAGTTTTTGAAACATACTAAATCTACTTACAATCAACACTTGTCAAATTCAGGTACCATTTTGTCAGCTCTAAGGAAAATCTAGACAGTTAAAATGTAAAATACCACTCGAAAATGATGAAGGGGACAGGTAAACTCTTTACTTTTGATGCCTCCAGCACCAACAGGAACCATGAAATTATTATTGTAAGCATGAAATTACCCCCACACTTGGTTTCCCTTGTGCATGTGGTGCCCTTTCCACCTAATGACACATACTGGACAATGTTGTCATTTCAAGCAGTAACATTTCTCTCCAGGAAAACACAAGGAATCTGAAACAAGATATTAATATGTAGGCTTGGTTCAAAAAGGTACTAGGGGCATTAGAGTAATGAGAAACCTGCTGCAGCTTTGCTAATCTATTGAGAACCAGGTGCTCTTCTATCAACCATGAGAATGCTTAAACGTCCGATCATGTTGGGTAAAGCAGTTTAACACAACCAAGTCTGCACCCACATGACATACAGCACCCGGGCTTGAATGAAGGTAAAATACTGTCCACATAAAAAAAAATGTCCTTAAATATCTATGGCGACTTTTAATGTTCACTTCACTAACTGACTTATAATTGTTACCTATACTGTGTAGAAAACTGTAGGCCTAATTCATATTCAATTTCAGTCAAAGAATCCCCTCACTTACCACACTCCTTTCACCCCAAAGAAGACCTAACACCTGAATTTGCTGAATCTAGGGGAACGTCATCATTTCTTTGTGTGAGATATTCATTTAATTTCTATCTATTATAGTCGAGAGTATTTGAACTTTGAGGATTTCAGTGTTGTGCACAGAGTGTTAAGTTGTAGGAAAACTGGTTCTAGGAGGGGCTTGCTCTTTTCCTATTGGCTTCATTGCAGCTCAAGTTCTGATCCTCTGAAATGGATGCTTGAGTGGATAGGAGGGAAGGGCAAGTGCTTGATAGGTACTCCCAACCCCGGGTAAATGCTTACCAGGATTTCATTCCCTGAGGTCCGTGTCATATTTAAATGCCCCTTGGGATGTGTGGATTCTCACGACCTCTTTCAAGACCATGGGCAGTTTTATCAACTCTGACATCTCTTCTCTTTTAGTTGTCAGGAATATTGGGCCACTTCTTGGAGCAGAGTATAGAGTACCTTCTTCAAGTTCACGTTGACCCTCCACAGGTTTCTGCTAGTATCAGCCAGGCTCAACATGTCTCATGAATGTCTTCTGAGCCTGGTATTCTGTAAAGAATTCTCCATGCCAGTATTCTCCATTGTAGCAGAACAAGTCTCATCAATGTGCTCGCATCTCCCTTCAATCTGTGCAGCCAGCTTTTCTGAAGTCTTCTCTTCGTGTCTCCCATAAAGTCGACTTCTACATTACTGAGCAAGTCTGGAAGTTCCTCGGAGCCTCACCAGTATGCTGATGACGGGCAGATATACCAATGTCTGACTTTTCAGTTCCTAGAAACTGACCCGTGATCTAAGGTCAATGGGCAGCAACAGTATCTCGAACTTAAAGAGCTCCCCATAAAATAGACCTAAGCCAAGCTCCACGGAGGGTGTCAGCCCCTACATGACTCTGATCCACCCACAGAGCTCTGCTGAGTTACCTTGGATCCGGAAGGCACAACAAGCCTCGTGGAAAACACCAACATTCCACCTGAAATCCAACCGGTAACTTCCATCCACAAAGGTTGCATCATCTTTTCATTGTTGGGGGAGGGACTTCATCAGACGGGAGTTTCCTAGGTTAAAAGTGATTCTCTCCATTAGCATCCCATGGTCCTGTTTTTCGACCCTCTTTCCTTTAGTTCAGATCTCTATACACAATACAGAGGGAAGTGTGTACATGCTATGTTTACTTTTTCACACTTCTTTAACCTTTCTAATAGTTAACAGTTCACAAAGACCCCACTATAGGAATCTTATGTTTGAGTATTAGCCATTCACCCAGAATACATATCTGTCTTTTGCTTTTCTGCTGAAACATCCACACTCTCAAGACATGGATCCATTTGTTTCATGGGGGCTGAAATTCCTACATATGAAGCCCATCCCAATGTATGCATTTTTGTCTTGTCTTTTTTGTTCTTAGTACAGTTTTGTAGAACTACTTGTCTTTGTTATGGGCATATGCCATTTATTCTCCATATAGGGATGGATAGCACATTCAATCTTTCTGTTGGAAGTTGACTCAATATTTATAAAGGAAAATGAATCGATTTTATACAAAATAGGCATTTGAGTTTGGTCACGATATGCTCTTATGAATGAACATTTTTCAATCTTTTTACTCGCATCTGTTTTCAGAATACATGTGTGTTGAAGACATGCAAGGAGCACTACTGGGTCGGTGCGTGCTGAATGATACTTGACACCCCTTTTAATATTTTCTTTTGAATTATCATGGTTCCTTTGCATATATGTCAGCCAACAGTACTCTTTGGTTTTTGTTTGATATTTTGATTGTTTGCTTGTGGTTTGTTTTGCAAACACATTTTTCCATGCATCACTCCATTTGCAGTAAACAGAGAGACATATAAGATGATTCAGTTAGTATAGTGCTGATAATATATGTTTTCCTGCTTCCCTCTCCCAACTTTAGGGATTTGTTGCCCTCCTTGCATTCTACTTGTTTACTCTCTACATCTCATGGCTCTTCATGCATTTCAATTGATGTTTTTCGTATTTCCATTTCATGTTGCTACTTTTCTGTTCAGGGTATAATTCTCAATCTTTGTTTAAGGATAAGTTTTGAACTGTTGAATTCTATTCAGATTTGCCAGTCTGTCAAATTGTCTAGATGTGCCGTTATCAGATATGGCGTTCTTGTGGCATATGGTTCTCAAGCGTGCAGCTTTTTCTCATTCAGCTTTTGGTGTATGTTTTGTCACTCCTTCCTGTCCTGCAATATTTGTGTCGAGTTATCAGCTGAAACACTTCCGGAGTTGCTGATGTGACTACTTTTCTATTCAGGGTAGAATTCTCAATCTTTCTTTTAGGATAAGTTTTTAACTGCTGAACTATTTTACACTTTGCCGATCTGTGAAATTGCCAAGCTCTGTTGTTAATGGTAATGGCTGTCTTGTGGCACAGGCTACCGTATAATGCAGCTTTGTCTAATTCATGATTTGGTGTATGTCTTGGCACTCCTTCCTGTACTGTGATATTTCTGTCTAGGTATCAGCTGAAACACCTGTGGGGGTTCTGTTGTGACTGAGTTGTTGTCCTCTAGGTGCATCGAAAATCAAAGAGCTTATCATGATCTTTGATGATTTGAATGAAATTATAGCTGCTTGTAAGTGTATTTGAATTCCACATTATTTGGATGCTGTTTTCTCCTGGTTTCATATAGATGATTGTTTCTTGGCTTTCAGTAAGTTTCAGTCTGCTTTTTCTCCAAATACCTATTCAGAGTTTGATTTTTATGTCTAGATTTTCCCTATGGGGCTCTTATGAATCCTAGTCTTTCATGCTTTGTCTTACCCAAGGATTCAACAGCAATATTTGCATTGGTTTACATTTCCTGTTCTATGCCATCATCTGATACAGGTATTTCCGTTCCCTTGTGTTCACGTACATTCACGAGTCGCTCTGCATTATCTAGTCTGCTTAGGACTGAATTTTGCCCTGCTATTATCTGATACATTGAGTATTCTGATTTTATTTGGCTCGTCTGAGTTATTTTCTTCCCCAATTCTGGTATTGTGCCTTTTGTGATTCTGAGACACTGTTTTACTTAGGGTTTCTCTCACCTCAATTTCAATACATGCTCTGATAATGTTTCATAATCTAGGTGTTTGAAAGCTTTATTTTGGACCTTCAATCTCTTTGAAACAGAAAATGGTTCTTCCTGTTTCTTGTACTATACGTCTTTATCCCTACTGGTCTAGTACAATCAGGTATCAAGTGTAGAATTGTAGGGCTTGGTAAAGTGAAAATTTTATTCTCTTAGGTGTTGGCAATTCTATGATATTTCTGTGAGGACAAATTTTCCTGCACATTGATTCCATGTCGTTTTCCTGTGTGTGTTCTCTTGTATATCTCTAACTGATGGTGTTGCTTTGATGAGATGAACGCACCAAACTCTCATCGGTTAAAACATTCTCAGATTTATTACGCTTATGTCACTTCTCTGAAAGTTCAGAGGAAACTTCCACTTGTGGAAACGGAGCATCTAAATATTTTCAGCTTTGCAGGCTGCTGTATGTCATTTTGTAGTGTTTTCTAAAGAGCACATTGACAGTGCGCTTGTACTTTCTACTTCCATAAGAATGTTCCAAACTTACCAGTCCTTCCCAGAGCTTCTCGGTCCACAGAAAAACCAGTGGAAACATATCTATGCATGTCATGCAACAGGGCCTGCTGCCATTATTGCTCAACCCGCCTAGGTGTCCTCGGCGCTGTGCATTGTCAAGGCCATCCAAAATGTAGCATCTGCATTTGGGAGATAATGGTGAAGTAAATGCTTCAACTTCTCACGCTGTGGACCTAGACAAAAGCTCTTTGTTCTCTCATCCTTGTGGCTTGGGACGACGAAAGGAAACCCAGCTGTCCCGCATCCTCTGTCTCATACCAAACCCTAATCCCACTCCAGGCGATGACTTTAGCTGATCCAAAGGCTTTGGAAACTGATTTCAACCACAAGGCCCCCTGGATTCCTCAGACCCGATGCATGATTTCTCTGATTGAGTCTCCACGTGCTCTGTTGGCAAAATGCCAAATTGGTCCCTGGGCCTGCAGATGCAGTGCATGTGGCCATGAGACATTTTGATAAAGTCAACTTTGCACTCCGGAATATTTGCTTTCTCATTGGGGTTCAATGTCAGTTTTCTCTCTTGGTAGGGCCAACCACAATCCACAAAACACTCCAGATCCCTGAGACAAAGCGTGTGACATCATCCATAATCCTATACCTCATTTTACGCAGCCACTGCTAGCTCAAATTCGGCTGCTCGTTTCTTGGCCTCAGAATCAATTGTGGGGACAAATTGTGCTGATTTATTTCAGATCTGTCAGCTTAGCATCTGCTGTACACTCTTCTAACACTCAGCACGTCGCTTTGAATCCCATATGTCCGGTCCGCTTAATAGTGTGCGAGCAATTGAAACAGTTTCACCTTTCTGCTGCATTACCAGTGGTGAGGTACTGCACTGATTTCCATTCTCTAATTTGCTTCTCTTCCATCCATGTTTTCTGAGGCATCATACTCTCTTTGCAATTAAGGGAGCACTCTTTTTTGGCAAGTCTCCTGAATCAAGGGCTTGTTGTGTGGATGTTTAAATTTCTGTGTAATTGGGAGCGAGTTAGCATACGATGCACTGGTACACTGCCACCTTGGCATCAATAAATCAACACTTTCCATATATAACTCACTGAAATGGGATTCTTGTTTATCTCAAATTTTTAAATATTCATGATGTTAGTGTTTGTCCAAAGACTACATTTTTGTCATTGTGTTGATACCTCAGTTGCAGCCTTTCTAAATTTTAATAATACTGATATACATACTTTGGGATTTATATGAAAATGAAGCTAGTTTTTGAAACATACTAAATCTACTTACAATCAACACTTGTCAAATTCAGGTACCATTTTGTCAGCTCTAAGGAAAATCTAGACAGTTAAAATGTAAAATACCACTCGAAAATGATGAAGGGGACAGGTAAACTCTTTACTTTTGATGCCTCCAGCACCAACAGGAACCATGAAATTATTATTGTAAGCATGAAATTACCCCCACACTTGGTTTCCCTTGTGCATGTGGTGCCCTTTCCACCTAATGACACATACTGGACAATGTTGTCATTTCAAGCAGTAACATTTCTCTCCAGGAAAACACAAGGAATCTGAAACAAGATATTAATATGTAGGCTTGGTTCAAAAAGGTACTAGGGGCATTAGAGTAATGAGAAACCTGCTGCAGCTTTGCTAATCTATTGAGAACCAGGTGCTCTTCTATCAACCATGAGAATGCTTAAACGTCCGATCATGTTGGGTAAAGCAGTTTAACACAACCAAGTCTGCACCCACATGACATACAGCACCCGGGCTTGAATGAAGGTAAAATACTGTCCACATAAAAAAAAAGTCCTTAAATATCTATGGCGACTTTTAATGTTCACTTCACTAACTGACTTATAATTGTTACCTATACTGTGTAGAAAACTGTAGGCCTAATTCATATTCAATTTCAGTCAAAGAATCCCCTCACTTACCACACTCCTTTCACCCCAAAGAAGACCTAACACCTGAATTTGCTGAATCTAGGGGAACGTCATCATTTCTTTGTGTGAGATATTCATTTAATTTCTATCTATTATAGTCGAGAGTATTTGAACTTTGAGGATTTCAGTGTTGTGCACAGAGTGTTAAGTTGTAGGAAAACTGGTTCTAGGAGGGGCTTGCTCTTTTCCTATTGGCTTCATTGCAGCTCAAGTTCTGATCCTCTGAAATGGATGCTTGAGTGGATAGGAGGGAAGGGCAAGTGCTTGATAGGTACTCCCAACCCCGGGTAAATGCTTACCAGGATTTCATTCCCTGAGGTCCGTGTCATATTTAAATGCCCCTTGGGATGTGTGGATTCTCACGACCTCTTTCAAGACCATGGGCAGTTTTATCAACTCTGACATCTCTTCTCTTTTAGTTGTCAGGAATATTGGGCCACTTCTTGGAGCAGAGTATAGAGTACCTTCTTCAAGTTCACGTTGACCCTCCACAGGTTTCTGCTAGTATCAGCCAGGCTCAACATGTCTCATGAATGTCTTCTGAGCCTGGTATTCTGTAAAGAATTCTCCATGCCAGTATTCTCCATTGTAGCAGAACAAGTCTCATCAATGTGCTCGCATCTCCCTTCAATCTGTGCAGCCAGCTTTTCTGAAGTCTTCTCTTCGTGTCTCCCATAAAGTCGACTTCTACATTACTGAGCAAGTCTGGAAGTTCCTCGGAGCCTCACCAGTATGCTGATGACGGGCAGATATACCAATGTCTGACTTTTCAGTTCCTAGAAACTGACCCGTGATCTAAGGTCAATGGGCAGCAACAGTATCTCGAACTTAAAGAGCTCCCCATAAAATAGACCTAAGCCAAGCTCCACGGAGGGTGTCAGCCCCTACATGACTCTGATCCACCCACAGAGCTCTGCTGAGTTACCTTGGATCCGGAAGGCACAACAAGCCTCGTGGAAAACACCAACATTCCACCTGAAATCCAACCGGTAACTTCCATCCACAAAGGTTGCATCATCTTTTCATTGTTGGGGGAGGGACTTCATCAGACGGGAGTTTCCTAGGTTAAAAGTGATTCTCTCCATTAGCATCCCATGGTCCTGTTTTTCGACCCTCTTTCCTTTAGTTCAGATCTCTATACACAATACAGAGGGAAGTGTGTACATGCTATGTTTACTTTTTCACACTTCTTTAACCTTTCTAATAGTTAACAGTTCACAAAGACCCCACTATAGGAATCTTATGTTTGAGTATTAGCCATTCACCCAGAATACATATCTGTCTTTTGCTTTTCTGCTGAAACATCCACACTCTCAAGACATGGATCCATTTGTTTCATGGGGGCTGAAATTCCTACATATGAAGCCCATCCCAATGTATGCATTTTTGTCTTGTCTTTTTTGTTCTTAGTACAGTTTTGTAGAACTACTTGTCTTTGTTATGGGCATATGCCATTTATTCTCCATATAGGGATGGATAGCACATTCAATCTTTCTGTTGGAAGTTGACTCAATATTTATAAAGGAAAATGAATCGATTTTATACAAAATAGGCATTTGAGTTTGGTCACGATATGCTCTTATGAATGAACATTTTTCAATCTTTTTACTCGCATCTGTTTTCAGAATACATGTGTGTTGAAGACATGCAAGGAGCACTACTGGGTCGGTGCGTGCTGAATGATACTTGACACCCCTTTTAATATTTTCTTTTGAATTATCATGGTTCCTTTGCATATATGTCAGCCAACAGTACTCTTTGGTTTTTGTTTGATATTTTGATTGTTTGCTTGTGGTTTGTTTTGCAAACACATTTTTCCATGCATCACTCCATTTGCAGTAAACAGAGAGACATATAAGATGATTCAGTTAGTATAGTGCTGATAATATATGTTTTCCTGCTTCCCTCTCCCAACTTTAGGGATTTGTTGCCCTCCTTGCATTCTACTTGTTTACTCTCTACATCTCATGGCTCTTCATGCATTTCAATTGATGTTTTTCGTATTTCCATTTCATGTTGCTACTTTTCTGTTCAGGGTATAATTCTCAATCTTTGTTTAAGGATAAGTTTTGAACTGTTGAATTCTATTCAGATTTGCCAGTCTGTCAAATTGTCTAGATGTGCCGTTATCAGATATGGCGTTCTTGTGGCATATGGTTCTCAAGCGTGCAGCTTTTTCTCATTCAGCTTTTGGTGTATGTTTTGTCACTCCTTCCTGTCCTGCAATATTTGTGTCGAGTTATCAGCTGAAACACTTCCGGAGTTGCTGATGTGACTACTTTTCTATTCAGGGTAGAATTCTCAATCTTTCTTTTAGGATAAGTTTTTAACTGCTGAACTATTTTACACTTTGCCGATCTGTGAAATTGCCAAGCTCTGTTGTTAATGGTAATGGCTGTCTTGTGGCACAGGCTACCGTATAATGCAGCTTTGTCTAATTCATGATTTGGTGTATGTCTTGGCACTCCTTCCTGTACTGTGATATTTCTGTCTAGGTATCAGCTGAAACACCTGTGGGGGTTCTGTTGTGACTGAGTTGTTGTCCTCTAGGTGCATCGAAAATCAAAGAGCTTATCATGATCTTTGATGATTTGAATGAAAATATAGCTGCTTGTAAGTGTATTTGAATTCCACATTATTTGGATGCTGTTTTCTCCTGGTTTCATATAGATGATTGTTTCTTGGCTTTCAGTAAGTTTCAGTCTGCTTTTTCTCCAAATACCTATTCAGAGTTTGATTTTTATGTCTAGATTTTCCCTATGGGGCTCTTATGAATCCTAGTCTTTCATGCTTTGTCTTACCCAAGGATTCAACAGCAATATTTGCATTGGTTTACATTTCCTGTTCTATGCCATCATCTGATACAGGTATTTCCGTTCCCTTGTGTTCACGTACATTCACGAGTCGCTCTGCATTATCTAGTCTGCTTAGGACTGAATTTTGCCCTGCTATTATCTGATACATTGAGTATTCTGATTTTATTTGGCTCGTCTGAGTTATTTTCTTCCCCAATTCTGGTATTGTGCCTTTTGTGATTCTGAGACACTGTTTTACTTAGGGTTTCTCTCACCTCAATTTCAATACATGCTCTGATAATGTTTCATAATCTAGGTGTTTGAAAGCTTTATTTTGGACCTTCAATCTCTTTGAAACAGAAAATGGTTCTTCCTGTTTCTTGTACTATACGTCTTTATCCCTACTGGTCTAGTACAATCAGGTATCAAGTGTAGAATTGTAGGGCTTGGTAAAGTGAAAATTTTATTCTCTTAGGTGTTGGCAATTCTATGATATTTCTGTGAGGACAAATTTTCCTGCACATTGATTCCATGTCGTTTTCCTGTGTGTGTTCTCTTGTATATCTCTAACTGATGGTGTTGCTTTGATGAGATGAACGCACCAAACTCTCATCGGTTAAAACATTCTCAGATTTATTACGCTTATGTCACTTCTCTGAAAGTTCAGAGGAAACTTCCACTTGTGGAAACGGAGCATCTAAATATTTTCAGCTTTGCAGGCTGCTGTATGTCATTTTGTAGTGTTTTCTAAAGAGCACATTGACAGTGCGCTTGTACTTTCTACTTCCATAAGAATGTTCCAAACTTACCAGTCCTTCCCAGAGCTTCTCGGTCCACAGAAAAACCAGTGGAAACATATCTATGCATGTCATGCAACAGGGCCTGCTGCCATTATTGCTCAACCCGCCTAGGTGTCCTCGGCGCTGTGCATTGTCAAGGCCATCCAAAATGTAGCATCTGCATTTGGGAGATAATGGTGAAGTAAATGCTTCAACTTCTCACGCTGTGGACCTAGACAAAAGCTCTTTGTTCTCTCATCCTTGTGGCTTGGGACGACGAAAGGAAACCCAGCTGTCCCGCATCCTCTGTCTCATACCAAACCCTAATCCCACTCCAGGCGATGACTTTAGCTGATCCAAAGGCTTTGGAAACTGATTTCAACCACAAGGCCCCCTGGATTCCTCAGACCCGATGCATGATTTCTCTGATTGAGTCTCCACGTGCTCTGTTGGCAAAATGCCAAATTGGTCCCTGGGCCTGCAGATGCAGTGCATGTGGCCATGAGACATTTTGATAAAGTCAACTTTGCACTCCGGAATATTTGCTTTCTCATTGGGGTTCAATGTCAGTTTTCTCTCTTGGTAGGGCCAACCACAATCCACAAAACACTCCAGATCCCTGAGACAAAGCGTGTGACATCATCCATAATCCTATACCTCATTTTACGCAGCCACTGCTAGCTCAAATTCGGCTGCTCGTTTCTTGGCCTCAGAATCAATTGTGGGGACAAATTGTGCTGATTTATTTCAGATCTGTCAGCTTAGCATCTGCTGTACACTCTTCTAACACTCAGCACGTCGCTTTGAATCCCATATGTCCGGTCCGCTTAATAGTGTGCGAGCAATTGAAACAGTTTCACCTTTCTGCTGCATTACCAGTGGTGAGGTACTGCACTGATTTCCATTCTCTAATTTGCTTCTCTTCCATCCATGTTTTCTGAGGCATCATACTCTCTTTGCAATTAAGGGAGCACTCTTTTTTGGCAAGTCTCCTGAATCAAGGGCTTGTTGTGTGGATGTTTAAATTTCTGTGTAATTGGGAGCGAGTTAGCATACGATGCACTGGTACACTGCCACCTTGGCATCAATAAATCAACACTTTCCATATATAACTCACTGAAATGGGATTCTTGTTTATCTCAAATTTTTAAATATTCATGATGTTAGTGTTTGTCCAAAGACTACATTTTTGTCATTGTGTTGATACCTCAGTTGCAGCCTTTCTAAATTTTAATAATACTGATATACATACTTTGGGATTTATATGAAAATGAAGCTAGTTTTTGAAACATACTAAATCTACTTACAATCAACACTTGTCAAATTCAGGTACCATTTTGTCAGCTCTAAGGAAAATCTAGACAGTTAAAATGTAAAATACCACTCGAAAATGATGAAGGGGACAGGTAAACTCTTTACTTTTGATGCCTCCAGCACCAACAGGAACCATGAAATTATTATTGTAAGCATGAAATTACCCCCACACTTGGTTTCTCTTGTGCATGTGGTGCCCTTTCCACCTAATGACACATACTGGACAATGTTGTCATTTCAAGCAGTAACATTTCTCTCCAGGAAAACACAAGGAATCTGAAACAAGATATTAATATGTAGGCTTGGTTCAAAAAGGTACTAGGGGCATTAGAGTAATGAGAAACCTGCTGCAGCTTTGCTAATCTATTGAGAACCAGGTGCTCTTCTATCAACCATGAGAATGCTTAAACGTCCGATCATGTTGGGTAAAGCAGTTTAACACAACCAAGTCTGCACCCACATGACATACAGCACCCGGGCTTGAATGAAGGTAAAATACTGTCCACATAAAAAAAAATGTCCTTAAATATCTATGGCGACTTTTAATGTTCACTTCACTAACTGACTTATAATTGTTACCTATACTGTGTAGAAAACTGTAGGCCTAATTCATATTCAATTTCAGTCAAAGAATCCCCTCACTTACCACACTCCTTTCACCCCAAAGAAGACCTAACACCTGAATTTGCTGAATCTAGGGGAACGTCATCATTTCTTTGTGTGAGATATTCATTTAATTTCTATCTATTATAGTCGAGAGTATTTGAACTTTGAGGATTTCAGTGTTGTGCACAGAGTGTTAAGTTGTAGGAAAACTGGTTCTAGGAGGGGCTTGCTCTTTTCCTATTGGCTTCATTGCAGCTCAAGTTCTGATCCTCTGAAATGGATGCTTGAGTGGATAGGAGGGAAGGGCAAGTGCTTGATAGGTACTCCCAACCCCGGGTAAATGCTTACCAGGATTTCATTCCCTGAGGTCCGTGTCATATTTAAATGCCCCTTGGGATGTGTGGATTCTCACGACCTCTTTCAAGACCATGGGCAGTTTTATCAACTCTGACATCTCTTCTCTTTTAGTTGTCAGGAATATTGGGCCACTTCTTGGAGCAGAGTATAGAGTACCTTCTTCAAGTTCACGTTGACCCTCCACAGGTTTCTGCTAGTATCAGCCAGGCTCAACATGTCTCATGAATGTCTTCTGAGCCTGGTATTCTGTAAAGAATTCTCCATGCCAGTATTCTCCATTGTAGCAGAACAAGTCTCATCAATGTGCTCGCATCTCCCTTCAATCTGTGCAGCCAGCTTTTCTGAAGGCTTCTCTTCGTGTCTCCCATAAAGTCGACTTCTACATTACTGAGCAAGTCTGGAAGTTCCTCGGAGCCTCACCAGTATGCTGATGACGGGCAGATATACCAATGTCTGACTTTTCAGTTCCTAGAAACTGACCCGTGATCTAAGGTCAATGGGCAGCAACAGTATCTCGAACTTAAAGAGCTCCCCATAAAATAGACCTAAGCCAAGCTCCACGGAGGGTGTCAGCCCCTACATGACTCTGATCCACCCACAGAGCTCTGCTGAGTTACCTTGGATCCGGAAGGCACAACAAGCCTCGTGGAAAACACCAACATTCCACCTGAAATCCAACCGGTAACTTCCATCCACAAAGGTTGCATCATCTTTTCATTGTTGGGGGAGGGACTTCATCAGACGGGAGTTTCCTAGGTTAAAAGTGATTCTCTCCATTAGCATCCCATGGTCCTGTTTTTCGACCCTCTTTCCTTTAGTTCAGATCTCTATACACAATACAGAGGGAAGTGTGTACATGCTATGTTTACTTTTTCACACTTCTTTAACCTTTCTAATAGTTAACAGTTCACAAAGACCCCACTATAGGAATCTTATGTTTGAGTATTAGCCATTCACCCAGAATACATATCTGTCTTTTGCTTTTCTGCTGAAACATCCACACTCTCAAGACATGGATCCATTTGTTTCATGGGGGCTGAAACTCCTACATATGAAGCCCATCCCAATGTATGCATTTTTGTCTTGTCTTTTTTGTTCTTAGTACAGTTTTGTAGAACTACTTGTCTTTGTTATGGGCATATGCCATTTATTCTCCATATAGGGATGGATAGCACATTCAATCTTTCTGTTGGAAGTTGACTCAATATTTATAAAGGAAAATGAATCGATTTTATACAAAATAGGCATTTGAGTTTGGTCACGATATGCTCTTATGAATGAACATTTTTCAATCTTTTTACTCGCATCTGTTTTCAGAATACATGTGTGTTGAAGACATGCAAGGAGCACTACTGGGTCGGTGCGTGCTGAATGATACTTGACACCCCTTTTAATATTTTCTTTTGAATTATCATGGTTCCTTTGCATATATGTCAGCCAACAGTACTCTTTGGTTTTTGTTTGATATTTTGATTGTTTGCTTGTGGTTTGTTTTGCAAACACATTTTTCCATGCATCACTCCATTTGCAGTAAACAGAGAGACATATAAGATGATTCAGTTAGTATAGTGCTGATAATATATGTTTTCCTGCTTCCCTCTCCCAACTTTAGGGATTTGTTGCCCTCCTTGCATTCTACTTGTTTACTCTCTACATCTCATGGCTCTTCATGCATTTCAATTGATGTTTTTCGTATTTCCATTTCATGTTGCTACTTTTCTGTTCAGGGTATAATTCTCAATCTTTGTTTAAGGATAAGTTTTGAACTGTTGAATTCTATTCAGATTTGCCAGTCTGTCAAATTGTCTAGATGTGCCGTTATCAGATATGGCGTTCTTGTGGCATATGGTTCTCAAGCGTGCAGCTTTTTCTCATTCAGCTTTTGGTGTATGTTTTGTCACTCCTTCCTGTCCTGCAATATTTGTGTCGAGTTATCAGCTGAAACACTTCCGGAGTTGCTGATGTGACTACTTTTCTATTCAGGGTAGAATTCTCAATCTTTCTTTTAGGATAAGTTTTTAACTGCTGAACTATTTTACACTTTGCCGATCTGTGAAATTGCCAAGCTCTGTTGTTAATGGTAATGGCTGTCTTGTGGCACAGGCTACCGTATAATGCAGCTTTGTCTAATTCATGATTTGGTGTATGTCTTGGCACTCCTTCCTGTACTGTGATATTTCTGTCTAGGTATCAGCTGAAACACCTGTGGGGGTTCTGTTGTGACTGAGTTGTTGTCCTCTAGGTGCATCGAAAATCAAAGAGCTTATCATGATCTTTGATGATTTGAATGAAAATATAGCTGCTTGTAAGTGTATTTGAATTCCACATTATTTGGATGCTGTTTTCTCCTGGTTTCATATAGATGATTGTTTCTTGGCTTTCAGTAAGTTTCAGTCTGCTTTTTCTCCAAATACCTATTCAGAGTTTGATTTTTATGTCTAGATTTTCCCTATGGGGCTCTTATGAATCCTAGTCTTTCATGCTTTGTCTTACCCAAGGATTCAACAGCAATATTTGCATTGGTTTACATTTCCTGTTCTATGCCATCATCTGATACAGGTATTTCCGTTCCCTTGTGTTCACGTACATTCACGAGTCGCTCTGCATTATCTAGTCTGCTTAGGACTGAATTTTGCCCTGCTATTATCTGATACATTGAGTATTCTGATTTTATTTGGCTCGTCTGAGTTATTTTCTTCCCCAATTCTGGTATTGTGCCTTTTGTGATTCTGAGACACTGTTTTACTTAGGGTTTCTCTCACCTCAATTTCAATACATGCTCTGATAATGTTTCATAATCTAGGTGTTTGAAAGCTTTATTTTGGACCTTCAATCTCTTTGAAACAGAAAATGGTTCTTCCTGTTTCTTGTACTATACGTCTTTATCCCTACTGGTCTAGTACAATCAGGTATCAAGTGTAGAATTGTAGGGCTTGGTAAAGTGAAAATTTTATTCTCTTGGTGTTGGCAATTCTATGATATTTCTGTGAGGACAAATTTTCCTGCACATTGATTCCATGTCGTTTTCCTGTGTGTGTTCTCTTGTATATCTCTAACTGATGGTGTTGCTTTGATGAGATGAACGCACCAAACTCTCATCGGTTAAAACATTCTCAGATTTATTACGCTTATGTCACTTCTCTGAAAGTTCAGAGGAAACTTCCACTTGTGGAAACGCAGCATCTAAATATTTTCAGCTTTGCAGGCTGCTGTATGTCATTTTGTAGTGTTTTCTAAAGAGCACATTGACAGTGCGCTTGTACTTTCTACTTCCATAAGAATGTTCCAAACTTACCAGTCCTTCCCAGAGCTTCTCGGTCCACAGAAAAACCAGTGGAAACATATCTATGCATGTCATGCAACAGGGCCTGCTGCCATTATTGCTCAACCCGCCTAGGTGTCCTCGGCGCTGTGCATTGTCAAGGCCATCCAAAATGTAGCATCTGCATTTGGGAGATAATGGTGAAGTAAATGCTTCAACTTCTCACGCTGTGGACCTAGACAAAAGCTCTTTGTTCTCTCATCCTTGTGGCTTGGGACGACGAAAGGAAACCCAGCTGTCCCGCATCCTCTGTCTCATACCAAACCCTAATCCCACTCCAGGCGATGACTTTAGCTGATCCAAAGGCTTTGGAAACTGATTTCAACCACAAGGCCCCCTGGATTCCTCAGACCCGATGCATGATTTCTCTGATTGAGCCTCCACGTGCTCTGTTGGCAAAATGCCAAATTGGTCCCTGGGCCTGCAGATGCAGTGCATGTGGCCATGAGACATTTTGATAAAGTCAACTTTGCACTCCGGAATATTTGCTTTCTCATTGGGGTTCAATGTCAGTTTTCTCTCTTGGTAGGGCCAACCACAATCCACAAAACACTCCAGATCCCTGAGACAAAGCGTGTGACATCATCCATAATCCTATACCTCATTTTACGCAGCCACTGCTAGCTCAAATTCGGCTGCTCGTTTCTTGGCCTCAGAATCAATTGTGGGGACAAATTGTGCTGATTGATTTCAAATCTGTCAGCTTAGCATCTGCTGTACACTGTTTTAACACTCAGCACATCGCTTTGAATCCCATATGTCCGGTCCGCTTAATAGTGTACGAGCAATGAAACAGAGTTTCACCTTTGCAGCTGCATTAACAGTGGTGAGGTACTGCACTGATTTCCATTCTCTAATTTGCTTCTCCTCCATCCACGTTTTCTGAGGCATCATATTGTCTTTGCATGTAAGGGAGCACTCTTCGGCAATTCTCCTTATCCAAGGGCTTCCAGAGTGGATGTTTAAATTTCTGTGTAATTGGAAGCGAGTTAGCGTACGATGCACTGGTACACTGCCACCTGGGCATCAATAAATCAACACTTTCCTTATATAACTCACTGAAATGTGATTCCTGTTTATCTCTTTTTTCTATACAGTCATGTTTTTAGTGTTTGTCCAGAGACTCCATTTTTGTCATTGTGTTGATACCTCAGTTGCAGCATTTCAAAAGTTTAATAAAACTGATTTACATATTTTGAGATTTATATGAAAATTAAGTTAGTTTTTGAAACATACTAAATCTACTTATAATCCACACTTGTCAAATTCAGGTAAAATTTTCTCAGCTCTAAAGAAACTCTAGACAGATAAAATGTAAAATACCACTCGAAAATGATGAAGGGGACAGGTAAACTCTTTACTTTTGATGCCTCCAGCACCAACAGGAACCATGAAATAATTATTGTAAGCATGAAATTACCCCCACACTTGGTTTCCCTTGTGCATGTGGTGCCCTTTCCACCTAATGACACATACAGGAAAATGTTGTCATTTCAAGCAGTAACATTTCTCTCCAGGAATACACAAGGAATCTGAAACAAGATATTAATATGTAGGCTTGGTTCAAAAAGGTACTAGGGGCATTAGAGTAATGAGAAACCTGCTGCAGCTTTGCTAGTCTATTGAGAACCAGGTGCTCTTCTATCAACCATGAGAATGCTTAAACGTCCGATCATGTTGGGTAAAGCAGTTTAACACAACCAAGTCTGCACCCACATGACATACAGCACCCGGGCTTGAATGAAGGTAAAATACTGTCCACATAAAAAAAAAGTCCTTACATATCTATGGCGACTTTTAATGTTCACTTCACTAACTGACTTATAATTGTTACCTATACTGTGTAGAAAACTGTAGGCCTAATTCATATTCAAGTTCAGTCAAAGAATCCCCTCACTTACCACACTCCTTTCACCCCAAAGAAGACCTAACACCTGAATTTGCTGAATCTAGGGGAACGTCATCATTTCTTTGTGTGAGATATTCATTTAATTTCTATCTATTATAGTCGAGAGTATTTGACCTTTGAGGATTTCAGTGTTGTGCACCGAGTGTGAAGTTTTAGGAAAACTGGTTCTAGGAGTGGCTTGTTCTTCTCCTATTGGCTTCATTGCAGCTCAAGTTCTGATCCTCTGAAATGGATGCCTGAGTGGATAGGAGGGAAGGGCAAGTGCTTGATAGGTACTCCCAACCCCGGGTAAATGCTTACCAGGACTTCATTCCCTGAGTTCTTTGTCATATTTAAATTCCCCTTGGGATGTGTGGATTCTCACGACCTCTTCCAAGACCATGGGCAGTTTTATCAACTCTGACATCTCTTCTCTTTTAGATGTCAGGATTATTGGGTCACTTCTTGGAGCAGAGTATAGAGTACCTTCTTCAAGTTCACGTTGACCCTCCACAGGTTTCTGCTAGTATCAGCCAGGCTCAACATGTCTCATGAATGTCTTCTGAGCCTGGTATTCTGTAAAGAATTCTCCATGCCAGTATTCTCCATTGTAGCAGAACAAGTCTCATCAATGTGCTCGCATCTCCCTTCAATCTGTGCAGCCAGCTTTTCTGAAGGCTTCTCTTCGTGTCTCCCATAAAGTCGACTTCTACATTACTGAGCAAGTCTGGAAGTTCCTCAGAGCCTCACCAGTATGCTGATGACGGGCAGATATACCAATATCTGACTTTTCAATTCCTACAAACTGACCCGTGATCTAAGGTCAATGGGCAGCAACAGTATCTCGAACTTAAAGATCTCCCCATAAAATAGACCTAAGCTAAGCTCCACGGAGGGTGTCAGCCCCTACATGACTCTGATCCACCCACAGAGCTCTGCTGAGTTACCTTGGATCCGGAAGGCACAACAAGCCTCGTGGAAAACACCAACATTCCTCCTGAATTAAAACCGGTAACTTCCATCCACAAAGGTTGCATCATCTTTTCATTGTTGGGGGAGGGACTTCATCAGACGGGAGTTTCCTAGGTTAAAAGTGATTCTCTCCATTAGCATCCCATGGTCCTGTTTTTCGACCCTCTTTCCTTTAGTTCAGATCTCTATACACAATACAGAGGGAAGTGTGTGCATGCTATGTTTAATTTTTCACACTTCTTTAACCTTTCTAATAGTTAACAGTTCACAAAGACCCCACTATAGGAATCTTATGTTTGAGTAATAGCCATTCACCCAGAATACTTATCTGTCTTTTGCTTTTCTGCTGAAACATCCACACTCTCAAGACATGGATCCATTTGTTTCATGGGGGCTGAAATTCCTACATATAAAGCCCATCCCAATGTATGCATTTTTGTCGTGTCTTTTTTGTTCTTAGTAAAGTTTTGTAGAACTACTTGTCTTTGTTATAGGCATATGCCATTTATTCTCCATGTAGGGATGGATAGCACATTCAATCTTTCTGTTGGAAGTTGACTCAATATTTATAAAGGAATATGAATCGATTTTATACAAAATAGGCATTTGAGTTTGGTCACGATATGCTCTTATGAATGAAAATTTTTCAATCTTTTTGCTCGCATCTGTTTTCTGAATAAATGTTTGTTGAGGACATGCAAGGAGCAATACTGGGTCGGTGCGTGCTGAATGATACTTGACACCCCTTTTAATATTTTCTTTTGAATTATCATGGTTCCTTTGCATATATGTCAGCCAACAGTACTCTTTGGTTTTTGTTTGATATTTTGATTGTTTGCTTGTGGTTTGTTTTGCAAACACATTTTTCCATGCATCACTCAATTTGCATTAAACAGAGAGACATATACGATGATTCAGTTAGTATAGTGCTGATAATATATGTTTTCCTGCTTCCCTCTCCCAACTTTAGGGATTTTTTGCCCTCCTTGCCTTCTACTTGTTTACTCTCTACATCTCATGGCTCTTCATGCATTTCAATTGATGTTTTTCGTATTTCCATTTCATGTTGCTACTTTTCTGTTCAGGGTATAATTCTCAATCTTTGTTTAAGGATAAGTTTTGAACTGTTGAATTCTATTCAGATTTGCCAGTCTGTGAAATTGTCTAGATGTGCCGTTATCAGATATGGCGTTCTTGTGGCATACGGTACTCTAGCCTGCAGCTTTTTCTCATTCAGCTTTTGGTGTATGTTTTGTCACTCCTTCCTGTCCTGCAATATTTGTGTCGAGTTATCAGCTGAAACACTTCCGGAGTTGCTGATGTGACTACTTTTCTATTCAGGGTAGAATTCTCAATCTTTCTTTTAGGATAAGTTTTTAACTGCTGAACTATTTTACACTTTGCCGATCTGTGAAATTGCCAAGCTCTGTCGTTAATGGTAATGGCTGTCTTGTGGCACAGGCTACCGTATAATGCAGCTTTGTCTAATTCATGATTTGGTGTATGTCTTGGCACTCCTTCCTGTACTGTGTTATTTCTGTCTAGGTATCAGCTGAAACACCTGTGGGGGTTCTGTTGTGACTGAGTTGTTGTCCTCTAGGTGCATCGAAAATCAAAGAGCTTATCATGATCTTTGATGATTTGAATGAAATTATAGCTGCTTGTAAGTGTATTTGAATTCCACATTATTTGGATGCTGTTTTCTCCTGGTTTCATATAGATGATTGTTTCTTGGCTTTCAGTAAGTTTCAGTCTGCTTTTTCTCCAAATACCTATTCAGAGTTTGATTTTTATGTCTAGATTTTCCCTATGGGG
The DNA here is from genome assembly GCF_048773025.1 of Camelus bactrianus. Taxonomy (NCBI): domain Eukaryota; kingdom Metazoa; phylum Chordata; class Mammalia; order Artiodactyla; family Camelidae; genus Camelus; species Camelus bactrianus. The sequence goes on from NC_133574.1 coordinate 12,186,529, forward strand.
CTCTTATGAATCCTAGTCTTTCATGCTTTGTCTTACCCAAGGATTCAACAGCAATATTTGCATTGGTTTACATTTCCTGTTCTATGCCTTCATCTGATACAGGTATTTCCGTTCCCTTGTGTTCACGTACATTCACGAGTCGCTCTGCATTATCTAGTCTGCTTAGGACTGAATTTTGCCCTGCTATTATCTGATACATTGAGTATTCTGATTTTATTTGGCTCGTCTGAGTTATTTTCTTCCCCAATTCTGGTATTGTGCCTTTTGTGATTCTGAGACACTGTTTTACTTAGGGTTTCTCTCACCTCAATTTCAATACATGCTCTGATAATGTTTCATAATCTAGGTGTTTGAAAGCTTTATTTTGGACCTTCAATCTCTTTGAAACAGAAAATGGTTCTTCCTGTTTCTTGTACTATACGTCTTTATCCCTACTGGTCTAGTACAATCAGGTATCAAGTGTAGAATTGTAGGGCTTGGTAAAGTGAAAATTTTATTCTCTTATGTGTTGGCAATTCTATGATATTTCTGTGAGGACAAATTTTCCTGAACATTGATTCCATGTTGTTTTCCTGTGTGTGTTCTCTTGTATAACTCTAACTGCTGGTGTTGCTTTGATGAGATGAACACACCAAACTCTCATCGGTTAAAACATTCTCAGATTTATTACGCTTATGTCACTTTTCTGAAAGTTCAGAGGAAACTTCCACTCGTGGAAACGCAGCATCTAAATATTTTCAGCTTTGCAGGCTGCTGTATATCATTTTGTAGTGTTTTCTAAAGAGCACATTGACAGTGCGCTTGTACTTTCTACTTCCATAAGAATGTTCCAAACTTACCATTTCTTCCCAGAGCTTCTCAGTCTACAGAAAAACCAGTGGAAACATATCTATGCATGTCATGCAACAGGGCCTGCTGGCATTATTGCTCAACCCGCCTAGGTGTCCTCGGCGCTGTGCATTGTCAAGGCCATCCAAAATGTAGCATCTGCATTTGGGAGATAATGGTGAAGTAAATGCTTCAACTTCTCACGCTGTGGACCTAGACAAAAGCTCTTTGTTCTCTCATCCTTGTGGCTTGGGACGACAAAAGGAAACCCAGGTGTCCCACATCCTCTGCCTCATACCAAACCCTAATCCCACTCCAGGCGATGACTTTAGCTGATCCAAAGGCTTTGGAAACTGATTTCAACCACAAGGCTCCCTGGATTCCTCAGACCCGATGCATGATTTCTCTGATTGAGCCTCCACGTGCCCTGTTGGCAAAATGCCAAATTGGTCCCTGGGCCTGCAGATGCAGTGCATGTGGCCATGAGACATTTCGATAAAGTCAACTTTGCACACCGGAATGTTTGCTTTCTCATTGGGGTTCAAGGTCACTTTTCTCTCTTGGTAGGGCCAACCACAATCCACAAAACACTCCAGATCCCTGAGACAAAGCGTGTGACATCATCCATAATCCCATACCTCATTTTACGCAGCCACTGCTAGCTCAAATTCGGCTGCTCGATTCTTGGCCTCAGAATCAATTGTGGGGACAAATTGTGCTGATTTATTTCAGTTCTGTCAGCTTAGCATCTGCTGTACACTCTTCTAACACTCAGCACATCGCTTTGAATCCCATATGTCCGGTCCGCTTAATAGTGTGCGAGCAATTGAAACAGTTTCACCTTTGCTGCTCCATTACCAGAGGTCAGGTACTGCACTGATTTCCATTCTCTAATTTGCTTCACCTCCATCCACGTTTTCTGAGGCATCATACTGTCTTTGCATGTAAGGGAGCACTCTTCGGCAATTCTCCTTATCCAAGGGCTTGCAGAGTGGATGTTTAAATTTCTGTGTAATTGGGAGCGAGTAAGCGTACGATGCACTGGTACACTGCCACCTGGGCATCAATAAATCAACACTTTCCTTATATAACTCACCAAAATGTGATTCCTGTTTATCTCTTTTTTCTATACAGTCATGTTTTTAGTGTTTGTCCGGAGACTCCATTTTTGTCATTGTGTTGATACCTCAGTTGCAGCCTTTCAAAATTTTAATACTACTGATATACATACTTTGGGATTTATATGAAAATGAAGTTGGTTTTTGAAACATACTAAATCTACTTACAATCCACACTTGTCAAATTCTGGTACCATTTTGTCAGCTCTAAGGAAAATCTAGACAGATAAAATGTAAAATACCACTCGAAAATGATGAAGGGGACAGGTAAACTCTTTACTTTTGATGCCTCCAACACCAACAGGAACCATGAAATTATTATTGTAAGCATGAAATTACCCCCACACTTGGTTTCCCTTGTGCTTGTGGTGCCCTTTCCACCCAATGACACATACTGTCCAATGTTGTCATTTCAAGCAGTAACATTTCTCTCCAGGAAAACACAAGGAATCTGAAACAAGACATTAATATGTAGGCTTGGTTCAAAAAGGTACTAGGGGCATTTGACTAATGAGAAACCTGCTGCAGCTTTGCTAATCTATTGAGAACCAGGTGCTCTTCTATCAACCATGAGAACGCTTAAACGTACGATCATGTTGGGTAAAGCATTTTAACACAACCAAGTCTGCACCCACATGACCTACAGCACCCGGTCTTGAATGAAGGTAAAATACTGTCCACATAAAAAAAAGTCCCTACATGTCTATGGCGACTTTTACTGTTCACTTCACTAACTGATTTATAATATTTACCTATAGTGTCTAGGAAATATGTGGTCTAATACATATTCTAGTTCCGTCAAAGAGTCCCCTCACTTACCACACTCCCTTCACCCCAAAGAAGACGTAACCCCAGAATTGCTGAAACAACGGGAACGTCTTCATTTTTTTTGTGTGAGCAAGTTATTTAAATTCTATCTATGATAGACATGAGTATTTGACCATTGAGGAATTCAGTGTGTGCACAGAGTGTGAAGTTGTAGGAAAACTTGTTCTAGGAGGGGCTTGCTCTTCTCCTATTGGCTTCATTGCAGCTCAAGTGCTGATCCTCTGGAATGGATGACTGAGTGGATAGGAGGAAAGTTCAAGTGCTTGATAGGTATGACTATAGCCGGGTAAAACTTACCAGGAATTCATTCTCTGTGGTCTGTTTGATTTTTAAATGCCCCTTGGGACGTGTGGATTCTCACGGCCTCTTTCAAATACATGAGATTTTTATCAAATCTGCCATCTCTTCTCTTTTAGGCGTCAGGAATATTGGACCACTCCTTGGGGCAGAGCATTGAGTACCTTCTTCAAGTTCACGTTGACCCTCCACAGGTTTCTGCTAGTATCAGCCAAGCTCAACATGTCTCATAAATGTATTTGGAGCGTGGTGTTCTGGAAAGAATTCTCCATGCCATTATTCTCCATTGTAGCACAACAACTCTCAGCAATGTGTTCGCATCTTTCCTCAATCTGTGCAGCCAGGTTATCTGCATGCTTCTCTTCGTGTCTCCCAAAAAGTCGACTTCTACAGTACTGGGCAAGTCTGAAAGTACCTCGGAGCCTCACCAGTATGCTGATGATGGGCAGATCTTCCACTGTCTGACTTTTCAGTTTCTAAAACTGACTCGTGATCTCAGGTGATTGGGCAGCAGCAGTATCACAAACATAAACAGCGCCCCATATAATAGACCTAAGCCAAGCTCCACACAGTGTGTCAGCCCCTACAAGTCTCTGATCCACCCACAGAACTCTGCCAAGTTACCTTGGATCCGGAAGCCACAACAAGCCTCGTGGGACACACCAATTTGCCACCAGGAATCCAACTGGTAACTGCCATTCACAAAGGTTGCAGCATCTTTTCAGTGTTGGGGTAGGGACTGCATCAGACGAGAGATTCCTAAGTTAAAAGTAATTCTCTGCATTAGCATCCCATGGCTCTGTATTTCCGACCATCTTTCCTTTAGTTCAGATCTCAATACACGTTAAAAAAAGGGGGAAGTGTGTGCATTTTAAGTTTATATTTCCACACGACTTTAACCTGTCTAACAGTTACACATTCACAAAGACCAACCAAAGGAATCTTATATTTGTGTAAAAGCCATTCACTCAAAATACATATCCGTCTGTTGCTTTTCTGCTGAAACACCCACAGTCACAAGACATGGATCCATTTGTTTCATGGAGGCTGAAATTCCTACAAATGAAGGCCATTCTAGTGTACGCATTACGGTCAGTCTCTTTTGCTCTTAGTACTGTTTTGTAGAACTACTTGTCTTTGTTATGGGCATATGCCATTTATTCTCCATGTAGGGAAGGATAGCACATTCATTCTTCTGTTGGAAGTTGACTCAATATTTATAAAGGAAACTGAATCGATTTTATAAAAAATAGGCATTTGAGTTTGGTCACGATATACTCATAAGAATGAACATTTTTCAATATTTTCGCTTGCATCTTTTTTCTGAATACATGTGTGTTGAGGACATGCAAGGAGCAATAATGGATTGGTGTGTGCTGAATGATACTTGACACCCCTTTGAGTATTTTCTTTTGAATTATCATTGTTCCCTTGCATATAAGTCAGCCAACAGTACTCTTTGGTTTTTGTTTGATATTTTGATTGTTTGCTTGTGGTTTGTTTTGCAAACACATTATTCCATGCATCACTCCATTTGCATTAAACAGAGAGACATATAAGATGATTCAGTTAGTATAGTGCTGAAAATCTCCTATGTGTTCCTGCTTCCCTCTCCCAAATTTAGGGATTTGTTTCCCTCCTTGCATTCTACTAGTTTCTCCCTACATCTCATGGCTATTCACACATTTCAATTGATGTTTTTCGGATTTCCATTTCATGTTGCTACTTTTCTGTTCAGGGTATAATTCTCAATCTTTGTTTAAGGATAAATTTTCAACTGTTGAATACTATTCAGATTTGCCAGTCTGTGAAATTGTCTAGATGTGCCGTTATCAGATATTGCGTCCTTGTGTCATAGGCTACTCTAGACTGCAGCTTTTTCTCATTCAGGTTTTGGTTTATGTATTTGCACTCCTTCCTGTCCTGCAATATTTGTGTCAAGTTATCAGCTGAAACACTTCCGGAGTTTCTGATGTGACTACTTTTCTATTCAGGGTAGAATTCTCAATCTTTCTTTTAGGATAACTTTTAAACTGCTGAATTATTTTACACTTTGCCGATCTGTGAATTTCCCAAGCTCTGTCGTTAATGGTAATGGCTGTTTTGTGGCATAGGCTATCGTATAATGCAGCTTTGTCTCATTCTTGATTTGGTGTATTTTTTGGCACTACATCCTGTACTGTGATATTTCTGTCTAGGTATCAGCTGAAACACCTGTGGGGGTTCTGTTTTCACTGAGTTGCTGTCCTCTGGGTGCATCGAAAATCACAGAGCTTAACATGATATTTGATGATTTGAATGAAAATATAGCTGCTTGTAGGTGTATTTGAATTCCATATTATTTGGATTCTGTTTTCTCCTGGTTTCATAAAGATGATTCTTTCTTGGCTTTCAGTAATTTTCAGTCTGCTTTTTCTCCAAATACCTATTCAGAGTTTGATTTTTATATCTTGCTTTTCCATATGGGGCTCTTATGAATCCTAGTCATTCATGCTTTGTCTTACCCAAGGATTCAACAGCAATATTTGCATTGGTTTACACTTTCTGTTCTATGCCATCTTCTGATACAGGGATTTGTTTTCCCTTGTGTTCACGTACAATCACGAGTCCCTCTGCATTATCTAGTCTGCTTAGGACTGAATTTTGCCCTGCTATTATCTCATACATTGAGTATTCTGATTTTATTTGGCTCGTCTGAATGATTTCCTTCCCCCATTCTTGTATTGTGCCTTTTGTGATTCTGAGACAAATTTTAATTAGATTTTCTCTCACCTCGGATTTCAATACATGCTCTGATAATGTTTCATAATCTAGGTGTTTGAAAGCTTTATTTTGGACCTTCAATCTCTTTGAAACAGAAAATGTTACTTCCTGTTTCTTGTACTATACGTCTTTATCCCTACTCTTCTAGAACTATCAGGTATGAAGTGTAGAATTGTAGGGCTTGGTAAAGTGAAAATTTTAGTCTCTTTGTGGTTGGCAATTCCAAGATATTTCTGTGAGGACAAATTTTCCTGCACATTGATTCCATGTCGTTTTCCTGTGTGTGTGGTCTTGTATAACTCTATCTGCTGGTGTTGCCTTTGATGTGATTAACGCACCATACTCTCATCGTTTAGAACATTCTCAGATTTATTAGGCTTATGTCAATTTTCTGAAAGTTCAGAGGAAACTTCCACTTGTGGAAACGCAGCATCTAAATATTTTAAGCTTTGCAGGCTGTTGTATGTCATTTTGTAGTGTTTTCTAAAGAGCACATTGACAGTGCGCTTGTCCTTTCTACTTCCATAAGAATGTTCCAAACTTACCCGTTCTTCCCAGAGCTTCTCGGTCCACAGAAAAACCAGTGGAAACATATCTATGCATGTCATGCAACAGGGCCTGCTGCCATTATTGCTCAACCCGCCTAGGTGTCCTCGGCGCTGTGCATTGTCAAGGCCATCCAAAATATAGCATCTGCATTTGGGAGATAATGGTGAAGTAAATGCTTCAACTTCTCACGCTGTGGACCTAGACAAAAGCTCTTTGTTCTCTCATCCTTGTGGCTTGGGACGACGAAAGGAAACCCAGGTGTCCCGCATCCTCTGCCTCATTACAAACCCTAATCCCAGTACAGGCTAAAACTTTAGCTGATCCAAAGGCTTTGAAAACTGATTTCAAACCCAAGGCCCCCTGGATTCCTCAGAGCAGATGCATGATTTATCTGATTGAGCCTCCACGTGCTCTGTTGGCAAAATGCCAAATTGGTCCCTGGGCCTGCAGATGCAGTGCATGTGGCCATGGAGCATTTCGATAAAGTCAACTTTGCACACCGGAGTGTTTGCTTTATCATTGGGGTTCAAGGTCAGTTTTCTCTCTTGGTAGGGCCAACCACAATCCACAACACACTCCAGATCCCTGAGACAAAGCGTGTGACATCATCCATAGTCCTATACCTCATTTTACGCATCCACTTCTAGCTCAAATTCGGCTGCACTTTTCTTAGCCTCAGAATCAATTGTGGGGATAATTTGTGCTGATTTATTTCAGTTCTGTCAGCTTAGCATGTGCTGTGCACTCTTCTAACACTCATAACATCGCTTTGAATCCCATATGTCCGGTCCGCTAAAGAGTATACGAGCAATTGAAACAGAGTTTCACCTTTGCTGCTCCATTACCAGAGGTCAGGTACTGCACTGATTTCCATTCTCTAATTTGCTTCAGCTCTATCCACGTTTCCTGAGGCATCATACTGTCTTTGCATGTAAGGGAGCACTCTTCGGCAATTCTCCTTATCCAAGGGCTTGGAGAGTGGATGTTTAAATTTCTGTGTAATTGGGAGCAAGTTAGCATATGATGCACTGGTACACAGCCACCTGGGCGTCAATAAATCAACACTTTCCTTATATAACTCACCGAAATTGGATCCCTGTTTATCTTTTTTTCTATACATTCATGTTCTTAATGTTTGTCTGGAGACTACATTTTTGTCATTGTTTTGATACCTCAGTTGCAGCCTTTCAAAAGTTTAATAAAACTGATTTACATATTTTGAGATTTATATGAAATTGAAGTTAGTTTTTGAAACATACTAAATCTATTTACAATCCACACTTGTCAAATTCAGGTACCATTTTGTCAGCTCTAAGGAAAATCTAGAAAGTTAAAATGTAAAATACCACTCGAAAATGATGAAGGGGACAGGTAACCTCTTTACTTTTGATGCCTCCAACACCAACAGGAACAATGAAATAATTATTTTAAGCATGAAATTACCCCCATACGTGGTTTCCCTTGTGCATGTGATGCCCTTTCCACTCAAAGACACATACTGACCAATGTTCTCATTTCAAGCACTAATATTTCTCTCCAGGAAAACACAAGGAATCTGAAATAAGATTTTAATATTTACGCTTGGTTCAAAAAGGAACTAGGGGCATTAGTGTAATGAGAATCTAGCTGCAGCTTTGCTAGTCTATTGAGAAACAGGTGCTCTAGTATCAACCATAAGAACGCTAAATCATACGATCATGTTGGGTAAAGCAGTTTAACACAACCAAGTCTGCACCCACATGACATACAGCACCCTGGCTTGAATGAAGGGAAAATACTGTCAACAAAAAAAAAAATTTCCTTACAAATCTATGGCGACTTTTACTGTTCACTTCACTAACTGACATATAATTGTTACCTATATAGTTTAGAAAACTGTAGGCCTAATTCATATTCAATTTCAGTCAAAGAATCCCCTCACTTACCACACTCCGTTTACCCCAAAGAAGACGTAACACCTGAATTTGCTGAATTTAGGGGAACGTCATAATTTCTTTGTCTGAGATATTCATTTAATTTCTATCTATTATAGTCGAGAGTATTTGACCATTGAGGATTTCAGTGTTGTGCACCGAGTGTGAAGTTGTAGGAAAACTGGTTCTAGGAGGGGCTTGCTCTTCTCCTATTGGCTTCATTGCAGCTCAATTTCTGATCCTCTGAAATGGATGCCTGAGAGGATAGGAGGGAAGGGCAAGTGCTTGATAGGTACTCCCAACACCGGGTAAATGTTTACCAGGTGTTCATTCCCTGTGGTCTGTGTGATTTTTAAATGCCCCTTGGGACGTTTGGATTCTCACGACCTCTTTCAAGACCATGGGCAGGTTTATCAACTCTGACATCTCTTCTCTTTTAGACGTCAGGAATATTGGTCCACTTCTTGGAGCAGAGTATAGAGTACCTTCTTCAAGTTCACATTGGCCCTCCACAGGATTCTGCTAGTATCAGCCAGGCTCAACATGTCTCATGAATGCCTTCTGAGCCTGGTATTCTGTAAAGTATTCTCCATGCCAGTATTCTCCATTGTAGCAGAACAAATCTTATCAGTGTGTTCGCATCTCCCCTCAGTCTGTGCAGCCAGCTTTACTGCAGGCTTCCCTTCTTGTCTCCCATAAAGTCGACTTCTACATTACTGAGCAAGTCTGGAAGTTCCTCGGAGACTCACCAGTATGCTGATGATGGGCAGATATACCAATGTCTGACTTTTCATTTCCTAGAAACTGACCCGTGATCTAAGCTCATTGGGCAGCAAAAGTATCTCGAACTTAAAGAGCTCCCCATACAATAGACCTAATCCAAACTCCACGGAGTGTGTCATCCACTACATGACTCAGATCCACCCACAGAGCTCTGCCGAGTTACCTTGGATCCAGCAGCCACAACAAGACTCGTGGAAAACACCAACATTCCACCTGGAATCCAACCGGTAACTGCCATCCACAAAGGTTGCAGCATATTTTCTGTGTTGGGGGATGGACTTGATCAGAGGAGAGTTTCCTAGGTTAAAAGTGATTCTCTCAATTAGCATCCCATAGTCTTGTTTTTCGACCCTATTTCCTTTAGTTCAGTTCTCTATACACAATACAGAGGGAAGTGTGTGCATGTCAAGTTTTTTTTCACACGTCTTTAACATTTCTACCTGTTAACAGTTCACAAAGGACCCACTATAGGAATCTTATGTTTGAGTAATAGCCATTCACCCAGAATACATATCCGTCTTTTGCTTTTCTGCTGAAAAACCCACACTCTCAAGACATGGATCCATTTTTTTCATGGGGGCTGAAATTCCTACAAATGAAGCCCATCCCACTGTACGCATTACTGTCTTGTCTTTTTTGTTCTTAGTACAGTTTTGTAGAACTACTTGTCTTTGTTATAGGCATATGCCATTTTTTCTCCATCTAGGGATGAATAGCACATTCATTCTTTCTGTTGGATGTTGACTCAATATTTATAAAGGAATATGAATCGATTTTATACAAAATAGGCATTTGAGTTTGGTCACGATATGCTCTTATGAATGAACATTTTTCAATCTTTTTGCTCGCATCTGTTTTCTGAATACATGTGTGTTGAGGACATGCAAGGAGCAATAATGGGTCGGTGCGTGCTGAATGATACTTGACACCCCTTTGAGTATTTTCTTTTGAATTATCATGGTTCCTTTGCATATATGTCAGCCAACAGTACTCTTTGGTTTTTGTTTGATATTTTGATTGTTTGCTTGTGGTTTGTTTTGCAAACACATTATTCCATGCATCAGTCCATTTGCATTAAACAGAGAGACATATAAGATGATTTAGTAGGTATAGTGCTGATATTCTCCTATGTTTTCCTGCTTCCCTCTCCCAACTTTAGGGATTTGTTGCCCTCCTTGCATTCTAGTTGTTTACTCTCTACATCTCTTGGCTCTTCATGCATTTCAATTGATGTTTTTCGTATTTCCATTTCATGTTGCTACTTTTCTGTTCAGGGTATAATTCTCAATCTTTGTTTAAGGATAAGTTTTGAACTGTTGAATTCTATTCAGATTTGCCAGTCTGTGAAATTGTCTAGATGTGCCGTTATCAGATATGGCGTTCTTGTGGCATACGGTACTCAAGCCTGCAGCTTTTTCTCATTCAGCTTTTGGTGTATGTATTGGCACTCCTTCCTGTCCTGCAATATATGTGTCGAGTTATCAGATGAAACACTTCCGGAGTTTCTGATGTGACTACTTTTCTATTCAGGGTAGAATTCTTCATCTTTCTTTTAGGATAATTTTTAACTACTGAATTATTTTACACTTTGCCGATCTGTGAAATTGCCAAGTTGTGTCGTTAATTTTAATGGCTGTCTTGTGGCACAGGCTACCATATAATGCAGCTTTGTCTAATTCATGATTTGGTGTATGTCTTGGCACTCCTTCCTGTACTGCGATATTTCTGTCTAGGTATCAGCTGAATCACCTGTGGGGGTTCTGTTGTGACTGAATTGCTGTACACTACGTGCATCGAAAATCACAGTGTTGAACATGGACATTGATGATTTGAATGAAAATATAGCTGCTTGTATGTCTATTGGGATTCCACATTATTTGGATGCTGTTTGCTCCTGGTTTCGTATAGGAGAATGTTTCTTGGCTTTCAGCAAGTTTCAGTCTGATTTTTATCCAAATAGCTATACAGATTTTGATTTTTATATCTAGCTTTTCTCTTTGGGGCTCTTATGATTCCTGCTCTTTCATGCTTTGTCTTACCCAAGGTTTCAAAAACAATATTTGCATTGGTTTACACTTGCTTTTCTGTGTCACCTTCTGATACAGGGATTTCTTTTCCCCTGTGTTCACGGACATCCACGAGTCTCTCTGCATTATCTAGTATGTTTTGAACTGAATTTTGCACTGCTATTACCTCATACATTGAGTATTCTGATTTTATTTGGCTCGCCTAAATTATTCTCTTCCCCATTTCTTTTATTGTGCCTTTTGTGATTCTGAGACACAGTTTTGTTTCAGTGTTTCTCTCACCTCGGTTTTCAATACATGATCTGATAATATTTCATAATCTAGGTGTTTCAAAACATTTTTTTGGACCTTCAAAATCTTTGAAACAGAAAATGTTTCTTCCTGTTTCTTCTACTTTACGTCTTTATCCCTACTGTTCCAGTACTATCAGGTATCTAGTTTAGAATTGTAGGGCTTGGTAAAGTGAAAATTTTAGTCTCTTAGGTGTTGGCAATTCTATGATATTTCTGTGAGGACAAATTTTCCTGCACATTGATTCCATGTCGTTTTTCTGTGTGTGTTGTCTTGTATAACTCTAAATGCTGATGTTGCCTTTGATGTGATGAACGCACCATACTCTCATCGTTTAGAACAATCTCACTTTTATTACGCTTCTGAAAGTTCAGAGGAACCTTCCCCTTGTGGAAACGGAGCATCTAAATATTTTCAGCTTTGCAGGCATTTGTATATCAATTTGTAGTGTTTTCTAAGAGCACATTGACAGTGCGCTTGTCCTTTCTACTTCCATAAGAAAGTTCCAATCTTACCAGTTCTTCCCAGAGCTTCTCTGTCCACAGAAAAACCTGTGGAAACATATCTATGCATGTTATGCAACAGGGCCTGCTGCCATTATTGCTCACCCCACCTAGGTGTCTTCGGGTCTGTTCAATGTCTAGGCCATCCAAAATGTAGCATCTGCATTTGGGAGTTAATGGTGAAATATATGCTTCATCTTCTCACACTCTGGACCTAGACAAAAGCTCTTTGTTCTCTCATCCTTGTGGCTTGGGACCACAAAAGGAAACCAGCTTTCCCACATCCTCTGCCTCATAATAAAAACTAATCCCAGTCCAGGCTAGGAATTTAGGTGATCCAAAGTCATTGGAAACTGATTTCAACCCCTTAGGCTCCCTGGATTCCTCAGACCAGATGCATGATTTTTTGAGCCTCCACGTGCTCTGTTGGCAAAAGGCCAAATTGGTCCCTGGGCCTGCAGTTGCAGTGCATGTGGCCATGAGACATTTCGATAAAGTCAACTTTGCACACCGGAGTTGTTGCTTCCTCATTGGGGTTCAAGTTCAGTTTTCTCTCTTGGTAGGGCCAACCACAATCCACAACACACTCCAGATCCCTGAGACAAAGCGTGTTACATCATCCATAGTCCTATATCTAAATTTATGCAGCCTCTGCTAGCTCAAATTCTGCCTCTAGTTTCTTGGCCTCAGGATCAATTGTGGGGACAAATTGTGCTGATTTATTTCAGTTCTGTCAGCTTAGCATGTGCTGTGCACTCTTCTAACACTCAGCACATTGCTTTGAATCCCATGTGTCCTGTCCGCTTAAGAGTGTGTGAGCAATTGAAACAGAGTTTCACCTTTGCTGCTCCATTACCAGAGGTCATGTACTGCACTGATTTCCATTCACTAATTTGCTTCTCCTCCATCCACGTTTTCTGAGGCATCATACTGTCTTTGCATGTAAGGGAGCACTCTTTGGCAAGTCTCCTTAACCAAGGGCTTGGAGAGTGGATGTTAAAATTTCTGTGTAATTAGGAGCAAGTTAGCGTACAATGCACTGGTACATGCCACCTGGGCATCAAAAAATCAACACGTTCCTCAATAATTCACCAAAATGCGATTCCTGTTTATCTCTTTTTCCTATACATTCATGTGGTTAGAGTTTGTCCAAAGACTGCATTTTTGTCATTGTTTTGATACCTCAGTTGCAGCCTTTCAAAAGTTTAATAAAACTGATTTACATTTTTTGAGATTTATATGAAAATGAAGTTAGTTTTTGAAACATACTAAATCTACTTACAATCCACACTTGTCAATTTCAGGTACCATTTTGTCAGGCCTAAGGAAAATCTAGGCAGATAAAATGTAAAATACCACTCGATAATGATGTAGGGGTCAGGTAACCTCTTTAATTTTGATGCCTCCAACACCAACAGGAACCATGAAATAATTATTGTAAGCATGAAATTACCCCCACACTTGGTTTCCCTTGTGCATGTGGTGCCCTTTCCACCCAATGACACATACTGACCAATGTTGTCATTTCAAGCAGTAACATTTCTCTCCAGGAAAACACAAGGAATCTGAAACAAGATGTTTATATGTAGGCTTGGTTCAGAAAGGAACTAGGGGCATTAGAGTAATGAGAAACCTGCTGCAGCTTTGCTAGTCTATTGAGAACCAGGTGCTCTTCTATCAACCATGAGAACGCTTAAACGTCCTATCATTTTGGGTAAATCATTTTAACACAACCAAGTCAGCACCCACATGACATACAGCACCCGGGCTTGAATGAAGGGAAAAGACTGTCCACATAAAAAAAAAAGTCCTTACATGTCTATGGCGACTTTTACTGTTCACTTCACTAACTGACTTATAATTGTTACCTATACTGTGTAGAAAACTGTAGGCCTAATTCATATTCAAGTTCAGTGAAAAAATCCCCTCACTTACCACACTCCTTTCACCCCAAAGAAGACGTAACACCTGAATTTGCTGAATCTAGAGGAACGTCATCATTTCTCTGTGTGAACTATTTATTTAATTTCTATCTATTATAGTCGAGAGCATTTGACCATTGAGGATTTCAGTGTTGTGCACAGAGTGTGAAGTTGTAAGAAAACTGGTTCTAGGAGGGGCTTGCTCTTCTCCTATTGGCTTCATTGCAGCTCAAGTTTTGATCCTCTGAAATGGATGCCTGAGTGGATAGGAGGGAAAGGCAAGTGCTTGATATGTATTCCCAACCCTGGGTAAATGCTTACCAAGACTTCACTCCCTGTGGTCTGTGTGATTTTTAAATGCCCCTTGGGAAGTATGGTTTCTTATGACCTCTTTCAAGACCATGGGCATTTTTATCAACTCTTTCATCTCTTCTCTTTTAGACATCAGGAATTTTGGGCCTGTTTTTGGAGCAGAGAATTTAGTACCTTCTTCAATTTCACGTTGACCCTCCACAGGTCTCTACTAGTATCATCCAGGCTCAACATGCCTCATGAATGTCTTCTGAGCCTGGAATTATGTAAAAAAATCTCCATGCCAATATTCTGCATAGTAGCAGAACAAGTCTCATCAATATTTTCGCATCTCCCCTCAATCTGTGCAGCCAGTTTTCTGCAGGCTTCTCTTCGTGTCTCCCATAAAGTCGACTTCTATATTACTGAGGAAGTCTGAAAGTTCCTCGGAGCCTTACCAGTATGCTGATGACGGGCAGATCTTCCAATGTCTGGCTTTTCAGTTCCTAGAATCTGACCCATGATCTAAGGTCATTGGGCAGCAACAGCATCTCGAACTTAAAGATCTCCCCATACAATAGACTTAATCCTAGCTCCATGGAGGGTGTCAGCCCCTACATGACTCAGATCCACCCACAGAGCTCTGCCGAGTTACCTTGGATCCAGCAGCCACAACAAACCTCGTGGAACACACCAAATTTCCACCTGGTATCCAACCGGCAACTGCCATCCACAAAGGTTGCAGCATCTTTTCAGTGTTGGGGAAGGGACTGCATCAGGTGAGAGTTTCCTAAGTTAAAAGTGATTCTCTCCATTATCATCCCATCTTCCGTTTTTTCGACCCTCTTTCCTTTAGTTCACATGTCTATACAAAATGCAGAGGGAAGTGTGTTCATGTTATGTTTATTTTTCCATATGTCTTTAACCTTTCTAACAGTTAACAGTTCACAAAAACCCCACTATAGGAATCTTATGTTTGTGTAATAGCCATTCTCCCAGAATACATATCTGTCTGCTGAAACACCCACACTCTCAGGACATGAATCCATTTGTTTCATGGGGGCTGAAATTCCTACAAATGAAGCCCATCCCAATGTATGCATTACTGTCTGTCTTTTTTGCTCTTAGTACATTTTTGTAGAACTACTTGTCTTTGTTCTGGGCGTATGCCATTTATTCTCTATGTAGGCATGAATATCACATTCATTCTTTATGTTGGATGTAGAGTCAAACTATATAAAGAATATGAATCTATTTTATACAAAATAGGCTTTTGGGTTTGGTCACGATATGCTCTTATGAATGAAGATTTTTCAATCTTTTTGCTCGCATCTGTTTTCTGAATACATGTGTGTTGATTACATGCAAGCAGCAATACTGGTTCGGTGCGTGCTGAATGATACTTGACACCCTTTTGAGTATTTTCTTTTGAATTATCATGGTTCCTTTGCATATATGTCAGCCAACAGTACTCTTTGGTGTATGTTTGATATTTTGATTGTTTGCTTTTGTTTGTTTTTGAAACACATTAGGCCATGCATCTCTCCATTTTCTTAAACAGAGATTCATATAAGATTATTCAGTTAGTATAGTGCTGAAAATCACCTATGTTTTCCTTCTTCCCTCTCCCATATTTAGGGTTTTGATGTCCTCCTTGCCTTCTTCTTGTTTATTTTCTGCAACTCATGACTCTTCTTGCCTTTCCAATGACGGTTTTCTTATTTCTATTTCATCTTGCTACTTTACTTTTCAGGGTAGAATTCTAAATATTTCTTTTAGGATTAGTTTTGAACTGCTGAATTCTTTTACATTTTGCTGATCTGGGAAATTGCCTAGTTCTGCTGTTTTTAGAGATGGCGGTCTTGAGGCTTATGCTGCCCTAAATTCCAGCTTTTTCTCATTCAGGTTTTGGACTATGTACTGGCACTCTTTCCTTTCCTGCAATAGTCCTGTCAAAATATCAGCTGAAACCCGTCTGTAGATTCTGTTGTGACTAAGTTGCTTTCCTCTAGGTTCATTTAAAATATCTGGGTTTATCATGAACTTTAATTATTTGAATGATATAACAGCTCCTTTATGTCTATTGGTATTCCAGATAATTTAGATGCTGTTTGCTCCTGGTTTCTTATAGATGATTGTTTCTTGGCTTTTAGTAATTTTCTGACTGGTTTTTCTACAAATTAATTTCCAGAATTTGTTTTTTATATATCTTGCTTTACCCTCTGGGACTTTTATGAGTCCTAGTCTTTCATGCTTTGTCTTACCCCAGGGTTCAACAGCAATATTTGCATTGGTTTTCACTTGCTTTTCTATGTCATCTTCTGATAGATGTATTTCTGTTCCCCTGTGTTCACAGTCATTCACGAGTCCCTCTGCATTATTTAGTCTGCTTAGGACTGACTTTAGCCCTGCTATTATCTCATCCATTGAGTTTTCTGATTTTATTTGGCTCCTCTTTAGAAGTTCTCCTCCCCTTTTCTGTATACTTCCTTTTGTGATTCTGAGACATTGTTGTTCTTCAGTATTCCCTCACCTCCGTTTTCAATAATTGCTCTGGTAGTGTTTCACATTCTAGATGTTTGAAAGCTTTTTGGGGGGCCTTCAATTTCTTTTTAACTGAAAATGGTACTTCCTGTTTATTTTACTATACTTCTTTATCTCTACTGGTCAAGTACTGTCAGGTATCTAAGTAGACTTCTAGGGCTTTGTTAAGTGAAAATTTCAGTCTCTTGGTTGTATGCAATTCCATGATATTTCTTTGAGGACAATTTTTCCTAGACTTTGATGCCATGTTGTTTTCCTTGTGTAATATCTGGTATATATGTAATTGCTGGTGATGCCTTCGTTGTGATGAACACACCATACTCTCATCATTCAGTATAACCTCATTTTTATTATGCTTATATCACTGTTCTGAAAGTCTACAGGACCCTTGCTCTAGTGGAAACATAGCATCTAAATGTTTTCAGCTCTGCAGGCTGTTGTATGTCATTTTGGAGTGTTTCCAAAACAGCATCGTGTCAGTGCACTTGTCCTTTCTATTTCCATAGAATGTCCCAATGTTAACAATTCTTCCCAGAGCTTCTCTCTCTGCAGATAAACCTGTGGAAACATATCTAAGGATGTCATGCATCAGGGCCTTCTGCCATTATCACGCAGCCCTACCTAGTTTTCCTCGGTGCCGTATAATATCATGCCATTCAAAATGTGGTTTCTGCTTTTGGGAGATAATGGTGAAGGAATTGCTTCATCTTCTCACGCTGTGGAATAGACCACTATTCTTTGTTCACTCATCCTTGTGGCTTTGGACCATGAAGGGAACCACAGAGCTGTCCCGCATCCTCTGCCTCATACCAAACTCTAATCCCAGACCAGGCTATGAATGTAGCTGATCCTAAGGCTTTTGAAACTGATTTCATCCCCAAGGCCCCCTGGATATCTCAGACACGATGCATGATTTCTCTGATTGATCCCCACATGTGCTCTATTGGCAAATTGCCAAATTGGTCCCTGGGCCTGCAGATGCAGTGGATGTGGCCATGGGATATTTCAAAAAACTCAACTTTGCCCGCCAGTGTGGTTGCATTCTTATTGGGGTCTAAGGTCAGTTTCCTCTCTTGATAGGGCCAACCACCATCCGAAACACACTGCAGATCGCTGACACTCAGTGTGTGCCATGATCCGTAGACCAATATCTCATTTTCCACAGCCACTGCTAGCTCAAATTTGGCAGCTCAGATCTTGGTCTCAGAATCAATTGTGGGGATAATTTGTGCTGTTTCTTTCAGTTCTGTCAGCCAAACATGTGCTGTGCACTCTACTAACACTCAGCGCATCCCTTTCAACCCCATGTGTGCTGTCAACTTCAGAGTGTGCATCCAAGTAAAACAGAGTTTCACCTTTGCTGCTCCATCATGAGTTCAGGTCCTGCACTGATTTTTCTTCTCTACTTTCCCTTCTCCTCCTTCCAGGTTTTCTGAGGCCTCATTCTGTCTTTGGTTGTTAGAGACCACTCTTCAGCATTTGGTCTGGACCACGGGCTGGGTGAGTGGATGCTTATATTGCTGTGTTCATTGGGAGCGAGTGAGCATACGTTGCACTGGTACTCTGCCAACTGGGCTTTGATAAATCGACACATTCCATATATAACTCACAAAAATTTGATTCTTGTTTATCTCTTTGTTCTATACTGCCCTGGTGGGAGGGATTGCCCGAAGACACTAGCTTTGATATTGTGTTGATTCCTCAGTTGCAGTCTTTCAAAAGCTTAATAGAATTTATTTACATATTTTGGGATTTATATGAAAATGAAGTTAGGTTTTGAAACATACTAAATCTACTTACAAGCCAGACTTGTCAAATTCAGGTACCATTTTGTCAGCCCTAAGGGAAAAATAGACAGATAGAATGTAACATAGCAGTCTAAAATGATGAAGGGGACAGGTCAACTTTTTACTGTTGATGCCCCCAACACCAACAGGAACCATGAAATATGTATTGGAACCATGAATTAACACCCACCCTGGGTTTCCCTTGAGAATGTGGTGCCCTTTCTCCCCAGTGATACATAAAGGCAATTGTTGCCATTTCAAGGGGTAACATTTCTCTCAAGGAAATCTCAAGGAAATAAAACAGCATATTTAAATGTAGGCTTGGTACCAAAAGCAACTAGAGACATATCTATGAGAAAACTGCTGAAGATTTTCTAGGCTATTGAGAATCATGTGCTCTTCTATCAACAATGAGAACACTTAACCTTCCAATCATGTTGGGTAAAGCAACTTAACCCAACCAAGTCTGCACACCCCATGATATACTGCACCCGGTGCTTCAATCAAGGGAAAAGTCGGTCCACATAACATGTGTCTTTACATGTTTATGGCGACTTATACTATCTTCACAAACTGCCTTACAATAGTTACCTATAATGTCTTAAAAAACTGAGGCCTAATATATATTCAAGTTCAGTCAAATATTCCCCTCATTTACCACACTCCCTTCACACCAAAGAAGACATAACCCCAGCATTTGCTAAATCTAGGGGAAGGTCATCATTTCTTTGTGTGAGCTAAGTATTCCATTCCTATCTATTTTAGTCGAGACTATTTGACCCTAGAGGATTTCACTGTTGTGCACAGACTGTGAAGGAGGAGGAACTCTGATTCTAGTAGGGGCTTGCCCTTGTCCTACTTCCTTCATTGCAGCTCAGGTGCTGATCATTTGAAATGGATTCCTGAGTGGAGGGTAGGGAAGAGCAAGTGCTTGATAAATAGGCCCAAACCTGGGAAAAGGCTTACCAGGCCTTGGTGCATTGTGTTCTGAATGGTTTGTAAATGCTCCTTGGGACGTGTGGATTCTCATGACTTCTTCCAAGAACATGAGTGGTTTGAACATCTCTGCCATATCTTCTGTTTTATACATCAGGGATCTTGGACCCGTTCTTGCAGCAGTGAATTGAGTACCTTCCTCAAGTGCATGTTGACCCTCCACAGGTTTCTTACAGTATCAGCAACGCTCAATATGTCTCATGAAAGCCTTTCAAGCCTGGTATTATCTACAGAAGTCTCCATGTCAGTATTCTCCATTGTAGCAGAACAACTCTTATCAGTGTATTCGCATCTCACCTCAGTCTGTGCAGCCAGCTTTTCTGCTGGCTTCTCTTCGTGTCTTCCATAAAGTCGACTTCTACAGGACGGGGCAGTCCTGAAATTACCTCAGAGACTCAACAGTAAGCTGATGACTGGCAGATCTCCCACTGTCTGCCCTTTCAGGTATGGAAACTGACCCATGAACTCAGGCCATGGTCAGAAGCAGTATCTCTAACTTACACAGCCTCCCGTACAGGAGACCTAAGCCAAGCTCCACAGAGGTCGGCAGCCCCTCCATGACACTGATCCACCCACAGAGCTCTGCCCAGTTACCTTGGCTCCACCAGCCACAACAAGCCTCGTGGAACACACCAACATTCCACCTGGAATCCAACCGGTAACTGCCATCCCCAATGTTGGCTGCATCTTGTCAGTGTTGGGGAAGGGGCTGCATCAGTCGAGAGGTTCCTAAGGTTAATGTGATTCTCTCCATTTGTGTCTGATTGTCCTTTTTTTCCTTCCCTCTTTCCTTTTGTACAGATCTCTATACAAATTACAAACGGAGGGTTATGAGTCCATGTTAGTTTTATGGTTTCTCACTTCTTTAATCTTTCTAACAGTTAACAGTACACAGAGACCCACTATAGTAATCTTATGTTTGTGTAATATCCATTCACCCAGAATACATATCCGTCTTTTGCTTTTCTGCTGAAACACCCACACTCTCAGAACATGGATCCATTTGTTTCATGGTGGCTGAATTTCCTAGATATGAAGCTAATCCCAGTGTACACTTTACTTCCTGTCTCTTTTGCTCTTAGTACAGTTTTCTAGAGCTATTTGTCTTTGTTATACGCGTATGCCATGTATTCTCTAAGTAGGTTTGAATAAGACATTCATTCATCCTTTTGGAAGACCCGTAAGCCTATATCACGGACTATGAAACCATTTTATTTAAAGTAAGCATTTGGGTTAAGTCACTCTGTGCTCTTATGAATCAATATTTATGAATATTAAGGCACGCATCTGTTTTCTGATTACAAGTGTGTTGAGTACATGCAAGCAGCGATACTGAGTTGATGCGTGCTTAATGATCCTTGACATCACTTTGAGTATTTTCTTTTGAATTATCATGGTTCCTTTGGATATATGTCAGCCAATCGTACTCTTTGGTGTTTGTTTTTTTGTTTGATTGTTTGTTTGTTTCTTTACTTTCTTTTTCCTTTGATTCATCATTTGTGTAAAAAATGTAAGTGATTTTTAACATTAATCTTTTAACCTGCTACCTTGCTAAATTCTTCAATCAGCTCTAGTCGTTTTGTGTGGACCTTTTATGGTTTTCTATATATAGTATCATGTCATCTGCATATAGTGACACTTTTACCTCTTCTTTTCCAATTTAGACCCCTTTTACTTCTCTTTCTTGCCTGATTTCTGTGGCCAGGGTTTCCAAGACTATGTTGAATTGGAGTGGTGTTAGTGGGCATCCTTGTCCTGTCCCAGATTTTAGTGGGAAGGTTTTGAGTTTTTCACTGTTGAGTGCTATGCTGGCTGTAGGTTTGTCATAGCTTTTATGATGTTGAAATATTTTCCCTTAATACCCACTTTAGTGAGAATTTTTATCATAAATTGTTGTTGAATTTTATCAAAATATTTTCTCCATCTATTGAGGTGATCATATGGTTTTTGTCCTTTCTCTTGTTGATGTGAAGTATTACATTGATTTATATGCAAATGTTGAACCACACTTGTGTCCATGGGATAAACCCCTCTTGGGCATGTTGTATAATCTTTTTTATGTGCTGTTGGAGTCTATTTGCTAGTATTTTGGTAAGGACATTTTCATCTGTGTTCATCAGTGATATTGGTCTGTAATTCTCTTTTTTGGTGGTGTCTTTGCCTGCTTTTGTTATAAGGGTGATGGTGGCTTCATAGAATGAGTTTGGGAATATTCCTTCTTTTCAAACTTCTGGAAGAGTTTGAGAAGGACTTGTATGAGTTCTTCTTTGTATGTGTGGTAGAATTCCCTGGTGAAGCTGTCCAGTCCTGGACTTTTATTTGTAGGGAGGTTTTTTTATTGTTAATTCGATTTCATTCCTTGTGATCGGTTTGTTCAAGTTGTCAGTTTCTTCTTCATTCAGTCTTGGTGGACTGTATGTTTCCAGAAACTTGTCCATCTCCTCTAGGTTATCCATTATTTTCCATGTAGTTTTTCATGATATTCTCATATGATATTCTGTATTTCTTTGTTATTTGTTGTAATTTCTCCACTTTCCTTTCTTATTTTGCTTATTTGTGCTCTCTCTTTTTTCTTCTTTGTGAGTTTGGCCAGAGGCTTGTCGATTTTATTTACTCTTTCAAAAAACTAGCTTTTGGTTTGACTGATTATTTTCTTTATTTTTTTTAATCTCTATTTTATTTATTTCCTCCCTGATATTTATTATTTCCTTCCTTCTGCTGACTTTTGGGTGTTTTTGCTCTTCTGTTTCTAGTTACTTTAGCTGGTGGGTTAGATTGTTTGTTTGATATTGTTCTTCTTTTTTGAGGAAGGCCTGTATCACCCTAAACTTTCCTCTTAGCACTGTTTTTGCTGCATCCCATAAGTTTGTGTGTTTGTGTTTTCATTTTCATTTGTCTCAAGGTATTCTTTAATTTCAACTTTGATTTCATCATTGACCCATTGGTTTTTTAACAGCATGTTGTTTAATCTCTATGCTTTCCTTTTTTTCTCCTTTGTTTCTCTGTAGTTGATTTCTAGTTTCAATGGCATTATGGTCAGTAAAGATGCTTGAGATAATTTCTATCTTCTTAACATTGTTGAGGCTTCTTTTGTGACCAAGTGCATGATCAATCCTAGAAAATGTTCCATGCACACTTGAAAAGAATGTATATCCTATTTTGGGGGATTGTAATGTTCTGAAAATATCCACTAAATCTAATTTTTCTATTGTATCATTTAATTTCCCTGTTGCCTTATTTATTTTCTGTCTGGAAGATCTATCTAGTGATCTTAATATGTTGTTAAAATTTCTGACAATGATTGTATTCCCATCAATTTCCCCCTTTATCTCTGTTAGTAGTTGTTTTATGTACTTAGGTGCTCATGTTGGGTGCATATATATTAATGATTGTAATATCCTCATCTTGTATTGCTCCTTTAATCATTATAAAATGTCTTTATTTATCTTTCTTTATGGCTCTTGTTTTAAAGTCTATTTTGACTGAAATCAGTACTGTTACACCTGCTTTTCTGGCATTTCCATTTGCATGGAATATCCTTTTCCCTCCATTCACTCTCAATCTATATGTGTCCTTCTTCCTAAAGTGTGTCTTTTGTATGCAGTGTACTGAAGTTTCTTGCTTTATTATCCAGTCTGCCACTCTGTCTTTTGACTGGAGCATTTAGTCCATTAACATTTACAGTAATTAATAGATAGGTGAGTGTTTATTGCTATTTTGAACTTATTTTTGCAGTTGATTTGGTATTTCTTCTTTGTTCCTTTGTTCTTCCTTTTGTGGTATGGTAATTTTCCTTTGTATTATCTTGGATTGTATTTAGTTTTTGTGACTCTCTTGTAAGATTTTGGCTTGTGGTTTCACTTTTTTTAAGTCTGTTAACCAATTACTGTAACTGTGTGTACTAAACAGATAGTAATGTAATCTCAAACCCATCCTACCGAGAACAAAACATTTAAAAAAAAAAAAGAAGAAAGAAACTAATACTCTATATTTTCTTGTTTCCCTCTCCCACTCAATGGTTTAGATGTCTTCTTTTACAATTTCATGGTTATTCTATTTGTAATTCATGGTAGTTATCACCTTTCCATTTATGAGTTCTCATTTCTGTAGCATCCTGCTTCTTTTCTATTTAGAATAGACCTTTCAATATTTCTTTTAGCATGGATTTAGTGTTGCTAAAGTCTTTTAGTTTTTGCTTCTCTGTGAAATTCTTTATCTCTCCTTCTATTGTAAAGGATAGCCTTGCTGGAGAAAGTATCCTTGGCTGCTTTTATTTTTTTTTTTTTTTCATTCTGGACTTTGAATATATCTTGCCACTCCCTTCTGCCCTGTAGTGTTTCTGTAGAGAAATCAGCTGAGAGTCTTCTCTTGTAACTCACTCTTTTTTTTTCTCTTGCTGCCTTTAGGATCATTTCTTATCCTTCAGTCTGGCCATCTTGATTATGATATGTCTTGGTGTGGGTCTCTTTGGGCTCTTCCTGTTTGGGAACCTCTGAGCCTCCTGTACTTGGGTGTCTGATTCCTTCTTTAGGTTTGGGAAGTTTTCAGTCATGATTTCTTTAAATACCTTTCCCATCCCCTTTGTTTTTTCTTCCCCTTCTGGAACCCATATTATGCATAGATTGGCATGCTTTATATTATCCCATAAGTTCCTTATATTGTTTTCATTGTTTTTTATTTGTTTATCTCTCATCTGTTCTGATTGGGTGCTTTCTGTTGTCCTGTCTTCTAGGTCACTTATTCGTTCCTCTGCATTATCTAGCCTGCTTTGTATAGGCTTTAGGTGAGATCTCATTTCAGCCAATGAATGTACCAATTTTACTTGGCTCATCTTTATAGCTTCTATTTTGTTTTTGGCATATTTTATGTCTCTAAACACTATCTCTTTTAGTTCCTTCAGTAATTTGATACTTCTTTTTTGAAATCTTGATCTAGTAGGAAATCAATGCCTATTTTATTGACCGTTCTTTCAGGGGATTTCTCTTACTCTTTTAATTGGGAGTGCTTCCTCTGCTTCTTCATGCTGCTCAAATCTCTCTGGCACTGTGGCTTAAGGAGTATCAGTTATCTATTGTGGGCCTTAAAGGAGTTTATTTATTTATATATCTAAAGCCTATGCGGGAATAAAACTTAAAAACGAGAGAGAGAGAGAGAGAATTTTAAAAGAATGGAAGAAAAGAAAGTTTGAAAAGAGTGTATAATCAATAATAGAAGAGCAAGTTGAAGCAGAATAGGAATCGAGTTGAGATGTCTTTTAAAAATGTTAATAAAAAGAAGAAAAATCAAAACACAATATTTGAAACCTGTGAATAATGAATAACAGATCTAAACAAAGAGAATTAAAAATGAAATGAGAACTGTAAACATATAGAAATGTTTAAAAAGTAAAGGTTAAAAAGGTAATAGAAAATAAAACAGATATAAAAAGATTTAAAAAACAAAGATGTGTTCTCCTAAACACTGTGCTCTTAATGGTTTTATTGAGAGGTCTTTGTGGCTTTGCCCTGTTTCACGAACTCAACTTGCTCTGTTGATACCCTCGTCTGTGCTGCTCACAGTGTCTGTCGGCAAGAAGATCGCGCCCCTCCAGCACTGGATCAGATGCTGCTCTCCTTCGCGGTGGGCGGGTGGGTCACTCCCCCTCCAGATGCCGCAGTCAGTGCTGTGCCAGTTGCTCCATAGGTGGGGTCAGCTTCAAGAATAACAACTTTATGGAGATATAATTCACATGACATAAAATGCAGCCTTTGAAAGTGTGCATTAGGGTTTTAAGTACATTTCAGGGTTGTGTAGCCATCACCTCCAAAAGGAAGCAGTACCCTTTAGTAAGTCACTACCTAACCTTCCTTTCTCTTAGCCCCCAGCAGCCACCACTCTACTTTCTGCCTCTATGGATTTGCCTGTTCTGGGCATTTCTTATAAGTAGAACCATACAGTATGCTGCCTTTTTTGATTGTTGTCTTTCATTTAGTGTGACGTTTTCAAGGCTCATCCATGGTGTAGCATATATCAGTACCCAAATTCCTTTTTGTGTTCAAATAATATGCCATTTTTATAAATACAACACATTGCTTATCCATCCATCTGTTGATGATGAATAATTCTGCTGTAAATGCTCATGGACAAGTTTTTGTGTGAACACATATTTTCAGTTCTCTTGAGGATATATCAAAAAATGGAATTGCTGGGATGTATTCTACTTTTAACATTTTGAGGAATTGCTAAAGTAGTTTTTAAGTGAGTGCACCATTTTATATTTCCAGTAGTAATGTATGAGGAGTCCAGTTTCTCCACATCCTCATAAACACATTTTATTACTTGGTTTATACATACATATTTATATATCATATATTATATATCATATATATATGTCATCCTAGTTGGTATGAAGTGGCATTACATTGTGCTTTTGATTTCTGTTTCCCTAATGCCTACTGATGTTGAAAATCTTTTTATGTGCTTATTTCCCATTCGTATGTCTTCTTTTGAGAAACATCTATTCAAATTCTTTGCTCACTTTAATTGTATTTGTCTTTGTATTGTCACGTTTTAAGTCTTCTTTGTCTATTCTGGAAAAAAGTCCCTTATCAGGAATATAATGGAAATATATTCACACATTCTGTGGATTGTCTTCTTACTTTCTTGACGAAGTCCTTTGAAGCACAGAAGTTTTTAATTTTACGGAATTCCAGTTTACTTGATTTTTTTTTCTTTTGTTGTTTGTGCTTTTGGTGTCATATCTTAGAAGTATTTGTAATCCAATGTCCTGAAGATTTTCTCATTGTTCATTTTGTAAAATTTTATAGTTTCAGGTCTCTGATTTATTTTGAGTTAATTTTCATAAATGGTGTTAAGATAAAAGTTCAGTTTTCTTTCTTTCCAGGTGTATGTTCAGGTGTCCCAGAATCATTTTTGTAAAGATTATTTTTCCCCATTGGATTGTCATGGCACCTTTGTCAAAAATTAACTGGCTACGTGTAAGAGTTTGTTTATGGACTCTCAGTTCTTTTCTCTCAATCTATTTGTCTGTCCTTTATGCAAGTACCACACTGTATGGATTACACTTTTGTTAGTGAGTTTTGAATTTGGAAACTTCAAAACTTTGTTCTTTTTCAAGATTGTTTTGACCATTCTGGGTATCTTGCATTTCCATATTAGTTTTAGGATCAGCTTGTTCATTTCTGCCAAAAAGCCAGAGTTGCAATGAATCTATAGGTCATTTTGAGGACAATTGCCATCCTAACAATAAGGCTTCTGATCCATGAACACAGAAGAGCTTTCCATTTATTTTAGGTCATTTTTAACTTCTATCAGTAGTATTTTACTTTTCAATATACAAGTTTCAGACATTTTTCTCAGTATTCCACATATTTTTCTTAATATTCCTAAGTATTTTATTTTTTGGATGCTGTTGTAAATGAAAATGTTTCCTTCATTTTATTTTTAGATTATTCACTGCTGTTGTATAGAAATATAATTACTTTTTTATATATTGACTTGTGTCTTACAATTTTGGTCAGACTGGGTTATTAATTTTAATAAGTTATTTTTTCTTTTCTCTCTCTCTCTTTTTCTTTGTGGATTCCTTGGGATTTCAATATATAATATCATGTCATGTGGAATCGAAATAGTTTTATTTCTTTCTTTCTAATCTAGAGGCTTTATTTTCTTTGTCTCGTTGCTTTGACTAGAACCTCTAATACAATGTTGATTTTGGGAGGAAGTAATTAAGTCTTTCACCATTATGTATGATCTTTGCTCCAGGTTTTTCATAGATGTTGTCTGTCAAGTTGAGGAAGTTCTCTTCTATTCCTAGTTTTTATCCATTATTCTATTAATTTGGCATATTACATGAATTGACTTTTGTACGTTGAACTGCCTTTGCATACCTGGATACATCCCACTTAATTGTGGCCTATTTTATATGTTACTGGATTGGATTTGCTTGTATTCTGTTGAGGATTTTTGCATTTATATTCATAAGAGACAGTCTTTAGATTTCTTGTGATGCCTTTGTCTGGTTTTGGTATCAGTGTGATACTAGTCTCATTGAATGAATTGGGAAGTGTGCCCACCTCTTTTTTTCAGACGAGTTTGTAAAGCATTGTTTATTTTTGCTTGTTTTTCTTTTGTTTTGTTTTTCTTTAAGTAGTTGATGGAATTCACCAGAAAAGCCATAGGGGCCTAAAATTTCCTTGTGGGAAAGTTTTGGATTACTCTTTCAGTCACTAATTATTGTAGGATTATTTGAGTTTTCTATTTCTCCTTGAATTAGCTTCAGTCATTTATGTCCTTCTAGGAATTTATCCATTTCATCTAGATTATCTCATTTATTGGCTATAAAATTATTCATGGTATTCCCTTATATTCCTTGTTATTTTTGTAAGGGCAGTAGTGACATCGTTCCTTTCATTTCTTTTTAGTAATTTAAATCTTCTCTCTTTTTTTTCTTCAGTACTTGTTAAACTGTCAATTTTGTTGATCTTTTCAAAGAACCAACTTTTCTTCTTGTTGGTTGTTCTCTGTTGTTCATCAATTCTCTATTCCATTTATTTCTGCCTTTAGCATTTTGATTAGAATGTTTAATTCATTTACGTTAATGTAATTTCTTATCAGGTTGAAGTTACCTCTGCTATCTGCTTTCTATATGTCTTTTTTTCCCATTCCTCTATTACTACACTTTTTTTTTTACAAAGTAGGCATTTTCAAGTGTGCCATTTTAATTTGTTGTTTTATCTTTTTCTTCTCCTTCTCCTCCTCCTACTCCTCCTCCTTCTCCTCCATTGCCCTGGAGATTATAATTAACATCATGTTTTAAAGCAATCTAGTTCACATGAATGCCAACTTAATTTCAATAGTACACAGAAACTTGGCTTTGGTATCAATCTTTTCC
Source organism: Camelus bactrianus (assembly GCF_048773025.1). Lineage (NCBI taxonomy): Eukaryota > Metazoa > Chordata > Mammalia > Artiodactyla > Camelidae > Camelus > Camelus bactrianus. The sequence goes on from NC_133574.1 coordinate 12,214,862, forward strand.
CTCCCCCTCCTCATGCTGTCACTGTCATACAAATTACACCTTTATGCATTTATAAGCACATTTATAGAGTTTCATAAGTATTCTTTTATGCAGTTGTCTTTTACATCAAATAGAAGAAAACACTTACATGTAATACTATATTTATACTGTTTGTTTTTTTTTTTACTCATGTAGTTACCTCTACTAGTGCTCTTTATTTTTCAGGTGAGTGTCCTTTCATTTACACCTGCTGGACTATCCTTAGTATTTCTTGTAGGGCAGTCCTGCTAGCAATGAATTCTTTCAGATTTTGTTTTTGTAGGAGGGTCTTAATTTCTCCTTTAATTTTTTTGAAGAATCACTTTGCTGGCTATAAAATACTTGGTGACAGTCTTTTCCTTTTATCACTTTGACAATACCATCCCACTGCCTTCTGGTCTCCATGGTTTTTGAGAAATCAACTGTCTTACTGAGAAGACTTTGTATATGTTGAGCCACTTTTCTCTTTCTGCTGTCAAGGTTCTTTGTTCTTGTCTTTTGACACCCTGAGTCTGATGTGCCTATTTTAGATGTCTCTATGTTTATACCACGTGGAGTTTGTTGAGCTGCTGGGATGTACAAATTAATGTTTTCATCAAATTTGGGAAGTTTACAGCCATTATTTCTTTATATAATCATTCTACCCCTTTTTTTCTCTCCTTCCTTCTGGTGCTCCCATTATGTGTGTATTGGTATTGTTGATGGTGTCTCACCTATCTCTGACACAGTGTTCATTTTTTTTTCATTCCTTTTTCTTTCTGTTCCACAGAATGGATAATCTCAGTAGTTTTAAGTTAACTGACTTTTTCTTCAACAAGTTCATATCTACAGAGAAATCTCTTATTGAATTTTACATTTTAGTCATTATATTTGTATCTCTAGAATTTCTAGTTGGTTTTTAATATAAATTTTACTTATTGATATTCTCTGTACAATGAGATGTTCACATAATTTAATTTTTAGGCATGGTTTCTGTTAGCTCTTTGAATATATGTGTAATTGCTTATTTATGTCTTTGTCTAGTAAGTCCAGTGTCTGGGCTTCCTCAGGGGGTTTCTATTGACTACTTTTTCCCCTGTGTTATGGCTAAATTTTTCTGTTTATTTGTACATCTTGTAATTTTCTGTTGAAAACTGGACATTTAAAATATTACAATGTGCCAGATCTGATAGCCAGATTTTCCTCATCTCCAGGGTTTATCGTTGCTTCCATTGTCATTGCTGCTGCAGCTATTTATTTACTTTCCTGAACAAATTCTGTAAAGTCTGTATTCTTTATCATGCATGGCCATGAGATCAGTGTGTGTGCAGAAAGCCTAGTTGTCATCACTGTAATAATGATTGGACAGTGATTTTTTTCAATGCCTGGAGCCAATAGTTTGAGCTGTTGCCAGGTGGCTGTTTGTCTGTGTGCTGAGGGATGCCTTCAGCACCAGCAGGCAGTCTGCAGCTCTTCCATAGCCTTTAGTTCTTGCTTATGCAGAACCTCAACTTCAGCCAGAGTTGAAGGCTTAAGATTTTCTCAGATCTTTCCTTGCCATGTGCCACACATGTGTATGGCCTTCTACAATTCTCAGGATTTTTTTGGAGATTTTTAACAGTACCTCCACCCCTAGAATGTCTCATTATTCAATTTTGCCTTCTAAGTTTCCTAGTCAGCATCTAGTTAGCCTCTACTGGTACCACTGCCTCAGGCAGTTGTAATGTTAAATACTCACTGCTGATTGTTTTCCACACACACTCTGGGGACTGGCTGTTTGCACAGCATGAGTTTGAGATAGGTCAAATAGTGACAGCTCTCTGGGGACGGATTTTTTGGGTAACTTCAAATCACTTCTGCCCCTACCTTGATTGTGAGACTGTTGCTTTTAAAGGCCACCATTTAGGTGAGGAAATGGGGATGGGGTAGATCAAGTTACAATGCCACAAAACTCACTATCTTTATGGAGATTTAGCTGGTTTTTTTCCCTCAAATAAACACTCTCTGGATTTCTGGAAGCCTTTGTTTAATTTCCAGAGTTCTGCAGAGGTTAATTTTGACAAATTTTGCCAATGTCATTGCTTCATAGAGGAGTAAATTTTCCAACATTTTTACTCAGATATTCTAGAAGTGTATCCCATGTGCGTTTGTTTTTAACTGAATTACTTGTAAGACTAGCCAATTCTACAGCTCCAGCCCCATTCACATAAGAGTCCATCTGCGTGGCTTTTCCTACAGGGAGCAGTGTGCAATCTGTTGTCGGTTTGTTGTTTTTCTTATTAAAGTGTAGAGATTTTAAAAATATGCTCATGAATAGCCCTTTGTCATTTTTACACGATACAAAACTTCCACTAGTCAGTGGCTATTTTTTTCCATCTCTTTTCGTTGCTTTAATGAAGTTCTCAATTTTAAGGATTTTCAGTATAGCAATATGTGGATGCTGATCACACGGGTGAGATTTTTAACTACTGTCTAAACTTCAGTCTTTGCTCTGATTCACTGTCTAGAACATCTGAACACATCTACTAAACCCCGTACACCAATGGATGCTGAGAGCCCGAATTAAAAAAATGCTTTTTAGTAAAGCAAAAAATATTAACTTTGACACTAGAAAAGACAAATCTCAAATTTCCTAGCTGATCTTGCTTTCTGTGATCATTAGCTACATCATGTTTATAGAGCCGACAGGCATACTGAGCTACTGATTTTATTTCATTGGATTTTAGAATGCAGAACACATTTCAGGCCCACTTATAGCACCATATGTGTATCTTTAAGGATATGTACATATGATGATGTCTTTATTTTAAGTACCTACTGCTGTGAACCTCCTTAAAGAAACCTTGGAACTGCAGAACTGAAATTTTTCATATCACCATCAGCCGGTAGCATCTCTTTTGCAATTAGATTTTGTGTGGCAGAGTATTTTTCTGCTCCCTAGAAATGATCAATTTTGAAGGGGGAAAAAATAACCCTCCTCTAATAAATATCATCCAAATCACACACTTAGCTGAACAATGGCCACCATTTAAGTCCACACCAATCCATCTACTCATACTGACTCAGAGTCCTCAACACAGACAATCCACCACTGAAGTCAGGGTCCTCAGCACACATTCTATCTCCTCCACATTCCTTGTTGTTTCTGACCTACTTTTGTCCAACGTGTCCTGCCAGTCCCTTTGCTGCCTGACTGCAGTTTTTAATTTTTACCTTTGAGTTCCAGGCTGCGCCTAGTGATTTCCAGAGAAACGCCAGACACCTTGCTCATCAGGAGGGTCGGGGAGGATTTCAGGAAGCTGTTAGCCTAACTCACTTGCAGATCAGTAAGTGGCTGTTGTGAGCATTCCTTCTAGATCTCTGCCATGCCGGCTGCATCCACCCCAGCAAAATAATGTAGCTCCTCCAACCACCTCTGCCTCCATTCATCTGGGTTTCTGCTTTTAGTGACACTCAGATGCTGCTGATGGGCTTTATATATATATATTTTTTTTTTTAATTGAAGTATACTCAGTTACAATGTGTCAATTTCTAATGTACAGCACAATGTTCCAGTCATTCATATACACATATATATGTATGAATTCCTTTTCATATATTTTTCATTAAAGTTATTACAAGATATTAAATATAGTTCCTTGTGCTATACAGAAGAAATTTAGTTTTTTTAGCTACTTTTCTATATAGTAGTTAATATTTGCAAATCTCAATCTCTGATGGGCATTTTTAAAGCCACATCTGGAACCCTTGCTGCAGAAGAGTCTGAGAAATATATTTTCAACCTCATAGACTTTTGGTTAGGAAGTTGGAATAAAGACTGAGCTGGCTTACCTAACTTGTCTGCCTTTGTGTGTAAAGAAGTCTGGAGTTTCAAGGCCCAATTAAATATCACAGCCCTTCAGTATCAAACTCTTAAAGAAACCAAAATGCTCCCATCTGCCAGAGCATGACTTGTCCTTAGATACTGCTGGCCATAACCACCAACGCTGTCTAAGGCATCGTCTTCATCTGGTGCACACTTTCTGTAGATGTCTAACATCCTGATTAACAGGACAAGCTGGTTTGGATTCCCAAAGTCACAGGCAGCCTTCTGCCTGACTTTGGTGTATATATGTTCATTGAAGAGTCCTCTCTCAGATCAGCTAGAGCTGCCTGGTGTGTGGTTTGCCAGAGAATGTGGGTGCAGTGCTCTGCACCAGAGTCCTACCAGTTGTTTTATTGCAGGAAGAGAGAGAGCAAAAGAGACAGGACAGGAATTTCTTGTCCATCCTCAAACACAGTCACCCCCGCCCAGGGCTCTTGCTCTGGGACACAAAGAAGTGCAGTTCAGCAGTGATGTGGACCTGGTGTACTCCAAAACATGGTGTGGTTGTACTGGGCTATCTTTGTCTTTCATGGACCCTGCAAAGTTCTCGGCTTTGTGAAATGGGGAACTAAGGAACTCCCTCCCATGCCTGTAACTCCCAGGGTTTGCACCCTTATGGGTTTTGAGGATTTGCTGGCAACTCATTCTTTTTCACCAGGTCATTTCTCGGTTACATGGCAGTCCTGTGACTTCCTTATCAGAAGTGCTCCTTAAGTTAGGGATTTAGTGAAAGATACCATTTTACCCTGTAAGTTCATGTTCAGGGAGGAGGAGGAAGACAGCACAGATCAGAATAGCTGTTTTGCTTTTTTTTGTTGTTGTTTTCATAAGCCGTCTCCTGTTGTCAAATAGACAATGAGCAAATGAATGACTGTTACACTCCCATTTGAAGGATGAGGAAAATGACATTCATGGAGAGGAGGCAAATTTCCTGAGGTTCCAAAGACAAAAAGGGATGAGCACAGAATAAGATCCCTGCAAATTTCTTGGCTGTCATCAGCCTTTAGGTCAGTGACAGAGTGCCGTGTGTAGTAGTAAATTCGTAGCATGCTTTTAGAAGGGTGCAGATGTTCTTGTTTTTGTTGATACACTCACACTGTTTTGTCTGGGACTCTGAAAAAGGGAAATGGGTTAGAAAATTTTGGTTTCTCATCCTTGGTCCTTCCTCGCCCTTACAGATATGGACCCTTCCATCTGTAGCAGGAATAAGACAGCCCCAGCCTTCCCGTCTCATGAGATCAGTACTCATTCATTTCATTCCTGCCCACCAGTAGGTGGTAAAGCACAGCATGATTTTCATGTCCTGCTTCACTGATTCTTGTGAAATTAGGTGTTTGAAGATAGAAACTCATGAAAGGAAGCTGCTTTTTTTTTTATATAAAGTGCAGTAATTTTCTTAGCAGAGAAGGAAATTGAAGATTTTCTTCATTGAAAATCAATAGAGATTTCAAGAGCATCTGTATTTCTGATGTGTAGATGAAAATGATAAAATCTAGAGGGATTACAGAAACACAAGGAAGATACCATAAGTTTCTTTAAAGAGCTTTTCTAAGACTGGGCTTGTAAAGAGACTGTTAGTTGACAGAGACCCTCTTCTCACCCATAGTCCCTCTCCTTAGGTTGGAAAGGGCCAGCGTTTCCCCTGTGTGCAGTCCTGGTGCTTCAAGTGATTTGTGGGGTAGGGCGGTGCTCATGGTGCTTCCTTCAGTTTGTCCATCCTAAGTAACCCCTAGAAGTCAAGGGGCGAGTGTGTTGCAACCTCATGAACCAGCTGCCATGCTCTCTGAGGTGTGTGCTCATCTCAGCTCATCCCAGCTCAGGTGATGGCAGAGCAGAGAGTGGTGGCAAGAGGTCAGCCATGAGTAGCCGGGAGCAACTGGAGTCAGCTGGGACCCAAGAGGCTAGGAGTTGCATGTGGAATTCCCAGGACTTCCAACAGCTCATTCAATCAGTTAATACTTCTCCAGCACCTGTGATGTGCTGGTGCTTCCATTGTGAACAGAACCAAATCCCTGTCCTCATGAAGGTGACATTCTAGTGGACATGAGAATGATACACGCAGAAGCAGATCCAGGTCAGGACACATGAGTGCTGTCTATTTTGGAGTGCACAATGTGAGATCCTTTGGGAAGGAATGTATGTTACAGGAAAATGGGGGGGAGAGGATGGCCGTATCCCAGGTCTTATTTGGATCCCTGGGATGCACCTTGCCAAGTGTGGGTCCTTGGTTTGCACAGGAATGAATTAAAGAGAGAGACACAGTTCAGTAAAAGTAGATTTATTCAGCGAGATATATACTCCATAGACAGACTGGGGTGTTTCAGAAGGCAAGAGAAAGGCCATGAGGCGTGGGAGTTGGGTACTCCAGTTTAAAGTAAAAGTAGATACACACTCCACAGACAGAGTGTGGGCTGTCTCCCTCAGCAGAGAGAGCAGCCACGAGGTGTGGGGTTAGTTTTTATGCACTCAGTATCTTCATATGCTTATAAGTGGGAGGAATATTCCAAACGCTTTGGGGAAGGTGTTGGGATTCCCAGAAATTGGGCCACCACTCACCATTTGACCTTTTATGGTCAGTCTTGAACCTGTCCTGGCACCTGTGGGAGTGCCATTTAGCATCCTGCTGTATTTCGGTGAGTGTGTGTTGAAGCTCAAAATCTACTGGGAGTTGACTTTTCCACCGTCTTGGTGCTAATGGCTGTGCCATTCTTTTAATGGTTCTGCCCAGCCCCCTTCACTCCTGTCTCATGGAGGAGCTCTGGACTGATTGCACAATTGCAGAGCAGGGGAAAGAGTGGAAAGAACTTCATAAGTGGAAGGTGAAGGCAGCATTGGCATTAGAATTCTCAAGTCAATTTTAAAGTAAGGGTCTTCTGTTTCCTGGGGGTACCTGGTGTCAAATTAGGGAGCTGTGAGCCTTGGGGAATTCAGTGAGTTCGTGGCTCACTGTGTATACTGTGTTGCTTCTTAGGTGGCCTGAGGACAGTTGGCTGATAGGTGACCCATTCACTCAAGCAGGGGTCCCTTTGGGGATTTTCTGCATGTGAGGCTAACATGGGTCACATTGGGAGAAGGACCAGCCAGTCACAGCTTGGTCCACAGTCACCTAATGCCCTCAAGGCTTTCATCCCACGGATGCATCACATCCCCCTGGATGGGGACAAGGGCACAAGTGGCGGAGCAGCTTCTCAGTGGTGGAGGCATTGCTCTCCAGACCCAACACTCAACAGCATGGACCCCTGGTTTTGGCCACAGTCTTGGCTAGATGAGGCTGTTGGGCAGCTGATCTCATGAGATGTGGGTGCCATGCTTCCATTCTCACCAAGAGCTCTACTTTTGAAAGTTCTGGTCAGAGAGCCACAAATACTCCCTAGCCCATAAACAAAGAACAGTCTCTTTCAATTGGGATAGAGCACATAGAAGGAGAACAGATCATCCCAAGAGCAGGAGAGGCCAAATCAGTCCTGCCATCAGGGGTCTGAGAGATGAGCCAGCTCAGTTCCTCTTACTAGTTGTTTAATTGGAGGATCTGGGATATTTGGGTGACCTGCAGGTGTCAAGAAATAGTACACAAGGGCTTTGTAGATTTTCTGGTCCAGTGTTAACTCACCCCATTTTAGCTGTCGTGCAAGGAAACAAAACTTGGTGAACAACAGGCCATGGCCTTTGCTCTCTGGTGGAGCCAGGAGATTACAATGTTAAGTACAACTGTGGGGGCATCATTTCTATGTTGAGAGGCCAGATGGCCTTACATATCTCTCATGCTGGGTGTCTAAGTTGCAGAGGGAAACTAGATTCCATCCAGCTCTCCAGCCAAAGAGACCAGAATTGGCCTCTCCCTCAAACTGTGAGCTCTTTGCCTCCACTGACAGCAGCATCTATAGCAAAAAGCTGGGCTGCCACCTGCGTTTCCGTGTAAACATCCGAGTAGCCACAGCAATGGCCTTGTGAGGGTTGGTGTGCCCAAGGAAGCGTTGTGTGGGATGGAGGGAGGAGTGCCGGGATCAGACACCAGGCAGGCAGGCAGGCAGTGACGACATCTGTGCAGCAAAGTTGCCATGGAACTGATCCAAAGGGAGGCGGGTTTTGGAGCAGGGAGCATGGGCAGTGATGTGTTGTTCATAAGAAGATCCTGGGCTCTGGATCCAAGAAGTCATTGGCTTGAATCCTAACCCCAACCCTCATCTTGGGCAAGTGTTTGAAGCTTTCTGTGCCTCTGTTTCTTGGTGTCCCAAATGGGGACAATAGTAGCAATTACCTCTGAGAGACAGGAGGACGTTTATAGATGTCATTTCATTATGCTCACAGCAGCCCATGAGCACGGTTCTAGGTCCCCCATATTACACGTGGCAGATGGGTAGCCTTTTAATCAGTAATCACGCAGTTAAGAATGGTCAGAACCGTCATCTGAATTTGATCCCTGTGTCCAGATTATTTCTATTCTCACTCAGTATTACTGGAAAACTAGTAAAGTCAGAACAAACACTGCTGGGAAGTGGGTACTTGAAACATGTTTGTCATCTTTGCCATTGGGGAGTGTTGAGTTCACCTTCCTCACAGCCCGTCCGAGGCTCCCTGTGTCTCTGGCTGCCCCTGGTGGGGTCTGCAGGGCTCTGGGCAGCTTCTCCTTGATCTCTATCCCAAGGTTCTCTGCTCTCTACAGGTTGAGTCTCAACCCTGACTGCTCAGTAGATCTAATGTCTAAAAACAAAAAAAGGTGGGGAGGGTACAGCTCAGTGGTAGAGCCCGTGCTTAGCATGCAAGAGGTCCTGGGTTCAATTCCCAGTACCTCCATTAAAATAAATAAAACTAACTACCCCCCCAAAAAGGAAAACGTATTTAAAAAACAATAAACAGTACAAAGTCCCCATTCCAGGCTGGGGCACACTATTTTTTAAAGGCTCCCAGATGCTTCCCATGTGCAGGAGGTTGAGAGCTAACCCTCCACACCTCTTCTCTTGAGCTTGTCCACTCACACCCATTATCCTCTTGAAACAGGAAAACTACTTGGCTCAGCTTAGAACTTTCTCCTGATTTCTAGACTTTGATTTGCCTACTGGACACCTCTCCTGGAGCCCACAGGCACCCACCCAGAACTGAATCTGTTGTCTCCTCTCATGGCTTGCCCCTCTTCCTGCCCTTCTTATTTCAGGGAATGGCACTATAATTTAAGACACTGCCAAAGCCAGAAAGCTGCCCGACATCTTTGACCTCTTCCTTCCCTTCCATTAAACCTGTGGCCAATCCGTCCACCTGCTTAAATGTTTTCTTCTCTCTCCTCCTGGCGGGGCCACAGCAGGCCTTCACATGAACCTGCCAATAGGTCTCCCTGCATCTATCTTATTTCTTTCTAGATCACTTTGCATGTCAACTCTACCTTGGAGGCACACAGAGTCCTTTGTGATGTGCACCTGTGATCTCTCCACCTGGTTGCCTCGCTTCCCACACATTGTGCTCACTTCAAGACTATTTGGAGTTCCGGGAAGGGACCTGGCTCTCTTTGGCCTCCCACCTTTGCATGTGCAGCTCCCCAGGGAGAAATTGCCTTAACATTATACCTTCACCTGATCACTTCTAGGGCATCTCAGAACTCACCACAGTGGTTCTCTCCTCTGGGAAAGCCTTGGCTACAGTTCTGGCTCTCTGCCCCGAGCACTCTCTGCTAACTGTTATACAAGCCCTCTTAACACGCCTCCTCAGCCTTCATTTCATGATGACTTCTGTGCACCTAGGAGCTCCCGGAAGCAGGGACTGTGTCTCTTTTCTCTTTATTCTCAGAGCATGGTAGAGACTCAGGTATAATGGTGGAGGGAACAGTGGTTATTCTGAAATTTCTCTGTAGTTTGGGCCTAGGGGTAACAGTCTGGTTGGAAGAAGGGCTTAGGTGATTTACCCTGAAGCCACATTTTCAATTAACATTTCATGTTGTTTTTGTCTACTATTTGAAGTGTTGAGTCTTAAAACAGAATGACGATTTCTAAAAATTACTTTACCGAAGATTGAGGAAAATGGCAGTTTTCCACATTTAAGAATATTATTTAAATTTTGTGTGACTGGGGTTGTGGAATAGAAATGCAGGGGCTACTAAAGCATTCTCATCCCCTTCCCTACCCTCAGGTCCTTCACACAGAAGAGACAGAGGGATGTGAGGAGAAGACTTGGAGGGTGGACCATGCACTCCTTTAAATTATGACAGTTACTTGTGCTTTTTTTTTAACTTTCTTCTGTAATGGAGGTACTGGGGTTTGAACCCAGGACCTTGTACATGCTAAGCACGTGCTCTACCACTGAGCTATACCCACCCTTCCCCCCGATTTTTGTGTTTTTAGTGGGCATAATGTGCTTGTAGCAGGTACTTTAGCATCAGACACAGTCACCTGCCTCTGACCATCACGTTAATACCTTTCCCCTGAGCTAGAGAGCTAGATATTCTGTTTTCACAAGTTCAATAAATTATCTACATTTTCCTTTTTCTTTAAAGAAAGGCATTAACTCATGTTTCTCTTTAGTATCGCCTATTAAAAAAATGTGATTTTATTAATCATTTACCAAAGTGTTAAATGTAATAAATATTAAGTACCGATTTCTGAAGCATCAGTCTTCACTGAAGATCCACATTCTGCTGTTCTCTCTCTGTGTTAGTCACCATACTTCTGGAGTTCTGGAAGCAGCGCCAGGCAGAACTTGAGTACAAATGGGACAGGGTTGAGCAGGAAGAACAAGTCTGGTCAGAATAGGAGGTGTGGTATCCCCACGTGGAGAAAGATGAGATTACCCAGGAATAACAGGCGCTGATTAGATGCACTTTAGTCTATTTACTTTTGGAGTTGTCCGCCTTGGCTGCTTGTTGAAATCACCAGGGAACCTTAAAAAATGTTGGTGCTTGGATTCCATCACTGCAAACTCTGATGGTACTTAGTGGCCTGGGGTACATTCTGGCATAGGGAAGTTTTTAAAGCTCCTCTGGTTATTCTAATGTGCACCCAAGTTGAAGGAGCACTGCCTGGAATGGTGGATACAGAAGAGAAGTGTGGTCCTTCCTTCATAATAACAGTAAAAAGGGGGAAAAGGAAAAGGCTGGTAATTGTATAAGAAAAGAGGCATTGAATTGTATCCTTTCATAACACCAATAAAAAAATGCAAAATATAAATAAGCCGCCATGACATAGATGTAGAAAGAAAGACACATTGGTTTTTACAGTTGACTCCCATTTTTTCACATGTGCCTTCATTATTGTGGCCTCCTTTTCATCATAGACTAGGTGCCCTTTTGTCTTGAACTAAGTCCTGGTCACTGCTCCCCCTTCCTTTTGGGATGTACACAAAGTAGCATGGCTCTCATCCTAAAGTCAGAGAAAGGGTAGAAAAAGCAGGGAAACTTTGGTGAGGTGCCATCAGTGTTTGTGCACTGAGCTAGGCATTTTATATAATTGGAAATGTAAATTTATTGCTGCCACTCCTGCTGCAAAATTAAAAAAAATATAACTATATATCTTTGTATCAACCTTCCAGAGCTATGAAAAGATGATTATTTGAGTCATATGTATTATTGCTTCTTTCCATCAGCTGAGATAATTTAGAGCTGATGGTACTTGCAGTCAGCAGCAGCAGGACAGCAGGTTGTGAGCATGAATAACTCTTGGAAATAAAATGCTTTTACTAGGAGCATCTGAAAATGTCTTCAACTATAGATTTTATAAATTGAATCACAGATCTACAGAACATTGGCACTGAAAATTTCTGGAGGGAGCAGGTCAAACTCCTCTTTTTATAAAAGGAAAAAAATGAGGTTCAGCTACCAATAGAAAGTGACATTTGCCTTTTAAAATGTAATAAGATTCTAATAATCCCCATTATGAATAGTTCCCATTGTTTACAACTGAAGATGGCGGTCAAAGCATATGTTGGTGAAAGACTGTACATTCAGAGATGAAAGCTGAAACTTAGACAAAATTAGATGTTCATAATGTTTTTGAGTCCTGAAAAACAAAAACGTATCATATTGGCAGAATACAAAAAATACTGAAGAAAAGTTTTTTGGTCATTTAAACGGCCAATTTTAAATTTAAAATTGCCAACTAATAAGTTTAAATTTTCATTGGAACATGCTTGTTGAAAAATTGAAGATGAAGATTCATTTCACTTTATAGTTCTTCCTTATTTAAAAAAAATTTAAATTTTTTTTTTAGTTTTTTAATTGAAGTGTTTTATTTTAATTGCGAATGCATGCTGCATTGTTTAGAGAGGCCAGCATTGTGGTAGTGAGACCTTGGGAATGAAGTTGCCTAAATTCATATTTGAACACAGCAGCTTGCTTCCTGAGTGATCTTGGACAACTTAACTTCTCTGTGCCATAGTTTCCTATAAAATAAGAATAGGAGAGCTCCTTCCTCATGACTGTGGTAAGGACGGGTCGAATTACTGTACAGAATCTACTTGGAAGAATTCCTGGCACAGAGGAGGGGCCATGTACTTAGTTACAGGTCTTATTATACTCTAGCTGCTTTTATAATCCAGGTAAGCCTTGAGTCTTACTGATATCATCTCTAAAAAACATCTAAATATAAACTCTAAATTGGAAACTCTAAAACTTCAGAGTTGTAGCTAATTAACATATAAAGCCCAACCAAGAAACACACAGTGGAGACCAGTTAGCTGCAGACACCTTTGAAACTTTCTGTCCTGCACGGACTCTAAGCTGTCAATTCCGTCACTTCTGAAATCTAAGGCAAGCTCAGGAATAGAGCTTTACAGCTTGGCCTCGTCAGGTACCCAGACCCCTAAGCTCAGACCATGGCAGGGAAACAGTTTGCTGTTCACATGTGCATTTTCAAAAAATAATATTAAAATGAACACTGTACGTATTTTGTTGTCTGTTTGACATCATTAACAGAAAAGAAAAGAAAAGAAAAAAAAAGGAAAAAAACCCATGCAGTTAAAAAATAAGGAGGCTATGTCTGAAAATTATTATTTTTTTTAAAATTATGCTTAGGATTTAGTGACCAGTTAGGAGAAAAATCATTTCATTGGTGTAATCCCTTGATTGACTAAACATTTTTTTAATTAGGAAGAAGAGCGTGTTCCTTTTACCACCTGGGGAAAGTGTATACATATAACCCTTTGTGCAAGTGCTCTTTTTCTGGGTAAGAATCTGCCACAGACTTCTTAAAATCTAATGTGAAATGCTGAGGAAACTGAAAGTCAAGCTGGGGAATATGTAGTCTCATAGAGAAAACTGTTTCCAGAGAACACCTCAGCCAATGCAGGGCTCCAATCTGGAGGTTCCAGAGTCTCTTCTGCTCACAGTGCTTCCCCCAGTTCTTTTCAACTCATTTGTTCAAATCAGATCAGTGCTTTAGGATTCTCCAGATTCTGATTAAGAGACCAGATGGAGGCATGAAGAATTCTAAAATTTTCCAAGAGTAACAACCAAGGTAAAATGTCTAAGAATAGCCTAACAAAAGGATAGTAGGAACTGTCAAAAAAAGTTAAATAAATAAAAACTACTGAAAGACATAAAAGAAGCTTTAATCACATGATTCTAGATTAAAAGTTCATATCTCCAAAATATCAGAAGTTATAAAATTGATTTGTGGTTTATTGTGAATAAAATCATATTACTAATATAATAATAAGACAATGAGAGTTTTACTAGCTCAAGAAGAGCCAGATTAGAAAATAGGACAGGAAGTCCAGATATGGTTTCTGATATCAATAATAATTTAATATATGAGATGGAAGGCATTACAAATCAGGGAGATAAATAAAGGTTATTCAATAAATGGAACATATGATAGCTACTTGAGGGGAAAAGAAAAGATTGAAATAAAACAGTGAACCATATATTGTGAGAAATTCCAGAAACATTTAAAAAAGTAACACAATTAGAAAAAAAACTAGAAATAAATATGGATGAATATACAACCTCTAGATGAGCAGTAAGTTTCAGAGGAAAATATATAAAGATTTCCATGCATCAGAAGCATCCTAATTTTAAACAAAACACCAGAGGATGTTATTTGTTTACAAATCCGACAAGGGGCTAATTCCTTCAATACACAGAGAGTTCAGATCACTTCAAACGTAACACCAAAACATCTCAGGAGCGTAGAAGGCAGAGAAGATGAACACATATTCACAAAGGAAAAAATAGATGTCACACTCCAATAGTAATTCAGTCAGTGCACATCAGAATGAAATAGTTTTCCACCTCTCAAGTGACACAGCTCTGTTTATGAGGATGAAGAGCCAGTGATCACCAATCCCATGCCTAGGCTACTGGATAGTTTTTGTGAAGTATGGTTGATTTACAATGCTGTGTTAGTTTCCGGTGTACTCCTCCAACCTTCTTAGAGAGCAGTCTGGCAGTTCATAACAAGAGTCAAAAATATTCATATGCTTTAATCCACTAATTCAGCTTTGAAAAACTTTTAATAAGGAAGTATTTCAAAATGGCAGGGAAAAGTCAGTATGGATGAAAGTCACAGACATACTTTGATATGTATATATATATAAAATCTCAGCCAAAATATTCTTCCAACACTTCACATAGTAGAATATTATACAGTCATGAAAAAGTGTGTCCATGTATATATTTTATGACATGTCAAATTGTTATGCTTATGATAGGCTTGAGAATAAAATTAATATATAAAATGATTTTTAATATACAAACAATGCACTGTTCTGAAGGAATTATGTCTACAGGTAGAAGAATTTTTCTTATTTTATTTTTTATTCATTTTCAGAGTTGGAGTCTTTTGATTGTAGGTGACAAAATCAATCTCCAATGTGTTTAAACAAAACCAAAAAATGGGGATGCATGGGATTTATTGGTTCCATAAATGAAAACCTCAGGTCTGAGGTCTGGCTTCAGTCAAGGAGAGATACTGTAGCCCAGATGATGTCGAGGGCTGATTTTGTCCTGTCTTCATTCTGTGTCCAAGGATATCTCAGCATGCTGCTTCTAGGCACTCAGCATCCCAAATCACACATCCATCCAAGCCAAGAGAGGTCTCTTTTGGCAGCTTCCTCTCTTGATAGAGGAAGCTCATCATTCACATGGGCACCAGCATGTATCTCCTCACATAACAGTGACTTTTACTGTGTTATTTGCCAATTCTCAAATCATGTGTGAGACCAATAGAATGAGGGGTATTATTTGTCTTAAACCAACTGAGATCTACCTCTGGTGCTTCAGAAAGAGTGTGTCAATCAAGCTTAAATCACAGGACTAAAGATAGAAGGGAAGTTATTTATCCTAAAGCAAAATCTGGGTCCTCTTCTAAGACTGGGGACAGCTCCAGGACAGCAGTTCTGTCCACTACTGAGTACTTTCAAATTTTCATTAATGAGCAAATATTAAAGTTATGATCAGAAAAGATGATAAGTAAGAAGAAACTTGAGGAACGAGAATGGAAAGCTTTCCTGTTTCTTAAGAAATATTGAACCCACTAAGTTCTTGGAAGAAAAATGGAAATGTGTCAAGTTTGTATAAGTTCTGAAATGAATTAGAATTGATTTCACAGACCATGTAGGAGGCAGTGCTATACGGTTAGTGTGTCTTTGGGCTCTTTGAGTATTTCAGTTCTTTCACTTAATAGTTGTTTCATTTGGGGCAAATTGCATCATCTCCACATGGATCTATTTCCTCATCTGTAAAAGCGATATAATATTACCTTTCCCACAGGGTGATTGTGAGGATTTAGAAAAATAGATCTGTGCTGAAGCAATAGTAAGCATTTAAAGAATCTTAACTATTTTGATTACTTAATACATAATTAAAAAATTTATTATGCAGACTTTTTAAAAATGTATACTATTTAAATGGCCTATATGTGTTGTACAAGAGAGGAAGGCTTAATATACCTTCTATAATACATTTTTCTCAGCCTTAACTAATTTTCACATTTAATCACACACACACACCAAAAAGTTATTCCTTTCACAAGCATGAAGCCTTAACTGTGAAGAAAAGGATAATGAAAGAGAGTAGAGGAGGAAATGACATGCTTTCTCTACAAACTGATGGCTTAAAAACTAAGAAAAAAAACACCTTTTTAATACTTTGGTCACCATATTCATAGCTAATAATTAGGTAGAGTTTTTCACATGCCTGTGATTAATGTTCTCATTGTTTTCACAATTAGTAAATCATTGACTCATCACAATAAGCCTATAAATTGCTATTATTATCCCCCCATTATATGGGTGAGGAGATTGAAGCCCCTAGAGGTTAAGAAATTTGCAGAAGGCCCCACAGCTAGCATCAGAGCTGGGATCCAGATGCAGGAGTGTGGCTCCAGGAGGGGCTTGTAAACACTCCCTCTGCTCTCTCCTGCAGGTGCAAGCCAGCCTCCCACTATTACTGTAAATAACATGATGTGGTTTACTTAGTCTTGAAATTCACATTCTTTGGAGCTTTCTCTCTGAGGAAGCCATCAGGAGCAGCCAGGGACACTGAGACATGCTTCTGGACTATGACCAAGAAGATAGATGGAAGGAAAACAGTTTAAAAATGGGATCTTTAATGTGCATTCTTCAGTGGCCAGAAAAAAACCTGTCTAGTGAGGAACTGAAACCCTATCAGCCACGTGCAAATTATGCTTCACACCCCTGTTGCCCTTGGGTCCACACAGTCACAACTACAATGGATCAGGGACATGAATCTTGTGCAAATGCAGGGAGTATGAATACCTGCCATTTTAAGATCTCAAGGAGTATGAAAAGCATGTGAAGCTTTCATCAGCAGAGATCTGCTGTCACTTCCAGTGTTTCCCTCAGGACATGTCCACAACTTCAGTGGTCCTATTCTGAATGAAGACGACAGCTAGCACCTGCTGGCCCCTGAATCAGTGATAGGTTCTCCCTTTAAAGGAAGCATATCCCCTTCATGGGTTACAACTAGTTCATAACCTAAGTAATTCTATAGATGTAGAAGGGATATTTTCATTGGTTCTGCTATCACAGACTTGTCTCCAAAAGAACATGTCACCAGTTACTCCATTTTCACCCATTTAAAGATATACTTAACAGGCTTCCTTCTTTAGTGCAGTTTTAGGTTTACAGAAAAATTCACAGAAAGTGGAGTTCCCATATATTCCCTATGCCCTGCACACAGCTGCTCCTGCTGTCAGCATGTTACATTAGTGGATGCACTCATTCTTTTTGACATCCTTCATTCCTCCTACCCTAAAGATTAACGTGCCTGATATTCACGTCTTTTGTGGCATTTATGTGCGATTTACATCACTTCTCACGTTTATGTGAGGTTTAGAGCACATGCATGTTGTCTGTTTAAGCGTGGGTTGGGGCAAGTTTTCTGTGTAAAAATATGATCATTAGTGAGTCTCATGCTGCTGGGTTTTTGGGTTGTCAGGTCCTGTTCACCATTGCTTCAGTTATTGCGATCAATGTCTACGGACTCTCAGTGTTCATTGTATTTTCTGCAAAACTTCCCAAGAACCTGCATGGAAGAGACCCAATCCAGAAGTACCTGACTGTGCAGATGGGCCACGCCCATCACTGCTTCTCTCATCAGTTTTATCATCATTGTGACCCTGAAGGCAGTATATGAGAAAGTGGCAATCATGAGGACTGACTCTGGTAAGCTCCTACTGCAGCTGAGGTCATTTCTACACCACTTTTAGAACCAGGTCAAAACAGAAACTGTATCTTTTGGGCACTTCAATTCCAGTACATTACAGTCTTTAGAAAACGTCAAGTGTAAACGTATTTTCTCTAGCCTATATGAGAAGTGAATTAGCTCCGGCTTTGCATTAGTTAAAGGGACAAAGCAAGCATTAGAATGTCCAAGCTCTGTGTAAAGAGGTCAGTGCTGAATAGTATTTTCAATTACATTAGATCATGTACCCTATTGTTGAAAGTAAATAGTCTCTTTATTGCAAATAAGTGGAAGAGGGTCATGGTTCCAGTGGCAGATTTGCTCGTGTGTTACGGAGAGGACAAGTAATCACAGTGTTATGTGTCTTTCCCCGATGCTGTTCCTGTTAGTGTACCTCCATTCTCATCATCTATAGCTTCTATAATAAATGTTTCTTCTCTCTGGCTTTTATCCCAGCCAGCGGTAGCGGCCCAAGTGCTTCCCACAAGCTGCATGTGGCTGGGTCGTTCTCCCAGTGGTCTGCTCAGTAGTCATCTTCTGAAAACACTAAGACCAATTTAAATTCTAAACTAGGAGAATGACCTGTTTTATGTTCCCCAAATTCTTCTAGCAATTTCCCCGTGTTTTGTTTCTTTTCTTCAATAGTCCTACCTTCCTGCCGTTCAGGGAGACAAGAGAATATCATTTAGCAGGATGTTCAGAAGTAGTTTTCTATCAACTTACACATGACAGAGGACAGTTCTTGCCCATTGGATACTGTTGTGCTTACAAATTTTAAGGAACAGCTGACTATTTTTTTTTGCCTTGTGGGATATTGTGTTCATAGTGTGAGAAACTGTTACAACAGTGTGTACACTTGGAATTAACCTAGTAGCTATGTTAAGGAATTCAAAACAGCTTAAATGAAAACAGTGTGAATTGTGTGTGTGTGTGTGTATATATATATATATTTCCCATGTTAACTCATGTATCCGTGGCTTTGATTAGTCTCAAAGCTGTTCACAGCTTTAGAGACTTAACTTTTCTTTATTCTAGCTGCAGAGCTCCCAAGGACCAGAATGACTATGAGAACAACCTAGCCATGGAGGTGTTCTTGTTCCAGTTTGTCAACTACTACTCTTCGTGTTTCTACATCACATTCTTTAAGGGCAGATTTGTGACTTATCCGGGAGATCCGATGTATTGGCTGTGAAAATACAGAAATGAAGTGCTGTGAATACAGCTTTGTGTTCTGACAGTCTAACCTGGTTCAAGTTTTCCCCTAGTTGCTCAAAGAAGAGTGTCTTTACTGTCTGTTCCTTAGATTATTTTAGCCATAAAATAATGACTTTATTTCATGTTATAGCTATCTAAAATTTAAATGATATTTTCTTTCTAATATTCCAGTGTGACCCAGGTGGCTGTCTCCTTGAACTGATGACACAGCTGACAATAATCATGGGAGGACAGTCAATCTGTAATAACATACAAGAGGTGTTACTTCCGTGAATACTAAGTCATGTGATCTTGGGGTGAGAACGGCCCACCCACCCAAGTCATTTTCCTGCATGCCCATCTCTAAAACAGGGGAGACTCTGCTTATTAATGGTCTCCAGATAAGATGATCCATCCAACAGTGTAAACGTACCTGCTGTTTAATAATTATGCTTAAATACCTTCTTTTTATGTTTAACTTAAATCCCCAAGTGCTATAATTTCTGCTTATTAGCCCATCACTGGGGGCTGACTGATCAGAGCCCTTTGAGAGATGGCCCTTGTTGGGGCCGTGAACTAAGATGTCCCACAACTTCCCACAACTTTCTCCTCCTTTTATACATGCATTTAAAAATCCATAACAGGAATTTGTTGAGTGCCTAGTATGTGCTAGTCACTGTATTAAGTGTTGTACATATATGTGTGTGTGCATGTGTGTGTATAATTTAATCACCCAAACAATCCTTATTCTTATCTCCCTTTTGCAAATGAAGATCCTGTGGCTTAAAGAGGGTAAGTGATTTGCCCAAGCTCACATTGCCAATAAGAGACCACTGTGGGACTCAGATGTAAGACCCTATCTCTCTGAATCCATGTTCTTCTAAGAACAGAGGCTCTCTTGGGGTCCTAAGGCACAGGGTTACATAATGTTTTAAAAGACACTTGTCTAAAATAATAACTACAGAGGTTTTGACTTGCTGTTCTCTTCCTAAAAATGAGAAAAGCAGATATTAGCTAAGGTCACACTGTCCTTTAGATTTTCACATAAGCCCAATCCCATATCAAGGTGGACAGTCCAGTGTTATCTGCAATTTCTGCACAATTCAAGGAGCTTACTGTATTCACTTTCTGTTGCTGCTGTAACAAGTATCCCCAAGCATCATGGTAGTAGGAAGAAAAAAGGAAAAGTCTCCACTAAACAACACAAATTAAACCTCCTAGGGTTCTTGAATGCAGAAGCCTGCTGAAGTCAAGGTGTTGGCAGGGCTGTTTCTGAAGGCCTCAGGGGAACCTTTATCTTTGCCTCTCTGGCTTCCAGAGGCCACCTGTGTCTCTTGGCCTGTGACCTATTTTCTCTCTCTCAAGGTCAGCATGGTGTGCCTCTGACACTGATTCTGTGGTCATATCTCCTCTCCTCTCTCCCCTCTTCTGCCTCCCTATTCCTCCTTTAATGACCCCGGTGATTACACTGGGCCCACCTCTCTCTTAGAGTTGGCTGGTTAGCAACCTTAACTGCATCTGCAACCATAGTCCCCCTTTGCCAGGGACCCTGACCTCTTCATAAGTTCTGGGGATTAGGACATGGACATTTTTGGGGGGGACCATTTTTCTGCCTACCGTGCTAACCTTTTTAGGATAATGTTTGGCTTTCAGTTTCTGTTCTCACAAAACTGTTGATCTCTCTTCTGTCTTGCCTTCCAAACCAGCATTCTTCTCCTGGCCAACCTAACTGCAGAGCTCACCCCTCTCTGTGGTGTCCCCCAAAACCACTTACACAAGCAAGTGTTACTGATGTTTGGAGCATGGAGGAGAAACTCAAACAACTTGAATTTTGAAATAAAAAACATCCATCGTTTTAAAATCTTCCATGCCACTTTAAAAAATTTATTTTTTAACATACTTTTTTAATTTTTAAACTATTTTAAACTTTGTTACTTTTTTAAAACTTTACTTTTTTTCTTATCATCCTTCATTGTAAGCTCCAGAAACCTGCTATTCTGCCCACCACATCCAACTTCCCTTTCATTGTTTCTCCTCCCTTCCCTAAACCTTCCTTCACTCTCCCTCATTACCAAGTTTCTGTCCATTCTCATTATAGGGCAGTTAAATTATTTTTTGTTTCTTTCTTTCTGCTTTTGCAGAGTGAACACCTTTGGGTGTCAGTGTGTCCTTCCACATTTCTTCACAAGGGCTTCATCTTTCAGGTTCAGTATGGATTACTGGGGCCTGTCTCTAAACAAAGGCATTTCCCTTGTCCCCCAGCTCACCACACCCCTCAAAAAAAAGATTCTGATCTTTGCTGTGAAATGAATCTTTTTTTTCCCTACTGTGCAGTGCACAACTCTTACACTGAGCCCACAGTCAGATTTTTCCAGAGGAGTAAATGCAGCTCATGTGCAAATAATACTATTTTTCTCTGTGAAAAGAAATAGATCAGATAGAGGAAATACTAAACTCAGGTTACTCAAAAGCATTTCCTGAGGGAAATATGTTAATTATTTAACACTAAATTTTGTTGAATCTGGTTGTCAGTGAGCTATTTTAACCAATCAAGGAGAAGGATATATTTCCTAAATTGGTACTGAGAAATTCATGTGAAATGAAACTTGCTCACATGAACTAGTTTAAAGTAAAGGATGCATTATAGTGTCTGTGGTCTTTTTATTCTTTCCCTTAAGTAAGCACATTGTTGTAGGTTCCAGTGAGCTGAACTTTGCCTCTATGTATTTCTACTATGGGCTAAAATATTTAGGGAATATGTTTTGAATTATAATTCCCTTGTTTGAAAACCAGGAATGCGGAGTGGTAGCCAAGTTCAAGGGTGGCTTGTGTTTTCCTCACTGCCTCTTCTCTTTGTATAAGGTGCCAGTTTCTTTCTTACTTTTTCATATTAAATCCTAACATACCAAAGATCTATCAGTAATTCTTGCTATGCCAAAACTACACCCATCCTCAAAAATACATAGGAAGGGTAAAGAAAACTTATCAAAATTAGCGACTATTTTCATGCTATTTAAATATGTCCAAAGGAACATAATGAAATGAAATAACTCACCTGCCTACACCCCCCAATTCCATGTGGGGCTCTTGAGTAGGATTCTGGGAGCAAATGAAGAAGGACAGTGAAGCCATGATCCAGGCTCCCTCTGGGGTCTCCCCAGCACTTGGATCGGCACCTGGTATATAGTAGGTCTCAGTCCGACCCAGCTGAGTGACTGAGTGACTCACAGGCATCGAATGCATAACATCAGTGAATTAACAGCATTATTTGTAGGACTCAGAGAATAAGCTGAGAGCCCTGTGGCCTTCCCAGCCTCACATACTATTTTGATATTGGGATCATTTCTGGGAATGTTATTCTGTACTTGACAAAAGGCTAGTATGACTCCAGGGTTAAGCAACTTGCCCTGGAGAAATTTTAGGATAAAATATTAAGAAAAATAGTTAAATGCCCAAAATGGCATAGCATTGTCCTTTGGTGTTTAGATAATGTATGGCTGTAATTTTCTTACTTTATGTTTTCTTCATTTTCCACCGCGGGTATGCACTATTATATAATAAGAAAATCTCTCTTCTCCAGATATGATTTGGTTAGAGGATGAGGCAGAGACATATAATAAGAGAATCTTAAATACATGTGTCTGTAATTCACTCTTTAAATTCAGGAACAGGAAACTCAGGAATGAAATAGATTCAGAGAATCAAAGATACTTGTATTCAAGATTAGCAAGTGGGAGTGTCCTCAACAGAAATGGTGATTATCTATAATGCAGAAATTAAATGTGATAATGAAGGTACAAAGACAACATGAAGTAGAAAGTGTCACGTGGCAAGCACTGAGTAAAGGGCACTTTACTATGATTATGCTAATCTGTGGTCAATTCCCAAGCAAATGATTGTGTAACCCCTGCTAGAGGGAGAAAGCTTCCAGCCTTGGCTGGAGAAGGGGGAGGATCAAGTGCCTGTATTTTTTAAAATGTCTACAGGTGTTTCACATGTGCAAATTGATATCCCTGCACAAGAACCATAACCCAACAGAAAACCCAAAAGACCGAGGACAATGATGGGTAGATGACAGCCCAAGATTTTCTGCGACAGATGAGTGGTTCCACTCAGGAAGACTGAGAAAGAGGGTCAGAGTCTTAGCTAAGGACAAGCAAGTTGGGACTTCTAATATGACCTAATACCATCGGCGGGGGAGAGCAGTTCAGCACAAGAAGGGATTGCCAGATGAGTTAGCATGGAAGTTTCATCCTGGATCCAAACCGTGATGGATTTGGGTCCTGGAGGGTAAAAGCCCTGTTTCCGTGGGACATGGACCGGATTCCACAAGAGGCTGAGACAGGAATTATGAGGCAGAGAAAAATTCCCCCAAGAGACTCCCAAGTCTGGGTGCCAGGAAGGGTGATTGATGAGCGCGCTCCCAGTGCCACACGCACCGCAGGGCTCCAAGTGGCTGTGGAGTTGCATGCTCCCGGCTGAACCTCAGACCTGACTGCAGCACTCTGGGCTGCATCCTAGGGAGCAGCTTCAGCAGCAGGCTGTCCCCGTCATTCTCGTAGGTGCTGCAGTGACCCCCAACCCTGTGGTCACGGTGTCCCCAAACCAAGGGTCTAAGTGACTTCAGCTTTATTTACAGGTGGCCACAGCCAGTTAGCCTGTGCTGCTCAAAAGGAAGATCCCACATTTTGATGTGTTAGGGGGGTTGCTAATACCTAGCCTGCTCTGAATCGTTTCATCCTGACAGCAGCCGGGGCAGTGGAAGTTTCATCTTCCAATTTTATTTCAACTTTTTTTGTTGAAAGTATATTTGGTTTACAATATTGTGTTAATTCTTGGTGTACAGCATAGTGATTCAGTTATACATACATATATATATATATATATATATTCCTTGTCATATTATTTCTCACTATCGGCTATTAAAATTTTTTGAATGTAGTTCCCTGTGCTATAAAGTAGGACCTTGTTGTTTGATGCAAAAATTACTAAGCAAGGTATTTGCAGACTAAACCTAGCCATGTATATGACAGAGTTGAGTTTATCTCAGGATTTAAATGTGGTTTTGATTTACAGGATCTCTTTATCTACTTATCATAATTAAAGAGCCTGTGGACCACTTCTCAGAAAAATGTTTTAAAATCTTAAGATTTAGAGAATAAAGAAGGAAGATAATTATACTGAAAAGCAGATATCAAAATATAGAAATGGACATTTGTGATACAGTAATATCTGAATTATTGGAAGAACGTGTTGAATAAGAGAATCCAGTGGTGGGTCTACTAACCGCAAATTTCTGCCATAGCAGTGAGTGTAAATCATCTTCTGAGATCTGCAACAATTGCATTTTGAATGTAAATAAAGTTAAATAACAAATAAGCCATGAAGTGTGAATTCAGATTCAGGGGTATCTTCAGTCCATATCCCCACCCCTTCCCAGAGCTCCCTGCTCTTCCCCTAATGTCATTGAAAGCAGTGGGGAAAGTTTGTGAAGCGAAGGGCATGTTCCATTGCAAAGAAATCTCGTAGCAAACCTGGGAGCATGGCCAGAGAAAGGTTAACACTGAGATCAGAGGCAGTGGGAAACCTAGCATGGGCAGCTCTTTACAAGTCACATCACATACTCTGTGTGTGTCCGTGTGTGTGTGAATATAGACGTGTGTGCATGTACGGTGTATACACCTGCCTTTCGTGTGAAGCTGCCTCTCTGTCCAAATTTGAAATCCATCCAAACGTGCAGTGCAGTCAGCCGAAGCTTTGCCAGACGCTAAGTTGTCTGTTGTTGCTCTGTTTCTTCTCCTGAACTCCACGAGTAAGCCACGTGCCAGCTGTTGCTTTCAGGGACAACAGCTCTGTAGGCTACAGACCCATGCCTTGTTTCACTTCCAACCCCGATTTCATTTCAGGACAAATTGCCATTTGAAACAGGGGGAAGCATTCAGTTGGACCACAAGAATCTGAGTGAGGAAAAAAGATAACCTTAGAGACAGCTCTGTGGGACAGCATTCAGGAGGGGGCAGAGCACTGGGCTGTGAGTCAAGGCTGTGTTTCTTTTAAGCTCTGCACTGACTTTGAGGCGGCATGTCACTTCTCTGACCCTTGATTTGTTCAGCATAAATTAGGGCCTTGGACTTGTTTGATCCAAAGTTAGAGTATCACTTTTCTGCTCGGTGACCCTCCATGGCTCTCCAATTCCTTCAGAGGGAAAAATGCCCACATCCTCACTGTGGTCTCATAGGCTCCACCCCCAAAACCACCACTGATTTCCTGTTTGCTCTGGCCCACACCAGTCTCCATGCTGTCTGTCCAGCATGAGGGACCTCCAGGCCCATGATCACTGTTCTCTCTGCCCACCCCTTTGCCTCCTTCTTTACCTTATTCAAAGGTCACTGCACCATCCCCACTGCTCCCTAGCACAAATTCCTCGTCCTCATTTATTTTCCTCCACAGCACTTATCACCAGCTCACAGACCCTGTCTTTCTTTCACTTATTTTCTCTGACGATTTTCAGACTGGAAAGGCCATGGTGGATAATAGCAGAGAAATGGGGGAAAAAAAGACAAATGAGGGAAGGTATCTTCTAAAAGCTAAAATGCCCACCTGAAAAGGAGGTAGGAGATAAATTAGCAGTCATTACAGTTTTGGTAAACCCAGATACATAGTCAGGAATAGTTTTCACAATGTTTGGGGGTAGGGTGGCAGCAATAAAAAGAAATTTATCCTGAAAACAAGAAATTAAATTCTTGGGAAGATGATGTGTTCAGCTTGAACTGTCAGTAATACTTTTATCACCTTGGTCTGATAATATCCTGCTTTATAATTTAATCTGTTTGGCATCTGGGTCATGAATCTAATGGTGCCGCAGTTTCGGAAGCAGAAGAGACCACCCCACAATGGGAACGGTACTGCCATCTGCAGCCCATGGGCAAAATGGGGTTATTTTATGAATACCTTAAAATGAGTAAGTCATCAGTGGAGATTTCGGTGCTGTCAGTTATACTAGAGTATGTTTTGGGTCTCAGAAGCATCGGTTACTGAGCCAAACAATGACCATCATACCGAAACGGAGCCCGCTTTTCTCCATTAGAAGCAATTATGCAGTCAGGCTTTCAAATAGGGTGCCCCTGTGTATCTTTGTCAATATTTATGTTGTACAAAGCTGAAGATTTACTGCCAAGGAATGAAATGGAATATTCATGTAGCCCGTGTGGCACAGCTGTTGGTTGATATCCTTCTAAACAGGGTCATGTGAGCCCGCCAGCCAGTGCAGAAAGCCTGCAAGAGCATCCTGCGTCATGGCAGCAAGGTTCACAGGGTCACCCCTTACACATCTCACACCTGCCTTTCACATTGTTCCTTTTAACATTCTTCTGACCGATGGTTTCTGCCTGGTTCCTTGAGTGACCTCATGGCACATCACTGGCTTGAATTCAGGATGAACTTGCTGATCTCAAATATCGGTTAAGCACAGATCCCCTCCTTCTCCAATGTCTTTGCCCATTTCTGTGCATTTGCTTGGGCTCTGTTTCTCTTTGGTTGAGCTTGGTTTTGAGATCTCAGTTGCCTTTAAATGGTTGTATCTTAAAATAGATTTCCATAGGAAAAGCCATCTTTTCTATTATGCATGGGACACTTTTATCTACTAGAAATCTGATGATGTGCACGTTTTCTATCTGAGCCCTTTCAGCTCACCACTGCCTTGAATTAGTTTTTTTTAACCTTAGGAGACAGAAAAGGATTTTGGCCAATAGGCTTTGCATTTATTCATGAGGGTTCATGTCTGCAAAGGCACCCCTTTGTGCTTCCTGTTTATAAGTCTAGAGATAGAGGAAGGATTTTTTTTTCCTAAATCACATTCTATATATAAAATAATTGCTTTTAAATATATACATTATACATGGAATCGCATCTGGTTCCCTCAGTGAGTGAAAGGTCATCTTGTGGCATCTTCAGTCAGTGATGCTTTGTGGCCTGGGGTCTGATTTGAGTTACATTTTTGCTTTTGCTGTATTTCATGACCAGCTTCCATTAAAGGTGCAGCTGCAGTCCCTGGTGTAGAAGTTATGTTCGTTTATTTTGCTTATTTTCAAAGGGACTATAAGCCAATGACCTCTTATTCCAAAATGAGTCATAATTGTAAATATTTCTTATTGGAGCTATTATCAGCATTAATAATAACAACAACATTCTGGGGGCAGCATAGCATTTATTATTTTAACACACAAAGAAAAAGCCTTGGAAAAAAATTATTGTTCTAGTTAAGTCAAATAAAGGGAATTGAAAGGAAAAGTTGTAGGCTTTCGGGAGAAATTCATAGGATTTTCAGAACTTTATAGTCTCATTAAAATACCAATTAAATAATTCAGCCTCCCCCTACCCTGCAAAACAGGATGGAGTAACATCAATTCTAGAGAGATTTTTCAGATTTATTAGTTTTCCTATTATCTAAATAATCCCTAATGAATTAGAAAATTCAATCCATTTCTGAGAGTAGGCAGTCTGTTATTCTGTATTCAACGCTGGAATGAAACCTATTTTTTGTCCTTTTGGTTCATGGGAGAAAGAATTTCCAATTGCTTTTTGAATTATTTTTGTTCCTCTAAAATAATGTGCCTTTGGTGATGATCTCCTGACCTCAGTTTCCTCCTCCCAGTTTTCCCCATGATCATTAATGACACCCCACCTTCCTTTTTAGTTACACCTCTTAGCTGCTGAAGGGGAACAGCTTCTGAGAGGTGATCCTGGAGCCCTCCACCCGTGCTTCATTAGGCCTCGCACCCAGACACCAACCCTATTCTCCTTCGCCTGAATTACCTTTCTCTGCTTTTTTGCCTGGAAGATTCTTGCCAAGCCTTGGCAGGAACCCCTCCACTTTTTAGAGATTTTCTGCTCTCCTCTCTAGGCATGAATTGCACTTGATTCTTCTCTTGATGGTGTGTGATTGTGTCCGTGTCCATTGTGCTCCTCGGCTGGACTGATCCTGTTGGAGGCAGTAGTCAGGCTTTGCATCTTCCTGTCCATGTCCAGAGCACCACAGCCTGGACCCTGGTTCTCATAAGTGTTTAAGTGACTTGAGCTTGGAGTTTCAACACACTCATGTACAACTCTTAGATGAGTTGGTGGTAACATTGCCCTCAAGGCCCCCACAAGATTCTATATGGCATATGTTTTTTTCTGAGTGAAATTTCTCTTTTAGTTGTTTTAGTGAATTCCCTACCGTCCTTTGAGATTATTAGAGTAACCATGAGTTGTTAACCACAATAGCTCTCCCCCCACCAGCAAATGATCCTGCTGTCTGAGAACTCAGACATGGGACATAAGAGAAATAATCAATCATTCTTAAAATCTGGAAGCCATAGGATACCTTTTTGTACTTAGAGCACCCACAACACAAACACCAGTCTGTCAAGAATATGGTGATGCCTTCCCAGAGGGCAGGTGCCATAAGTGAAATGCAGTGAATGATGAAGTGAGACCTCTTTGTCTCTGTTACTGCCTCTTCCACCTGTGCTGTGTTAACTTGATCTTCCCTTCATATAATATGTTCTCCTTTTAATTTACTACAGTTAATATCAGTTGTTCTTCAACATCTCCTTGCACCCGCCCCCTTCATTCCTTCTCCAGTGTTATCCAATCCACACCTCTTCTGCGCTCTCCAGGACCAGGCCTGTCTCCCCCACGCCCTCACCTCTGCTCTGTCTGCCCACTACCTGCACTGAGATTTCCTTGTCTCTGCAGAATGAACTTTCCAAAATGGCAGCTGAGTAACTGGGGGGATTGTAGACTGCTCATCTCTTTACTCACTCATTCATTTATCCACCCAACAAACATTGAGCACCTGCTATGCCAAAAACTGTATAAACTGCTGGGGAGACCAAGACAGGTAAGACTTGGTGTCTGCACTCCCCAGGCCAGGTGAGGCATGGCGAGTAGTTGATGGATTACTAAGCAGGTGAACACAAATTGGACTTCGGAGACCTGGAGATATTTGAACTGAATTTTGAAAGATGAATGGAAATTAGTTCTCTAACATGTGGTAGAGAAAGTGGACACTTCATGCAGAGAGGTGGAGACATATAAGAGTACACGGGCATGAAGCCGCTTGGCCAGACTGAAGAACAAGTAGGGCTAGAACAAAGTATCCACAGGTGGGAATATCAGGTATACAAGGCCTCTGTCATGATGAGTATACTTTAGTTATCCTTAAAACACAGGTATAAATTGGAATATTTGTAAGCAAGAGAATTGCATAATGTTTATGTTAGAGAAGATCTGGTTATTCTGGCAGCAGAATGGAAGATACTATTTTGGGGGGAGGCCCATATTTGGGGGAAATGATACTTCAGGGGGCCACCACAGGTAACCATGACAACAAGTGTCACACGCGTGCAGAGAGGCCCTGGGCAGAGTGATAGTGACATGGGCGGCAGAAGTGGTAACTGCTATAGAGGTGACTGCATGGCGGCGGGGCACAGAGCTGCTGAGATGACTTTCCAGCGACCCATCCGGAGAGTGGGTCTGCAGGGGGAGTACAAGAGGAGAAGCTGGTTTTGAGGAGGTGGTTCTGTGTGTGGCATTTTGAGTGTGAAGTGTCTATGGGACATCTGAGGGGTGATGTCCATTTTTAAGCTGGATTCACCAGTCAGGATCTCAGAGGTGCTGTGGGTGAGGCCATGGGGGTGATTCAGTCCTCCCAGGCAGAGGATTGAAGATGAAGCCCTGGGGAAAATGGCCATGTACATGGCAAATGGGAGAACAGAAATCCACCAAGAGAAAAAAGAATAGCAGAGCAGTTGGGAGAAAACTAGTTGAAGCAACACAGGGAAGACTGTAACCTGGCTTAAGAGGGATTTGAACACTGACTAAAAGAAGCATAGTGAGAAAGGTGGGTGTGTGGGGCAAAAAAGCAAGAGTTAAAGCCCACCTTTAATTGCCAAGACTGGGGAAATGGAGGAGGAGAACTATACTTAGGTAGACTTTAAAAAACTGATCTGTGTATATCTGCCTGGGCTTTTTAATTTTATTTAAGTAAAACAAAAATCAATGGGAAAGAACATTCCACAGAGAGGAAAATATTTGTCCACAGCAAAAGCTACCTGGTAATCAAATAAACAGGGACTGAATACGCCCACTGGTTTGGAACTCACAGCCACCGATATTGCAACTCCTTCTCAGTGCCGTGGTGAGGGCCGTGGGGGATGCAGGGCTCTGAGCCCTGGAGGAGTTATCAGCGCATGTACTTCCCCAAGAAACTGGAATTTAAAGGGAAGAATAAAGTGTATAAAGTATCAGAGAGCAATACAGGGCCGTGAAAGAAGGTCAGGTGAGGGTTAGTTTTGTTTTACAGTGGGCTTTTCTGGCCTTGCTGTGTTGCTAGGCCTTTGTTGTTGTTGGTCTTTGTTCCAAAAGCTTTTTAGAAAGTTCTTCTCGCTTGAATATCTGAACAGATTAAATCATGTTGGGGTTTTTTTTCTGGTGTTCTAGTTTTTAATTAAAAAAAGCTATCTGGAATTTATTTTAATGTCAAAAGTGAGGACACTCTACCAGGACTTCCAATGATTTAGCTAATTACTCCAATAGTTTAATCCACTGATTTGAAGTGTCAGTTGTATAATATTACTGAAATCTCATAAATATCCACATCTGTTCTTGAAATGTATTCTATTTCATTCATAATCTCAGTGCACTATTTCTAAACTGTTTCCATGACCATAGATTAATACCTCCTAGAGTTGGTCCTAATTTATCCTTTTCCAGAAGGTCCCTAATATTACCAATTCAAACATCCCTCTTCATTTTTTACTTGTATATTTGTGTATTTTTCTGGAAGAACATTAGCATCACCTTTCAGCTTTTTTTCTTAAATCCATTTGGGATTATTAACTAAATTTGCATTCAGATTCTAAATTTATTTTGGAGAAAAAGTGTGCTATGTCTCCCAAATTTGAGTCTGTCCAATGAAGAGTATGGTGCATTCTACTGTTCATTCAATCATCTTTTTTTTTTTTTTTAACTCATTTATCAGAACCATCTTAACATTTTTCACTAATTTATTTCTAAGTAGTCTGTGCTTTTGTTTTCATTATAAATGATTTCTGGGATTTGAACTGGGTTGATTTCTAATAAAGTCTTAATTTCTAGCTTCTCTTGAATGAGAAAGAGATCTGACAGTGTGGGGCCCACTTTCCAATATGGTGATTGTGAGCAGTGCATTTCATTAGGATATCCACTTGCCAATTTGCCAGTAACTGCACCCACTTCACACATTTCTGTTACTTACCTGGCCCCTGTAGGCAGATGAGTTCATGTAGGGTTAGGTGGGTTATGGACACAGATACTGACATCACTGCTGCCACGCTGCTGACTTTGTGGCATCACTAACTCTGGTTCTTGCCTCTCTGACCTCCCTGAATATGACAGCTCCTTCTGGGCTATGGAGCTGCTTTATCTTTCCAACACTGTCTGCTTTTCTGCAACACAACCCTGCCTCTCAGGTCAGAAGCAAATGTCAGCTCCTCCTACCCATCCACCCCATCCACGGTCTTGCCGTTCCTGGCACGAGAAGTCCCTATCCCTTGACTGAGCAGTAACCCTAAAGGGACCATAAATTTGCCTCTCATCCACTGTCTTAGTTACATACCTGTGCTAGTTTACTTTAAAGGTCTGCCAGTTAGGAGGGGAGGGTCTAAAAGTCTTTTAGATCTCTGGCCTTATCATTTCTAACTGCTCCCCCACCCCATGGAACAGCTTAGCACAGGTCTCTGTTGCCCCATCTGTAACAACGCCGTGTAAATTACAGACAAAGAGAAAAGAACTTCCAAGCCACCACCATAATTTTCACTTCCTGTGACCACACAGACCATAGAAATATCAATATAAAAATTCCTGAAGAAGGATATTATGCTTATGAAGACACTTTAATTGCATACCTTTCTGTGACTTGTAACAACTTCATAGACTCTCTGGATGGGCTGCACTCACCTTCCCAGACTCAAGGGAGCTTGCTCACTTGCCTATTTGCAGCATATTTCCTCCAACATTCTCTATGCATAGCTTTCCCAAAGGTACATTTCTTATTTCTATTTAAATTGTTAGATACTTCCACAATATTCTTTTTTTAATCCTCAATTACAAATCATCTTCCAAGATTGTATTATTTCAACACTGAGAATGAATAATATGCTTCAAGATTCCCAAGTTTATTATCAGCAAATAACTATGGTTGGTTAAAGATTTTTAAGTATGTTATTTCTATTAAGTGTATATATGTGAAAGAAACAGGTTGTAATTAGTCTTCTTCCCAGAGATTTTATATTTGTCTTTTGATTGGATTCTTTCACTATTGAACATTGTTATTACCATGACCGTCTTTTCTCTTTGGGATTTTGTTCACCATATGCCTCCCTCTCTTTAAAGGAGTAAAGGAATATATGTTGTCCTTCCATCCATCCACCACTCCATGATGTGTGTCCATTCCTTCAACAGTTATTCAAATTAGATTCACCACCTTATTTGTGGCCTCTTTTCCACTGGCCCCACTGTTGGATCTGGGGAAAAATATATTGGAAATCAGAGTGGACATGTGGAAACTTGACTACCCAATAGAGATGCATGGTGCCAGAAAAAGGCCAGGACATCGGATCGTGGCTGCCCATCATGCAAGGAACAGCAATTCTGGCTGTGGTGGACCAATGTGAGTAAAAAGGCTTCACACGGTGAAGACCTTGAAAAGTCCAAAAATGCATTAGCGGTCCTTCCTAAGGAATCCAGTGTTGGGTATTGTTTAATATGAGAGGGAGATGCTAACACTATCATCGTTAAAAATAACATAGTTGTTGTAACTATAATTATTATTTTTAATATATTTTCTTTATAATTATTATTTGTGACTTACAAGGGCTCTTACAGAGGCAGTTGTTAAGAAGTGGGACCATTATACTGTTGCTGGAGTGTTAATTCAGTAGAAGCATGATAATAATATTAATAAGTACTCACTCTTTTGATCCTAACATGAATATAAAGGTTACCCAGCAGTGCTTGTATAATGGAGATACAAGTCTATTTGTTTAAGAGTTTGTAGAACCTAAAATAAGAGCAGTCATTCCACCGTATTTTACCATATAGTCCAGACTATCTGTTTAAAGTGGGAACTACCTGATGAGGCCATATAAACACTTTGTGCATCCCCAAACATTCATTACCTTCCTGGTCCCCTGGGGCAGAGGTCCTTCAAGGGGGTGGTCACATATCTCCTCCCCACCCCACTCTTGGCCTTTACTACACACTGTTGTTCATTAGCTAAGCATCCTCATGCCCTGAATGTGTCTGAGCTGTGAGGGAACAGAACTCAGCTGTTTACAAACTGTATTGACTATGACCAGTCTGAAGAATCTCTCTCCTTCCCTGCCTCCACTCCCACAGGGCAACTGGAGGCTCACAACCACAGATTCCCATGCCAGCCCATCAGGGAACCTCCTTCCCTAGAAATACCCTTACAACCAAGGCTGTTTCCTACCTTACTACACTGCCAATTTCACTCCCAGATTACAGTCCCCAACAAAAGGCTGTTGCAGTTTGAATTTCTTAATCAAGTCACACTGGTCCTGAGTCCCTGGCATTTTCCCATGAGCATTCATAGAAACAGAACAGGGCCTGGCAGTGGCTGTGGGCCAGGTTCCTGGGTTAGGGGACTTGCTGGGCACTTCAGCTTTTAGAGTCTGGCCCGAGCTCAGCTCCCAGCATGGCAGATTCCCATCTGCATGATTTCGGGCCAGGCTTCAACTGTTCACAGCTTCATTTTATCATCTGTAAACAGAGTAATTCCCTGCCGCATATTTTAAGACTGTTATGTACCACAAAGAGTGCTTAGGTAATTCAGTGAGTCAATGCATGGAAGTCACACAACCTGGTCCTCAGGGAATGTTAGTTATCTTCATTATGCACCATCGATAAAATTGGCTGCACAGACTTGGCCAGGTATCAAAGCTACAGGCACAAGAATTTGACAGTGTGTCACTGTCTGGATCATAGTCACAATTTTACACAGTAAAACAAGATTCCTGGGACCACTTAGCTGTCAGCCCACCTGACTCCCCACCCCAAGAACACTCACTTTATCTGATTTGCTTGCTACCCCTACTTTTTGGAGAAAGTTGGCAAATCACACACAGACAATGACTGCTAGATTATGTCCATTTCCATTCACTCAAATTGCCCCATTTTCAGTATCCACTGTGCTGCAAAACATAGACTAATGTTCAGAAATATGACAGCGAGGCCTTTCCAGTTCCACATTCAGAGAAGTATGAATCTGTCATGTTTAATATGTCATATGACACTAAGCAAGGCAGGAAAGTGGGCTCCCGTGCTTTAAGGAAATTTTTAGCAATGACATTTGTAACTAAAAGTGTTTTTGTTTGACCTTCAGCTAACCAGAAAATTCAATTGACTCCTATTACCCATTACTCAGGTGTCCTGGTTTGATTGTATTAAGCACTTTTTCCTCATCACCCTAGCATGGCTTTGCTCCATCAACACAGATGGATTGTCTCCAAGGCTGCTCCATGTGCATGGGCGTGTTTGTGTACAAACGTGCACCCACTGATTGGTGCCACTGATCCATTTCCAGTAGTTGTTCTGCCTTATAACTCAGGCATTGCTTTATTATACCCTAGAAAACTGCTTTAAGATCATTGATTGTACTGTAGACCATCCTCTTGCCCACATTAGGAAATGACATCTTCCAAGACACAGGTCCTGTGTGCTTGTATATATGTATAAGAAAGAATTAAACATGTATGTCATCCCCTCACATATTTAATTTGTGCCTTCCCAATCAAATGTGCATAGTAAAGGCTAACTTCCCATAACAGTAGAACTTTAAGGAAGTAAGAAGAAGAAATTAGCCACCAGGGAGAAGACAGGGCATCAAGCAGGAGTTTGGTATCAAATAATTTATTCTAAAGCTGCTCTGGCTCAATAAATAAGTGAAATTGACATTATTGTATCATGCTAGAGCATCTGCTATTGAAGGCTGATTTTAATTTACTTTGATATAAGTGGAAAATTGTGTTGGAACAGCATGGGAAATGAAGCACACTACATCTATCTGTACTCCCACAGTGTATTTCAGAGCTGCTCAGTTTTGACGAAAAGTATCTTGTCAGGAGACAATAGAATTGTTTTCCTTGTTGGAATTTTTGTAGCTTCCAGAAGCACATCTGCAGGTAATTATGTAAAAGTCTAGAGTTGAATTAAATAACAGGAAATTTTAGCCTATTGAAATGTAGGAGAAGTGAAATATTTTTGCTTACCACCACCACCAACACCATCACCACCACCACCACAACCACCAGGCAAGCACGTGTACACCCAGAGAGATTTCACATCAGAGGAAATGACAAAGCTGGTTCTGTTACCGAGGCCAAACTTGTTCTGCTCACTGCCCAACAGTGATAAATAAATAAATCAGGAGATGAGGTTTTGGGGCAAGGAATAGTAACTTTATTCAGAAAGCTGGCAGACCAAGAAGATGGGGGCAAGTGTCCTGGAGAACCATCTTGCCCATCAGAATTCAGGCTCCTTTTAAACTAAAAAGGAGAGGGGGTGTGGTTGATTGTGCAAACTTCTTGCTGCAGGCATTCTTTGTTCTTGTAGCCATCCATGTGGGTCAGGCTATGGTGTCCCTGTAAATCTCCAACAAAAAAACGGTTATTCTCTAATTTGCAACTTGCCATCTCTGCCTAAGTGCAGAAGTGCTAACATCCTTAAATGTCAGAGCCCCGAGAATAGGCTTTCCTGTAGGTTTTAGGCTAAAGGCAACGTTGTTTTACAAAAGATGCAGAGCCAGCAAGATTAAGCCTGGAAAATAGGGCACAGTGCTTCAAAGTAAAGGAACAGATCCAATATGGCGTCAGATTCGTTCTCCTCTATTACAGTTCTATTTGGGGTAATTTTGCAATAGAAAATCCCTTAGTTGTTTTTCTTGATTTGCCTGAGATCTTGTTTGTTGGCTTGTGGTCTCATGGTGTCTAAACTGTATGTTAAGATGAATACTATTAAAAACATATGGTGCAGAAAACATATCTGTTCTGCTTCAAAAAATGACTGAAACATTTAGCTTTGTTTATTCCCATAGAATTTGGTTTGAATCTATTTTCGACTTTCTTCTTCCTTCAAATCAGTTTTTTACTGGAGGGTTTAAAGCCCAAATTAAAGAATTTTGGAGAAAGCTCATGTAATTCATAAAAGCTTTATATCCGAATTTAAGATTGACCCATATTTATACTTTTAATCAATGAACATGTTAAATTTTGTTAGTTGATCACTTATGACATTTTTAACTTTGTCCATGTAATCTTTTGGAAGTTGAGAGGCTTAGACACTTGATCTAACAAAACAGGTATCATTACTTGACTCTGTGAATGGAAGAATCCCTGTATAGTTTCCTGCTAATGCATTTTATTAAAAATAATAAAGAATTCTTGCTATCTAATAAAGCAACTGACAGAAGCAATACTGAGTGTTTAAAATAAATCAGATTGTGGGTTCAATTATCTAAACAAGTGAAGATAGTATAGGGAAAAATTATGAATTTGAAGGAAAATATATTTTATGCAATTAATATTCTATTTTTAAGAAGCAAATGATAAAAAAATCAAATTTTTAATCATTTATCTACAAAGGAGTTATATAAAGCCAACTTATCTTCATAAGTGTTACATATACAAAAGGGCTATCTAAATCTACATTATTAAAGAATAAATTATACCAAATTGATCTCCAAGGTTGATTGATTTTCATGATATTTCTAATTTTTCATAATATAACTTTCATATAACATATCCAAGTAGTTCTTGAGTTATCCACAGTACCCTAGTCTACAGTTATTCTTACTGTACTTAAAAAATGTAATAGGCAAGGATCAAGCCCTTGCTTTTGAAATGCCACTGGACTTCTGGATATTCCCTTAAGTTAAAGACCAAAAGCAAAGTAACTATTCTACTTTAAAGCAGTTGCTCAAAGATTTTAAGACATTCACTATCTATATTCAGTTTACAGGAAAGAATTAAGTTTTCTGAATCTTAAAAAAAAATCTACTGCTGAAATTGAAATTCTGGCTTGTCTGTTGACCATAAATAAAAAGGCTCTAAATTAAAGCTCCCTTTACTGTTTTTTTCCCAGCATAGGCCATGATCATTGCTTTCACATCAGACACGATCTCCTGTCTGGTGTATTGCTGGTCATTCTTTGTACCACCATAGGGGGACCACCTGCATGACAACATGGAGGGACAAAACAACAACAAACTCTGCAGGTTCAGCATCATGGACTTCAAAGCAGAAGCAAGGAAAATCCATACATTAGGCTTAGTAACCATACCTCATGCAGGTAAGTTCTGTTTACAGGTGTTTAAAAATGCATTTCATCTTTAGTAAGACATTTATTGTAATATAATTCTGTTTGATATCACAGTTGCAAGAGGGTTTTTTTTTTTCTAGTTTTCTTTTCAGATAAACTTTAAAAAGGAAAAGATATAAAAGTTAATACAGACTAGGGTTAGAAACTTCAAACCAAACCATAAAGCAACATTTAAAAATGAGAGTTTCAAGTGAGTACAGGGAGATGGATCCAGGAGAAAACTCTTTTTTTTCCTCTATTTTATATTTTAGTGTTTTATTTTGTATTAAAAAAGTTTCTTTTTTTTTCTTTTTCTCTTTTTAAATTTTTTTTTTACTGAGTAATAGTCATTTTACAGTGTTGTGTGAAATTCCAGTTTAGAACACAAGTTTCAGTTATACATGAACATACATATATTCATTGTCACTTTTTTTCACTGTGCAGGAGAAAACTCTCATATGTTAGAAATGAAGAAACTCTTAAGAGTTCCAAAAAGTAAGATGATTCAATTATTATGAGAAATGTGTTATTTAAGCACACCCTGATGATCCTGAATGATGACAAACTAGCACAGTCACTTAACAAAGCAACACAAAGACAAACAATGTAACCTGGTAACCACTAGTTTGTTCTCTATAAGTCTGTTTCTTTTGTTATATTCACTAGTTTATAATTTGTTGTATTTTTTAGATTCCACGTATAAGTTATATCATACAGTATATGTCTTTCTATGTCTGCCTCATTTCACCAAGCATAATACCCTGCAAGTCCATCCATGTTGTTGTAAATGGCAAATTTTCATTTTTTATGGCTGATTAGTATTCCATTGTATGTATGTGTGTGTGTATATATGTATCTATATATATACCAAGGATCAAATGGTATTTCCATTTTTAGCTTTTTGAGGAACCTCCATACTGTTTTCTACAATGGCTACACCAA
Organism: Camelus bactrianus; assembly: GCF_048773025.1. Classification (NCBI taxonomy): domain Eukaryota; kingdom Metazoa; phylum Chordata; class Mammalia; order Artiodactyla; family Camelidae; genus Camelus; species Camelus bactrianus. The sequence continues at coordinate 12,252,883 of NC_133574.1, forward strand.
TTTACATTCTCACCAACAGCGTATGAGGGATTACTTTTCTCCATATCCCTGCCAACATTTGTTATTTGGGTTCATTTAGATGACCATTCTGACAGGTGAAAGGTGATGCCTCATTGTGGGTTTGATTTGCATTTCTCTGATTATTAGTGGTGGTGAGCATCTTTTCATGTGCTTGTTGGCCATCTGTATGTCTTATTTGGCAAAATGTCTATTCAGGTCTCCTGCCTATTTTTCAATTGAGTTGTTATACAAATATAATTTATAATGATATATGTAACAAACATAAAAGCTCCTAAATATATGAAGCAAACATTGACAAAATTGCAGGGAGAAGTAGACAGCTCTACAATAATAGTAGGAGACATCAATAACACACTTTCAATAATAGGTAGAACAACAAGACAGAAGGTCAATAAGGAAATAGGTGGCTTGAACAACATTATAGATCAGTTGAATCTAAGAGATATATATATAGAAAACTTCACTTCACAAAACAACAAAACACATTGTTCACTAATACATATGGAATATTCTCCAGGTTACACTATATGTCAGGCCACAAAAATGTCTCAATAAATTTAAAAAGATTGAAATCGTACAAATAATCTTTTAAATCAAAATGGAATGAAACTAGATATCAGTAGCAGAAAAAAACTGGGAAGATCCACTAATGTGAGGAATTAACACCCTTAAACAACCCATGGGTCAGACAAGGAACCATAAGAAAATTTAGGAAAACTGAGTCAAATGAAAATGAAAACTTAGCATACAGAAATTAGGGATTCTGCAAAAGTAGTACTAAGAAGGAAATTTATACCTGCAAATGCTTAGATTAAAAAAAGAACAATTCCCAAATCAACAATTTACAACTTAAAAACTAAAAAAGAACAAACTAAATGCAAAACTAGTGGCAGAAATTTAATAATAAGGATTAAAGCAGAGATACTCAAAATGAGAATAGAAAAGCTACAGAGAAAAATCAATAAAACCAAGAGTTGCTTTATTGAAAACATAAACAAAATTGACAAACTTTTTGCTAGGTTGACTTTGGAAAAATGAAACAGACTCAAATAACTAAAATCATAAATGAAAGAAGGGATATTACAATAAATTTTACAGAAATAAAAAGTATTATAAAAGCATTATGAAAAATTGTACACCAAAAATTTGGATATCTCAGATGAAACGGACAAATTCCTAGAATCACAAAACCTACCAAGACTGAACCATAAAGAAATAGAAAATCTAAACATCCAAAACTATTTAGGAGATTGAATCAATCATCAAAAAACTTCCAACAAATAAAAGCTCAGGGCCAGAAGACTTCACTTGTGAAGTCTACCAAACATTTACAGAGGAATTAACACTAATTCTCACCCAAACTCTTCCAAAAATTTGAAGAGGATGGAGCATTTCCAGACTCATTTTATGCTGTCAGCATTACACTGATACCAAATCCTGACAAGGACACTATAAAAATTGCAGACCAATATCCCTGATGAAAATTCTCAAGAAAATATCAGCAGACAATTTAACAGCACGTTTGTAAGTATTATACACTGTGACCAAGTGGAATTTATTCCTGGAATGCAAGAATGGTTCAACATACAAATATTAATCAATTTAATATACCACAGTAGCAGAATAAAGATGAAGGGAACCCATGATCATCTCAATTTATGCAGAAAGAGCATTTGACAAAATTTAACACCTTTTAATTATGTAAACCCTTAACAAACTAGGAATAAAAGATACCTACCTCAACATAATAAATGATACATATGAAAAGCCCACAGCTAATATACTCAATGGTGAGGCTGAGGGCTTTCCCTCTAAGAAAGCTTAATAAAGAGACTAAATTCTTCACAAGGAAATTCACAAAATACCATTAAATAGAATATTATTCAAGATTCTTTATATCGTCTTTATAGACCAAAAATAAAAAACATACCCCAAAGCAAGAAACTTACACCAGGAACATAATGATAAGAGTCCCTGGTTGAGGACAGCAATGAACAGGAGACTAGAGTAGACAGGCGACTAGATTGTATAGTAGGAAATATTTAGAACCATTACATAAAATTTATATTAGTCAATAGACACATAAGTCAATGGAACAGAATAGAAAACCCAGAAATAGCCCCCACCCAAGAACAGGAAACTGATTTTTGACAAAGATACAAAAAGCAACTTTTGAAAAGTCTTTTCAACCAAAGGTACTGGGACAATTGGATATGCATAGAAAAAAATGAACCTTGACCTAAGTCTTACACCTTATGTAAAAATAACTCAAAATGAATCATAGAACTTCATGTAAAACATAAATATATCTAGAAACACATACTCTGATTTCTCAGCATGTTTCCTAGAGAAAGTTTCAAATTAAGGCAGTTTGTGCTGGAAAGTTGATTTGGAGTGATTGCTCCCCTTATGTACATAGGTAAGCCTGTCATCCTAACAAAGAAAGTCTGTTTCCAACAAGGTAGTTGAAGGACAGCTTCCAACACATTCAGATCCCAGATTGGAACATGTGGAGAAGCATTCATTCAGCTAGCCAGAATAGGCATGGTATATCTAGAAACAATTACCCTGAAATAAAAATCAAGTTCTGTAGAGATGGTTTGAAGCTAAAGGAGGTTTGAGCTGGAAAACCGAGTTAGATAGAGTGCCTCTCATTATGTATTTAGGAAGGCCTGTCAACATAACACAACAAATTTTTTTCCCAACATGATAGGTGAATAACAGCTTGCACACACATTTGGATCAAAAAATGGAACATGTGGGAAAGCCTTCATTCAGCTAGACTGAAAGTGAGGGGTACAAGTATAAACAATGTGAATTCTCAGCAAGTTTCCAAGAGCTGGTTTCAAGGGAGAGGAAGTTTGTGCTGAAAAACCAAGATGGAGTGAGTGTCTCCCCTTATATATATAGGTAGGCCAGTGTCACTAACCCATAAACTAGGTGTTACCAACAGGGTAATTGAAGGATGGCTTCCACAGACAATCAGATCCCAGAATGGAACATGTGTAGAACCGATCATTCATCTAGCACAAAGGACAAGGGTACATCTAGAAACACTTACCCTGATTTCTCAGCATGTTTCCTAAAGACAGTTTCAAGGTAATGGCAGTTTGTGCTTGAAAACCGTGTTGGAGCGAGTGACTCCACTTTTATATACAGGTAGGCCAGTGCACCTAACCCAGAAACTCTGTGTTCTCAACAAGGTAGGTGAAGGACAGCTTCCACACACATTAGGATCCCATAATGGAACATATGCAGGAGCATTCTGTAATCTAGCAGAAAGGGCAAAAGTACATTGAGAACACTTGCCTTGATTTCTCAGCATGTTTCCTAGAGCAGGTTCCAAGGAAAAGGCAGTATGCCCTGGAAAACAGAGCTGGAATATGTCCTGCCATATATATATATATATAGGCGTGTGTCCACAACCTAGGAACAGTGTGTTCCAAACAAGGTAGTTGAAGGACGGTTTCTAAACACATTCAGATCCCAGAATGGAACATATGCTGAAGAGTTTATTCATCTAGCACAAAGGCCAAGGATATATCTACAAACAATTATCCTGATTTCTCAGCATGTTTCCTATTGATGGTTTCAATGTAAAGGCAGTTTGTGCTCAAAAACCATGTTGGAGCAAGTGAATCTGCTTATATATATATATAGGCAGGCAAGTGCCCCTAACCCAGAAACTCTGTGTTCCCAACAAGGTTGTTGAAGGATGGCTTCCACACACATTTGGATACCAGAATGGAACATGTGGAAACGTTCATTCATCTAGCACAAAGGACAAGTGTACATCTACAAACACTTACCCTGAATTCTCATCATGTTTCCTCAAGCCGTTTCAAGGTAAAGGCAGATTGCTCTGGAAAACAAAGTTGGAGCATGTGCCTCCCATTATATATAAAGGTAGGACTGACCCCCTAACCCAGAAACTCTGTTTTCCCAACATGGTAGTTACATGACAGCATCCACACACATTGGGATGTCGGAATGCAACATGTTGAGATGTGTTCATTTATCTAACACAAAGGAAAAGGGTTCATCTAGAAACACATACCCTGGTTTCTCTGCATGTTTCCTCCAGCCGGTTTCAAAGTAAAGGCTGTTTGCTTTGGATAACAGTTGGAGAGAGTGCCTCCCTTATATGTACAGGTGGGCCAGTGCAACTAACCGAGAAACCTTGTGTTCATAAAAATGTAGTTGAAGGATGGCTTCCACACGCAGATGAATCTCAGAATGTTACATGTGAAGAAGCGTTCATTCACGTAGCACAAAAGAAAAGGGTACATCTAGAAGCAATTACCCTCATTTCTCAGCATGTTTCCTGAAGCTGGTTTCAAAGTAAAGCCAGTTTGCTCTGTAAAGCCGAGTTGGAGCAAGTGACTCCCCTTTGATATATAGGCAGGCCAGCGCCACTAACCGAGAAATTCTGTGCTCAGAACAAGGTATGTGAATGAAGGATTCGACACACATTTGGATACCAGAATGAATCATGTAGGGAAGCGTTCATTCACCGAGCACAAAAGGCAAGATTACATCTAGAAACACTTACCCTTTCTCATCATGTTCCTTGAGCTGGTTTCAAGGTAAAGGCAGTTTGTGCTGGAATACCGAGTTGGAGTGTGTTCTTCACTTATATATAAAGTTTGGCTAGTTCCACTAACCCAGAAACTATTTTCACAAAAGTGTAGGTGAAAGACTGCTTCTACACACTTTCAGATCCCAGAATGGAACAAGTGGAGAAGCGTTCATTCTTGCAGCAGAAAGGGCGTGGACATATCTAGAAACACCCTGAATTCTCATCATGGTTCCTAGAGAGGGTTTCAAAGTAAACGCAATTTTGCTGGAAAACTAAGTTGGAGAGAGTCACTCCCCTTTTTACATACAGAGGTAGGCCAGTGCCTCTAAACCAGAAACTCTGTGTTCTGAACAAGGTAGGTGAAGGTTGCCTTACACACACACACATTCGGATGCTAGAATGGAACATGTGGAGAAGCATTCTTTCAGCTTGCACAAAGGGCAAATGTACATCTAGAAACAAGTACCTTGACTTCTCAGCATGCTTCCTAGACTGGGTTTCAAGGTAAAGGCAGTTTGCTCTGGAAAACCAAGTTAGAGTGAGTGCCTCCCCTTCTATAAATAGGTAGGCCAATGCAACTAACCGAAAAACACTGCATTCAGAATAAAGTAGGTGAAAGGCTGTTTCCAAACACAGTCTGATCCCAGAACTAAAGATGTGCAGAAGTGTTCATTCATCAAGCAGAAAGTGCAAGAGTACCTCTAGGAACACCTACCCTTATTTTTCAGCATGATTTCTAGGGATGGTTTCAATGTAAACACAGTTTGTGCTGGAAAACTGAGTTGGAGTGATTCACTCCACTTTTATTACAGGTAGACCATTACCCCTAACCCAGAAACCCTTTTTTCCCAACAAGGTAGGTGAAGGGTGGCTTACACATACATTTGGATCCCAGAATGTGACAGGTGGTGAAGCTTTCATTGAGCTAGCACAAAGGGCAAGAGTACTTCTGAAAATACTAACCATGATTTCTCAGCATATTTCCTAGAGCAGGTTTCAAGGTAAAGGCTTTTGCACTGGAAAACCAAGTTGGAGTGATTGTCTCCCCTTACATATATAGGTAGGCCAGTGTCACTAACCGAAAAACTGTGAGCTACAAACAACACAGGTGAAGAATGACTTCCACACACATTTGGATCCCAAAATGGAACATTAGTTGAATCGTACATTCATCTAGCACAAAGGGAAATGGTACATCTAGAAAGAGTTACCCTGATTTCTCAGCATGCTTTCTACAGTCAGTTTCAAGGTACAGGCAGTTTGCAATGGAAAACTGAGTTGGAATAAGTACCTACCACAATATACATAGGTTGGCCAGTGCCCCTAACCGAGAACCTCTGTGTTCCCAACAAGCTAGGTAAAGGACAGCTTCCACACACATTCAGTTCCCAGAATGGAACATGTGGAAAAGCATTCATTCATCTAGCACAAAGGGCAAGTGTACATCTGGAAACACTTACCCTCATTTCTAAGCATGTTGCCTAGAGTAGGTTTCAAGGTAAAGGCAGTTTGCACTGGAAAACTGAGTTGGAGTATGTGCCTCCCCTAAAATATATAGGGAAGCCAGTGCCCCTAAACCAGAAACTCTGTGTTTGGATCAAGGTATGTGAATCACGGTTTCTGCACACATTAGGATCACAGAAGCATTCTTTCATTCTAGTAGAGTGGGCAAGGTTACCCTTGGAAATACTTTGCCTGATTTCTCAGCATGTTTCATCAAGACAGTTTCAAGGTAGAGGTTGTTTGCGCTGGAAAATTGAGTTGGAGTGAGTGCCTCCTCATATATATAAGTAGCCTAGTGCCCTTAATACAGAAACTCTGTGTTCTGAACAAGGTATGTGAGGAGGGCTTGCACACACATACGAATGTCAGAATGGAAAATGTGGAGAAACATTCATTTATCTAGCACAGAGAGCAAGTGTACATCTAGAAACAATTACCCTGATTTCTCAGCATGTTTCCTATAGTCAGTTTCAAGGTAAAGGCAGTTTGTGCTAATAAATGACTTGGAGTGAGGCTCTCCCCTAATATATATAGGTAGGCCAGTGACTCTAACCCAGTAACTCTGTGTTCACAACAAGGTTTGTGAAGGTTGGCTTACGCACACATTCGGATCCAAGAATGGAACATGACGAGAAGCATTCTCTAACGTAGCTAAAAATGGAAAGATATATCTTGAAATACATACCCTGCTTCTCGGAATGGTTCCTTGAGCCGGTTTCAAAGTAAAGGCAGTTTGTGCTGGTAAGTCGTGTTGGATCGAGAGCCTTCCCTTATATATACAGTTTGGTCAGTGCCCCTATCCCAGAAACTCCATGTTAACAACAAGGTAGGTGAAGGACTGCTTCCACACAGATTAGAAACTCAAAATGGAACATGTGAAGAAGCGTTCATTCATCTAGCACAAGGGGCAGGTGTACATCTAGAAACCCATATCCTGATTGCTCAGCATGTTTCCTGGAGCAGGTTTCAAGAGAAAGGAAATTTGTGCTGGAAAACCGTGTTGGAGAGAGTGCATACTCATAGGTATGTAAGTAGAGTTTTTCCCCAACCACAGACAGTCTGTGTTCCCAACAAGCTAGGTGAAGTATGGCTTCCAAACACATTCGGATCCTAGAATGGATCATGTGAAGAGGTGTTCATTTGTCTAGCATACAGGGCATAGGTATAACTAGAAATACTTACTATGATTTCTCAGCATTTTGCCCAGTGACATTTCCAAGGGAAAGGCAGTTTGTGCTGGAAAACAGAGAAGGAATGAGTGACTCCAAACAGATATGTAAGTAGTGTAGTTCCCCTAACGCAGAAACTCAGTGTTCCCAACAAGCAAGTCATAGATGGCATTCACACACATTCAGATTCCAGAGTGGAGCATGTGGAGATGCGTTCATTCATCTATCGTATAGGTAATGGTTATATCTAGAAACACATACTCTGATTTCTCAATATGTTTCATAGAGCCGATATCAAAGGAATGCCCATTTGTGCTGGAAAACTGACTTCGGTCCAGTGCCTGCCCACATATATGTAAATGGCTTTGCTCTCCTTACCCAGAAACTCTGGGTTCCCAACAGGCTAGTTGAAGGATTGCTTCAAAACATGTTGGGAACTAACATTGGAGTATGTGGGTATGAGTTAATTCAACTAGCATACATGGCATGGGTATATCTAGAAACACTTATCAGATTTCTCAGCATCTTTCCTAGAGCCGTTTTCAAGGGAAAGGCAATTTTCACAGGAAAACCGAGTTGGAGTATGTGCCTTCATATAGATTTGTAAGAAGAGTAAATCCCTGAACACAGAAATCTGTTTTCCCAAAATTCCAGATGAAGGACGTCTTCCACAAACATTCAGATCCCAGAATGAACCATGTGGAAATGCCTTCATTCATCCAGCATACAGGGCATGAGTCCACATAGAAACACTCTCTGAATTCTCAGCGTTTATCCTAAAGCCGGTATTAATGGAAAGACAGTTTGCGCTGAAAAAACGAGTTGCAGCGTGTTCCTACCCATAAATATGTAAGTAGTGTAATTCCCCTAAGACAGAAACTCCATGTCCCCAACAAGCTAGGTGAAGGATGGCTTCCACATACATTCGGATCCCAGAGTGTAGTATGTGGAGAGACACTCCTTCATCTAGCATACAGGGCATGAATATGTCTAGAAACACTTACTCTGATATCTCTGCAAGTTTCATACAGCCAGTTTCAAGCAAAATGTATTTTGTGCTGTAAAACACAGTTGGAGCCAGTTCCTTCCCATAGATATGTAGGTAGATTACATCCCCTAGAACAGAAACTGTGATCCCAGCAATCTAGGTGAAGGATGGCTTCCACACACATTCTGATCCCAGAATGTAGTATGTGGAGAGGCGTTCATTCATCTAGCATACAGGGCATGGGTACATCTAGAGACACTCAGCATGTTCCCTAGAGCTGGGTTCAGGGGAAATGCAGTTTGCACTGGAAAACTGAGTTGTAGCGGGTGCCTCCACATAGGTATGTAAGTAGCACAGTTCCCCTAATACAGAATCTCTGTGTTACCAACAAGCTAGGTGAAGGACAGCTTCCAAATACATAGGGATCTAAGAATGGAATATGTGGGGAGGCATTCATTCAACTAGCATACATCACATGGATATATCTAGAAACACTTACTCTCATTTCTAAGCATCTTTCGTAGAGCCGTTTTCAAGGGAAAGGTGGTTTGCAATGGAAAACTGAGTGGAGTGAGTGCCTTTCCATACTAATATAAGTAGTGTAGATATCCTAACCAATAAACTATATGTTACCAACAATCTAGGTAAAGAACTACTACCACACACTTTCGAATCACAGAATGGAGCATGTGGAAAGGCATTCATTTATGTAGCATTCAAAGTATGAATATATCTAGAAACACTTACTCTGATTTACCAGCATGATTCCTAAACCCGATTTCAAAGGAAAGGCATTTTGCACTGGAAAACTGATGTGGAGCCAGTGCCTCCCCATAGGTATGAATATAGCTGAGTTCTCCTAACACAGAAATTCTGTATTCCCAACAAGCTCAGTGAAGGAAGTCTTCCACAGCCATACAGATCCCAGAATGGAGCACGGCAAGATCAATTCATTCATCTAGCATACAGGTCATGGGGACATGTAGGAACACTTACTCTGACCGTTCATCATGTTTCCTAAAACAGGTTTCAAGGGAAAGGCTGTTTGCATTCAAAAACCTGGTTGGATCAAGTGCATGCCCATAAGTATATAAGTAGCCTAGTTCCCATAACACAGAATGTATATGTTCATAACAAGCTAGGTGAAAGACAGCTTCCACACACATTCGGATCCCAAAATGGAGCATGTGGAGAAACGTTCATTCATCTAGTATACAGGGCATGGGTACATCTAGAAACACTGATTTCTCAGCATGTTTCCAAGAGCCGGGTTCAAAGGAAAGGAAGTTTGCCCTGGGAAAGCGAGTTGGAGTAATTTTCTCCCCATTGATATGTAAGCAGAGTAGATCCCCTAACACAGGAACTTAGAGTTCTCAATAATTTAGATGAAGAACAGCTGCCACACATATTCAGATCCCAGAATGGAGCATGTAGAGAGGCGTTCATTCATCTATCATACATTTAATTGTTATATCTAGAAACACATACTCTGATAACTCAAGATGCTTCTTAGGGCCGATGTCAAAGTAAAGGCCGTTTGCCCTGGAAAACTGAGTTTGAACGAGTTCCTGCCCACAGATATGTAAGTGGCATTGTTACCCTAACACAGAAACTCTGTGTTCCCAACAAGTTATGTGAAGGATTGTTTCCAAACATATTGAAATCTAAGAATAGAGGATGTGGGGAGGCATTCATTCAAATAGCATACATGGCATGGTTATATATAGAAACACTCTGATTTCTATGCATCTGTCCTAGAGCCGGTTCGAAGGGAAAGACACTTTGTGCTGGAATACCGAGCTGAAGCAACTGCCTCCCTATAGGTATGTAAGTAGCGTAGTACCCCTAACACAGAAACTCTGTGTTACCAACAAGTTAGGTGAAGGATGGCTTCCACACACATTCAGATCAGATCGCAGAAGAGAGCATGTGGAGAGACCTTCATTCATCTAGGATACAGGTCATGGGTACAAGTAGGAACAATTACCTTGAAATCTCAGCATGTTTCCTTGTGCTGGGTTAAGAGAAAGACAGTTTGCGCTGGGAAAAATAGTTGCGGGGTGCCTACACAATGGTATGTAAGTAGCGTAGTTCCCCTAACCCAGAATCTATGTTTTCCCAACAAGCTAGGTGAAGGATGGCTTCTTCAAATACTCGGATACCATAATGGAGCATGTGGAGAGGTGTTCATTCATCCAGTGTATAGGGAATGTGTACATCTAGGAACACTTACTATGACTTCTCAGCATGTTCCCTAGTGTCAGTTTAAAGGGAAAAGCATTTTGTGCTGGAACACCAAGTTGGGGCGAGTGAATACCCATAGGTATGCAAGTAGTGTAGATCCCCTAGCCCAGAAACTCTGTGTTACCAACAATCTAGGTGGAGGACAGCATCCACACACATTCAGATCACACAATGGAGCATGTGGAGATGTGTTCTTACATCTAGCATACAGGGCATGGGCACATCCAGAAACCCTTACTGTGATTTCTCAGCATGTTTCCTGGAGCCGGTTTCAAGGGAAAGGCAATTTTCATTGGAAAACCAAGCTGGAGTGAGTGCATGCCCATAGGTGTGTATGTAGCATAGATGCCCTAGCCCAGTAACTCTGTGTTCCCAACAAGCTAGGTGAAAGATGGTGTCCACACACTTTCAGATCCCAGAATGGAGCATGTGGACAGGCGTTCATTAATCTAACCTACAGGAAATGGTTATCTCTAAAACACATACTCTGATTTCTCAGCATGTTTCCTAGAGCCGTTTTCAAGTTTAAGGCAGTTTGTGAAGGAATACTGAGTTAGAGTGAGTGCCTCCCTATATATATGTAAGTAGTTCAGTCCCCTAACACAGAAACTCTCTATTCCCTACAAGACAGGTGAAGAATGGCTTCTACACACATTCGGATTGCAGAAAGAAACATGCAGAGAGGCATTCACTCATTAAGCATACATTTCTTGGGTATACCTAGAAACATATACACTGATTTCTCCGCATGTTTCCTAGTGCCTTTCTTAAAGGACAGGCAGTTTGCCCTGGAAAACTGAGTTCGAGCAAGTGCTTCCCCATAGATATTTAGGTAGCATTTTTCCTGTAACACAGAAAATCTTTCTTCTCAAAAAGCTAGGTGAACTATGGCTTCCAAACACATTTGGGTCCCATTACGGAGCATGTGGAAATGCGTTCTTACATCTAGCATACAGGGCACGAGTATTTCTAGAAACAATTACACTGATTTCTCCGCATGTTTCCTAGGCCCGATTTCCAAGAAAGGAGTTTTATGCTGGAAAACAGACTTGGTGTCAGTGCCTCATCATTGATAGGAATGTAGCTTAGTTCTCCTAACACAGAAACTCTGTGTTCCCAACAAGCTAGGTGAAGGAGGTCTTACACATTCATACGCATCCCAGAATGGAGCATGGGGAGAGCCATTGAATCATCTAGCATAAACAGCATGGGTACATGTAGAATCACTTACAATGAATTTTCAGTATGTTTTCTAGAACATGTTATAAGGGAAAAGCACTTTGGCTGTAAAACTGGGATTGGTCAGTGCATGCCTATAGATATATAAGTAGCATAGTTTTCATAACCGGAATCTCCATGTTGCCAACAAGCTAAGAGAAGGATGGCTTCCACAAACATGCAGATTCTAAAATGAAGCATGTGGAGAGGCATTGTTTCATCTAGCTTACAGATGCATATAGATGCAGCAAAGCCTACTTCTTCCATTCTCAGTTCTGAATGTGTGTGGAAGCCTTTCTTCAAATACTTGTTGGGAACACAGTTTCTCCTTCAGGGATATAACACTACTTCCATATCTATTGGGAGGCACTCTCTCCAACTCGGTTTTCTAATGCAAAATGCATTTCCTTGCAAACTGGCTCTTGGTAACATGTGGAGAAATCAAAGTAAGTGTTGTGAGATGTACCCAGCCCCTGATGCTAGATGCAGCAACGCCTCTATCCTTGTTCCATTCTCAGATCTGAATGTGTGAGGAAGCCATCCTTGACCTTCCTTGTTGGGAACACAGAGTTTCTGCTTGCGGGGAAGTACACTACTTCCATGTGTATTGGGAGATACATGCTCTAACTGCTTTTACAGCAGAAACTGCCTTTTCTTGCAAGCCAGCTCTATGAAACATGCTGAGAGATCACAGTCAGTGTTTCTAGATGTCCCCCAGCCCTTAATTCTAGATGCAGCAATGCCACTCTCCCTGTTCCATTCTCAGATATGAATGTTTGTTGCAGCTGTCCTTCAACTAGCTTGTTGGGAACACAGACTTACTGTTTGAGAGGAAACACGCTAATTACATATCTATTGGGAGGCTTTCACTCCAACTCGGCTTTCCATTGCAAAATGCCTTATGTTGCCAACATGTTCTAGGAAAAATTTTGAGAGATCACAGTCATTCTTACTTGGTGTCACTCAGCCCTTAATGCTGGGTGCAACAACGCCTCTGTCCTTGTTCCATTCCCAAATCTGAATGTGTATGGAAGCAGCCCTTCACCTACCTTGTTGGGAACATAGACATTCTGCTTGAGGTGAACTGCACTATTTACATATATATGGGGAGGCACTCGCTCCAACTCGGTTTTCCAGTGAAAACTGTCTTTCCTTGTAAACTGGCACTAGGAAACATGCTGAGAAATGACAGTCATTCTTTCTACATGTCCCACAGCCCTTGATGCTTGATGCAGCAATGCCTCTCTCCTTGTTCCATTCTCAGATCTGAATGTGTATGGAAGCTATCCTTCATTTACCTTGTTGAGAACACAGAGTTTCTGCTTAAGGGGAACTATGTGACTTACATATCTCTTGGTAGGCACTCGCTCATACTCAGATCCCCCATGCAAGTGGCCTTTCCTTGCAAAGGGGATCTAGGAATCATGCTGATATATCTGAGTCAATGTTTCTAGATGTCCCCCAATCCTTGATCTAGATGCAGCAACGCCTCTCGCCTTGTTCCATTCTCAGATCTGAATGTGTTGGAAGCCTTCCTTCACCTTCCTTGTTGGGAACACAGATTTTCAGTTTGCAGGAAACTATGTGACTTACATAGCTATTCAAAGGGACTCACTCCTACCTGGTTTTCCAGCGCCAAATACTTTCCTTGCAATCCAGATCCAGGATACATGCTGAGAGTCAAAGTCAGTGTTTCTTGCTGTCCTCCAGCCCTTGATGTTAAATGCAGAAACACCTCTCTCCTTATTCCATTCTCAGGTTTGAGTGTGTGAGGAAGCCTTCCTTCAGCTACCTTGTAGGGAACAAAAGTTTCTGCTTGAGGGAAAATATGTGACTTAAATATCTATGGGGAAGCCATCACTGGAAATCGATTTTCAGTCCAAACTACCTTTCCTTGTAAACTGGCTCTAAGAAACATGCTGATATATCAGAGTCAGTGTTTCTAGATGTCCCGCAGCCCTCGATGCTAGATGCAGCAACGCCTCTCTCATTGTTCCATTCTCAGATCTTAATGTGTGAGGAAGCCGTCCTTGACCTTCCTTGTTGAGAACACAAAGTTTCTGCTTGACACTACTACCATATTGATTGGGAGAGACTTGCTCCAACTGGCTTTCCATTGGAAATTACTTTTTCTTGCAAACCGGCTCCAGGAAACATGCTGAGAAATCACAGTCAGTGTTTCTATATGTTCCCCACCACATGATGTTAGATGCAGTAATGCCTGTCTCCTTGTTCGGGTCTCAGATTTGAATGTAAGTGGAAGCCATCTTCACTAACTTGTCGGGAACACAGAGTTTCTGCTTGAGGGGAACTATGTGACTTACATATCTAGGGGGAGGCCCTCATTCCAACTCTCTTTTCCAGTGGAAACTGCCTTTCCTTGCAAAACGACTCTAGGAAACATGCTGGTATATCAAAGACAGTGTTTCTAGAAGTTCCCCAACCTTGATGCTCGATGCAGCAAAACCTCTCTCCTTGTTCCATTCTCAGATCTGAATGTGTGTGGAAGCACTCCTTCAAATAAATTGTTGGAACACAGAGTTTCTGCTTGAGGGGAACTATGTGACTTAAATCTCTATGGGCAAGCCCTTGCTGCAACTTGATTTTCCAGTGCAAAGAACCTTTCCTTGCAAACCAGCTCTAAGAAACATGCTGAGAGATCACAGTAAGTGTTTCTAGATGTCCTGCAACCTTCGATGCTAGATGTAGCATACCTCTCTTCTTATTCAATTTTCAGATCTAAATGTGTTTAGAAGCCATCCTACAAATACCTTGTTGGGAATACAGACATTCTGCTTGAGGTGAACTATACTACTTACATATCAATTGGGAGGCACTCGCTCCTACTCAGTTTTCCCACGCAAACAGCCTTTCCCTGCAAACCGACTCTATGAAACATGCTGAGATAACACAGTCAGTGTTTTTAGATGTCCCCAGGCATTGATGCTATATGCAGCAACACCACTTGCCTTATTAGATTCTCAGATCAGAATGTGTGTGGAAGCCATCTTTCACTTCTTTGTGGCGAACACTGAGTTTCTTCTTGAGGGGAGCAATGCTATTTATATCTCTATGGGGAGGAGCTCACTCCAACATTCTTTTCCAGTGTGAAATGCCCTTCCTTGCAAACTGGCTCTAGGAAACATGCTGAGAAATCACAGACTGTATTTCTACATGTCCCCCAGCCCATGATGCTAGATGCAGCAACGCCACTCTCCTTGTTCCATCTCAGATCTGAATGTGTGTGGAAGCTTTCCTTCACCTACCTTGTTGGGAACACTTAGTTTCTGCTTCAGGGGAACTACACGACTTACATTTCTAGGGGTAGGCCCTCGCTCCAACATGCTTTTCCCATGGAAACTGCCTTTCCTTGCAAACCGGCTCTATGAAACATGCTGAGAGGTCGCAGTCTGTGTTTCTAGATGTTCCCCAGCCCTTGATGCTAGATGCAGCAGAGCCACTCTCCTTGTTCCATTCTCAGATCTGAATGTGTGTGGAAGCCGTCCTTCCCTTAAGTTGCTGTGAACACTGAGTTTCTGCTTGAGGGGAACTATGCTAGTTACATATGTGTGGGGAGGCACTTGATCAAATTCGCTTTTCTAGCTTATATTGCCTTTTCTTGGAACCCAGCATTAGGAAACAAATTGAGAAATCACAATCAGTGATTCTGGATATCCCCTAGCCCTTGATTCTACATGGAGTAACGCCTCTCTCCTTGTTCAATTCTGAGATCTGAATGTGTGTGAAAGCTGTCATTCACCTACCTTGTTGGGAATATAAACTTTCTTTTTGAGGTGAACCACACTACTTTCATATCTATGGGGAGTCACTCGCTCCAACTCAGTTTTCCATTGCAAACTGCCTTTCCTTGAAAATCAGGTGTAGGGAACATGCTGAGAAATTACAGTGTTTCTAGATGTCTCCCAGCCCTTGATTCTAGATGCAGCAATACCTCTCTCCTTGTTTCATTTTCAGCTCTGAATGTGATTGGAAGCTGTCCTTTACCTACCTTGTTGGGAACAGCGAGTTTCTGCTTGAGGGGTACTATGCAACTTACAAATCTATTGGAAGATACTCGCTCCAACTCGGCTTTACTTTGCAAATTGCCTTTCCTTGCAAACAGGATCTAGGAAAAGTGCTGAGCATTCACAGTCATTGTTTCTTGGTGTCACCCAGCACTTAATGCTACATGCAGCATTGCCTCTCTCATTGTTCTATATTCAGATCAGAATGTGTGTGGAAGTTGTGCTTCCCCAACCTTGTTGGGAACACAGATTCTACTTGAGGTAATCTATGCTACTTACATATCAAAGGGGAGGCACTCTCTCCAACACCGTTTTCAAGCAAACTGCCTTTCCTTGCAAGCCTGCTCTAGGAAACATGCTGAGATATCATAGTCAGTGTTTCTAAAGGTCCCCCAGCCCTTGCTAGATGCAGCAACGTCTCTCCCCTTGTTTCATTCTCAGATCTGAATGTATGTGGAAGCCGTCCTTCACCTACCTTGTTGGGAACACATAGTTTCTGCTTAAGGGGAAATGCGCTACTTATATATCCATGGGTAGTCACTTGTTCCAACTCAGTTTTCCAGTGCAAACGGCCTTTCCTTGCAAACCGGCTGTAGGAAACATGCTGAGAAATCACAGTCAGTGTTTCTAGATGTCCCCTAGCCCTTGAACCAAGATGCAGCAATGCCTGTCTCCTTGTTCCATTCTCAGAACTCAATGTGTGTGGAAGCTGTTATTCAACTACCTTGTTGGGAGCAGTGAGTGTCTGCTTGAAGGGAACTAGGCTACTTACATATCTATGGAGAGGCAATCACTCCAAATCGTTTTTCCAGTGGAAACTGCCTTTCCTTCCAAACCAGCTCTAGTAAACATGATGAGAAATCAGTGAGTGTTTCCTGATGTCCCGCAGCCCTTGATGCTGGGTGGAGAAACACCTCTCTCCTTTTTTAATTCTCAGATCAGAATGTGTGTTGAAGCAGTCCTTCACCTACCTTCTTGGGAACACAGAGTTTCTGCTTGAGGGGAACTATGCTAGTTACATATCCATGGGGAGGCCCATACTCCAACTCGGTTTTCCAGTGCAAACTGCCTTTCCTTACAATCCAGCTCTAGGAAACATGCTGAGAAATCACAGTATGTGTGTCCAGATATTCCCCAGCCATTGATACTACATGCAGCAACGCCTCTCTTCTTGTTCCATTCTCAGATCTGAATATGTGTGGAAATCGTCCTTATCCTACCTTGTTGGGAACACATAACTTATGCTTGAGAGGAACAAAGCAACTTACATTTCTACGGGAAGCAGCTCCTCCTACTCATTTTCCCAGCACAAACTGCCTTTCCTTGCAAAGTGACTCTAGGAAACATCTGAGAAATCACAGTCAGTGTTTATAGATGATGCCCAGCCCTTGATGCTAGGTGCAGCAATGCCTCTGTTCTTGTTCCATTCTCAGATCTGAATGTGTGTGGAAGCCATCCTTCACCTACCTTGTTTGGAAAACCGAGTTTTTGATGAGGGGGTACTATGCTACTTACATATCTATGGGGAGGCACTCCACCTCGGCTTTCCAGTGCACACTGACTTTACTTGGAAACCGGCTGAAGGAAACATTTTATTAAATCAGTGTCATTGTTTCTACTTGTAGCCAGGTCCTTTATGCTGGATGAATATGCCATTCTCCACATGCTCATATCTGAGATCTCAATGTGTGTGGAAGCTGTCCTTCAGGTTGTTTATTGTTAACACAGTGTTCCTGGGTTAACTGAACTACACTACATAAATATCTGTGAGTAGGCACTTGCTGGTACTCAATTTTCCAGCGCAAACTGCCTTTCCCTGCAAACCGACTCTAGGAAACATGAGGGATCAGAGTAAGTATTACTAGATGTACACATGCCCTTTATGATAGAAGAAAGAACGACTCTCCACATGCTCCATTTTGGCATCTGAATGTGTGTGGAAGCCGTCCTTCAACTAATTTGTTGGGAACATGGGTGTTCTGAGTTACGGGAATTATGCTACTTACCTATCTATTGGGAGGCACTCACTCCAACTAGGTTTTCTAATGCAAATGGCCTATCCCTTGAAACAGCTCTAGGAAATATGCTGAGAAATCAGACTAAGTGTTTCTATATATACCCATGCCTTTTATGCTAGATGAAAGAACGGCATTCCAAATGCTCCATTCTGGGATCCAAATGAGTGTGGAAGCCTTCCTTCATATAGCTTGTTGGGAACAGAGTTGTTCTGTGTTCTGGGAACTGCACAACTTAAATATCTATGGGGAGGCATTTACTTCAACTCATATATCCAGAGCAAACAGCCATTCCCTTTAAAAAGGCTCTAGGAAACATGCTGAGAAATCACAGTAAGTTTTTCTAGATGTAACCATGCTCTTTATGCTAGATGAAATAGCGCCTCTCCACATGCTCCATTTGGGATCTGAATGTGTGTGGAAGCTGCTCTCAAAAGTTTGTTGGTCACACAGGTGTTCTGTGTTAAAGGAGTTATGCTACTTTCCTATTTATGGGGAGTGACTTGCTCCAACTAGTTTTTACTGTACAAGCTTCCTTTCCCTTGAAAACGGCCCTAGGAAACATGCTGAGAAATCAGAGTACGTGTTTCTAGATATACCCATGCTCTTTATGCTAGTTGAGAGAATGGCTATCCCCATGCTCCATTCTGGAATCCTAATGTGTGTGGAAGTCGTCCTTCATCCAGCTTTTTGGGAATACCAGGTTTTTATGTTAGGGGAAGAATTCTACTTAATTATCTATGGGGAGGCACTAGCTCCAATACTGTTTTCCATCGCAAACTGCCTTTCTGTTGAAACCGACTCTAGGAAACATGGTGAAATATCAGAGAATTTGTTTCTAGATGTACCCAAGCTCTTTATAGTAGATGAAAGAATGCCTCTCCACATTCTCCATTCTGTGATCTAAATCTGCGTGGATGTCCTGCTAAATTAGTTTGTTTGGAACACATGTGTTTTGTTTTATGGTAACTACACTACTTACCTATCTATGAGGAGTCACTTGCTCCAAGATGGTTTTCCAGGCAAACTGCCTTTCCCGTGAAACCAACTGTAGAAAAGATGCTGAGAAATAAGTGTAAGTATTTCTAGATGTAACCATGCCCTTTATGCTAGATGAAAGAAAGCCTCTCCATTTGCTCCATACTGGGATCCAAATGTGTGTGGAAGCCGCCCTTCAACTAGCTTGTTGGAAACACAGGTGTTCTGTGTTAGGGGAACTAAGCTACTTACATTTCTATTGGGAGACACTCGCTTGAACTCGGTTTTGAATTGCAAACTGCCTTTCCCTTGAGACCGGCTGTGAGAAACATGCTGAGAAATCAGAGTAAGTGTTCGTAGATATACCCATGACCTTTATGCTAGATGAAAGAATGCTTCTCCACATCTCCATTCTGGGATATGAATATGTGTGGAAGCCTTCCTTCAAATATTTTGTTGGGAACACAGTGTTTTGAAGTTTGCCGAACTACGCTACTTACATATGTATGTCGTGGCAATCACTCCAACTTGGTTTTGAAGAGCAACCTGCCTTTCCTTTAAAACTGGTTCTAGGAAACAGGTTGAGAATTCAGAGTGTTTATAGCTGTACAGATGCCCTTTGTGCTAGATGAAAGAATGCCAGTCCACGAGTTCCATATTTGGTTTGGAATATGTGTGCAAGCCATCCTTCATATAGCTTGTTCTTAACACATAGCTTCTGTGTTAAAGTAACTACATTACATTAGTACATATGGGGATGCAGGAGCTCCAACTATGTTTTCCAGCACAAACTGCTGTTCCATTGAACCCAGCTCTAGGAAACATGCTGAGAAATCTGAGTATTTGTGTTAGATGTACCCAAGCCCTTTGTGCAAGATGAATGAACACTTCTCCACAAGTTCTATTCTGGGATCCAAATGTGGGTGTAAGGCCTCCTTCACCTAGCTTGTTATGAAGACAGAGTTCCTGCGTTCTGGGAACTACTCTACTTACAAACCTATATAGAGGCACTTGCTCCAACTCTGTTTTCCAGGCAAACTGCCTTTCCCTCGAAACCTGTTCTAGGAAACATGCTGAGAAATCAAAGTGTATCTAGATGTATACATTCCCTTTCTGCTAGATGAATTAACACCTCACCACATGTTCCATTCTGGAATATGAATGTCTGTGGAAGCCGTCCATCAACTATCTGGCTGGGAACACAGAGATTCTGAGTTAGGAGAACTACACAAGTTACATACATATGGGGAGGCAATAGCTCCAACTCGGTTTTCCAGGGAAAACAGCCTTTCCCTTGAAACCGGCTCCAGAAAACATGCTGAGAATTCAGAGTAAGTGTTTCTAAATGTACACATGCCTTTCGGCTAGATGAATGAACACTTCTCCACATGTTCCATTCTGGGAACCGAATGTTGGGAAGACTTCCTTAATCTAGCTTGGTGGAAAACCATAGTTACTGTATTAAAGGAACAATGTTACTTAGAGACCAATTGGGAGGCACTCACTCCTACACAGTTTTCCGGATCAAAATTCCTTTCCCTTGAAACCAGCTCAAGGAAACTTGCTGGGAAATCAGAGTAATGGTTTTTAAATCTAATCATGCCCTTTATGCTACATGAATGAACGCCTCTCCACATGTTCCTATCTGGGATCCGAGTGTGTGTGGAAGATGTCCTTCAATTAACTTGTTGGGAACACATATTTTCTGTGTTAGTGGAGCTTTACAACTTACAAGCATATGGGGAATCACACATTCCAACTTGCTTTTCCAGAGTAAACTGCCTTTCCTTTTAACACGGCTCTGGGAAACATGCTGAGAAATCAGGGTAATTGTTTCTAGACTTACCCATGCCCTTTGAGCTAGACGAAAGAACTCTTCTCCACACGTTCCATTCTGGGTATCTGAATATGTGTGGAAGATATCTTTAACCAAGTTTGATGGGAACACATTGTTTCTGTGTTGGAGGAACTCGCTACCTACAGATTGATGGGAGGCACTCGCTCCAAAACTGTTTTCCTGCACAAACTACCTTTGTCTTGAAACAGGCCCTATGAAACATGCTAAGAATTCAGAGTCATTGTTTCTAAATGTACCAATCCTCTAAATGCTAGATGAACTTAATGCCTCTCTACATGTTTCATTCTGAGATCCAAATGTGTATGTAAGCTATTCTTCAACTAGTTTGTTGGGAACACAGAGTTTCTGTGTTAGGGGAATACTCTATTTACAAATCCATATGGAGGCACTCAGTCCAACTCGGTTTTCCAGTGCTATCTTCTTTCCCTTGAAACTGCTTCTAGGAAATATGTGGAGAATTAAGACTAACTGTATCTTTAGATACCTATGCCCTTTATGCTAGAAGAAAGAACGAATCTCCAAATGCTCCATTCTGGGATCCTAATGTGTGTGAAAGCCATCCTTCATCTAGCTTGCTTTGAACACAGGGTTTCTGTGGCATGAGAACTACACTACTTACATATCCATGGGGAGACACTTGCTTCTAATCAGTTTTCTGGAGCAAACTGCCTTTCCTTTGAAACAGGCTGTTGGAAACATGCTGAGAAACCAGAAAATTTATTGCTAGATGTACCCATACTCTTTATGCTAAGTGAAAGAACTCCTCTCCACATGCTTCATTGTGGGATCCGAATGTGTGTGGAAGTCGGCCTTAAACTAGCTTGTTTGGAACACAGGAATTCTGTGTTAGGGGAACTATGCAACTTACCTATCTTTCGGGAGGCAATTGCTCCAAATTGGATTTCCAGTGCAAAGTGACTTTCCCTTGAAACCAACTCTAGGAAACATGCTGAGAAAGCAGAGTAAGTGTTCATATAAGACATCCTTCCCCTAGCTAGTGGGTAACACAGGGTTTTGAGGTTAGCAGAACAATGCTACTTACATATCTTTGGGGAAGCACTGTCTCCAGCTCGGTTTTCCAGCACAAACTGCCTGTCCCTTGAAACCTCCTCTAGGAAACATGCTGAGAAAACAGAGTAAGTGTTTCTAGATGTACCCATGCCCTTTATGTTAGGTGAAAGAACTCCTCCCTACATGCTCCACTCTGGGATCCGAATGTGTCTGGAAGTCTTCCTTCAAATAGCTTGTTGGGAAAACAGGTGTTCTGTGTTAGAGGAACTATGCAACTGACCTATCTGGAGGCACTCGCTCCAAATCTGTTTTTCAGTGCGAACTGCCTTTCTCTTAAAATTGGCTCTAGGAAACATGCTGAGTTATCAGGTAAGTGTTTCTAGATGTACCTATGCCCTTTATGCTAGATGAAAGAGTGCCTCTCCACATGCTCCATATAGGGATCCGAATGTGTGTGGAAGCCGTCCTTCAAATAATTTGTTGGGAGAAGATGGTTTCTGGGTTAGCCAAAGTAATCTACATACGTATCTATGGGGTGGCAGCGGCTCCAAGTCTGTTTAACAGTTCAAACTGCCTTTACCTTGAAACCGGCTCTAGGAAACATGTTAAGAAAAGAGAGTAAGTTTTTGTTGATGTAACCTTACCTTTTACGCTAAATGAAAGAACTCCTCTCCACATGCTCCATTCTGGGATGTGAATGTGTGGATGGTGTCCTTCACCTAGCTTTAATGAATCACAGTGTTTCTGTGTTAGGAGAACTACACTACTTACATATCTATGAGGAGGCAATCGCTCCAACACTGTTTTCCAGCAAAAACTCCTTTCCTTTGATATCAGATCTAGCAAACATGCTGAGAAATCAGAGTAAGTGTTTTTTAGATGTACCAATGCCGATTCTGCTAGAAGAAAGAATGCATCTCCAAATGCTCCATTCTGGGATCCGAATGTGTGTGAAGCCGTCCTTCAACTAGCTTGTTGGTAACACATTGTTACTGTGTTAGGGGAACAACACTACTTACATATCTATTGGTAGTCACAGGTTCCAACTCGGTTTTCCAGTGCAAACAGACTTTCCCTTTAAACCGGCTCTAGGCAACATGCTTAGAAATCTGAGTAAGTGTTTCTAGATGTAAAATTTCCATTTCTGGTAAATGAAAGAATGCCTTTCCACATACTCCATTCTGGGATGTGAATGTGTGAGAAAGCCATCCTTTACCGAGCTTGATGGGAACACTGGATTTCTGTGTTAAGGGAATTATGCTACCTACATATCTAAGGGGAGACACTCGCTCTAACACAATTTTTACAGGGCAAAGCCCCTTGCCCTTGAAACCAGCTCTAGGAAACATGCTGAGAAATCAGAATAATTGTTTCTAGATATATCAATGCAGGGACAGGGATGTTCCTCAGCCTTCCCTGAGCCCACCTGTGGAGCACCAACCCAGGCGGAGAGCACAGCAGCAGAAAGCAGCAAAGCGACTGGCACCAGGAGAAGGAGGGTGGCCCCTGACTTTTGGGCAGGAATGCAGCCCCTGACCACAGTGCTGGGAAGGGCAGTGACCCACCCTTCTACCGGGCCAGTCTGCAAAATCTGACTGTGGCATTGGGAGGGACAGTGATATGCCCACCCATAGCAAAGGAGAGCTGCACCTGACTCAGTGTTGGGAGGAGGCACAATCTGCTTGCTGACAGGCACTGGGAGCAGCACAGACAAGGGTGCCAATGGAGGGCCTCTGGAAACAGCAAGCTGAGCTTCCAAAACAGGATAAAGACAGAAAGA
This sequence comes from Camelus bactrianus, assembly GCF_048773025.1. Lineage (NCBI taxonomy): Eukaryota > Metazoa > Chordata > Mammalia > Artiodactyla > Camelidae > Camelus > Camelus bactrianus. The sequence goes on from NC_133574.1 coordinate 12,276,272, forward strand.
TCTCACATCAAAAGCACACAGTCTACAGGAGAACACTGAGCCCCTCCTGTTTTGTTTTTTAAATCTGTTTTTACCTGTTCTATTTTCTATCACCCTTTTAATTTTTACTTCTTAATTCATTTTTATTTCTCTTGGCTTTGGTGTCCTGTTATTGATTACACACAGGCTTCAGATACATCTTTTCCATTTTTCTCTTTTTTAAAGGTTTTTAAATGACATCTCAACCCAATTGCTATTCTGCTTCAACTTCCTGTTCTATCATTCATTATACACTCTTTTCAAACCTTTTTTCTTCATTCTTTTAAAATTCTTTCTCTCTTTTTTTCTAAGTCTTATTCCTACATAGGCATTAGATAGATAAACTCCTTAAGAACCACAATAGATAACTGATACTCCATATAACACAGTGCCAGAGAGGCATGAGCATGATGAAGAAGCAGAGAAAACATCCCCAATTAAAAGACCAAGAGAAATACCCTGAAAGAAAATCAATGAAATAGACATTGATAGACTACTTGATCAACATTTCAAAAAAGGAGTGATCAAAATATTGAGGGAACTAAAAGAGATAGTGTTTAGAGAAATAAAATATGCCAAAAATGAAATTGAAGCTATAAAGAAGAGCCAAGTAGAATTGATAAACTCATTGACTTAGATGAGGAGTGATCTAATGGCTGAGCAAACCAGACTAGAAAATGCAGAGGAACAAATTAGTGACCTAGAAGACAGGACAATAGAAAGCACCCAATGAGAAGAGCTACAAGATAAACAAATTAAAATAAATGAAAATGACATAAGGGACCTATGGGATAATATAAAGCATCCCAATCTTCCCATAATAGGGGTCCCAGAAGGGGGAGAAAGATCAAAGGGGATTGAAAAGGTTTTTGAAGAAATCATGACTGAAAACTTCCCAAACTTAAAGAAGGAATCAGATATCCAAGTATAGGAAGCTCAGAGGGTCCCAAACAGGAAGAACCCAAAAAGACCCACACCAACACATATCATAATCATGATGGCCAGAGTCAAGGATAAAGAAATGATCCTAAAGTCAGCAAGAGAAAAGCAAAGAGGGAGTTACAAGGGAACCGCCATAAGACTTTCAGCTGATTTCTCTACACAAACACTACAGGCCAGAAGGGAGTGGCAAAATATAATCAAAGCCCTGAATAAAAAAAAGATGCAGACTAGTATACTTTATCCAGCAAGGCTATCCTTTAGGATAGAAGGAGAGACAAAGAATTTCACAGACAAGAAAAAACTACAGAGATTAGCAACACTAAGTCCATGCTAAAAGAAATATTGAAAGTTCTACTCTAAATAGAAAAGAAGCAGGATTCTACATAAATGAGAAACTCACAACTGGAAAGGTGATAACTCATGAATTACAAATAAAATAAACACAAAATTATAAAAGAAGGCATATAAATAATTGAGAGTGGGAGAGGGAGGAAGGAAAATATAGAATTTTTTTTTTAAATTTCTTGTTCTCAGTAGAATGAGTTTGAGATCATGTTACTATCAGTTTAATAAAAACAGTTATAGTAATGGGTAAATAGACTTAAAAAAAAGGGTAACCACGAGCCAAAAACTTACAAGGGAGTCACTAAAACTAAATAAAATTCATGATAATACAAAGGAAAATTACCAAACCACAAAAGGAAGAAGAAAGGAACAAAGAGGAAATACCAAATCAACTGCAAAGATAAGTTCAAAATGGCAATAAACACTCATCTGTCATTAATTACTGTAAATGTTAATGGACTAATGCTCCAGTCTAAAGACACTGAGTGGGAGACTGGATAATAAAGCAAGAACCTTCAATATACTGCATACAAGAGACCCACTTCAGGGAGAAGGACACATATAGATTGAGAGTGAAAGGATGGAAAAGGATAATCCATGCAAATGGAAAAGCCAAAAAAGCAGGTGTTGCAGTACTGATTTCAGACAAAATAGACATTAAAACAAAGGCCATAAAGAAGGACGTTTTATAATGATTAAAGGAGTGATACAAGATGAGGATATTACACTCATTAATATATATGCACCCAATATAGGAGCACCTAAGTACATAAAACCATTACTAACAGAGATAAAGGGGGATATTGATGGGAATACAATCATAGTTGGAGATTTTAACAGCACATTAACATCACTAGACAGATCTTCCAGAGGGAAATTAAATAATGCAACAGAGAAATTAAATAATACAATAGAAAAATTACATTTGGTGGATATTTTCAGAGAATTACACTCCCCAAAAATAGGATATACATTCTTTTCAAGTGCACATGGAACATTTTCCAGGATTGATCATGTACTTGGGCACAAAAGAACCCTCAACAATTTTAAGAAGATAGTAATTATCTCAAGCATCTTTACTGACAACAATGCCATGAAAGTAGAAATCAACAACAGAGAAACAAAGAAGAAGAAAAGGAAAGCTTGGAGATTTAAAAAATGTTATTTAATAAAAAACAATGGGTCAATGAGGAAGTGAAAGCTGAAATTAAAAAATACCTTGAGACAAATGACAATGAAAGCATAACCACACAAAATTTATGGGACACAGCAAAGGCAGTGCTAAGAGGGAAGTTTATAGCGATACAGCCCTTCCTCTAAAAAGAAGAAAAACCTCAAATAAACAATTTAACCCACCAGCTGAATGAACTAGAAAAAGAAGACCAAAAAACCCCAAAAGGCAGCAGAAGGAAGGAAATTATAAAGATTAGGGAGGAAATAAAGAAAATAGAGATTAACAAGATCATAGGTAAAATCAACCAAACCAAAATCTGGTTTTTTGAAAAAGTAAATAAAATCGACAAAACTCTGGCCAAACTCACAAAGAAGAAAAAAGAGAGAGCACAAATTAGCAAAAAAAGAAAAGAAATGGAGAAATTGCAACAAATAAAATAGAAATACAGAATATCATTTGAGAATATTATGAAAAACTATATGAAACCAAACTGGATAACCTAGAGGAGATGGACAAGTTTATGGAAACATTCTGTCCACCAAGACTGAATCAATAAAAACTGACCACTTGAACAAACCAATCACTAGTAATGAAACCAAATTTGCAATAAGAAACCTCCCTATAAATAAAAATCCAGGACTGGATGGCTTCAATGTGGAATTGTACAAAGCATGCAAAGAAGAACCGATACCAGTCCTTCTCAAACTCTTCCAGAAGATTGAAAAGTAAGGAATGCTCCCAAACTAATTCTATAAAGCCACCATCATCCTGATACCACAACCAGGCTAAGACACTACCAAAAAAGAAAATTATAGGCCAATATCACTGATGAACATAGATGCCAAAATCCTCATCAAAATATTAGCAAATAGAATCTAACAACACATAAAAAAGATTATACTTCATGACCAAGTGGCGTTCATCCCAGGGACACAAGGGTGGTTCAACATATGCAAATCAATCAATGTAATACATCACATCAACAAGAGAAAAGACAAAAACCACATGATCATCTTAATAGATGCAGAAAAAGTATTTGATAAAATTCAACACCCATTAATGATAAAAACTGTCACCAAATTATGTATAGAAGGAACATATCTCAACATATAAAAGCTATATATGACAAACCTACATCCACAATAGTACTCAATGGTGAAAAACTCAAAAGCTTCCCACTAAAATTGGGACAAGGATGCCCACTATCACCACTCCTATTCAACATAGTCTTGGAAGTCCTAGCCACAGCAGACGAGAGAAATAAAAGGGATCCAAATTGGAAAAGAAGAGATAAAAGTGTCACTATATGCCAACAACAAGTTACTATATATAGAAAACCCTAAAAGGTCCACACAAAAACTACTAGAGCTGATCAAAGAATTCAGCAAGGTAGCAGGTTACAAGATTAACGTTCAAATATCTGTTGCATTTCTTTACACTTATTATGAATCAACAGAAATAGAAAGTAAGGAAACAATCCCCTTTAAAATAGCACCCAAAGTAATAAAATAACAAGGAACAAATCTAACCAAGGAGGTGAAAAAATTATACACAGAAAACTATGAACCAATGATGAAGGATGTTTTCATGTCTTGACTATTGTAGGTAATGCTGCTATGAACATTGGGGTGCAGGTGTCACCTACAGCCTAAATGACCAATAACAAATGACTGGATAAAGAAGAAGTGGTATATATAAACTATGGAATACTACTCAGCAACACAAGCTGACAATATAATGCCATTTGCAGCAACATGGATGTTCGTGGAGAATGTCATTAAAGTGAAGTAAGCCAGAAAGAGAAAGAAAAATACCATATGAGATTGCTCATCTGTGGAATCTAAAAAAACAAAACAAAACAAAACCAACAAACAAAAAACCCAAAAAACAAAAAAACAAATCATAAATACAAACGGAAGTAGACTCATAGACATAGAATACAAACTTGTGGTTGTCAAGGGGGCAGGGGTTTGGAAGAGATAGACTGGGATTTCAGAGTTTTAGAATACATAAACAAGATTACACTGTACAGCACAGGGAAATATATACAAGATCTTATGGTAGCTCACAGAGAAAAAAATGTGACAATCAATATATATATATGTTCATGTATAACTGAAAAAATTGTGCTCTACACTGGAAATTGACACAACATTGTAAAATGATTATCAATCAATAAAAAATTTTAAAAAATCATTGATGAAGGAAATTAAAGAAGTCTTTAAAAATTGGAAAGATATCCCATGCTCTTGGATTGGAAGAATCAATATTGTTAAAATGGTCACACTGCAGAAGACAATTGACATATTTAATACAATCCCTATCAAATTACCCAGGACATATTTCACAGAACTAGAATAAATCATAATAAAATTTATATGGAACCATCAAAGACCTAGAATTACCAAAGCATTACTGAAGAGAAAGAAAGAGGCTGGAGGAATCATTCTCCAAGACTTCAGACAATACTATAGAGCTACAGTCATTAACACAGCATGGTATTGGTAATAAAACAGACATATAGACCAATGGAACAGAAAAGAGAGCCCAGAAATGAACCCACAAACTTTTGGTCAACTAATCTTTGATGAAGGAGGCAAGAATATACAATGGAATAAAGACAGACTCTTCAGCAAATGGTATTGGGAAAACTGGACAGAAGCATGTAAAACAATGAAGCTAGAACACTCCCTTACAACATACACAAAAATAAACTCAAAATGTATCAAAGACTTAAATATAAGACAAGATACAATAAGAGGGAAACATAGGCAAAACATTATCTGACATACATATCAAAACTTTTCTCCTAGTAGAAATAAAAGCAAGAATAAATAAATGGGACCTAATGAAACTTACAAGCTTCTGCACAGCAAAAGAAACCATAAGTAAAATAAAAAGACAACCTATGGAATGGGAGAAAAAATTTGCAAATGAAATCGATAAAGGCTTGATCTCCAGAATATATAAGCAACCCATATGACTCAATAAGAAAAAAATAAATGACACAATCCAAAAATGGGCAGAAGATCTAAACAAGCAATTCTCCAAGGAAGACATATAAATGATCAATAGACACATGAAAAAATGTTCAATATCACTAATTATCAGAAAATTGCAAATCAAAACTACAATGAGGTATCACCTCACACCAGTCAGAATGGCCATCGTTCAATAGTCCACAAATGACAAATGCTGGAGAGGCTGTGGAGAAAAGGGAACTCTCCTACACTGCTAGTGGGAATGCAGATTGGTGCAGCCACTGTGGAAAACAGTATGGAGATTCCTCAAAAGACTAGGAATAGACTTACCATATGATCCAGGAATCCCACTCCTGGGCATATATCCAGAAGGACCCCTACTTCAGGATGACACATGCACCCCAATGTTCATAGCAGCTTTACAATAGCCAAGACATGGTAACAGCCTAAATGTCCAACAGATGACTGGATAAAGAAGAAGTGGTATATTTATACAATGGAATAATATTCACCCATAAAACCCGACATTATAATGCCATTTGCAGCAACATGGATGTTCCTGGAGAATGTCATTCTAAGTGAAGTAAGCCAGAAAGAGAAAAAAAATGCCATAAGAGATCACTCATATGTGGAATCAAAAAAAAAAAAAGCATAAATACATAACAGAAACTGACTCATAGACATAGAATACAAACTTGTGGCTACCAAGGGGATGGGGGGTGGGAAGAGATAGATCGGGATTTCAAAATTGTAGAATAGTTAAACAAGATTATACTGTATAGCACAGGGAAATATATACAAGATCTTATGGTAGCTCACAGAGAGAAAAATGTGAAATATATTTTCATGTATAACTGAAAAATTGTGCTCTAAATAGGAAATTGACACAACATTGTAAAGTGACTATAAATCAATAAAAATTTTAAAAAATAAATGTCGGAACTGAATGTGTGTGGAAGCCATCCATCACCTACCTTTCTGCGAACACTGAGTTTCATTCATTTGGACACAGTCATACCTATGTATATATATGGGGAGGCACTCTCTCCAACTCGATTTTCCATCACAAACGGCCTTTATCTTGAAACCGGCTCTAGGAAACGTGGTGAGAACTCAGGGTAAGTGATTCTATATTTACCCTTGCCCATTACGCTAGCTGAATGTATGCTTCTCCACATGTTCCATTCTGGGATCCAGGCCCTAACCTTGAACTCTGACCCTCACCATGAACACTTCTCCTATTCCTAAACCCTGGCACTGAACCTGCCCCAGCCCCAGCCCCAAACCTAACCTTGCCCCAACCCCAACCAGAAACTTGTCCCTGACCCCTAAACTGAACACGAGCCTCACTCTCATCCTGATCCTCACCCTCATCCTCTCCCTCAACCTCACCCACTTCCTCATACTAAACACGAACATGTACCCTAACCATCACCTGAGCCCGCATCCTACTTACCCATGCCCTAAACTTGTACCGTGACCCCTAGCCCTATACCCAGCACTACCCATGAAATTGACCCTGACACTGACCCTAGACCTGACTCTGCCCCAAGCCCTAACCCTGGCCCTGGCTCTAGTCCTAACCCTAGTCCTAACACTAGCCCTATCCATAGCCATGACCCAGAAGCCCTGACCCCATCTGCTGACCCTGACAATAAACCCTGTACCTGAACATGACCCTGACTGATATTGACCCTGAACCTGTCCCTGAAACTTGTCCCCACACCAAAAACACTGACCTTAACACTAACCACTGACTCCTATCCAGACCCTAATGCTGACCCCTGAACTTGACCCTGACCCAGACTCTGACCCAGACCCAGATGCTGAACAGGACCTTACCTTAACCCTACCCTAACCCTAACCCTAAACCCTAACCTGAAACCAAGCCTTTACCCTAAACCTAGACATAGACAGAGCCCTAGCCCTAACCCTGACCCTGAACCTGAACCCTGACCCTAAGTCTGAATGCTGACCATAAGCCTGAACCCTGACCCTAACCTTAACCCTAACCTGATTCCAACCCCAGCCCCAACCCCGAATCGAACCCCAACCCAAGCCTGAACCCAAACCCGAACATTAAAACCCTGACTCTGACCCTAGATCCTAAACCCTAGACCCTGACCTAGACCATGACCCAGACCTTGACCTTTGCCCTGACCCTAGGCCATAATGCCTAACCCAGCTCTTACCCATAGACCCAACCACAGCCCATAAACATGACATAAACATCCAATACTTCCCCAGGCCCCTGTTCCCTAGCACTGACCCTTAACACACTTCGCCTAACACTTACCACTGACTATTTTACTTTCACCCTGTCTCTACCCCTCATCCCTTAATCCTATTTTCTTGGAATAACCTAAGACTATCTTGATGGAATAAAATCCCACAGAAACATCACAAAAACAATCAACTTGCCTATTAAATTCGATTCCTCCACTTACCTAAAGTACTACTTACCTTAATTTAACCACACAATAAAAAGGTTATGCACCTTAAGCAAATGTCTCCACAGAAGATTTTATACTTTTTTAACATTTTAAACCAAACAATGTCTTAAATTTTAACATAAAACTAAATGGTATAATAAACAACAATATTACAGCAGGAGAAATTACATAATCTGATTCAATTGATCACAAGAAACGTTAAAAAATCTCCACTCTTACTTCATGGAATAAACACTCTTGAAAATAGGGGTAGAAACAAATTATCTTAGTATGATACACAGCATTATAAGAAACAGTAAATAAAAACCTGGAATAAAGCCCACAGATTTCCTTTCAACACTTTTATTCACTATTTTCCTGGAACTTCCACAAAAAGCCAGGGTGAAAGACAGTAAGAGTATCAACAAATAAAATTGTTACACTAAAAACAAATCTATTCACCAATCAGATGACATCATATGTATATATATAAGTCTTGAAATCATGAACAATTCACTGAGTAGCTTAACTTTTAATCTGTAAGCGACTCAAATACTTCAGCAAGTAGACAATACAAATTGTCAATGTGTCAGAATTTCTTTCTTGTACACACTAACAATGAATAATATCAAGAATAATTTAACAGAATTTTATTTTACATAATATCAATATTACTAGAATACTTAAGAATCAATTTTATCAAGGTGTAAGACTAGTAAATTGAAATGGAAAAGACATTACCAAAAGAAATAAAATAAAACCTTATAAAAAGAAGACATCCCATGTTGATAACAAAACTAAACATGGAAGGAGTGCCCAAAGCGATCTAGAGAGAAATAGACTGAAGCCAGTTTACTAGAAGATTTATCTGCTGACTGAAACTTCCTGTAGTGGAAGCCCACCAATCTACTAAGTATTTACTTTAATTAAAGTGTTTGATTGGCTTCAATTGATGTAGTACAAACTCTTGTAATCCATATTTTCAGAAAGGAAATTGTACTTCCTTAAACATTTGAAAACTGTTGGTGTGTATAACCTGAATCCATACTTAAGCACTGATACAGTTGATATTAAGGGCAGTAATCCTGTGACTGTTAGGATTAGTAATAATCAGAGTGTTGTTTTCTATGTTTAAAATCTCATTTTTTTCATAATTTATTGTTAAAAATATAGGTAGTGCTATGGAGGATTTTAGCCAGAAGTACAAATATATGTTGAAAAATGCTGCAAGGAATATTAATGTTTGTAGATTGATATTAATGAATTTTGTTATATCTTGAGTTATTACTCATTTGAGGAAAAACCCTTATACTGGTGGCAGACCACCTTAGACAATATGATGATGGGGATAAAAATTATGATCAGAAGAGTTTTATTTTATGTGTGTGATAATGATACTGTTGCAGTCCATGCACAGGGCATAAATAGTAAGTTGACAGTGTTTTTGATACAAATTAGTGCATTTAGGGTTGTCATGATTGGATTACACATAGTAATAGCTTTTATTCATCTTATATGGACAGTTGATGAGCAGGCTATAAATTTTCTAGTTAGTTTTGTTAGTCTGTCTCAGCTTCTGATGATACTTCATAATACAGCTTTGAAGAATAGTATGTTTAGTGGGCAGTGAGATTTGGTGTAACACATAGGGGTGTACATCTGTCACATTAATAAGATTGGCTCTATTGTATGATGTATGCCCTGTATAAATTCAATCACTCAGAAAAGAAATGGGAGAAGTTCAATTTTATGTCTAGGGCTATTGTTAAAATGGTGGATGCTCTTAGATTAAAGAATTTTGTACTTGTTCATTGACTGGAGTATACTAGATTAATAATAATATCCAATATAAATAGTATAGATGTGGTGTTTATTGTTAGAAAAGACTTGTTGGATGCTTCTATAACTTGTGCATTTAATTTTCTTTTAGAATGGAAATACTAGTACCATGTGAGCTTTTTATTAAAATAATGATTCCTGAGATAATGGTCAGCAGAGTGACAGTAAAAATAGGGTTTCTAGTATACTAAAGATATAAAACAATACTCTTAGGGTATGTACCTGATAGTTTATTTAACAGACTATATTCACCATAGAATGTGGCATAATGTGGTAGCATGAACATTTTAAAATTCTTAGGGGTGGGATCAATTCCTATGATTCTAGGAACTGATTAAACCTCTTTTATTTACTATTTTAAAAGAGCTCTTTTGGGGGAGGATATAGCTCAGTGGTAGAGTGTATGCTTAGATGATGATGATAATAATAATAAAAATAATAATAATAATAATAATAATAATAATAATAATAATAATAATAATAATAATAATAAATTAAATATTTTAAATAACAATAATAATAATGATAATAATAATAATACATTTAAACATGCATAAATAAACCTACTTTCTTCCCCCCTAAAAGCAAAGCAAAACAAACAAACAAAAACTCTTTGGTCAGACATACTTCTTATGTTTGTAGTGGGATGCCTGATGCACTGACAGGTACTGAAACATATACATAGAGCTAGTCTTTGTGTCAATTTTTTTCATAAATAAGGGATGTATAAAAAAGAAATCTAAAAAGAGAACATAAATCCAAAACAGAAATAGATTCATAGACATAGAATACAAACTTGTGGTTGCCAAGGGGGAGAGGGGTGGGAAGGGATAAACTGGGAGTTCAAAATTTGTAGATACTGACAGGCATATGCAGAATAGATAAACAAGATTGTACTGTATAGCACAGGGAAATATATACAAGATCTTGTGGTAGCTCACAGGGAAAATAATGTAACAATGTATATATATATATATATATATATATATGTTCATGTATAACTGAAAAATTATGCTCTACACTGGAATTAGACACAACATTGGAAAATGACTATAACTCAATAAAAATGTTAAAAGTAAGAGATGTATAAGATGATCATCTAAAAATTGTGTGTAGGATATTCAAATTCATAGAAAGGATATTGTTAGGATGCATGTTTGAATAATAACATTGGCTGTATGTAATTTGGCTGTATCTAATTCTGTTATCCAGGGATTTTGAAATGCCCTTAAAAATAGAATAATTTTGAAACCATTTATTATAGTGATACTGACATATTCAGCTATAAAGATCAGAGAAAATAGACCTGCTACATATTCTACATGGAAGGTATATACAAGTTTTGATTCTCCTGTTAAATCAAAATGGGGTTCTGTTGATTTCTGCTACAGTAGAGGTAAATATAAAAAAATATGGCTAGGGGTTGGGAGGGGAAAATTAATCATAGGTATTCTTGTTTAATAAATGAGAGTATAAATGATCCATTTATCAGTGGGGATAATAAACCAATAATTGCTAGTTTACATTATTTGAGATTGTGCTCTTGCCCATAAAGCTCTGATTAGTGTGTATTTTTAATATTATACTCATCCAGATCAGAGCATGGAATAAGAAGCTAGGCTTCATACAGCCAGTATAAGAAGTGTGCCTAAGTTTACATCAGTGGATAGTGGATAAGTTATGTTAAGAGGAACTGCTAATGTGAAAGCCATGGTTAAGGCCAGCATTGGTGCAATAATATACATAAATTGATGATATTTGGGCCTCTCTAAATTTCCAGAACCTAGGAATTCCATTTAATTAATGTGAATAATGACACAGTGAGCAAACCTGTAATACTTAGTAAAAGAATGTAGATTGTAAATTTGTTCTTAGGAAGAGGACTTAACCTTAAGGAAATAAAGATTTATGTTTGAAGCAATTGTGTTCTGCTACTGTAGCAAACCATGTTCTACACTAGGGTATATATAAATTATTAAAATTTTACTGTATCACCAATTAATTTGATGGTGATTTTATAAAGTGACCCTTAATACTTTTGTCCTCTCATACTGGGACAAGTGTATAATACAAACTTACTGGGATCAATCCAGTCTGAACTCATATCTCACAGAACTTTAATCATTAAATGAAACATTTTCAGCAGTTACAACACTGGGATCTTCTGATCCAATTCTGAGGGTATAAAATCTATTGCTGAAATGAATTCTAAATTTGAATTGAGCTATTATTCTTAGAGTACTTTATTATGTTAATCAATGTATTGGATCAATACATGCTACAGCATTTTGAAAGCTGGTCTAAATTTTAATCACTTGAAGCTGGTTATATTCATTGGGGCCAACACAACCATAATTATTAACCCATTAAAAGCTACGCTATCCCTTAAGATTCAGTTATTTATTTTATAGATTAAACACATAAAGCACCAAAGGAACTTCTCATTTTATATGGCTCCCACCTCTTATTGGGAAGGTCAATTTCACTGATGAAAAGAGATAGTAAAAACCTTGTGCCATTCTCCTAGTTGCTTATTTAGAAAACAAGTGATTATGCTACATTTTCAGTGTCAGGAAACCATGGCCATTCAATATGTCCTTTGTTAGGCAGTGCCTCTAAAATTAGAAGTGCTAGAGGTAACCTTCCTGGTGAACATGCAGGACATGTGATTACAAAGTTCCTTTTCCTTTTAGAAAGTCATTCCTTAAATGCAAACCTGTGTTGGACTAACAGTTTTTTATAATTAAGTATTGGTTAGGGTTTATTTTACTGTTAACCATCAGTAAGTGATTCATCCTGATATAAGCTTATGCAAGGATAAATATTTCTTGCTGCCAATATGAATAGTATTGCTTTTACTAATAGATTAGTCCAGTATTAAATTATGATGTTTATTATTTTGCTATTGATATTGAGATGAATGTGTTCTTAACCTTGAATACTTTCTTAATTGGTGGATGCTTTTAAGCAAACTACAGCATTGTTTATGCTTATTCTTTAGAGAAGCTTATATCCTGCATCTACAAACCTGTACCTTTTAAAATTACATTAAATTATATTAACAGTTTTGTTTTTAATTAATAATTAAAATTGAACTAAAATTCTTTTATGAACAACCTGCTATCATCAGACTTGTTGGGCTTATTACCTCTACTCATAAATCTTCTATTATACCATATAGATGAATTTGTTCCAGTAAACTGTTCATAAATACATCATCTGGTTTCAAGGTATTTAACTTATTTCATCTTTCCCTAATGGTACTTTATACTACTAGATTTAATTTTCTATCTTCAATATATTAAGTGGTAAACAAATCTCTAATTTACTTATGATAGTTGAATATGGTAGGAAGCCTGGGCTGGCTTTAGTTCAAATTTTTCATGAAGTAAGGAATCTACTGGGTGTAAACCAGGTGCTTTTCTTTCAACTACACTTTAATGCATCAAAGCACACTCTATGGTGTGCTCACCTTGTCATGAATCACCTCCTCATTAATGACTTGTACTTGCTAATGGGCTGTAAAAATTTATCACTATTTGAGTAGGGTGATGGGATGAGTGTGCCTGCTTCGTGTCCTGATTGCATTTGTCACGCTTCTTAATTTACAACTATGTTCTCCTTTGGTATTTCTTAACAATTTTGTATATATTATTTGTACTCAAGTTGGCCCTTGACTTGCCATCCAATAGTTTACATTTAGACCTTACATTTTTATATCTGATCATTATGATTATGACTACTCCTTTTGCGGGTATACTGAAGATGCTGTTACAGAGACAAACTACCAAAAAAAAAAAAACTGATAAAATAAATGAGTTTAGAAAAGTTGTATGATAAAATATCAATACAGAAAAATCAATTGTTAAAATATACACAATATCACTAATTATCAGAGAAATGCAAACCAAAACTACAATGAGGTATCACCTCACACCAGTCAGAATGGCCATCATCCAAAAATCCACAAATGACAAATGCTGGAGAGGCTGTGGAGAAATGGAACTCTCCTACACTGTTGGTGGGAATGCAGCTTGGTGCAGCCACTGTGGAAAACAGTATGGAGATTCCTCAAAAGACTAGGAATAGACTTATCATATGACCCAGGAATCACACTCCTGGGCCTCTGTCCAGATGGAACCCTACTTCAAAAAGACACTTGTGTCCCAATGTTTATAGCAGCAATATTTACAGTAGCCAAGACATGGAAACAGCATAAATGTCCATCAACAGATGACTGGATAAATAAGAAGTGGTATAATTATACAATTGAATAATATTCAGCCATAAAAATCGACAACATAACGTCATTTGTGCAACATGGATGCTCCTGGAGAATGTCGTTCTAAGTGGAGTAAGCCAGAAGGAGAAAGAAAAATACCATATGAGATCACTTATATGTGGAACCTAAAACAAACAAACAAACAAACAGCATAAATACAAATCAGAAATAGACACATAGACATAGAATACAATCTTGTGGTTGATAAGGGGGCAGACGGTGGGAAGGGATAGACTGGGATTTCAAAATTGTAGAATAGATAAACAAGATTATACTGTATAGCACAGGGAAATAAATACAAGATCTTATGGTAGCTCACAGAGAGATAAATTTGACAATGAGTGTATATATATATATATATATGTTCATGTGTAACTGAAAAATTGTGCTCTTCACTGGAATTTAACACATTGTAAAATGATTATAAAGCAATAAAAAATGTTAAAAAAAAGAAAAATGAGTTGACTTTCTATATGCTAATAAGTTCAGGAAAGATAAATTACTAAAACAAACTTATTTCACAATTGTACCAAAAAATAACCAAAATGTCTAGAAATAAATTATAAAGGATGTGAAAGGCCTGCACATGGAAACTTATAAAACAGTGATAAAGAAATTGATACAGGACACACATCCACAAAATTTGTGCTCATACATTAGAAGAACATTGGTATAACATTCATCAAGCCAAAGCAGTGTACACATTAATTGCAAACTCTATCAAATTCAAATAGCTTTTTTTTCATGGACACAAAAACCAAGAAATCCTAGCATTTGTGTAGAACAAAGAACCTGGAATAACCTAAATGATCCTAAGAAAGGAGAAAACAGCTAGAGGCATCTTTCTCACTGACTTCACAGAACATGATGAAGCTACAGTCACCTAAGCAGTGTGGTACTGGCACAAAAACAGGCACATGAACCAGAGTGATAGAATAAAGAGCACAGGAATAAACCCAGTTTATGTTGTCAGTTAATTCACAACAAAAGAGCTAAGGACACATAATGGGGAAAGACATTATCCTCAATAAATGGTGCCAAGAACACTGGAAACCATATCCCCCCAAAATGACACGAGACACTGTCAACATCACACACAAAATTAAGAGTAAACTCCACAAGTTCCATTTAAAGCCCCTTCTCTGCTGGATCCTCTGAAAATGGAAACCCTTGGCTGTAACCACATGGAGAAAGCTTCTGCCCACTTTTTCCACATCTTTTACTCTCATGATGTTGCCTCCTGTTGGTTCCTGAAGAAGTCTGGTTCCTGCCTGTGTGTACTTACCTGAGCATTGTCCTGAAGTTGAAACCACAACGGGTCCTGAAGAGGCCCAGCCTCCACTAGCTCCACAAGGAGCCAAGCCCCTCAGTGAGAAACGTGCACCTCAAGGGTCAGAGAGTGTGCATGGAGTCACCTTCTGACCAGCTGGGAACTGCAGGTGTAACCACTCAGTGTTTACCAAGTGTACTCTAAATTGTCCATACAATTATAAAAATGCACATCTATAAATATTCTAAAGGAAAACATGTAAGAAAATCTACATAACCTTGTCTAAGTGATGAACTTTAAAAAAAAAATCCCCAAATCTATCCACAAAAGTAAAATTTGTATCATGGAATTTAAAAAAAATAAAAATTTAAACATTGTTTATGATCTTATTCAGAAAACCTAAACACAAACCACACACTGAGAAAAATAAATCTACACAACACAAAACTGATTAAGGATTTGGACACAATTACATCAAAAATTTTATAATAAACAACCCAAATAAAAACTGGCAAAGATCTTAACAAACACCTTTCCAAAGAAAATCATATACCATTAAGGAATTACAAACTAAAATGATGATATAGAAATGCACACTTATTAGAACCACTAAACTCCAAAGAAATGATATTACCTGTGATTTATAGAGAATGAAGAAAATCAGGAACTCTCCCTCACTGCTGGAGGAATCCATGTGTGGCTACTTTGAAAGACAGTTTGGCAGTTTTTTCCAAAGCTAGTCAAAGTTGACCTGAGGACCCAACAGTGTGTCTCTAGTATTTAGGCAACAGCTTTGAAAGTGTCCAAACGAAACCTAGCCTGCAATTTTGCACAACAACTCTACTCATAATGCCTAAAATCTTTAAAATATGAGGATATCCTTCCATGCATGAATACATAAGATAATTAGGGTATTCCCATGTGAAGGATGGCAAATTACACTCTAACATAGATCCCTTTAGCTTGAAGATTACAATGGACAGATTTCTTAAAAAAGAACCATGAGATTCTCTGAAACCCAAGTCAATTTTGCCTTTTTGAGGCAATTTTATATTTATAATGGAAATCTCCATTTGAAAGGTTGTGTCCCCCTCTGTGCCAGGAATAGAAAAATGACTAAATCTCAAACAACAACAACAACAACAACAACAACAACAACAACAACAACAACAACAACAACAACAACAACAACAAAACACTGTTATTAATGGAGAAGGCTAAGATTTAAATCTGTACAATGAACATACCCTTCCTTTCTTTTGGTTTTAGATGAAGATGGTATTTCAAGTGATGTCTTGGGCCATTTCAGGGAATTAATCAATTTTCTTGGTATCTCCCATGCTTAAAGGAGGTACGCATGTTACTAAGTTTGTTTATACAATTATCTATAGACAGCTAATACCACAAAAGTGTGTACTTAAAATGATTTAAATGTTATGATTTAAAATGATTTGTGTCATATTATGTATTTTTAATCACAATCAAAATAATCAGGAATGTAGTACTAATACAATGCATGATAGTAATACACACTAAAAAGATCCCTAGTGAAAAAAGCCATAAAGAAAAGTTCTCCCAGGTTAAGTGATTATCATGTATGTTTTAAACCCATCAAAGTTGTAAAAAGGAGAGAATCTCAGTAACAATTCTAGAAAAAGAAAAAAAAAAAGAAAACAAGCAGTTAGACCTACTGGTGAAAGTTGAAGTGAGCCTACAGATTAAATAATAATGTGGAAAGCATATCACTTCCTCATTTGTACATTATATGGTGGTTCTTCAGGAGAGTGTCCCTGCTTTGGGGAAAGCAGACTACAGTATTTGGTGCAAAGTGCCAACTATGAGGACTTTTTATCATTATAAAAATTATTGGAAAGTCCAATATTTTCAAAGCAACCATATCAATACCATGGCAGAAAAGTGGATAAGACAGATATCAAACGTTGATATAGAGGCCAATACTTATCCAGACCAAGGTCATCTAAAGTTGTGATGATAATTGCCCTTGTAGAAATCCACTTGCTATTAAGAGGTACTGTGGGAGGAGTATACAAGTAGCCATCAAGGTTAAACAGTATCTAAACATCCTTATTGTCTTGCATCAGAGGTGCAGATGTACTGTCATTCTATCTAATCATCATCCATGTGAGTTCCTGCCTGGGTCCCCAAGCCATGCATCCACATGACTATGCAAGTAACTGTCTCACTCGCAACAACATAGTACTGCCAGTAGCTCCTAGACCAGACAAAGAGAAAAAGAACTTGATGGGATATAGTCAGTGGTAGTGGTTTGGAAGAGGCTGGTTTGGCCGTGTGGCAACTTCCTAGGTTTACAGGCCTCTGTGAGTGAGCGAGGAAGCCTGATATCTGGGTACATGTCAAGGTGACCTCAGCTGGGCTGAGAGGGTGGGGCATTGGTGAAGGTTATAACAGACTTTTCAGGGGTACTTCTGCCTACACTTGTGCAACATGGTCTGTTCATCCCCAGCACAGATTAGAGAACAACACAGTTCCCACGGGTGCTGCACAAGGCCAAACCTAAGGTGTAATGGCTTACTGACTCTGACATCGTGTGGTAACTCAAAACCATCATCCATCCAGTAATGTGTGAATTTTCCTGAGAAAAGTGCTTTACAGAATTCAATATAAATTCAATGTAGATTTTATAGAAATTCAATTATAGTGAAGTAGAAATCCACATATACAAATATATCCCATGCATGCAATAATAATTTTGCCATCATATGTTTCCTAACATAAACAGCTATAATGTAGTTTCTTTAAAGGTTAATTGAAATGAAGAGAGAAGTAGTAAGATCTTAAGCTCCTATAGAGAGACAATTTCACAGCAACAGATATTTGGATGTATGTGGCTTATTTGGGAAGTGATGACAGGAATCCAGAGAAGTATAGATAGCAAAAAGGGACAGTAAGACAGGGAAAATGGAAAAGTCAAGAAAGGCGAGTTATGGGACTGGTTCCCCTTCTGGGAAATGAGGTCAATCCCAAAATGGATATTCTGAAGAACTACATAGAATGCACTTCAGAAGTATCCCTTTGAAGGGCAATGTGGAGATTTATCCTACAACTCACATTTCCCATTGACTGAGAGTTTTTGTAGATGTCTTTAACACCCCTAAACTTTCAAGCTGTGCTTGTGCAAAATGAGCTGCCTTTCAGTTTAAAGAAAATCCTGAGACAGAATAGATGAAAGGCACTCGAGGCAGGACATAGACGTAAGCTTACTGGTACCAGGAATGCTCTGCTACAGTACGTTTGAGAACAGAGGCAAGAGGATGATCAGTGAGAATTGGAAATAACTGAAGCCTAAGAATTGGGAAATAGAGTGACCAAATCTGAATAATAATTTCAGACAAAGCCTTGTATTGAAAATAATTTAAGCTTCTGGATTAAGGAAATGTATCTTTTCAGAAGCAATAAAAATATTAAACTAGTACTGAATGACATCATTAGGCCAAATTTCAAGGGAAAGTGGGAACTCAGTGAGGTAAGTGGAGCATGGAAGCTGTTGTCAAACAAAGGAATGTGCCATCAATTTTGAAGGTGTGAGATAAGCAGCCAGAGTTCCAAAGCCAGAGCTCACCCAAAGAGTCTATGGGGATGCAATGTACTTAATGACCATAGTGAATAATACTGTATTATATATTTGAAAGTTGCTAAGAGAGTAGATATTAAACGTTCTCATCATAGGAAAAATATATATAGCTATTTGTGGCAATGGATTTTAACTAGACTTATTGTGATCATTTGTATCAAATACATAAATATGATATATATATATATATATATATATATAATATATCTATTTCAAATCCATGATTTTGTGTACCTGAAAGTAATATATGCCAGTTATATCTCAATTTAAAAATAATGTAAAAATGCATGTACTAAAATATCTAAGGAGAAAAGAAGAAAAATAAAGGTAAAGGACTTAGGTTTTAATAACATGATATTAACCAATTATGAGAAATAAAAGCAATATAAAATGGGATGTATAATTCTATATTCTTGCCTCTCAAGAACACTGAAGATTAATGCAATGACAACAGTTCCATTCAACACAAAATGTGATGAAGCTTCAATGGCAAAGTGTCTTTATTAATGAAGAAATATGTTTTGCTTGAACATTAAAAATTCCAAGCTTGAAATTCCCATAGTAGAGCCCTAGTAAAGAATTCTTGCTGCATTTTGAAGGGCTTAAACTTTCACTTCAAAAAATAACTTCAGATCGGAATACTCCCTAAACTATATGAGGCAAATGAATAACTGTGCATTGTTTGTTTTTTTCAGCTTAAAGGGAATAGATGCTATCTCATCTATCCTGAAAATTATCCACTATTTCACACATCATAGAGTCGTTATTTAGAATTCCAGCATTATTTGATAATAAAACTAGAATGGGTTTTATTATACATAAAACTATATGTTATATTAGAAAATATAATAACAGTATAATATATATTAATCACTTATTTTATTCCTGGATCTGTGCTAAACTTACTCAATGTTAATATATTAAATGTGATCACTATAAACCTTGTGTGATTCTCAATGTGATTGTGCTATTTGTCAATTCATTGACTTCCCAACTCCAAGTCTACTCTTTATTCTCTATTCTGAAAAATTAGAGCTTAACTCCTCAAGTATTTTTCCTTGGCAAAATGGCAAAGTTCAGCTTTGTCTGTAGAAGGTGTTAGGAGGACAGACACGGTCTAGTGGGAGACCTCCTTTAGATATTGAAAGACTAAACTAGTTACTCTTAACATTTTCTGTACATAAACATCAACAGGGATGCTCTTAAAAATGCTCACACTTGACCTTTGGACCATCACCAGAGTGTCTGATTTAACAGAGCTGGACTTGGAGCTAAGCATGAGTGTTTTTTTAAGGCCTCCTTCCCAAGTGATTTTAATTGCAAGCCAAGGATGAAAACAACTGGAGTACATCTACAAAGAAAGTGTGAACTTGAATGGAATCTGCCTTCCCTCACTCCCAAAGCATTATATTCAATGTTGATTTGATACAGTATGGAAAGGAGAGAGAAGAGAAGCAAAAAAAAAAAAAAAGATTCATGGCTATCATATTTATTTGCAGCCAGGGGTTTGTTTGTAAGTGTATATTTTTTTATTATTCAAATATGGTGAGGCCAACAGATAAGGAGATGATTGTCATGGAAAAGATGGTTTGTTATTCACAGCTCCCAAGAGGAGAGGGCATGCCATGACAATGTGGGGCAACACAAGAAAGTACCAGGGTCAGTAAGGAGCAGAGTGAGCAAGGTGAAACCTGGGCAAGAGCTTTATTGTGGCTGCTGCTGGAAGGGGAAAGGGAAGGGGTGAAGCAAAGTAGTCAGGTTAAGATTGGTTAGTTTGAATGATTTCAGCAGGCTGTATGGTATGGGGGTGTCCATAGTTGACTGATATCTGATCATCAGGTGATTAGAGCAGTTGGATAGTGGCCCAGAGTGTGAAGGCTGATAGAGGAGGTGGCTGGAATATAGCCTATTGATTGGTTGGTTTTTTACAAAAGGCACACTTGCAAGGGAGTCC
Source organism: Camelus bactrianus (assembly GCF_048773025.1). Lineage (NCBI taxonomy): Eukaryota > Metazoa > Chordata > Mammalia > Artiodactyla > Camelidae > Camelus > Camelus bactrianus. The sequence goes on from NC_133574.1 coordinate 12,297,122, forward strand.
TTTACTATTTCTAAGAATAGGCTAACCCCAGATTGATCAGTCTCTTCAGGGACTGCAAAGGCCCAAGATGCCAAACCATTAAATACAGAAGCTAGTAAATATAGTTACTACAGGGTTGCATCTCTTGGATGGTCCAGGAACTCAAGCCAAAATTTTGGTTTAGGATGACTCTGGACTGGTAATATCCACAGGCACCTTAAAAAATTAAATATGAATCCTTCACAATGGAAGATAATTTTACCCCATTCATCTTACAATTCCAACAAGAAATTTTAAAAGAAATTAAATAGCAATAACAATTTAAAAATTGCCAAGCTCAAAAGGAAACAATGAGCAAACACCCTTCCAAAAAAAAAAAAGAATAAAGTGACTAACAAAATTTAAATGTTGAAAATTATTGAATACAGATTACAAACTCATAAGCTTTCTCTGTTTAAAAAAATAAAAGACAAACTTTAAAATATTTGCAAGTAATAGAAGATTATATAGTGACAGCAAATTTCAAAAGGAATGGAAAAGTCTTTAAATGAAAAATGGAATAGCTGAAATTAAAAACCCAAAATATATCATTAAAAGCAGATTAGAGACATTTGACAAGAGAACTGCTGTTCTGGGAGACAAATCAGAATACAATATCCTGAGTGCAGCACAGAAGATGAAGTAGGAGGAGAAGGAGAAGAAGATATGGAAGAGAACTGAGGCATCTTAGAGGATAAGGCAAGAAAATCTAAACTATATGAAATGGGTGTTCAAGAACCAAATTGAGATTAATGCAGAATCAGTTTTAAAGAACTATCAACAACCAGAAAGAAATTAACAAAATGGCAATAATTGCATACCTATCAATAATTACTCTAAATGTAGATGGACTAAAGTCTCCAAACAGAAGACATAGAGTGACTGAACATATGAAAAACAAGATCGATGTATATGTTGCCTACAAAAGACTCACTTTGGGTCAAGATACACACTAACTGAAAGTGAAGGAATGGCAAAATATATCCTATGCAAAGGGAGACAAAAATAAAGGTGGGGTAGAAATACTTACATCAGACAAAATAGATTTAAAACAAAGACTGTAAAAAGAGACAAAGAAGAGCATTACATAATGATAAAGGGATCAATTTAACAAGAGGATATAACAATTTTATGGGGGAAGGTATAGTTCAAGTGGTAGAGTTCTTGCTTAGCATGCATGAGGTCCTGGGTTCAATCCCCAGTAGCTCCTCTAAAAATAGACAAACCTAATTACCCTGCCCCCAAATTTAAATAATTAAATCATACAATAATAAATAAAATACTTTTTAAAAGAGTACACAAGACTTGTAAATATCTATGCATCCAACATAGGATTACCTAAATACACAAAGCAAATATTAACAGACACAAAGGGAGACAGTAAGATAATAATAGTAATGACAATGATACAATAATATTTGAGAACTTTAACACCTCACTTACATTAATGGCTAGATCACAGAAAAGCAGAAAGGAAACAATGACCTTAAACAATACTTCAGACCAGATGAACATAATAGATAAACACAGAACATTCCACCCAGAAGCAGCAGATACATATTCCTTTCAAATGCACATAAAGTGTTATACAAGATAGATCACATGTGAGGCCACAAAACAAAACTCAATAAATTTAAGAAGAGTGAAATTATATTAAGCATCTTTTCTGACCAAAATTGTATAAAATTAGAAATCAATTATAATAAGAAAACTGGAAAAAAAAAAGCCACAAACACATGGAGGCTAAAGATCAAGGTTCTAAAAAAGTAAATGGGTCAACAAAGAAATCAAAGAGGAAATTAAAAAATACCTTGAAACTAATTAAAATAGAAATACAGCATTCCAAAATCTATAGGACACAGCAAAAATCATTCTAAGAGAAAAATGTATAGTTATAAAGGCCTATCTTGGGAAACAAGAAAGCAAATAAACAATCTAACCTTACACCAAAAGAAACTAAAGCAAACAAACAAATAAACAAAGAAAGCCCAAAGTGAGTAGAAAGAAGGAAATACTAGAACAGTATGAGGGGAGGAGGAGAGAGAGAGAAGGGACAGAAAGATTATTAGAAAGAAATAATGGTTGAAAATTTCCCAAATTTATGGATGGAAATAAATATCCATATTCATACAGCATAAAGAAGCCAAAGGGAATGGATTCAAAGTCGACACTGAGACACATTATAAGCAATTGTCAAATCAAAGATGAAGACAGACTTTACAAAGTGTCATTAAAAAAAATAACTTGTCACATACAAGAGAACCCATAACTATGAGAGAATTTCCTTTTTTTTAATGTTTTTATTAATTTAAAATCACTTTACAATGTTGTGTCAAATTCTAGTGTAGAGCATAATTTTTCAGTTATACATGAACATATATATATTCATTGTCACATATTTTTTTCTGGGAGCTACCATAAGATCTTGTATATATTTCTCTGTGCTATACAGTATAATCTTGTTTATCAGTTCTACAATTTTGAAATCCCAGTCTATCCCTTCCCAACCTCCACCCCCTTGGCAACCACAAGCTTGTATTCTATGTCTATAAGTCTATTTCTGTTTTGTATTTATGCTTTGTTTTTTTTTTTGTTTGTTTGTTTTTATTTTTAGATTCCACATATGAGTGAACTCATATAGTAGTTTTCTTTCTCTTTCTAGCTTACTTCACTTACCATGACATTCTCCAGGAACATCCATGTTGCTGCAAATGGCATTATGTTGTTGGGTTTTATGGCTGAATAGTATTCCATTGTATAACTATACCACTTCTTCTTTATCCAGTCATCTGTTGATGGACATTTAGGCTGTTTCCATGTCTTGGCTATTGTAAATAGTGCTGCTTTGAACATTGGGGTGAAGGTGTCATCCTGAATTAGGGTTCCTTCTCTATATATGCCCAGGAGTGGGATTCCTGGGTCATATATTAAGTCTGTTCCTAGTCTTTTGAGGAATCTCCATACTGTTTTCCACAGTGGCTGCACCAAACTGCATTCCCACCAGCAGTGAAGGAGGGTTCCCTTTTATGGACAGCCTCTCCAGCACTTGTCATTTGTGGATTTTTAAATTATGGCCATTCTGACTGATGTGAGGTGACACCTCATTGTAGTTTTGATTTTCATTTCTCTGATAATTAGTGATATTGAGCACTTTTTCATCTGCCTATTGCTCATTTGTATGTCTTCCTTGGAGAATTGCTTGTTTAGCTTTTCTGCCCATTTTTGGATTGGGTTTTTTCTTTTATTAAGTCATATGAGCTGCTTATATATTCTGGAGATCAAGCCTTTGTCAGTTTCATTTGCAGAAATTTTCTCCCATTCCATAGGTTGTCTTTTTGTTTTACTTATGGTATCCTCTGCTGTGCAGAAGCTTGTAAGTTTCATTAGGTCCCATTTATTTATTCTTGCTTTTACTTCTATTGCTTGAGTAGACTATTCTAGGAGAACATTCTTGAGATGTATGTCAGATAATATTTTGCCTATATTTTCTTCCAGGAGGTTTATTGTATCTTGTCTTATGTTTAAGTCTTTGATCCATTTTGAATTTATTTTTGTGTATGGTGTAAGGGAGTGTTCTAGCTTCATTGCTTTACATGTTCTGTCCAGTTTCCTCCATACCATTTGCTGAAGAGACTGTCTTTATTCCATTGTATACTCTTGCCCCCTTTGTTGAAGATGAGTTGACCAAAAGTTTGTGGGTTCACTCATACCAGTCATTCTCAAACTCTTCCAGAAGACTGAACAGGAGGGAATACTCCCAAACTCATTCTATGAAGCCATCATCATCCTTATACCAAAACCAGGCAAAGACACTACCAAAAAAGAAAATTATATACCAGTATCACTGATGAACATACATGCCAAAGTCCTCACCAAAATATTAGCAAATAGAATCCAACAACACATAAAAAAGATTATACATCATGACCAAGTGGCGTTCATCCCAGGGACACAAGGATGGTTCAACATATGCAAATCAATCAACGTAATACATCACATCAACAAAAGAAAGGACAAAAACCACATGCTCATCTCAATAGATGTGGAAAAAGCATTTGATAAAATTCAACACCCATTTGTGATAAAAATTCTTACCAAAGTGGATATAGATGGAACATATCTCAACATAATAAAAGCTATATATGACAAACCTACAGCCAGCATAGTACTCAATGTTGAAAAACTCAGCAGCTTCCCACTAAAATCTGGGAGAAGACAAAGATGCCCAATATCACCACTCATATTCAACATCGTCTTGGAAGTCCTAGACACAGCAATCAAGCAAGAGAGAGAAAAGGGATCCAAATTGGAAGAGAAGAGGTAAAAGTGTCACTATATGCCAATGACATGTTACTATATATAGAAGACCCTAAAAGGTCCACACAAAAACTACTAGATCTGTTTAAAGAATTCAGCAAGGTAGCAGGTCACAAGGTTAATGTTCAAAAATCAGTTGCACTCCTTTACACTAATGATGAATCAACAGAAAAAGAAAGTAAAGAAACAATCCCCTTTAAAATAGCACCCAAAATAATAAAATACCTAGGAATAAATCTAACCAAGGAGGTGAAAGAATTATACAGAAAACTATAAGACACTGCTGAAGGAAATTAAAGAAGACTTTAAAAAATGGAAAGATATCCCATGTTCTTGGATTGGAAGAATCAATATTGTTAAAATGGTCACACTACCCAAGGCAGTGTACAGATTTCATGCAATCCCTATCAAATTACCCAGGACATATTTAACAGAACTAGAACAAATCATTATAAAATTATATGGAACCATCAAAGACCTAGAATTACCAAAGCATTACTGAAGAGAAAGAAAGAGGCTGGAGAAATAACTCTCCCAGACTTCAGACAATACTACAGAGCTACAGTCATCAAGACAGCATTGTATTGGTACAAAAACAGACATATGGATCAATGGAACAGGATAGTGAGCCCAGAAATGAGAGAATTTCTCAGCATAAATCTTATAGGCTAGAAAGGAGTAGAATGATATACTCAAAATGCTGATAGAAGAAAAACTGTAAAATAAGACTACTATATCCCACAAAATTGGTATTCAAAAGTGAAGGAGAGATAAAGACATTCTCAGACACACAAAAGCTGAAGGAGTTCATCACCAAGAAATATTAAAGGGAGTTATTCAAGTTGAAAAGAAAAGACACTAAATAGCAACAGGAAAGTATACCAAAGTATAAAACTCACTGATAAATATAAATATATAAACAAATTTGGAATATTGTACACTGTGATAGTAGTGTGTAAATCATAGCTTATTTTGGTATAAGAGTTAAAAGACAAAAGTGTTAAAAATAAACATAAGTATAAAAAGTTATGAATGGATGCACAATATAAAAATATGTAAAATTTGACAACAAATATAAAGTTGGAGAAGTAAAAGAGTAGAGTATTTGTATGTGATTGAAGTCAAGTTATTGTCAGTTTAAAAAGAGACTTAACTCTAAGATATTTTATGCAAGCCTCATGGTAACCACATGACATGAAAATACCAAAAGAGAAGACAGAAGAAAAAGAGAAAACAATCAAAAAGTAACAAAAATCAACAAAACACAAAGGAAGACAGCAAGAAAGGAAAAGAGGAACAAAGAACTATAAGATAGACAAAGCTATAAACAGTTAATGTCCAGCAACAAATGAGTAGATTAAGAAAATGTGGTCTAATCATATAATGGAAGATTACTCAGCTTTAAAAAGGTAAGGAATTCCCACCATTTAACACAACATGAATGAAACCGGAAGACGTTATATAAGCGAATTAAGTTGGTCACAGAGGACAAATACTGCATGATTCTACTTATATGAAGTGCCTAAATATTGTCAAAGTCATAGATGTAGTGAATAAAATGCTGGTTGCCAGGAGCTATGAAGAGGATGAAAGGGAGATTGGTTGATCATTAGGTTGTCAGTTGCACAAGATGTGTATGTTCCAGAGAGCTGCAGTATGGTACTATGCCTACAGTTAACAATACTGCACTACACACTTAAAAACTTGTTAAGATATATAAAATAGATAAACAAGTTTATACTGTATAACACAGGAAACTATATTCAGTATCTTGTAGTAACATATAAAGAAAAAGATGAAAATGAATATATGTATGTGTTTATGACTGAAACATTATTCTGTGTATCAGAAATGGATGCAACATTGTAAACTGACTAAACTTTAATAAAAATTAAATTAAAATTGTGTGTGTATGTGTATACATATTATATATATATAAATATATATAATATATATATATAGCAGTTTGGCCCACTAAAATGTTTTTGAAGCAACAGTACTGCAGAAATAATGAACAAATGCAACACCCAGATTTTTGTTTTCAAATTTTTGTTCACTTAAAAAAATGTAGCAAACAATGTTCCTTAGAGAAATCACAGATTGATTGCAGGTGTAGGGGAAAAACACAACATGTGGCTATGATATAGTTTGGTGCCAGAAAACAAAAGTACACTCAAAGATTAATGAGGTCATATCAAATAGGTCATATCAAATATGCCAAATGGACATATCATGGGCAAGTTTGGGATAATTTTAATATCAAAAAGACTCATGAATATAAGTGATTATATTCACATAACCTAAGCCGGTATCCAGATATAACTTCAGTAATAGGAAACATAGGGAAAGGAAAACAATATAAAAGACACCATGAGAAAATAAACAGGTGGGATATTCTATATGAAAACTAGTTTCTTTTAAAATTCAATGCTGTTTTTAAAATGGATAACACATTAAAAACACAAAATGATACTTGTAGGTTTATATAAACAGATATAACAAATAAATATAGGACATGACACTTGGTTTGACCCTGATTCAAAGATATAAATAAATGATACAGCTAAAAATGTATGTTAGACGCAATTGGGGAAATTCAAATATTGGCTATCAGGTTATATTAGAGAATTATAAATTACCATTCTTTCCCAGTTACACTAATAACAAACGTTTATTTAGGAAAAGATACTTATTCTTGGGAGATGCATGCTGAAATACTTAGGGGTATTGTGAATTGTCATGAAACAAGTTTTAAATGGTTCATCGAAAAAAGTATGTAGAGAGAGAAAGTAAACGTGACAAAATATTAACAAATTTTAAATCTTAATGGAAGGTATATGGGTGTTCATTGCACTATCTTTTCCACTTTTCTGTATGTTTAAAATGTATCAATTTAATGTTTGGAGAGAGAAAAGAACTGTCCAAGTGTAGAAAGGCATTCTTGCAATGCTGTTAAAAATATTATAACTCAGGGTACAATCTAAATGCACTGCAAAAATAAATCAATTAAACACATTTAGTACAGATGGTCCAGCCACAGAATGAATTCAGCCAATCAGTGAACAGTTACCACCCAGGCAAGTTCTTGGCATCAATACTACCCTAAGCCCTGAGGACAGAGTGATAAAGAAAATAGAGAAGGCTTCTGCTCTCAGGGGAGAGCCAAAAACAAGCCAACAAATAAATGAAAAAATTCATTACCGATAGGACTGGTGCATGGCATGAAGGAAATAATAAATGACAGAGGAGTTTCCCTAGATTGAGGGAGAGGGAAGGTTACATTGGGGTGGCAGTATTGGAGCTGAGGCTTGAGTGACAACAAGGAGCTGCCACGGGGGACACCTCTTAAATCTTCCCATCCTCACAAGTGATAGCAGAGTGTAAAGGCACTGATGTGAGCATGAGGACGGCTACACAGGTGAAAAAGATGAGCATGGCTGAGGAACATGTTTGCAATTATGGTGCTGTGTGAGAAGAGGGGTCTAGAACATCTTCTCTAATAGGATACAACTCTTCAAAGATACATGTACACACAGGATGATACAATGCAAACCACCAACAGCTTGTCACTGTGTTGACATCACAGGAGACCTTTCTCTTTCTCTCACTATCTGTTTTTCCCAAAGTACAAATGAACATGTGACTTTTATATAGATATAGATATAGATATAGATATAGACATAGATATAGATATAGATATTTTAAATGCTTAGCACCCTCCTGGAGGGAAAAAAAAACAGCAGAAATAGCTCAGTAACTCCCTGGCACCCTGAATGAAGTTCAATCTGGACACTTGAGAAGGACCATTCTGATCCCACCTAGTCACAATTAAGGAGCTCTTTGCAGGGAACAGCTTCATACATTTGTGAAATGCTTTGCTTTCTTCCTTGACTCTAAACCTTGGGACTAGGACAGAAAATAGGGGAAACTTCTCATAAGCTACCAACAACAGAAGACTAGCTGAGCCTAAAGAAACAAACAAAGCAATTAATTAAGTTTTTAACATTTTTTATTGATTTATAAACATTTTACTATGTTGTGTCAAATTCCAGTGTTCAGCACAATATTTCAGTCATACATGGTCATACACACACTCATTGTCACATTTTTTCTCTGTGAGCTACCATAACATTTTGTGTATATTACCCTGTGCTATACAGTATAATCTTGTTTATCTATTGTACAATTTTGAAATCCCAGTCTATCCCTTCCCACCCTCGGCCTCCCTGGTTAATCTTTTTGAAGTGTGGATATGACTGATTCAGCATCCTGGTTACTGTCACGGAGGAAAGCAACCTACCAGTTGCTCCTTAGTGGGAGCCTGATGATTGGCTGCTCAGCCACAGATATCCACAAGAGGGCAGCAGAGGAGTTTGCTTGCTCAAACACAATCCCATATGCCCTATCCTCCAGGGCCTCCATTCTTCCCTCTTCACCATCTCTTTTAGTTCCCCCCTCAAAATGATCTCCTGCTTTTCAGCTTACTGTGGAGAATAAATCTGTTGGATCTCCACCTTCTGTAGACAATGCTCAAACCACTCCTGCCACCTACTCCCAACCATAAACAAACTGAGAATGTAGCATTTAAACCTTTGTCTTCAATTAAAATGCATGGCGAGTGATTTCCCCAAGTCCCAAAAGGAAAGAGGGAAACTATGCAAAAAGTCAAGAAGCCTTGGCTGCTTACTCTCTGAGATTCCCCAAACTTATATCAACTTATAAACTTATTTGTGGTGATACTTTTCTTTGGTTTCAGAAAGCTAAATGGACCACTATCTTGGAAGACCTGGAGGGGTCTCAAATTACTGCTGAGTTCAGTCAGAAAGTAAGAGTTAGAGAAAAAGGGTTAGAAGCCATTGCAAGTTTTATCTTGTTAAAATCGTTTGGTCCTGTGTTCAAAATTGTAAACAACTGAAGGATGAAATGTGGCAAATTAACACCAGCAATTAGAAACTATTTGGAAAGAGCAGTCAAGGCTTGAACTGAATTACAAAAGTAGCCTTTGATCTAGCCGCAGATTTCTGAATGATATAAGACTTGAGCTTTATGACAGAAAAAAGTTTACTGTTAAAATGCTGAGATGCCTGAATTTCAGACATCAGCTCAGCATTGTGAGGGTAACGTTTCTAAAAAATAGAAAATTCACTATCAAATCACATGGCTTTACAATTAAAACAATTGCAAAAATCTGAACAAAGACAGGACCCCAAAATATGGGCTTCCATTGAACAGAATACTTGCTGGCATTACAAAGAAAATTTCACTGGATTTTGGACTGTCTAGACTCCAAATAGAAAGAAAAGCCCCCAAAACACACAGGAGGAATACTAACTTAGCTCTGAGGAAGCAAGCATTCTTTGACCACAGTTCCCACTAAATTCACAGGGTGAGGTTACCCTTGTGAGTTGAAGGGCACCCTACCACATTTCTCTTTAATTCTGGAGTGACATATTTCACTTTTAACACTGCTTCCTTTTCTGGCACCTTCTTCAAAGTCACCAAACTGCCAGTGGTGGGTTTTGATAATTTCCCTCATAGTTTGCCTCCCAGCCCCTCAGTATATCTATAAGATCCCTTCTGTGTCAACCCAAATTTCCTCTTAGACAAACTACTCCAATAACTTCATGGATTGGGGAACTATACTTCATTGTGATACTGCAGGACTCCTTTCACAGGTCTCCTATTCATTTCTTTCACTTTTGTTACCTCTAATGGCTTTACCTGACTTAATTAAGCTTCTCTGTCCTCTTCAACCTAGTACCAATCTTACTGTGGACTTAAGTCAATTAGTGGACAGGAGTTCTCTTCTTTCTAGACAAGGAATTTAACTGAAAATGGGCATGTATGAGGTGGAGAACCCCATAATAGAATGCTATGGTAAGTAGAATTAGTTCTGTCCATGCCCACCCCCCCAAGATCCCCCAATATAATATAACACAAGAGAAACTTGATGGGTGCTAATAGTTCAAGAATTATTAGATAAGGTACTCCTGGTTCCTACTTGTATCCCATGCAACACTTTCATTCTGGCTGTTTAAATGCCAAATGGAAAGGATACTGGCTATTCCAAGACTGGAGATGCTAACATGTTCCCCTTCAAATCTCATAGAACTCTATCCTGAGGTCTATTTAAATGTTCCCATAAGTATATACTTCAACCCTCAATCCACCCTTATCAGAATTTCCCCTTCCCACTCTAGCCCTTAAACTCTCTATAATCACTCAGCTTTAGGCTTCTTTTTCCCTTCTGTGGATTTTTGGAAATGTAGGGACCCTAAAAGCAACTACCACATGTGGAAAAGACTAATTGAAAACAGAATGGATATTTTACCAAACCAAATGAATTTGAAAAATACCCAGATAGCTGCTTGGTGTCTTCCTATTCCCCATTCCAAAATTGAGTTTACAGTCACCTTGACACTTATCCAGATGTCAGGCTTCCTCCCACACTCACAGAGGCCTGCAGACCTGGGCAGATGTCACACACCAAACCAGCCTCTTCCTCACTACCACTGAGTGTATTCCATCACGTTTTGTTTCTCTTTGGCTGATCTAGGAGTTACTGGCAGTGCTATGTTGTTGGGAGTGAGACAGTTACTGGCATAGATGTGTGGATGCATGGCTTGGGGACCAGGCAGGAACCCATGTGGATGATGCATAGACACATGGACAGTACACAGATTCCTTTTCTGCATCTCTGCTCCAAGACAATGAGGATAGTTAGACACTGTTTAACCCAAATGGCACTAGAAGCAGACACTCAGCCTGAGATTCTGGACTTGGACCATTTTACTTGGCTTGTAAGACAATGATACATGTATGAGCTGATGACAACCCCTGGTATATCGTAGCACCACATTTACTTAAACCAGGATGACTTCCCATTGTCCACCTTTGTAAACAATGTCTTACTGGAACATAGTTATGCCCATTTGTTTACCTATTGCATGGATGCTTTCACTGAATAGTTGTGACAGAGACCCTATATCTCAAAAAGCCTAAAATATTTACTATCTGGCCTTTTATGAAGAAGTTCCCATAGACACAGAGAATGCTGAGGAAGGTGGAGAAGAGGAGGAAGGAGAAGTACTCCCTATACCCTCACAGTCTGGCTTCCTTGGACATCTCCCTTTTGCACTTCTCATCTTTCCCTTATACGCTGCTCCATTTTCTTTCTCACAAATGTGTGCACCCAGTCACTTTCTTATCTGACCAAATACATCCCTTTGGAACTGGTCCAATTGGCTAAATTCCTGTGGAAAGAGGGTATCTATGTTAGGAGAAGGTCCATGTGTTAGGGAAGTACAGGCATGCTGAGCAAAATGCCAATAGTGAGCATCTCCAGATAATACAATGAAGGGTTGTTCATTTCCATCTTTAATCTTTATTTTCTAATTATGATAAAAGATTTTCATTTAACTAAACATATATATTAAGGAACAGATGTAAAATGTTAAAAGCCCTTTACTAACAAAAATACCCAGGAATCCCCGCCAAGAGGAAAATGCTTGAAATATACTTGTTGTATACAGCCTTGCTTACATTTGTGCCATGGATTTTCTATTTTTCTTGTTTGCTAAGGATACTTAAGCCGCCTTTGGCAACTTTACACGGGGGGAGAGATGTATCAAGAAGGGGGGCTATGAAGGCCTTCCAGTGCAGGGCAGACCACAGAAAGCGGTGGCATGTGTTAAGATGTGACTATTAAATAGCTTTTCCTAATCTCCTCTCACCATGAACTACACACCCATATTCGAAATGTAATCAGTGGATATAGCATGACTCTGCTAACTGAAAAACAGCATGAATTACTTTTGCTTTCAGCTTCAGTTTTATTACCATCATACTAGATGGACCAAGAAAAGATGAACCTCCTCGCTCTTTTTTAGCTTTCATGAAGGAGAGTCAGACTGGTAGGAGGAGCTAGTGAGCAAGGTGTGAGAGGCACTGAGAATCGTTCTTTTATCCCCAGTGTGTGGAGCAGGTATGTCCTTGTCTTTTACATGCAGTGCAAAATTGATGTCTTTTCTGTTTTTATTGAAATAGAGTCGATTTACAATGCTGTGTTAGTTTCTTGTGTACAACACAGTGATTGATATATATATATTCTTTCTCATTATAGGTTATTACAAGATGCTGAATATAGTTCAATAGGACTTTGTTGCTTATCTATTCTGTATGTAGTAGTTAGCAAGATTGATTTCAGATTCAAAGTGAAACCTGAGGAAGGGCAAGTGGCCTGCTGTCTGGCATGCAGGGGTCTGTGGCTGGCTTTAGTTCAAAGGAAGCTCAGCTTCTCTGTATGGACCAGTAGCAGCTGCAAAGTGACAGCCAGACACACTGTGTCCCCCTCGATGTGCTTCTCCTTGAGAGAGTCCTCCTGGGGGCCTGCCTGTCTTGCTCTGTCAAGCTCTGTGGGCTGACGTTAGAATTCAGAGAATAAGACAGTCCCTGGCAAGGAGGTTATAGGGAACTGTCATCTATAGAGATTGTTTCTTTTTAATGTTTCTATTAGTCAATTTAAGAAAGCTCACAGTGAGAGATCTGTAAATCTCTATGTAGAGATAAATTTAGTCCCCTCTCCCCTGATCTTTATTACTTAAACATTACGATCACATCAAAACTATCTTTCTCTTTCTGTCTCTCTGGCTCCCTCTTCCTCCCTCTTATTCTCTCTCTTCCCCTGTCCCCCAACCCCCGAACCCGCATTTGTGGGTTTGTTTTTCATAAGAACATTGGAATCATTTGTAGCATGTATTGTACATACACAACCTAGTTTTAAGAATCCCTCTGGGTGATTTTTTTTCTGTAGATCACATTTTGAAAACCAACCTGGAACAGGATTGAATAGATGCAGTTTGTTAATTTGATGTTAAAAATTATGTGACTTATTCACAGCTAAGAAATCACAGGTCTGTTTCTTTAAAATATTTTTTATTGAGTTATAGTCATTTTACAATGTTGTGTCAAATTCCACTGTGAAGCACAATTTTTCAATTATATATGAACATACATACATTCATTGTCACACATTTCACTGTGAGGTAACACAAGATCTTGTATATATTTCCCTGTGCTATACAGTATAATCTTGTTTATCTATTCTGCATATGCCAGTCAGTATCTACAAGTTTTGAACTCCCAGTCTGTCCCTCCGCCCGCCCTGCCCCCTTGGCAACCACAAGTTTGTATTCTATGTCTATGAGTCAGTTTCTGTTTTGTATTTATATTCATTTTAAAAATTTTTGAGATTCCACATATGAGAGATCTCATATGGTATTTTTCTTTCTTTTTCTGGCTTACTTCACTTAGAATGACATTCTCCAGGAGCATCCATATTGCTGCAGAATGGCGTTATGTTGTCCGTTTTTACGGCTGAATAGTATTCCATTGTACAAATATACCACTTCTTCTTCATCAAGTCATCTGTTGATGGACATTTAGGCTGTTGACATCTCTTGGCTATTGTAAATAGTGCTGCTATGAACATTGGGGTGCAGATGTCTTTTTGAAGTAGAGTTCCTTCTTGATATATGCCCAGGAGTGGGATCACTGGGTCATATGTTATGTCTATTCCTAGTCTTTTGAGGAATCTCCATACTGTTTTCCACTGTGGCTGCACCTAACTGCATTCCCACCAGCAGTGTAATAGGGTTCCCTTTTCTCCATAGCCTCTCCATCATTTGTCATTTGTGGACATTTGAATGATGGCCATTCTGGCTGTTGTGAGGTGATACCTCACTGTAGTTTTGATTTGCATTTCTCTGATAATTAGTGATCTTGAGCATTTTTTCTTGTTTCTAATGATCATTGGTATGTCTTCCTTGGGGAATTGCTTGTTTAGATCTTCTGCCCATTTATGAATTGGGCTGTTGGTTTTTTTCTTATTATGTCATATGAGCTACTTATATATTCTTGAGATCAAGCCTTTGTTGGTTTCATCATTTGCAAAAATTTTTCCCATTCCTTATATTTTTGTTTTGTTTTACTTATGGTTTCCTTTGCTGTGCAGAAGCTTGTATGCTTAGTTAGGTCCTATTTGTTTATTCTTGCTTTTATTTATACTGCTTGTGTAGACTGCCCTAGGAGAATATTTTTGAGCTGTATGTCAGATAACGTTTTACCCATGTTTTCTTCTAGGAGGTTTATAGTATCTTGTGTTATGTTTAAACATTTGATCCATTTTGAGTTTATTTTTGTGTATGGTGTAAGGGAACGTTCTAGCTTCATTGATTTACATGCTGCTGTCCAGTTTTCCCAAAATCATTTGCTGAATAGACTATCTTTATTCCATTTTATATTCTTGCTTCCTTTGTCGAAGTTTAGTTGACCAAAAGCTTGTGAGTTCATTTCTGGGCTTTCTATTCTATTCCGCAGACCTGGTTTTTATAAAGTTGTTTCTCTCACATTTTCCTGCAGCTTCCTTTAAGTTTTCCATTTAAAGAGGGGGACTGGACAACTCTGGTCATTATAATGTAGCTGTTAGAGGATCCTGTTTTACCTTTGTATTCTTTTCTCCCACAATGAAGAATCAGAAAAAAGGAGATGGTACAGGAGCAGTGTTTGAATTTTCTTGCTGCTTTGCTCTGAAAAAAAAAATTATAGACCTTGTTTCTTAGTAACCTGAAGTTTGCAGATTGTGTTCAAATATGTAACCCAATTTGTTTAGTGCAATTATTGTGAATAAATCTCCATCTAATTCAGTAAGCATGCACTGAAATCCCATTTTGTGCTGCATTCTATGCTCATATATAAGCTTTGACTTATCTGATTTTATTATCAAAACATCCTCCAGACTGGACTTACCATTTTTTATAATACCCCTATAATTATTCTTAAAAACTTAGGTTTAGCTAGGGGAGGCTTCTTGTTTAAGGCCACACAAGTAGTAACTGATAAAGCTGGTATTTTTTAAAAATATTTTTGATAGTATTTGAGGCATCTTGAATACTTGACCAATAAATATGGAACTGAATAGTTGAGACATTTGAATATAATATCATGTTTATATAGTCTGATTATGAAATATGCATAGATATTATAGGGAACTTTTATTATAATGACAATCAGAAATATGCCAGAAGAACCATGGTATAATTGTGTTTTTAGTACTTAATTTTTAAAATCAAATTTGCCTTGGAAAACAATCACAAGGGAATCTCATATCCTTTTCACCTAGATTTACCCACTGGTGGCATTTTCCTAGATTTGCTTCCTCTCTCTAAATATATGTATATGTCTCTCATTATAATATAAAACAATATTTGCATTTTCATTCTTATTTTCATTTATGGGATTAAGTTGCAAAAATCCTGACCCCTCTCAGCTAAGTACCTTGGCCTAAATCTCTCAAGATTCAAGACATCCTCCTGAAACAGAAGAAGAGTGGCAAGTGGGAGAAGGAGCAAGTGTGTTGGAACATTGACCTAAAGTGTGCAGTCTCCTTCTCAAAAAGGGGAGGCAGGAGGGTGGGAAAACTCTTCAGTAGTTTACCTATGAGGATGATGTTACCTGTGCGTTTTTCCATACATAGACTTCATTATTTTCAGGTAGTTTATTTTTATTCTTAATTGTATTTTGTTTCGTTTTCACATATTTGTAGACTTTGCAGTTTTATTCCATCTATTAAATTCCAGTTTCATTTCATTGGGTTCAGAAAAGATACTTTGTATGAGTTTAACCTTTTAAAATTTGTTGACTTGTTTTGTGGCCTAAAATAGGGTCTATCTTTGGAAATATTCCATGCCCATCTGGGAAAACGTGTTTTCTCTTGTTGGATGAGAGTGTTCTGTATACGTCTGTTAGGTTCAATTAATTTATAGTGTTATTCAAGTACTCTGTTTTTTCTACCTATTATTGCAAGTAAGGTATTAAACTATTGTATTACAGTTAAGTGATCTGTTGCTCAATATTGTCAATGTTTATTTCACATATTTTGGAACTCTGAGGTTCAGGTATACATATTTAGAATTGTTTATCTTCTAGATAAACTTGACTCTTTTAACATAATGTCCTTCTTTGTCTCTTTTAACAGTGCTTGAAATAACTTTTTTATCTCATATAGATATAACGACAACAGTACTCTTTTTGTTGTTATTTGAATAGAAAATCTTCCTGGGGTGTACAGTAAGGTGGTAGTTGCTCAGGCTGACCTGTCTCCAACCTGTCTGGTGGCAAACCAGCACCCATTCACTCCTTCTAGTCTAGGCTTCTCCAGCCTTTCTATCTGTTTCAGTCTTTCTCCAAGTAGCCAAGGGGATTTGTCTCCTCTGTGCAGGACCCCAGGACTGGGATGCCAAGTCTGTGGATTGACCTACTCACTCCTCAGTGTTAGGGTCTATTTGCACAGTCTTCCTTTTCCTCTTAGTCCTTCCCTAGGTGCACAGGTCCCAACCTGAAGTTTTTACTCCTCCCTAATTATGTGGAAATATCTCTTGAAATCTTGTTTGTATAGGAGTTCTGCCAGTTTTCAGTCACTTTTCTGTGAGAAGTTATTATCCCTCATCTTGACCCCCCTCCTCTGGAAACAGTATTCTTGATTGGTAGGTTCCCCCCTACCCCATCACTCAGTTTTTAGCAATTTAAACATATCATTCCACTGCCTTCTGGCCTCCAAATATTTTGTTGATAAATTGACTGACAATCTTATTGGATGTGATGAGTTACTGCTTTTTGTCGCTTTCAAGATTCTCTCTTTTTCTTTTGACAGTTTGATTATAATATGCCTCAGCATTGGTCTCTGAATATTTATCCTACTGGAGTTTGTTGAATATCTTGCATTTGTAGATTTATATATTTCATTGCATTGGGAATCTTTTAGCCATTATTTCCTCAAATAATCTCTCTGCCCTGCCTCTCCCTTCTGCTTTAGGGACTTTCATAATGTATATACCTGTCTATATGACAGTATTCCATAAGTTTGTTAGGCTGTATTCACTTTAAAAAAAATTTTTCTTCCTTCTGCTCCTGAGACTTGATAATTTCAAATGTCCTGTCTTCAAGTTTGCTGGGTCTTTTTGCCTGTGCAAGTCTAATCCCCTTTATATGTATTCAAATGCTCTTCCCCTGAGCTTTACCACCAAGGCTAATTCCCTGTTGAAAATGTGTAAATTCATTCATTGTATTTTCCAGCCTCAGAATTTCAGTTTGGTTCCTTTTTTAATTATTTCTATCTCCTTGTTCATTTTCTAATTTTTTCATATATTGTTTTTCTGATTTTCTTTAGTTATTTTTCTGAGTTTTCCTTTAGCTTTTTAAGCATATTTTTAAAAAGTTATTTTAAAGTCTTTGCCTAAAACATCTAATGCACATGTTTCCTCAGGGTTGTTTTTTTTTTTTTTTTTTTTTTTACCACTTTATATTCTTCCTTTGGAAGGGCCATATTTTCATTTATTTTGTATGCCTTGTTATTTTTGTTGTTGTTGTTGAAAAATTGGATGTTTATTTATCTATTTATTTATTTTAAATGAAGGTACTCAGTACTTAACCCAGGATTTTGGACATGTTAAGTACATGCTTTACTACTGAGTTATTACCCTCCCACCCCCTGAAAATTGAGCATTTATGAAAGCAGTCACCTTTCCCATTCTTTGCATACTGGCCTTTTGACAAGGAAGTCTTTTCCTAAGCTGGCTCTTGATTTTGAAACTTGGGATTAAACTTAAGACAAGTTCTAAAGTCTTTTTAGGCTTTTTTGAGCATGCATCTTCCCTGGGCCTGTGTTTTCCTTTTTCAGTTTTCCCATATATGTGCTCCTTTTAAGTATATTAATTTCCCAAAGGATGCCTCCTTTGAACTTTTGATTGTCTATTGTGTGTCTCCACCCTGAAAAGAAAAAGAAACATTCAGTTTCTCTTCTCAACTTTCTATTCTCTATACTTATTTCTGGTCACCATATACGTGAGCATTTTTTCACAATAAGCAATTCTGACCCTAAATTCCAAGATTTGTTTATACCCTACAGATTAAGGGCTCAGTCCCACAAGACTTCTCCTCAGTTCAGATGCAATTACAAATCCAGGTTGTCACCTGTGCTTCTGACTAACTGGCTGTACATTGGAGTTACCCATCTCTTCCCCAGGTTCAATGATTTGCCAGGATGGCTTAAGAACTCAGGAAGGATAATTTGCTTACTAGATTACTGGTTTATTTTAAAAAAGATACAGCCTATAAACAGCAAAATAGGAGATGCAAAGGGAAAGATATCAAGAAAAGCATGTGGAGCTTCCATGACCCCTTTGGATGTGCCACCTTCTAACAACATCCACATATTCATCAAGCCAGAAAATCTCTGAACCATTTCAGTTACGTTTTATTTATTTTTTAATGGAGGACTTCTTAGATAGATATGGTTGAGTAAACTATTGGTCATTGGTGATTAACTCAACTTTCATCTCTTCTCTGCTCCCCAGTGGTTGGAGCATCAGGCTAAATGTTACAACTTTCTAATAACATTGATTCCTCTAGCAAACAACTCCATTGTAGTGATCTAGGGTCTTTAAAAATCACCTCATTAACATAAACTCAGTTGTTGTTGAAAGGTGCTTGTTATAAATAACAAAAGACTCTCCTTTCATCTTTATCAATCTGGAGGTATTTTAGGAATTGAGGACAAAAGACCAAAAGTTACAAGAAAAATAATTTCATCTCTCACATCACATAGGGTTTTAAGAGCTATAAACCAGGAATAAGGACATTGATCAAATTTGTGTTTCTTATTATACATCTCAATATCACACACCCATAATGTCTTGTCATAGGTGTCTGCAGGTCATTCTCCCTGCAGCTTTAACAAGCAATGCCCACTGCTTCTCCCTGCCTAAGATCCAAATAAGGGAAAAGATAACAGTCCTTCAGTCAGCCCATGAGGTGTCAGAACATTGTAAATGCAGTCTGCTCTGCTCTGTTTATTTTGAAAAAGGGAATTGGAAACTCAATTGATGCCTTAGATAGTCTATTTTATATATTCACTGGTAACCTATTGCTCTAGGCATCTGTGGAGCTGTTTCTCCACATTTTTCCTTGAGAAATACCTGCTGCTTCTTTCCACCTGATATCCAAGTTTTACCACCACCTACCCCTCTGCCACCCTTCCCTGAGTTTCATGTGAGGTGAAACAGAGACCTGAAGAGGCAGCCCTGACAGGTTAGAACATTATAAAATTCTCTCTCTCTGAATCAGGGGAGGGAATTGGGAAATGATTTGCCACTTCCTTAAAGACCTTACCACAATGGGGACAGAGGGCAACAGAAAAACCACAGAATTTCCTACCATTTTGAATGAGGCTGTTTCTTGATTTGGTATTTGGTTGGTTGCTTTGGACCTTTGACTGTTTTATGGAACTACTGTAAGGTTATTCTAGCTAGTATTTTGGTTGTTGTTTATATCTCCTTGGGGAAACAAGAGCTTAGAGTTTGCTAGTCTGTCATTTTGCTCAAGTATGTAGATTTTCAATCCTTTCTCAATGACATTCACTCAGCCTTTGTGAGAACCATTTACCTCATTTCCAAAGTAGTTATGTTAATTTCTAACTTTCAGTCTCTTGTGAATATCAGTTTAGCTGGATATGTAAGTTATTATCAAAGGGCTTGGTATATTGTAGGCCTTCAGTGCATCATAACAATAACTTTAATTATATTATTATTTTGAAATAACAGTTTGGAGAGTGATATTATATTATTTCACTACCAATATCATGAGAGACTTGAGGGAATGATGTGGGAAAACCTCTGCAGTATGCTAATTCTAGGTTACATTTTGTCTAATGGAAAGCACAGAACTCTTACTTACCTTATCCTAAGTTGATAGATGCTTTGTATAATTCTGAGTTAGAGAATGGCTTTATAATCTGATTTCCACTAAGAAGCTCTTCTAGGTTGGCAGGTTGCCATGGCATCCAGACCCAAAATGATGGACCCCATTTGTCTTCTGGAAAGTGTCAAGGTTCTTTCAGTGAACCAAAAATCTCTGCAGATTCTTGGTGAGATTTCTTTGCCAGTGCTGTTGGTGGCCATTGTAGGGCCGTATCATACAGGCAAATCCTACTTGATGAACCATCTTGCAGGTCAGAATCATGGTGAGTGTTGTACAGGGTCAAGGACCAATTGCTTGATTCTAGCTAATACCTCAGCTTCTTAATTTTTGTCCTGATCTTGTGTAGGGAAAACCAAACTTCTCTTAACAAATCAAATTTCCACTCCTATTTCTCACTGCTAAACCACTGTCTTACTGTAATTCATTATCATATTGTATGTTTTATTCCTGTAAAGCAAAATTTCTCCTACCAATTCTCACAATCCTACCTTATTTTACATGCTTAAGCACTGGACTCTTGCAATTGTGTCTACTCGCTCTTGAAACACATTTTGCTTTTTTATGGACTATACTCATCAACATATAAATGTGTTCAAATGTCTATAATCTTAAAAATATTTCCTGTATGTCATATAATACTGTGGCTAACACCTCTCCCCACTTTTGAAAAATTTGTCTGACAAAAATTATAATCTTGATTTTTTCCCACCTTTTTCTCTTCCCATGTCTATCTTCAGTCCATTTCTCTCTGGCTTTGAACCTCACCATTCTTTAAAGATACTCTTGTTATGGTTATCAGTGACTTCCATTTTGTCTGATTCATGGATTCCCCTTTGCCTCTATGTTGAGCCCTTGCTTGGTATCTTTATCACAATTAATGTTCCTTCCTCCTTGAAACAGATGACACACAAAGTAGGACATTCTTGAGGAAATGGAGAAAGCACCAACTCGTATGCTGGGATACTGACATTCCAATAGATCTGACTCTGTAGCCCCTTGGTTGTTTAGATTATCTGCTCTAACTGAATGCTGCTTTCTCCCCTCTCCTCACAGGCTTTCCTCTAGGCTCTACAGTGCAGTCTGAAACCAAGGGCATCTGGATGTGGTGTGTGCCTCACCCACACAAGCCAAATCGTACTCTGGTGGTCCTTCTGCACAATTAGAGCCTGGGGGATGTGTGAATGGTAAAGCAGAAATTCACAATTAAATCCTTTTTATTCTGGATTTTCCCCTTATCTCTCCATGGTCCTAGAAATTTTACTGTTTAATCTGTAAAATCTAGAAATCAATTTTAGTAAATAAGGCAAACTATGTTTTGTTTGAATCTCACTTCTAGGTAAGTTATCATAGTGTCTTAGATAAATTCTTTTATTTCTTGGCACTGTGTGGATGACTTAATTACATTTAGTAAGTCATTATTGAACGGCTGAGTTCCAGGCCTTTGGACTTAGAATTGTAGATATCAGTGACCAAAGTAAATGTCCTGCCCTAAAAGAGTCTTTAGTTCAATTGACAAGACATTATCTGCAGTCAGATTTAATACCATGTAATTGGGAAAGAAGCAGGCTGGAGAGAAGAATAAATTACATTGCATTGCAATCCCCAATTTCTGGGAATTTCATGGGAGCTCCATGGCTGGATTGGCTTTTTTGAGTTATCCTGAGTTTCGGACAGGGGTGCTGATACATTTTTGAAGAGCTGCTCCAGAAGCCTTTCTAATTAAGAGGGCTGACACGTGAAGACTGTCTTCCACCAGCACTCCCAACAGCTGGGGGAATAAGTCCTTCAGTTTTGAAAGGCAATCCAGGCAGCACCTGACTGGTTTTGAGAACTTACAGTTAAGCATAACTAAGAAAGAGAAGTATCAATCTGTGAGTGAGGAAACATTTCTGATTCACCTTCTTAGCTACAAGGTGAAGAGTGTATTTGAGGGTTGGATTTAAGAGATGGGTTTACATTTTCTATGATGAAGTTCATCAACTACTCACAGAGTGTTCTGGAAATCTGTGAGACACCTCTGAATGTGCAAGTTCTATAAAAGTAAGTTTTTGTCCTACAAGAAACATTTTAAAATGGATTTTTGGTGTTTTAGCTTTCTGCTAATGGGTAAAATGAACTATCCCTCCTTTCCCCTTTTTGAGATTTATTTGGAAATAGTACCTACATTTTTATAGCTCTGTCTTTTTTCTCAACAGGAGTTAGAAAGTCTGCTTATTTTTAAAGCCATATATCAAACAATGATATAATCTTGCTGTTGAAATAATTGCTTGTCATAACTGCTACTTCTTCTTATCCTAATTGATTATTTTTAAAAACTGGGTTTTGGGGAAAGAAAGTAATGAATAGACTCTTATCCCCCCAAACTCCCATTTAGAATCTTCTCAACATAAACCACAGTTTTTGCATTTACACTGGGAGCAACTTTACATGCCATTTATAATAAAAAAAAAAACTATTTCCAGTTTATGCCATCATTTAGACAATGCTATGATTTATACAACTTAGCCTGGGCTTTAGGGCCCTTGATTAGGCTGCATGAAACTCACCTTAACTTCTCCACTTGCCCTCTGCCCTCAAATGACTCTGTTCTAACTACAAGACCCCTGTCTTCTCCCATCTCTAATTTTGTTTCTCTGGATTTTCCTGTCTATGGGATCACCTTCATTTCTTCAGTTCCACATTTACCAGTTCTTTAATATTCAGCTCAAGATATTGAGGAAGCTTTCAGATCACATACTCTTTCTCCAAATTTCATAGCCCTGTTCTTCCTTGATAGACTTCTAAATTTTAGTTTAGTGTTATAGCTATAGGTTTCACTGCTTATATACATTACTGAGAGTAAGCCTTTTACAGATACTTCTATCATTGTTGCACTTACTGTTATGGATGTTTGTCCACTGCTTTGAAATTATCATGTTGAAAGAAAATTTTCATTTTTAGCATTGCTTTTTTAAAATCTAAGAACAGTGGGGGATATTTAGTAGCTTCCTGCAAGTATTTATTGATTGCATATAAGTTAAATACCCAGTTATGCCAACTATGGTATATTTTATATGGACTCTGATTAATAAATATATGCAGAATGAATAAGTGCCCACACTCATCACTGAATTCCTAATTACACAACAGGTACTGTATTAGTTTTTCTATATATGTTATTTTACTTTATCCAATTGAGGAAAAAGAAAGCACTGTGAACACTAGAATCCTTTTATATATGAAAAATTTGCAAACACAAAAAATGTCTCTGTAATTGTCAAAGTTGATATCTGCATTTACATCTGTCTTCAATTTCTTTGCATGGTGAGTATGTTAGCTGAAATAATAAATGAAACCATGATTGAAGAAGTGTACAGATGAATTTCTAATGTAGGGGTAAACTTCTAACTCTCTTGTTCTAATGTGCTTTCTAGGATGAGTCTAAGAAGGATTCATGGATCTTTGCCCTGGCTGTGGTTCTCTGCAGTAGCTTTGTCTAGAACAGCATGAGCACCATCAACCACCAGGCCCTGGAGCATCTGCAGTATCCTTCCAGGTCCTGAACCACCATGTTTCACTGAATTCATGGGGATGAGGATAGAGTCAGTCTCTCCCTTCCTGTCATTTAGTTTCTTGGGTGGAACAGAGGGGACCCATGGCAAAAGAGTGTGTTTATAATATTTTTATACTAGAGAAATGTGGGAATTGTTGGTAGTGAGTTTCTTTTCCCTAACCAAATGTTAGTTATGCGACAGAACTTGCAAAACATCAGGGCAAAGTCCTCTCAAACACCTGATAGAGTAGAAGATTCCACAGAATTTGTGAATTTCTTTCCAGACATTATCTGGACTGTATGGGATTTCACCATGGAGCTGTAGTTATGTGGTCAGCCTATCACAGAAGATGAGTACTTGGAGAATGCCCTGAAGCTGATTCCAGGTATCAGAGTATGGCCTGGGCAGTGTACGGTCCAATAGAGTGTGGGATCTACTAAACAATATCCCTCATCTCTGTGATTGCATTTGTATTTGAGACTAAATCAAAGTCTGTGAAAATGGTGGCTGGAAAGTGGGTTGCAAAGATCTAGGGGCTACAGTTGAAGTTTACTCAAGAAAAGTAAAGTGTAAAGTGAAATTACTCAAAACCAATTTGTTTTTTATACATCTTTAAATTTAGCATCCAGATTTACATGGGTGATGAAACATTCTAAAGACTGGACACTGTGTTTCCTGTTCCTTCAATTTTTCTCTGTTGAAGAAAACAACTAATCAGCTAATTGTTAGACATGAAACTGCAGTGAAAAGCTTACCTAATGAACAAAATATAGATTTCACATATTATTCTTTTCAAAGAGGGCTAGAAAACTTTCTAATCCTGTATAATTATATCATCTACAAAATGACTGTATGTTCTAAATAAACCTGAAGAAGTGACTGTCTTTACAATCTATGCCTTTTCAATAATACTGACAATTATTAGAATATTCATTTTACCTTCCACATCATAGCTTTCTCCTAATTCCCACATGTTTACCCATGAATTAATTACAAGTTAAAAAATTATTTTCATGGGTTACATTTCCAAGGATGTGTGTCTATTGAAACCTTGAGAGAAATATCAATCCCAATTTAGTCATTCTTCCTTTCATGTTTCTATTTATGATTTCTCAAAACAGCTATTAAGAAATTGGCTGGCAGGAGAGGACCAGATATGAACATTTACCTCAAAGAGATTATAGATTAGAGGTGATACCTTAAAATTATATTTCAGGTACATTTATACTTCAGAGGTTTTTACTAATAAATACATAACACTGCATCAATTATTTTTAGCATCAAAACAGTTTTTCTTAAATAATGAGGATGTCATTCCTAATATTCCAATTACTGTCCATGATCCCTTGTTTGTAGCTCTCCTTTTTGGTTCCACAGCTCAATTCCTACATGAGGTTGAGTTGAGCAGAAAGTTTCATGTGACCTTTCATCCTTTTAGCTGCTAGTTAAGCAAACACATCATAGACAACCACTCTACTATGTGCATGTCTGGAGAGACCAGCCATAGGTTTCCTTTACTGGATCAGATGTCTCCCTAAATTTCTCTGCAGTTATATCATTGGTATAAGTCTGATGTGCAAAGAAGTATTGAATGTCTATGTTAAAACAGTTCTATGTGTAGAAATGACAAAGACACACAAATCCCTGCCATGAACACCTGTAACCCCCTCGCCTCAAGACTCTACACACTAATCCCTGTTTTTCTGTCCCTCAGGGAAGAATCCCAAAGCCCAAACATCCAATCTACCCAGAGACTGCATCAGGCATTATTTCCAAGATGGAAGTGTTTTGTCTTTGACTGGCCAACATAGGAAAAAAAATTCTAGCCAATACTGTGATGGCATCTGAAGACCAACTGGATCCTAAATTCCAGGAGCAAACAAAAAAATTCTGTTCTTACATCTTCACTGAAGCAAGGACCAAGACCCTCACAGAAGGAATCATGGTCACTGGGAAAGGTGAGTCTCTTTTTCCCATTTCCATGGGGACTGCTATGTGTTGAATATTTTATATAATGTGCTTTCTAGTATTTTTGTTTGATTCTATAAAGGATTCTGATTT
Source organism: Camelus bactrianus (assembly GCF_048773025.1). Classification (NCBI taxonomy): domain Eukaryota; kingdom Metazoa; phylum Chordata; class Mammalia; order Artiodactyla; family Camelidae; genus Camelus; species Camelus bactrianus. The sequence continues at coordinate 12,322,864 of NC_133574.1, forward strand.
TACAGACTTTTATACTCCATGAAGAAATCTGTATACTTTATAATTATCTCACTTTGGGGGATTTACAAATTCCTTCCCCAAATTTCAACTTTTGTCAATGATATCGGTGACTCCCACTTATCTGAAAACATCCTCCACTTAGAATATAATCACTCTCTTGGTGTAAAAACAGAATACTGCATGTTTTCAAAGAAAGTCCTATACAATAAATGTTCTTCACAAGGAGAATTCAAAAGATAATTTGAGAATTTAGAGTGGTCCAAAAATAAATATTAGCCCATAAATCTCTGAAAATCCATTCAAAGCCTCAGAATTAGGAATAAATTAAACATAGTACACTTTGCCTCATCTGTCTATCTATGTAATCTGTATTGCTTTCAATTTTTAAAATGAGAAACTGTATTTTCCAGGTAGCCCCTAGTATGTTAGATAGAATTAGATATTAACTTTTTTAGTCCTGTGGCCTGGAAAACCATAAAAATGAAGAGTCAGTAGGAAAATGAAGGTGATAATAGTAGAAGGAGGTAGGGGTGCGTGTGTGTGTTTGTGTGTGTGCATGTGTATATGACCCTAGAAGCATAGTCTCAGAATCCTGGAGCCATTGATTGATAACTTGATATTTAGCCCCTAAATTTCCTGGCTTCTTCAGGGCTGAGGACTCTGGTTGTGACCTACCTGGATACTATCAATAGTGGAGCAGTACCTCGCTTGGGGAACGCAGTGACAACTCTGGCCCAGCTGGAGAACTCAGCTGCCATTCAGAAGGCAGACAACCACTACAGCGAGCAGATAGCCCAGCGAGTGAGCTTCCCCACAGACATGCTGCAGGAGCTGCTGGAGGCGCATGCTGCCTGTGAGAGGGAAGCCCCTGCAGTCTTTATGGAGCACTCCTTCAAGGAAGACAAGCAGGAGTTCTAGAGGAACCTTGTCATAATCTGTCTTGGTATTTACTTTATGTCGCCTCCCCTTGAAGAATGAAGCCTAGAAGTGTTGTTACCAGTCCCATGGCTCATCTCTCACTCAAGGATAAAGTAGTCCATGTTCTCATGAGGGACAGAGTTTCAAAGGACTACATTTCCTTCTTTTTTGACTGCCAGAACTCAGGCAGTTTATCTGGAACTCCCTTTGACCTTCAATGAAAAATCAGTATAGATATCCTCTTGAAATAAATACTTCTGTGGATTCCAAGCCTGTCCAGAACACCCAAGACATTCTTTAGCTGGCTTATTTTCTGTGAACACACTCCTATGACTGGGAACCAAAATTTCTCTTTTCAGATCCACATCTCAGGCCACTTTCAGCTTAGGTTGCTCCTTGTTGTATCTATCATTGAAGACAGAATCACTGAATGTGGCAGCTTCAAGGAACCAGAGAGATTAGGTAATGTAACTCCAACAGCTCAGATGAAATACCCAAAGGAGGTTAGGGAACTTCCCCATGGTCTTCCAGAGTTTTCAGAGCTGTGAATAAATCAAATCTTGTGACTGCTGTTTTATTACATGTCCTCCAACAGAATACTTTTCTCATGAGGAACACAATTAGACCAATTCTTCTACCAGATCCTTTGGAAATTTACTTCCTCTGTTCCTTGCTTCTGGTGACAGCCCTCTATCTTTCTTCCCTCTAGGAAATCATAAAGAATAAGAAAGATGATTTCTTGATGCAGAATGAAGAGACATCAATCAAATATTGCCAGACTAAACTTGATCAGCTTTCAAAGGCACTAATAAAAAGTATCTCAGCAGGAACTTTCTCTGTTCCTGGAGGTCATGAACTCTACAGGAAAGCAAAGGAAATTATTGAAAAGGAATATTACCAAGTGCCCATGAAAGGAGTGAAGGTGAGGAATAAGGGAAACATGGGGAACCTACAGAATACTCAAAGGGGTCTCCTGAAAATCTGAGAGTGCATCTCCATGCATGCATAAAGAGAGTGTATGGGGCCATTCAAACAGCTGTGGCTTTTAAGGTTCACTGCATGCTATTTATTCCTGAAGAGAGTACAAATGTCAACTCCCAACCATGAGTACAGATTTCTTAAATCAACAAGAGACAGAACAGAAATTATTCATTTTTTTTACTCAACAACATATTTGACGTGTTGAGCACTGATAATTTACAAGTCAGTCTTTGTACACAAGGATGATCACAAGTGAGACAGGAAGTCAACTACATAGGCAAGCTATAACACTCTGGAAAGAGCTACTTAGGTGTTAGAAACAAAAATAATTATAATAATAATAATAATAATAATAATAATAATAATAATAATAATAATAATAATAATAATAATAATAATAATAATAATAATAAAAAAACAATAATAATGCAACTAATATATATTGAACTGTTGTTTCCTATAGCCAAAATGTTAAGCTCTTTCCCTAGACTCTTTAACTTAATCTTTCAAATAGCATTAAGAAGCATCTACATTATCAACATTTTAAAGATCTCAACTGAGAAGCATAGGCAGGTTAAAATAAGTTGTCTAAAGTTATAACCAGCTAGTGGCAGAGGAGAACAGCAGCACAATTTAGAGGCACTATTTCACACTGGTAAAGCAGATATGTAAAAGCACCAGAGATTTGGGGTTTGTAGAACTGAACATGATTCTGACTGGCTGGATTCTAGAGTGGGGAGAAGGAAGTAGCACTGGGCAAGAGACTGGAGAGAGACAGGTCAGTCTAAGGAGCTTGGACTCATTGTAAGGAACCACTGTGGAACTTTAAAATTGAAGCAAAAGTTACATGGACTTAGTTGTCTTTGCATCACTAATTTCCCTTTTGGAAATCTAATTTCTGTGCTCCTCCTTGGTTCCTCAGGCAAATGAGTTCCTCCAGAGGTTTCTGCAGTCCCAGATGGCACTAGAGAAATCCTGCAGGCAGATAAAGCCCTCACTGATGGGGAGAAGCCCATAGCAGGTACAGGGTAGGGCTGGGCTCACAGTGGGATGTATATGATCTTGCAGTGCCCTCTGACAGGTGTGAGAGCAAAACCTTCCCAATACCGGAGCTTCCTTCCTTTCTGTGGAACAACCCTGCTGCATCTGGAAACAGCAAAGGGAACTGTGGTTGGACCCCAGACAGGCAGAGCCTTTTCTCTCACATTCTGAAGTGTGTTCTCGATGGTGTGGACATGGGGTTTTGGGGGAGGACTTCAGAGATTTCCTACCTCTCTCTTTAATTTGGTTTGGCCTCTGAGCTCAGGAGGGTGGAGGTCAATCCTTGCCTATTTTTCCCTCCCTAATACCTTCCTGTGGCAGAAGAGTGGACCTGGAAGGAGACAGCTGAGAAGGAAAAGGAGCTGCTGAAACAGAAACTGCAGGAGCAGCAGCAGCAGGTGGAGGCTCAGAAGAGAAGTCTCCAGAAACACATAGTTCAGATAATGGAGAAGACGGTGAGAGAAAGAGAAAACCTGCTGAGAGAGCCAAACAAGATATTGGAGCATCAGCTGAAGGTGAATCAGGCTGTGGCAGTAGTAGAGCTTGATAGATTTGCCCTGGTACCCCAGGAATGGAAGGGTGAAGGTTACAGCATGGTCATGCAGAGATCACAAGTGCATCTACTGCTTGTGATTTATTAAAACCCTGAAGCCTTTGAATCCTTCCAAAACCTTTAAATTTGGCTCTGTAAGTAGACTTTGGACAGTTCAGGATGAGTATTCCCCCCCTCTACTCCAAGCCCTCAGAGAATATAAATAGGGCTGAATAGCCATTTAGAGAATTTTAAAATGACCTCACAGGGCTTCATTGAACAGATATTCCAATTATGTGTGTTTAATATGAACAACAACTAGTATGCTCTACCAAGGTCACTACCTTTTACCAGGAGACCTGCTCAGCCCAAGGCCCTGAGGTAGATCTGTTCTGACATAAGACTACCAGAAATGTCCAGACTTAAAAACACATAGAAATGATAGATTTTACACTTGCTGCATTGCCTCCAGGTGTGGACAGATCCCCAAGCTATCATGTGGCTTGGAGGGATTTCTCTCATTGTTCATCTGAACATGATTTATAAGAGATTTCTATAATTTAGGGGCCATGTGTTTATAACAGATTTCTATAATATGGGTGACAGTGTCATCCTGAGTGGGACTGAGAATTAGTGCAGTCAGACCAAGGCTACCTCTCATATGCATTTTTTGACTGGAAAATATTACATTTGTCCTCATGCCAGGCTTAGCCTCCTGGCAAATCCCTAAGGTATATGAATATTATTAAGGCTGTAAACTACACTTCTTCTTAATATTTCGGTCCAAACCAGGAAATATCCCTTGTTACAAGAGTCTCCTTTCATGATTAAGAGAGAACAATATTAGGAATAAAACAAAGATAGTCTGACAAAGTTTCAAAGTTTGACAAAATGTAATCCTTGAAAAAATGGGGGATTTAAAAAGTTTTACTTCCTTCCTCATTTTTTTTTTTTTTAGGTCCAAGAAGATCGGTGTACTGAAGGATTTAGAAAGAAATGTGAGGAGATGAGTACAGAGATAAATCATTTGGGAGAGAGAATTGTTGATACTAAAAATGATGATAGTTCCTTGCTTGCACAAGCCTTGGACAACCTTGGCAAAAGAATCGCTTCGTTATTGCCTGCCCCAGCTAATATTCTTGGTAATGTTATGAAAGTAGAGAGCTCACTATTTAAAAAGAAGTAGCTCTTCTTGTAAAGAAATCAGATATATAATATAATATACATGTATGTTCTCTGGCCTATTTCTGATATGCATGCTTTTCACTTTCATCCAGCAATGCTTTAAATATAAAAAGTGAATTCTAGAGAATACTGATGCCTGGCCCACATTAGATAGAATAAATGCATGGACACTTTGATATAGTGTGTTCAGTTTTAGAAAATATATATGTGTGCAAAATCATATATATGTGTATGTACATATATACAAGAGTTTCACTGAGGCTTCAATTCTAATGGCAAAAGATTGGAAACCACTTAATGCTCATTTATGTAATTTGGTAATATATATTTTGCATGTATTTATACTAGAATTCTATGTTGCTAGTAAATAGATAGTGGAGCTCTATTTGTATAAATATAGAACAATCTGGAAGATAGAATGTAGAGTGAAAAAATGAGGCACAAAACAGTTTGTATAATGTGTTCACCGTAAAAAAAAAAAAGGCAATTATTTTGGGCACTCATAAACATGTATGTATAGTACATTTCTGGAAGATTCATTAGAAATTGGTATCATTGGTTCTTCCTGGAGAAGACAGCTTGGCATCAGGGATGGAAAGGACACATGCTTTTCATTATATACTCTATATTTTCAATTTTGCAAAGTTAGCTTGTGTTATTTCTCGAATAACAAAGAAAACAAACTACAATACTAATAATTAAAATAGTAAATGGAATGTGAATAAATGGAATTGCTCATTGCTTCCAGAAATGACATTAGCCTGCTAAATGAGGAGTATAAGACTAAGATCAGAATACTAGAAAATAACGTTTGCATCCTAATCTTGTTTTTGCTTTGGCCTTGGTTTTTAATCCCTTATATTTGCTTCAAAAATAAGGTATGAACTTTCCTGTTACCCCTTGAAATCTCAACAACAGTAACCTTTATTTCATAGGTTTCAATTACACTTTTACAGTGTTTAGAAACAAATTACTAAACACTAAGAATAGTCACTGGTGAGAGGAATTCCCATCATCCTTAAGTTCAGTGGTGGCGTCTCTGCTGTTGGCAAGTACAGAAGGCGTGATGCACCACTGCAGAAATGGATGCCTTGATAGTAATGGGGAATGAAAAACCCAGACACACAGAGGCCAGGTGTTGGCATTTAAACATCAGAATTCAAGTACAGTACAATAAGGGTAATGAGCATCGTGGTTTGTCTTAGCTCAGGCTGCTATAACAAATTACCATAGACTGTGTGGCTTACAAAACAAACATTTATTTCTCCCAGTCCTGGAGGCTGTAAGTCCAAAAGCACTGTGCCAGCATTGTTATTTTCTTGGTAAGGGTCCTCTTACAGCTTTACAGATGACAAGGTTCTTACTGTGTCCTACCATGGTGAAGAGAGAGAGAGAGAGAGAGAGAGAGAGAGACAGAGAGAATGAATCTCATGATTCTTTGTTATACAGGCACTAATTAGATTCATGAAGGCCCCACACTCATTATCTAATCCCTCGCAAACCCCATTTCCAAGCACATTGGGACATTGGTATTTGGGGTTTCCTCAAATGGATTTTGGAGAACACATTCAAACATTCAGTCTATAATTTGGTTGGAGTGGCAGCCAGCAGACCTGACCAGAGAAAATTCTGAAGATGGCAAATAAAACAAGGTGTCTGTAGAGAAAAAAAGAATGGGGAGGAAACCATTGTAATCAAGGATATTTATAGGAAGCTGAGAGGTAACATTGATAAAAGGTTATAATCCGTAGCCTTGGTCTAAACCAATTTCAGATGATGGAACTATCACCTGGAGGGGAGGGCAGGATCCCAGGAGAGAGGACCTTGCAACTCTGGGATGAGGATAAATGATAATGATTTTCCAGTTCCTCTCCTAGGGGACCTCTGGAAATGTACTTGGATCCATATGCTGGGAAATGAGAATGCCCAAACACTTCAAGGACTCTCAGAATCAGGATCCAAGCTAGGAGTGATGCTCAGATCCTGAAAAGACATCACAGTCTCCCTGTTAGAGGTACATGACATCCTGGTATGAACACAGTCTTGGCCCAGGTGCAACTAACTTGGTCTAGTATTTTTTTCAAATAAAAGTATAGTTCGTCTGAAGACAGACACCATTTTATATATATATATGTATTTTCTTTACATCTTCATAGTGTATGTTTAGGCACAGAGGGTACTTAGTAAGAAACTTCTGTATAAACAAAAAGCTGACACATGTGTGATAGTTTTCAATTGCCAGAATTCCATGATCACACCAAACCTCTGAGATAATAGATTGTTTGGATTTTAGATATTAGATTAAGGTCTCTAATTTGACTTAAGGACCAGAGGAGCAGAAGAAACACTTTTGGTACAGTTTCCCCCTCTGTGACCTTATTCACCACAGTCTCAGTATCTCTGCGAGGATGTTAACTCATCTCCACTGGAGAATTTAAATGACTCCATCTAGTCGTGGCTTCAAGTGTTCAGAAGGAAGAATGAATGTCTTTGCCTTTTAAAGAAGAAACCATAGAGTAATGAATATGTGAACAATGTATCATGGGGTTTAATGCAAAAGTAAACGATTCTACAGAAATATCTGTATATCTGTTCCCACTGAGAGCTTGACTTAAGCAGATGTTCTAATCCCTTGGACTAGACACACCCTGCATTGAAGAGCAAAGAGAAGCCTTGTCTCTTTTAGATTCGACATACAAGTGATATCACACTGTACTTGTCTTTCTCTGACCTATCTCACTTAGCATAATGTGCTCAAGGTCCATTGATGTTGCAAATCGCAGGATATCCACCTTCCTTGTGACTGAATAATATTCCCTTGTGTATATGTATATGTGCCACATCTTTTGTATCCATTCATGTGTTGGCATTTAGGTTGCTTTCATTTCTTGGCTACTGTGGTTAATGCTGCAATAAACTTGAGTGCAGATATCTCTTTGAAATACTGTTTCTATTTTCTTTCAATAAAAAATAATAAAACTGACAATGGTCACTTAGAAAAATAAAAAGGCTTTAAAAAGTAGTTAACAACTTATTCACACATCTATTCTAATCCTCATTAAGGAATGCTTGGTTCTAATTATTTACATTGTTTGTTAAATTCTTATGTCCTCCCTGCCATTGTTCTGGATTATGTAAAGAGAGAAAAGCAAAGATCTTGTCCTCATGCAGCTTACACTGTGTATGGGCCTTACATAATTTTATTTAGGCAGAAATAAATATTGTAATTATATACATGTATATATATATGTGTGTGTGTATATAGATGTGTGTGTGTATATAGATATGTGTATGTGTATGTATGTGTATGTGTGTGTGTATATATATAAATATTTTATGTGTAGTGATCAAGAATCTAAGTTGCAACCAAATAGTCATTTTTAAAGTTTGGTTTCAACCTAGTGCATCTTGCCTGGAGATATAATTGTGTATTATAGAGCCCTAAGGACCAAATATGGTAACTTTAAAGTAAGGTAAAACCTAGAGTGCATGGTGATTGAAACAATGAATAAATAGATTAATGTTTGGACGTATGAATAAGTGTGACTTTTTTTATTATTTCAAACGGTAATAAATATCCCTCTTATTACCTGTAGGCCAAAAATTAAAGGCTTTGGTGAAGAATTTTGTGTTTTTTGATCTCTATTCCTTTATCACCTGTACAAATTATTATGTTTAAACAAACTAAACTGGATTCTGTTTCTATGACTGTACTAGGACTGATATGACAACTCTGGAATATTCTTCCTTGTGTCTCTTTTTCCACGGAAGTGTGGTTGTGCCACTCAACAGTGTTATTTGGATGGAATTCCTTTTACTTCAGATAATGTGATCTTATTCCTTAACCACTGTTCTGTGGACAGTGGTCCCAGGCTGCATTGAATATGGTGCTCACTCTTAGCCCAGGAAACAGTCCCTGATAAAACATGAGTAATGAATTCCTCCCCTGATATATTTGGTCTAAGGCCCCAATCTCTCTCTGCCCCTGCTGACTGTCCATTAATATAGAAAATGCAGACAATCAAGTTCTATTTCCCTCCCACTTAAAGTACCTAATTATTTTATTTTGATGAAATATGCACAACTATTTACTATTTTAACTATTTAAAGTGTACAATATAGTGGAATTAAGTATATTCACATAGATGTTACAATCATCATCACTATCTACCTCCAACCCATTGCATCATGCTCAGCTGAAACTCTGTATCCAATAAACAAGTCTCCATTTCCCTCTCCCCAAGCTCCTGGTAAGTGTGAGTAAACTTTCTGTTTCTATGAATTTAACTACCCTGGATACCTCATAAAAATGACATCATATAGTATTTTTCTTTTTGTGACTGTCTTATTTCAGTTAGCATAATGTCCTCAGGTTTATTTAGACTGTAACATGTGTTAGAATATCCTTCTTTTTAAGGCTGAATAACATTCCATGGTAAGAATGTACTACACTCTATTTTATTTTTTTAATTTTTAATTATTATAGAACTTTTACATTTCCACTTAATTTGCAGTTATTACAAAATACTGGCTATGTTCCCTTTGTTGTGCAGTACATCTTTGTAGCCTGTCTTATACTCAATAGTGTGTTACTCCCACTCCTCCCACTCCTCCATACCTTTATTGCCCGCCCCACTTCCCACTGGTAACCACTGGTTTGTTCTCTATATTTGTGAGCCTGCTTCTTTTTTTGTTGTTGTTTTTGTTATATTCAATAGTTTGTTGTATTTTATACATTCTACATATAAGTGATATCATATAGTATTTGTCTTTCTCTGTCTGACTTATTTCACTTAGCATAATGCCATCCAAGTCCATCTATGTTGCTGTTAATGGCAAAATTTCATTTTTTATGGCTGAGTAGTATTCTATTGTGTGTGTGTGTGTGTGTGTGTAGTGTACAATAAATATCTATACATACTATATCTATCTATATCTATCTATCTGTGTGTGTGTGCATATCATATATTCTTTATCCATTCACATGTTCATGGACACTTAGGTTGCTTCCATACCTTGGCAATTGTACATAATGATGCTATGAACATTGATATGCATGTATATTTTCAAATTAGTGTTTTTGGTTTTGGTTTTGGTTTTGCTTTTATATACCCAGGGGTGGAATCTGGGTCATATAGTAATTATATTTTGAGATTTTTGGAGAAATCTCCATACTATTTTCCACAGTGGCTGCATGAGTTTACTTTCCCACCAAGAGCCCACCAAGGGTTTCTTCTCTCCACATCATTGCCAATATTTGTTGCTTGTGTTCTTTTGATGACAGCCATTCTGACCAGCAAATACAATACAATTTATTTACCCATTCATACGTTAGTGGATAACTAGATTGTTTCCATTTTTTTCTACTGTTTTGAATAATGTTATTATAAACATTGGTGTACAACTATATATTTGAGTTCTTACTTTCAGTTCTTTTGAGATATATAACTAGAAGTTGAACTGTTGAATCAAATGGTAATTTTACGTTTAATTTTCTGAGGAATAGTTATACTGTTTTCTACATTAGCTGTTCAATTTGTTCCTACCAATGATGTACAGGATTCTCAATTTCTCTACATCCTTACCAAAATTTGTTTTCTGTTTCTAAAGAAATGGCAACCATATTAATGTGTGTGAAATGTATCTCATTTCCTTAATGAATAATGATGATGAGCACATTTTCAGGTACTTATTGGCCATTTATCTTTGTTATTTGGGGAAGGTGTCCTCAAGTCCTTGACTATTTTTGAAATGAGCTCTTTGTTTTTGTTTTTGTTGTTGCTGAGTTAAAGGGTTCTTTATATATTCTGTGTATTAATTTCTTATCAAATGTATGATTTGTAAACATTTTCTCCCATCCTGTGAGTTACCCTTTATTCTTTTGATATTGTCCTTTTATATGCACAAAAGTTTTAAATTTTTGTAAAAACCAATTTATCTATTTTTTCATTTGTTGTCTACAAACACCTTTGGTGTATATCCAAGAAATCACTGCCAAACCCAATAGAATGAAGAGTTTCCCCTACGTTTACTTCTAAGAGATTTTGTTTAGCTTTTACATTTAGATCTTTGTTCTATTTTGAGTAAATTTTTGAATATGGAGGAAGGTAAGGGTATAACTTCATCCTTTTGCATGTGAATATCGAATTTCCTCAGTATCACTTGTTGAAAATATTGTGCTTTTCCCACTGAATGGTCTTGACACCTTTACCAAATCATTTGACCACATATGAGAAGATTTATTTACTGTATTCGTCTATATGTCTATTTGGATTACAATAGTTTGTACTAAGTTTTGAAATCAGGAAGTATGATATCTCCCACTTTGTTCTTCTGTTTCAAGATTTTTTATTTGTTTATTTGGAATCTCTTGAAATTCCCTATGAATTTTAGAACTTTTTATTTTCTGGAAAAAATATTGGAATGTTGATAAGAATTGCATGAGATCTGTAGAATCTGTTGAGTAGTACTGACAGCATAACAATATTAAAACTTCCCACCTATGAACATGGATGTCTATTTCTTTATGTGTTATTTAATGTCTTTTGGCAATGTTTTCAGTATGCAAATCTTTCTTCTTCTAGGCTAAATTTATTTTTAATTAATCACTTTGATCCTATTTTAAATGGGATTGCTTTCTTAATTTTTTGAATTGTCATGTTAGTGTATAGAAATGCAACTGATTTTTAATTGTTGATTTTGTATCCTCCAAATTTGCTGAATTCGTTTATTTTTTCTATTTTTTGGTGAAATCTTTGATATTTCTATATTTAATATCTTGTCTTGTGTTGAGAGAATTTATTTCTTCATTTCCAATTTTAAATCTCTTTATTTCTTTCCCTTGTTTTATTACACTGGCTAGTACCTCTAATACTATGTTAAATAGAGGAGGGAAAAATGGGCATTACTGTCTTTTTTGTTATCTTAGGGGAGAAGATTTCAGTCTTTCATCATTGAGTAGGATGTAGCTGTGGAATTTTCATGCATGGTTTTTATCATGTTGAGGAAGTTTTCTTCTATTCCTAATTTTTTAGTATTTTTTTAACAGAAAAATTATTAAATTTGATCAAAGGATTTTTGTGAATCAATTGGATGACCATTTTTTTCTTTGCTCTCTTAATGTGGTATATTATATTGATTGATTTTTATATTTGGAATCTACAGGATGTAATCAACATTTATAGAATACCAAAAACATCAGAATACATATTTTCCTCAAGCTAACATGAAACATTCACCAAGATAGACCTCATTATGTATCATTAAACACACCATAAAAATTGAAAGGGACAGAAATGTTATAATGTATGTCTCAGACTAGAGTGAAATTAAACTAGAAATCAACAATGGAAAGATAGCTGGAAAGTCCTAAAATAACTGGATAGTAAACAACACACTTCTACATTATACATAGGTCAAATAAGTCTCAAGAGGGATTTTAAAATGTATTCAATGAAATAAAAATAAAAATACAACTCATCAAAATTTGCAAAATGCAGTGAAAGTTGAAGGAGACTTGTAAGATAGTTTTGTCGTGATATATAATCTTATGGAGACCATAAACTCAATTTTGGGAAGGGGAATAGGAAGACACAAAGCAGCAGTTCCCAGGAAGGGAAATGATCCTAAAATTAAATTCGTAAATGGTTTCCAAGCAAAGAACAAATCCAGGGTGTTGCCAGAAAAGAAAAGAAAAAAGATGGAGGGGTCAAATATGAAATGAAGGACATGACTGAAGATTCTTTTCCTTAAACCTCAGAATCATTACGGTTGCATCCTTGGAGTATGACATAATCAGAAAAAGACTCTCTGAGGAGATACAGTATGTATCATAGATGCTCTCAAACAATTGGGCTTCTGGAAAGTTTAAGGGAGTTTTTCCTCAGACTTATCAGCAAAAACCCAACGTAGAAATAGGGCTACATTGAAAGGATTTGTGGGTTCAGCATTGTTGAGCCTTGATGAAGCTCACCTCAGAAGGCTTAGACCAAATTGGAGGGTATTTGTGCTAATGAAGAGCTACAGGGGAACCTGTTGATCCTGCCCTGGCACTCCCATGCATGACTATACTTTCATACATTTTTCCTTACCACTTCATTCTCTTATCTATTTTTACCCTTTGTTTTTCTTTCTTTTCTCATTTCTTCACCCCTTTTTGGACAGTTTTGTGTAAGTAATGGACAGAGGACAGGCCTTGGAGTCAGAGAGCTTGCATCTGAGACTAAGCTCTAGAACCAAGCTAAGTGACCTAGAATATGTTAAGTCTAATCTCTTCACTTGCATAAATGTAGGAATAATATCTAATTTACTGTGTGATCATGAGGATTAGAGATAGTAAGTGTACTTCCTTAAAGGTAGAAAGTGTCCAATAAGAGTGGCTTTTATATTGTTTTTATTACTGTTGCTACAATTTTCTTTATGTGGTTGATTTGGGTTCTTGGAGCAGCTGTTAGTAAACTCTACACTGAGTTTCTTTACTCTACATACTCTTTAATATGATTATTTTTATGATGTTGATTTTGATAGCTGATATTGAACTCTCTTAGTCTCTTTACAGCAGAGTATCCATCACAAGATGGTTTGAGTGTTGGCTTCTAGAAATGCTTACATGATATCCCTTGAGAAATGCCTGGGAACTTGCATCCTCCTATGTCTCCACTTCTCTAAAGATTTCTTCTCAGAGGATTCAAGCAACAAATCATCTACAGGAATTGCCATCTTATGCTTTGCTTCTAACATACTAACATTAGAAAATTATTTTTTAATTTTTATTTTTAATACTACAAATATATCTTAGGCCTTCCACTAGCAACCAAAGATACAGCAAGCCCTCAGTTAAAGAGAATGCTAATCTATACTGTATCAGTTTCCCCTTCCTGGCTCCACTTCTGGCACGATGGTTTGCAACTCAGAATCACTCCTCAAAAAAACTGATGAAAACTATTTTTAAAACACATTTAAAAATAGTTGGCCTTATGAGCATACACAAATGGAAATGCCGCTACAGATATACAGCAAATGAAGACACATTTACTAAAGAATATTTACTAAAGCTCCATAAAATGATGAGTCTTTAGTATTTGAAGATCCGCACTTTTCCCCTCTCCACTCATTGAGCTGGGAACTCCACCCAGACTTGTACAACCAAGAACACAAGTTTTTGACTCCCCCCAGGTCCTGGTTGGAGGGTTGTCTTCCTGGGAATGACATGACATTAGCATTTCTCATACTGCCCCTAGATAATTGTTGCTGAGGCAAAGTTCTGTACTACTGCAGCCAACAGGTGGGGGCCCCATTCTTCCACCACTTTTCCTCTCATGAGACAAAGGTTCTACCTTGGGCATGGTAGGACATTGAGGTCCCAATTGCTATTGACTCAACTCATAGGACAGGGGATTTTGCCAAGGGAGACAAGCCAAGGACACCTGGGGCTCTTGCCCATATATCCACTGAGCACTTACTTCTTCAAACTGGGCTGTCACTTTGAATTGACCTATTGTTCCTTACTCCAGCACCAGAGTTGTGGCTCAGAGATTTTCCCTGGGAGGAAAGGCAGACCATAGAACAGAGAGCTCAAATTATCTCCCCAAAGGAGCCAACTTTATTTGCAACAGCATATGAAGTTCAAATCTAAGTTTGCTTTCAAAAACAGTAGAAGTGTTGGTGAGAGGCAATGTGGAGGAGACTGATAAATTCATTGAAGATACAGGATAAATGATAAGCCAACTATTTGCTGGAGAAAAATAAGAAACCTGCTGCAAGAACTAGACTCTGAATAAATTTCAAACTTTGACCATCAGGAACTGTCCCTTCATAGCAGTCTGAATTTGACTGGATTAGGGTGTAAATAATTTATTCTCCAAGGCATTGTTATGAACAGTAGAGCTTTTAACCAGCAGTTAGTGGAGTTTCATAGGTTAGTGTGGTCAGGTAACTAGACAAACACTGCCTAAGTCCTGCTAAAACCTTGTTATCCCAAAGTGGCTGGGCATGTCCAAGGATGAATCCCTGAGGAAAAACATCAGAGGCTTTACCCTGTGTCTGTTTAGGGGATAGAGGAGGAAGAGAAGGGAATGGACAACACTAAAATAATCCAGTTAGTCTTTAAACAAGTAAACAAGCTAACAACAATGACAAGCACTGAAAGAGGGGAGAGATGAAGCCAGTACCCAAAGTTGCTGCAATATCTAAAATGTTCATTTTCCAAAAAATATGAGACATGCAAAATAAGCAGGAAATTATGGCCTAGATACCAGAAGAATAGCAGGCAATAAAGCCACCTGCAGGAGAGACCAGATGTGAGAAAAGAAGCCATTAAAAATATGTTCAAAGAAACAAAGAAAACCGTGATTTTAGAAGTAAAGCATGATGACAGTGTCACATCACATAGAGAACATTAATAAAGAGAAAGAAATTATTAAAAATAACCAAATGGAAATTTTGGAACTGAAAGGAGCAATAACTGAAATTTAAAAATTCACTAGATGGAATCAATAATACACTTAAACAGGCAGAAATTAAAAGTACTTAAGAATAGATCAATAGAAATTATGCAATCCAAGAACAGAGTGAAAAAAGAATGAAGAAAAAATGAGCAAAGTTTCAGAGAAATGTGGGACACTAATGTATACCAACAGACATGTAAAGGCAGCACCAGAAGAACAGAGAAGGAAAGGAGCAGAAAAATATTTGAAAAATTATTGGCTAAAAACTTCTCATTTCCTAAAAAATTTAAATCTACATATCCAGGAGGTTCAACAAACTGCAAGTAGGATAAACTCAAAAAGACCCATGAATAGACACATAGTAAAAATGCCAAAGAAAATCTTGAAGGCAGCAAGAGGAAAATGACATCTTGCTTAAGAAAACTCATATAAGATTAACAGTTGATTTATCATCAGAAACAATAGAGGGCTGAAGGCAATAGGATAACCTATTCTCAGCCCTCAAATTTTAAAAGCTCTTAATCAAGAATCATATATCCAGCAAAATTATCATTTAAAGTGAAGATGAAATAAAAAGACATTTGGAAAACAAAATCTGAAAGAATCTGCTGCCAGTAGACCTACCTTACAAGACATACTAAAGTTAGTCCTTCAGGCTGAAAGCAAGTGACCCAAGACAGTAATTTGAATACACACACACACAAAACAAAGAACACTGATAAAGGTAATTATGCAATTATAAAGGAGTATAATTGCCTATTTCTTATTCTTTCTTATCTTGTTTAAAAATCATAAAGCAGTATACATTTAATTGTATTTGTGGGCATATAACATACAGAAATGTAATATATTTTACAATAGCAGGGCAAAGAGGTTGGTGAGAACAAACCAACATTGGGTTAAGAATTGACTCCAGATGTTTCACTTGAATCCAAAGGAACAAATGCATAGAACCTGAAATGGAAAGAAGGCTAATATGAGAAAAATTATACATATAACATAAAAATTGTGTTCTACACTGGAAACTGACACAACATTGGAAACTGACTATAACTCAATTTAAAAAAAAGAAAAATTATACATATAAACTTGCTCTCTTTTCTCCTCTCAGCTTCTTTAAAAGACATAAAATTACATAAAGGAATAATAATTATAATGATGTACTGTCGGGCTTATAACATGCATAGAGATAATACCTATGACAAGAATACCACAGTAAGAAAGAAAAGAGAGTAGAGCTATATGGGAATGCTGTTTCTACATTCTCTGAAATTGCTGGTGTATTTGTGAAACTGTTTTTGATAAGACATATATGGTAAGGCCTAAAGCAATCACTAAGTAAATAACTAAAAATATATAGCAAGAAAATCATTAAAGAAGTTAAAAAGTAATATTAGAAAATATTCAATTAATGAAAAAGTAAACAGTAATGCCAAAAAAAAGACTTGTGGTGTAGAGAAAATAATAACTTAAATGAGATATGTAAATCCTATTGTTTTGCTTAGTTTTGTTTTTATGAACTCTGGATACAAGTCCCTTATCAGATATATTATTTGTGAATATTTTCTACCATTTTGTGGGTTGTCTTTTTATTTTCTTAACATTACTTTTTCAATTAATGCTATGTCTCTCTCTCTCTTTTTTTTTTTTTTTTTTTACTTAAAATGAATCAGAGCAAACACAACATGTGTACAAATCTATAGATAAAGCTTCTCTGGAAAAAAT
This sequence comes from Camelus bactrianus, assembly GCF_048773025.1. NCBI lineage: Eukaryota > Metazoa > Chordata > Mammalia > Artiodactyla > Camelidae > Camelus > Camelus bactrianus. Next base: position 12,339,691 of record NC_133574.1, read on the forward strand.
GCATAAATACATGGCAAAGAAATGAGGCTTGGCATTTTAATGCTGATCATGCCAAACTCAGTGCCATAACACCAAATCTGTGCTTGCAACACAGTGAACTATGTGTATCTGCTATACCCTACTTCTCAAATCCAGGACTTATGAACTCAAATCAGAATTTGCCATCAAAAACTCAAACTTGAATTCCTGTACTAGGAATGTCTCCAGTAGAGAGCACTAATGTTTTTTGAATATTCAGTGTAAGTAGCTTTAATTGAGATAAGGCCTAGGAAGGAGTTACAACCATTTCCCATTCCCATATATCTGGGTACACAAGACATAGGCAATTATTCCATATCTATTAACAGTTTACAGAGCACCCATTGTCCCCAGGCACCACATTAGGCCTTGGGATCCTGAGGAGGAAAAGATACACTCTTACCCTCAAGGAATTTGGCCTAGTGAAGAAGACTGTCTCAATCCCCTAATAATATCTCTTTGCATCAATCAAGGAAAGCATTTACTAATCATGCACTTTCCTATCACAAACTACATACATATATGTAGAAAAGCACATGGACTGTAAGCATTTGCAAACAGTAGGTTCAGGAGGGCCTTAGAGAAAATCTAGTCAAAGTCTCTCATTTTATACCTGGAAACTTTAAACCCAGAGTGGATAAGTGACTTACCCATGATCACGACAAGAGCTAAGATTAATATGGCACTTCCTATATGCCTAGAACTGCTCTAACAGTATTGTTTATTTAATCCTCACCACAACTCATTTTTGAAATACAAAACAAAGGCACAGAGAAATTAATTAACAACAAAAATCAAACAGCTCACAAGGGCAAAGTCAGGATTTGAATCTAAGTAGTCTTGCTCCAGAATCCATACTTTTAGTCACCATGCTATATTTAAGTAGCTATGTCTAAAGGCAGTCATGATTTTCTGACTCATGTTTTTACACTGTCTTGTTATTTTATACTGTCAGGGTTTCCAGCAACTCTAGAACCCATTGGTCAAAAATTATCAAAGAAATCTCAAGATATTATGGTACTTCAAAGTCACAAGTTCCTCGATTTGGGGAAAATGGCTCAATTCAACGTGGATGTATATGTTACCAGAAGGTGAAGATGAAGACATGCACAGACATGAGAAATATAATAAGTAATCTTGTAATAAGTATTTTTTTATCTTACTTTGACAAATGTTGCCACTTGTGTCTCATTTCCTTGTCTTCCTGAATCACTTCCATGTACTCCTTATCACTTCCAAATCCCAGTCTTTAAGTGTGTTGATTCTTCAATCAAATAAGGACATGTTAATGTAGACAGAGCTAGGGATTAAATCTTGAGAGGACCCTGCACTATACAAGATAGAGAAAATGTGCATTTCAGAAGCCTCAGACTTCACTTCACCCATTCATTTATTATCTAACAAGTATTTATTGGGTGCCTGCCATATGCACAACAATGCACTGGGTTCTGGGGATGTGCTAGTCTATGTGATGGATGTGACCTTTACCCTCCTGAGGTCCACAGTCTTACAGCATTTCTCCAGAGTAAGTTAGGGATCAATAGTTAAGCACTTGTCAATTCTCAACCTGTTGGGCCTCTGAATGATGCCTGAGCTACAGGAGGATGAACAGAATGACTCAGCAAGACTGGGGACTGCTAAGAGATGCTGTCACTCTCAGGTGTGCAGACTACAGAGGAGAGAGCATGTTATTTTGAAATGACAGTAATACACTGTTTGAGTGATATGCATGAACTATAAAATAGTTTATAAATAGAAATTATTTGCATTATGATTATGTTTTGTCAGAATGCACACATCTTTTTTTGTGTGTTTGTGTCCTTGAGGACCCTGAAACAAAATTTTGTATCTGATTATTGAATTGGTTTAGTAAATTAAGCAAATCCAGGCATTTTATTTGATAATTAAGTTCACTCAAAGATGAAGGTAAAATTATAAAATTTACACCCACTTACATATTTGTTTCATCCTTTAGTATGCTTCCCCCCTCATTTTTACTTGTAATCAATCTGTCTGTAACTCCCCCAGTTACACAGAGGCCTTTACCAGACACAAAAAGCTATTCTGCTCACAAAAACAACAGGCTTCCTTAAGCCTTAAGTTTTTTTTTTTTTAATTTGCCCTTTAGGTCTCAATTTCTCTGAGAAATCTGGGAAGTCCTCTCCACTTTAGCCCACTCTTTCATCTACCAATGTAAGACCCATCTAATTTTGCCCTTCAATGTTGTAATGAGATAAAGGACGCCTGATTTATTATCATACTGCTCTTTTTCATAAGGTGACCTGGTTACATTCAGCTATTATAAAGCATATTTGAGTCATAGGCTCTGAACCATGTCAATATCCTGTACTAGGAGATTTTAATCAGCCCTGAATTTGCTCATATATCCAGCTACATATTTGCCTCTATTTTTTTTTAAACTAAAAGTTTCTTGAGGGCACATGTTTATTTGTTTTTAAATCCTCCAAAAACAATTTGGTGGAGAGACTGAATTGGAGATAAAGAAGTTAGCAGAGATAAATTAGTAGAATAAGTGGATAATTGGAAGGTGTGCCTGCATTTGGATACATAGGATTCAGGAGACAAAGACAAAGAGAACTGTGGTGTGGGGACACACTGGTGTTTGGTTAGTTAGTCCCCACTGATTTATCATGTCCAGCCTAACGGTCCCTGGAGGAATGCTTGGAGACTTGTGGACCCCAGGAGGGCAAAGGCCACATCCATCAAATGGACCAATGTATCCTCAGAAACCAGTCCAGTGTTTTGCACACAGTAGGCATAGAATAAACATTTGTTGGATGATAAATGAGTGGTCAGATGAAACGAAGTCTGAGATATCTGGAACATGAAATATTCCTATCTTCTTTTCTGATATAGTCCAGGATAGTTACATTAAACACATAGAAAACAGAAACTCCTGCCTAGACAGTTAGTGGCTTGCCCCAGATCTCACTGACAGAAGAGCCACAAGCAGAAGCCAAGATACCAATTCTCATACACTTTCTGACTCATATCTCTTTTCCTCTATTTCTAAAATGTTCTGAATCTTGTTCTTTTACAATTTATATTGATTCTTAAAAATTCTTCACAAACTATATATATGTGTGTATACATACATACATACACACACACACACACACACATACATATGCATACATATTATGTCCTAGTCTTAGAGAATCAGTTAAGATTAGAATTGAAGTTCAGTATTAAATGTGTATTACAATTAACAAATAGCCTAATATTAGGCCAAGAAACACATATGCACAAATAAGTACACGCACAATCATTGAGGAAAAAAAGATGGGAGGGGCATGGAATCAAGGCCTAGCTGGTATTAGACCTGGGTTACTTCAAATCAAAGAAATGAAAAAGTTGACTATGAGGAACCTCAGAAACCAGCTGCTTTCACAGTATCAGGAAAACTTTTGCCCAGATTTCAACATGGTCCAGGGAACACAGATTGAATTCTTACAGGGATCCCAGCAAGCACTGTCTCAGTCACTAGCAGAACCCATCAGGGCTTTTTTTATATCACTTCACAGGAGCTAAAGAGCACTAACTCTGCTTTAATTCTAAGCTTTCAGCCTGGCTTCACTTGCAAATATTTTCTTAGAAGTCTTCATTATATGGATGGGAAAGAGACAATAGTCAATAACTGGCTGGCTCCTGTGTGGCAGATTCCAATATGGGACCCAGATGACAGTACATATTGTTTAAATGGGATGCATGGGAAACTTTCAAAGAAATATTTGGACATCTTCCGAGAAGACAGATTAGCTGGAGATGGCGGGCATCCTGCTGCAGGAAATCATGTTTTTCCCTTGAAGGAGAGCCTGGAAGATCACCTTCCTAACACTTGTCATAAAAGGAAGGGATGTCATATAGTTAAGGCAGAGGGTCAATCAGCATAGTGGGCTGAGAACACAGAGTAATTGGTCGTGAATATTTAAGACTGGGACCATGATAAGGGATCAGCTCACACAGAAGTGCACAGCTGGCCTTGCACAATTACAGTTTCTATTCAAGCTACCTTATTCCAAAAACACTTGCAATGTCGACCTTATCCTGTCCTTGGACTTCTCACCACTGAGCTCATTCTCAGGGGTCATTCTCAGAATTTCTCCCAGGCCCGAGGAGAGCTCACGTTAAAACTCTGCAAACAGGAGATTGAAAAGTTCAGGAAAACATGGTGAAGTCTTTGATCAAAAATAAATAAAAATTCTTCATCAATGACAATATGCTCAATCATACACAGTTGAACCAGCAGGATGACTTTCTGAGAATGCAAAGCCATGAATGCCTTCTCACTTTTGTTCTTTTCTTCTGACCTGATGTCTCAGTAGGACTAACAAACTTGAACCCTGGTGTTGAGAAAATATTCCAAAGTAGTATTTCAATTGAGCACTGTAAAGCTAGCCAAACTTTCCCAGACCCATGTTCCTATGCTCCTCCTTCAACCCTGCGTGGCCCACAAACCTCTCCTCCCCTTTCAGGTGCTGCATGCTTCCCCTGTAGATTACATACCTCTGAGAAAAGGAATAATGATTCCTGTTTACCTTCGTATTCTGCCTCACCTCTCCAGAACTCCAGTGCTTTCTTTTATACACTGTAGAATTTCAATGTTTTAATTAATTGAAAGAAATAAAGAATTTTCCATTATCAGAAATAATTTTATAATACAGAATTGGAAAATAACTGTTAATACTGGATAATATTCTGTCTTCCATTAATCATAAAAATTTTCTCATGACACAGAGAAATCTGAACTCTTATCAAGGAAGCCACATGGAGCAGAGATGATGACACTCAGAGTCTCTCTTTTTTAATTTTTTTTTGTTTGGATTGGGTTTTATTGTTTTGTTTTGTTTTTCAGGGAATCAACTCATAAAGGCCCTGCCAAACCTAGGAGTGAGTTGATTGCTCCATGTAGGTCATGCAGTTCAATAACACAATTTGTAGTGATCCTTTCATTTCTGTTATTTTGACTCTGCTTGTGCCATTGGGCAGAGGAACCGGCCACATTGCTGCTCACAGTCATCTCCTTTATCATATGAATGTGAGGAGCCTACCACTAGATATGTCCCCAACCAATGGGATGCTGTAGAAAACAGAGTATTTCTATGTCTTTTTCTTCTGGATTTTCTCAGGTTACCAGAAAGAGATTGACTGAGCCCTGAGGGTGGATTGGTCATTTTTAAGACAATATTTGGGGCAGATAAGGCAAACATATAGAATTTAGGTCTTTCTAAATTTTACTTCTCTTTCATGAGTCTCTTTCTGATTATTATCACCTGCACTTATCCATCTCTTCATGTAAATAGTACTTGGTTGTTTTCTATGTGTTCACCTAAGTTCTGAGCTGCTTGAGGTCAGAAACCAATATTGATGCTTTTTGATATTGTTCTTGATATCTAGCATACTGATGGGCACAGAATGAGTGCTTAATAATTATGATGAGACTTCTAAACACAATTTTACACTTTGAAAAATTTGGCTGTGGAAATAGTGACCGAGTCTTTTAGAATTTTCTATGAACAGAATAATAAATGTATATAGGAAATTTATAAAATATAGATGGGAAATAAAATACAGCAGCATCTTTCAGAGACACAGCTTCTCTTTCCTTTCTCTTTCCAGATCCATGCAGGTGACAGATCTTTCTCTGTCCACCTCTGATGGAGACTATATTCTTTACTGTCCAGTAGCATATTCCCTTTGATTGTCTCTTAGGTATGCAGAATTGCGAGCATATTAGAACTTTCCTTCTTTCCTTCTGTCAAATTCTTGTCAGCAGTTTTACACACACACACACCCTTCCCGCACCACCAATCTTTTGCAGATTATAATCAGGAGTTCTTCAGGCTTCTGCCTAAGAGGGTGGACTTTGCAGACTGGTGGGCCTGGGTTTGAACCTTACATGATCACTTTGGATAAGTTTCTGGATTAGTTAAAATTAGCTGCCAGTTACAGAGACTGCAAAGAACAGTGGCATAAACAAAGTGATGTTTGTTTCTCTTTCACATTAAAAAAATTTCTAGAGAGACAATCCAGAACTGGTATTATGATTTCACAAATCTCCTGAGGCTTAGGCTGGTTCCACTTTTTAGGTTTGCTAAACATCAGATGAGGTCCTCAAACTCATAGCCCTAGATGGAGCTTTATCCATCACATGCAATGTAGAAAGGAGGAAGGAAGGAAGGGAAGGAGACAGAGGAAGGCAAGCATCTATGATCTCTTAAGGAAATTTCCCAGAGGCTGTCATACACTTCCTGTTACATTTCATTGACCAGAATTTAGTATTGTGACCTCACTAAGCTGGAATAGAGACTGGGGAATGTTGTCCTTATTCCAGACAATACTCAGCTGAAATGTGGGCGGTTCACATCCTTAGAAAGAAAGGGGGAAAGGAGCATCGGAGTAGCCAAATACCAGTTACTCTATACCACTTTTTTCTTGACTGTTATTACCCATCTCACAGGAGTCTTAGGATTAAAATAAATGTTACTATGAAAGCATCTAATACAGTATCTAGCATAAAACAAGCTTTCGGTTAATGTTAGTTAATATCCCTCCTTATTCCTTTTTTGTGAATTTTCTCATTTCCCTGATACCCCATCATTGGCATCCAAATTCTATTTTAAATACTTGCCCCAGTTGATGGTACTAAGCTGTAGTCTTGTACCTTTTCATAAGAGGGAGCAACAAATACATTATTATTCAAAGCCAGCATTAATTTTTTAGCTTAAAGTTTGGCTTAGATTTAAGACATAGCTCTTGGAATCAAATAGACCTAGATGTGAATCCTGGCTCTGCCACTTAGTCAGTGTCTAACCCCAGCCTCTTGCTCCCTCCATTTCCTCATCTGTGACCTGGGGTAAAATTCAGATATGAGGATTAAATGAAAATAATAGAGAGAGAGCGCCTGACAAAGTAAGTGGTAGTTTTTCTTATCTTTTTAAATTTGGCCGAATCTGGGTGAACCTTTTTGAAAATGAACTCTTATTCCATTAAAAAAAAAAAAGTTTTAAAATTGGTCATCTCCATACATATACAAATGAGTGTTGTTAAATTGTTAGTCAAACCTTTTGATAATTGTCTCCAAAATCAGTTTAAACCCAAATAGCAGCAAAGTCTTTCTTGTTTTGTTTTTAAAGATAAAAACAGCATAGCTGAGCCTTAACCTTATTTAGCCTTGATTTGAATGATTTTTGGCAGATCCACTCTTAGAAGCAGAAACATTTCCACCAATGAGTATATTTCATAGCATCTTTCCCCCAGTGGCTAGTTGTTAAGCCCCTACTGTGTCCCAGAAGCTGTGCTAGTTTCTGGGGACATATTGGCAAGCAGAAATGCACATGGTCCCTGCTGCTGTGGAAGTCGCAGTTACTGAGGGAGACAGGTGAATAAATCACTGAAAATAAATGAAAAATTGCCATTATTAAAGTTGTTAGGAAGGAGACATACCGGTGCTGTGAAAGTATGTGTGAACATCTTATGATCCAAGGTTGAATGGTGATTTTAGGAACAAAAAATTGAGCAGTCATTTGAAGTAAATAGATATTATGAGCATATGGTTTGAAATGAGCTCAGACTCAAGGTGAGCCTGCCCTTGGCATGGACCAAAACATGCCACAGTCTCCAGCACCACTCCAAAGAATGCATTTCATGGTTTGGGGCTGTATTTAAAATAAGTGCCCGTGATATATAACTTCTCAATGTGATACTCTGAAAGGGGCTACATAATTTAGGAATAATCTAATTATTTCATAATGTATTCATGCTATATTGATAAATATTAAATTCACATACTTTTTTTTTTGATACACCAAGCAGAGATATCTGAGAAAATTGGCTGTAAAGTAGGATCTTTTCAGAGAGGGTCAGAGTGTTGATCTGCATTACCTGTAGTGAGAATTTGAATTTGAAGCCATTTGGCTGAATGGGGTGGCATAAGAAACACTGTTGGCCGAAGAATAGGTAGCCCACAAAGTAGCAGTGGAGGATGACCACAGGATGAGAGGTGTGAGCAGTGTGTTCCAGAGAGCAGGCAGGACTGTGCTTGGGATGGCCCATCTCAGAGCCAGCAGGCAGCCCCAATGTCCCATCTCTCCAAGGCATTCCAGGTTCACATAGACAAGAACCCAGCTTGGCACCTTGGCAGTGGGGTACCATTTCTAATTGTCCTGTCCAGCTGAGCTAACGGGGCATCCTTTGGGGAAAATGTTGCCTCTCTGGTCTCTTTTAGGGGTTTGGAAGTTGGCTGGGAGGCTCTGTTCCCATGTAACATGTTAGGGCATGACTGATCCTCGGGGGAAGAGCTGCCTGCCATTGGACTGTAGGTGGTTTCTTGTTCTGAGCTGATAAATTTAAGATGAATTCCATTCATCTGATTTTTAAGTTCATCTCTGTAGGCAAACCTAAATGAGTTTTAGTTAAATGAGGTACCAAAATAGGCAACTGAGCAAGGGCTTGTCTTCCAAAAGCATTTGTGAGTCATGATGCAGTTTCTAGAGGCATAGTGTTGTGCACGGTGGGCAGGTTCCCAGCCCTCCCCAAGAGTATTTGTGCTAGGTATTTACCCTAAGGCATCACAAGCCTTTCACTTTCACCTTCCCAGGAATGCCACTGGAACTAGGAATTTCCCCAGCTCTTCAATTGCTCTGTAATTGGAATTCCTCCCTCAGGGTGCAGCAAACTTGTTTCGACCTCAGGGACTTCTCAATTGCTGTTCTCTGCCTAGAAAATTCTTCCCCTAAGAATCTGAATGACTGCTTCCTTCTCAATGGAAGGTCAGCTCCAGAGTGACCTCAGGGATAATTTCCCCAATATCTAGATAAAGTACCACTGCCTGCTACCATCATAGTCCTTCAGACCTGGGTTCATTGCTTGCTGACTTGTTCATATTCTGTTCCCCCCAACACAAACACAAGAATATAAGTTCTGTGAAAGCATGGTTCTTGTCTCCCTTGTTTACCTGTTCTTAAGCTTGGTAGAGAGTAAACTTCCCAACCTGCTGCATGTGATAGTAGGCAAAATGTTTACCCCTTTGGACATAAAATAGGGATAACATCACCTGTGCTTCCTGCCTCATAGAAAAACTGAGGACCTGGAGTTAGGGTGCCGAAGATAATTTCTCTCCCAGAAACTTGTGGCTAATTTTTTGATTCCATATATATATATATATATATATATTGCAAATATCAATACCATTTACCCAATTACATAACCCCAAAAGTCTTAGAACACATTTTGTGCTTGTCTTTGCTTTGCTCCCCACTAAACTACTCCTTAAACAATAGTAATCAGTTTGTCCAGAGGCCATATCCTTAAGGTCCCTCCCTTCAGCACCCTTCCTTCACAGCTCCTTGATTGCCTTGAGTCTTTCCAGGACCACTGATAATTGTCTTATAACCAGCAGTTCAGTTTGTATTCTTTCCCCTCTTCCACCTCCCAAATTTGTCATCCACACTGCAGGAAAATAATTGTTGTGGAAGGCAAATTCCACACCAATACTGCTTAGTTTAATAATCATGTAATGACTTGCTTTGCCACAGGATCATGTCCAAATACCTTGAAGAACCATGTAAGGCAGTCTTCCTCTGTGTGCTTCTGCAACTCTCCAGCTTCACCACTTGCCCTTCTGTCATTTCTAAATCATCAGTGCCAACAACATGGACAGAATGTGCACAGTCATGTGCCATATGCACCAACCATCCCAAACTGTTTGCAGTGCAGAGAGGAAGGATTCCAGGTGGCTTCACTCCCCTCTATCTGTGGTGTTCACATTGCCTTGTCAAACACCTGCCCATCTTTTAAGAGTCAGTTCAAGTGTACCTATTCTTAAAGAACATTCCAAACACTTGCCCTCTGCCCACCACTTCCAAGAGCTCCTCATTTCTTCCTCTGCACTGCCTCTGAGCCTTGTAGTATGCCTATTATAATACCCATGCCAGAGATCATCTCTGCCTCCTCCTCAGTGCTCCTTCATGGTCAAGTTATTTGATTCATCTCCTGAGCTTCCTGAGCCAGGCATTATACTTGGCATGTTAATCAGTATCTGGAAAAGAACAAAACAACCAAATTCAGTGTACTTATTATCTAGTAGAGGGCTTCATTCAATAACATACTTTTGACTGATATTTGAAAAATTGAAAGATCTCCTTGAAGGTTAGAGTTAGGAAGAAGGGATATTGTATTTATGCTGTTAATAGATATCAGTTGAATGGCCAAAATATTTTGTCAATGAGCTAGTGTTAACTGAACATTTACTGTGTTCAGAGTTCTGGATGTGGCCAATTGCAGGGGATGCTTGAAATAGCTTTTGGACATTTCTGAAATGACTCTGGCTTTATCATTTCACTGGGTCAAAATGTTAAATGGTCAGCACAGGTTCTCAGCTTCCAGGCAGTTTAGAACATAGTGCCTGAATGTTTTTTCATCCACTAACCTCTTAAAGGATTTTGAAACACTGTGTCCTTTCCTCATCCATTTAAAAAGATAATATGTAAAAATTTTATCTTGACTTTAAATCATTATAAAAGATGGTGCTTCTTACATTATAAATATTGATTTACAAAAACCACTCTTTTTAATGTACACAATGGAAGCTAAATTAAATACCAAAGTGATTTTGTATCTACCATGTCATCCATATTAAAAAAAAAAAAACACACATTATAAACAAACTGTTCTAGAAAAGCCAGGAATTTTACATAGTTGTTTCCCTTGCAGAACTCATTTCATTCCTCTTCTCCTATAAAACTTAATCCCCATAAAACATTCTTGTGTTTGATATATTTTCTTGATTACAAGTGCATTCTTAGCTCACTCTCATCCATGTACACCCACCCCTTGGCTCAGGACACCTGCTGGACATTGGCTGAACATCAATTTCACCCTTTCTGTCTCTTACTTCAAGAGACAGAAAAGGTCCTCACAAAATTGGGAAGGAGGAAAAAGAAAAGTAGAAAAGGAAATCAGTGCAGGACCTGACTTTTGGTGAGGGAGCCAAAAAGGGGAAAACACTCTTTTACTGGGACACACACAGAGAGATCAGTTGGGATTGAAGGAGATCCAATGAGGGTGAGAGGAGTGCACAGCAGATGCCTGGCTGACAGAACTGAAAGAAACCAGCACAAAATATCCCTGTAATCAATCCCCAGACCTTGACTTGAGCTGTTGATGCTGAGCTAGGAATGTCTGCTGAAGCTGAGGGAGAGGGCTGTGGCTGATGGCACAGACTGAGTCTCATGGGGTTGGAGTGTGTTGTTTTCTGTGATTGGTAGTGTCTATGGAACAGAACTGCCTGGGACCTGAATTCAAAAAGCAACATTGCTGATGCACATGGTGTGGATTATCTAGGTATCTCATGGACATATTCACTATCTCTGCAGGTCCAGGGCCCAATTTGGCATTTTTGCAATAGAAGAGAAGCACGGTTCTATCAGAATCATCATAATTTTGGTCTGAGAGACCCAGGGGGAGTTCGGGTTGAAATCAGAATCCATGGCCAAAGAACCTGCATATTTCATAGGCACAACTGTGATTTTTATTGGGTCCAAGGCAGAGGGTGTGGATATGCTCTGTGGTTGTCTTGGTGGTCCCATGCCACAAGGAAGAGAGAGCCAAGAGCAGAGATCTGGGTGCACAGAAGGGGAAGTTGAAGCCTTTCCATCAGCCTTGTCTACTACATGAAAATGTGACAATAGGGATGGCACTGACCTGATACTGCACTGAGGACCCAGCTGGGGGACTGAAGGATCATTACAGGAGGCCCTAGTGCATGACATCTTTAGATTTGTTTCCACTGGTGTTTCTGTGTAGAATTTGGACATTCCCATGGCAATAGAAAGGGCAAAGGAACTGTTATGAGTGTGTATTGGAAACATTCCAACACCACATACCACAGCCTGCACCCCAGAAATGGTTTGCAATTCTCAATTCCAATAAAAGAGAAGCCCTATCCACTCTCCAATCTGTGATAAACACCTAATCAAAATGAGGCTCTGTTAAACAACAAAAGTAGATTGTGTTCACCACAACAAAAACCACATTGGCAATCATAGAAATAACAGGCAATGCACTCACAAGAATGACATGGCACCACACCATACCAAAAACAGATCTCACAGCAATATCATGGAAATGTGTGCAGCCAACATAGGAAATCTTCCACTTAAAAAAAGCCCTTCAAGTCTACAACAGATAACTGACAATCTTTAACCCATAAAGATAGAGAGCTATAATAAAATGAAAAAGAAGAACCATTCCCAGACCCAACCTCCAACACACTTGGAAACTGAACAAAAAATAAATTAAAAAAAGGCAGCATGTGAACACCCTTATCTACAGAACAGACTGAAATAAAAATTAGATTATGACTACTTCTTAAAAAAAAATTTTAGTTTTCTAAAATGTCTAAATTTTCAAAGCCACATTTTATATTCTCCACCACCTTTTTCTTGTCAATGAGCCTGAGTAAGGTGTTCACTCAGTGACCAAGAAGATCTCAGGTGTTGTCAGCAGGACCTAAAGCAAGCCTCTTCCTACTTGCTTCATCAAAAGAAAATCGACCTATAGTTCCTGCCACTGAGCCAAGAAAACAGGCAGTGAAAAGACATTCAGTGTTGTTAATCATCAGAGAAATGCAAATTAAAACCACAGTGAGATATTACCTCGTGTCTACAAGGATGGCTATCATCAAAAAGAACACAAAACCACAAATATTCAGCAACAATGTGGAGAAAATTGAAACCATATACACTGTTGGTGTATAGTTTATACAGAGACTAGTGTGTGAGAGCTGAGTCCTGGAGGCCTGTGATTTATCCAGGAGGTCAAGTCATTGCAGGCAGCATGTGCTGCTTGAAGCCAGGTTTCAGCCCTGGCTGTCCATGCGCATCAGTCTCCTCAGGATCTGAGTCCCCCAAAATCACAAACCCCCACCCAGAGATTCTGATATAATTGGCCCAGGCATCCTGATTTGAAAAGCTTCCCACTTGATTCAATGTGTAGTCACATTGAGAGACACTGTGAGCAACTAGTTCACTCTGGGTTTAGTCAGTATAATTTATACACCCAAACTAGGAAAAGAAGGAACAATAGAAATGCAAACTATTACAACCACAATGGAAAACAGGACGGTGGCTTCTCAAAAAACTAAAAATAGAACTAATATATGATCTAGCAATTCCACTTCTGGGTATTCATCCAAAGAAAATGAAAACATTAACCTAAAAATATATATGAACCCCAATGTTCATGGTAACCTTATTTACAATTGCCAAGATATGGAAGCAAACTAAGTGTCCATCAACAGATGACTGGATAAAGAAGTTGTGGTATATATAAAATGGAATATTACTGAGCCATAAAAAAGAATGAAATGTTGCCATCTGCAACAATATAGATGGACTTGGGGAGTATTATGCTGAGTGAAATAAGTCAGACAGAAAAAACAAATACTGTAGAATATCACTTATATATGAACTCTGAAAAAGAAAACTAGTGAACATAACAACAACAACAACAACAACAACAACAAAATACAGACTCACAGGTATGGAGAACAAACTAATGGGTATCCATGGAGACAGGGAAGAGGGGAGGGCAAGACTGGGATAGGGAATTAAGAGGTACAAACTACTACTTATACAATAAATAAGCTACAAGGATATGTTATACAGCACAGGGAATATAGCTGATATCTTATAATAACTATAAATGGAGTATAACCTTTAAAAACTGCAACCTGGAACTTATATAATATTGTACATCAACCCTACCTCAATTAGAAAAACGTCGAAGACCAGTTTGCCCCATGTGACCCAGGTCCCTCCAGTTTTGCCTCCTTTTCCTATCTGTAGGGCTCAGTGTCATCATCTGTTAAATAAGGTACTCAGGCTAGAAGGCCAGCTCTACGTGAAGAATCCTGTAAATCTATTGAAAGCAAACTAAATGATCAAATGAGAAAACTCAACCCCAGCATGAGCAATCCTTACTGCTGGCAGAAGTTCCATCTCCACCATGATGAAATGAGGACTAGATAGTGCACACTTGTTCCTTGCTTTCATGGACAGGAAGACACAGCTGATGTTATGTGAGATTTAAGAAGTAGGGAGAACAAGCCACATAGTGCACTAAACTTAATACTCTCATCTGCCTTTGCTTTCCCTTCCTTGCACATTTACTGGAGGTGAGATGTGTTTAATTAAGGTTATATACCAATAAAAACCAAATTATTATTTGCTTTTACCCATCAAATTTGTCTATATAGAAAATGTTTTCCAATAATAAAAATAACATGTATTAACCATAAAATTTCAAATAATTTTAAAACACAAAGAGTAGAAAGTAAGAGTTATCCATCTCTTGCCCAGATATATTTTATTTCCTTTAAGGAGTTTAACACATATCATTCAATACCTTTTCTTATATATATATATATACATAAAGTATATTTTAAATAAAATGAAATAATACTATGTGTAAATTTTACAACTTGCTTTTTCATTTGACAATATATACTGTAGAAATCTTTTCATTTGAATTTACATTGCTTTACCTCATTCTTTTTAAAGGCTGAATAGTATTCTACTGTCCAGATGAAATAAACTGTATTAAGCCCTCCCTACTGAGCCTGGTCCTCTCCCCCATAAGGTGCAGGCCCCTGCATCTGTGAAGGGGAGACGTGGTCTTGGGGGAAGAGCAGGATGTGCAGACAGAGGTGAGCAGGCAGGGAAGCAGGGCCAGCTGACTGCCACTTTCTGCCCCTCCCCTCTGGCTTTCAGCAACACTTCCTTCATCCTACAGTTACATGAACTGCCTTTTTCTCCTTTCAAGTTTCAAAATTCCCTGCACTCAAAGAATTTTGGAGAAACATTACATGAGCATATTCTGATTGTTCATTTCAGATTCCTCCTTCTCTTTGACAACAACACATCTGGCACTAATCTAAATACTCATGAAGCAAGACCAGCAAACTAACAGAAAGCAAGAGGGGAAGGACCCCCTTGATCTTTCAGTCAACATGGAGGGTTAAAATTGTCCAATTTAAAAATACAGCTGGGCAGATAAGAATAAGAGATACTAGAATATTTAAATCAAATACTTCTGGCTAACTGAGTTATATTGCCAAGCATTTAAGTCACCCTCACTCCAAGAAAAATATTTTACCAGGAATCAGGCCCTTAACAAATCTTATAAAACAGAAGTCAAATAGGACTATCTGCAGACTGATGGTAAGGGTCTATTATTCTCAGAATGCTGGGCCTTTAATTTCAGAATGAAATCCAAGCATGTTACCCAAGCAGCTTATACCTTATATAGCAGATGGTGGACATCAATGGGACAGTTCTGTGTTACTTTGTCAATAACATCTGAGATGGATTGCATAAAATCCAGGTTGGTGAACAGAATTTTGTACAGATATAAAAGAAACAATACACATTTCTCTCAACAACTTTTTTAAAATGTAACTTTAACAAATACAGAAATCACTATGCCTTTTAAACCATCACATTGGAATGAATGTGTCAAATTAATCCAAGTGACTCTGTGCATGGAGTGATGGTGACATGTCCCTTCAAGAGATGAAATGTGTGGGTTTAGAGAGGGAAAAGAAATCAAACAGTAACAAAGACAGACCAGCCCTGCGTTAGAATACACAGTGACTCAAACTTTATATGAGATTGTAAAAAGCAAGTGCTCAGTGTATGTGGCATGTAATGAAAAATATTGTAGATAATGAGCATGAGATGTATAGACACTAATGTCATGAAAAAGTTAGCCAGGATATAAGAAAAAACCTAGTCAGTGACTCACACTGTAAATCTGAGCTAGAAGACTGGGAATGGGGAATGGTGGTGGCTTCTAGGTGAAACAATCAATATGGTAATAACCATGTTATTAACTAAAAAATCTTACATTCAATTCCATAAGTGAAATAAACTAAAGTATAAGTAATTCAATTACAAAATTCTTAAAAATGCTTTAAAAATCATGAAAAGTGTCAATGTGCTCGAGGGAAGAAGAAGGTGTCTTGCAGCTGTTCACTGGACTTTGCTGGTTTATGTCTATTTTAACTGAAGACTATCACGAGCGAATGAGTGCCGTGATATCAGGTACTGTCAGACATACATTGTGTGCCATTTCCCTGAACAGTCATACACATCGAAGAACAGGATGTGGTTTGTATTTACCTATTAAATGTAAACTGAATGAGGCAGAAAAATATACCAAAATACAAATAAAGTCCATTTTACTTAAACCTTAAAATATTGCCTCTTAGTTACTGCTTTTACAAACGCAGTAATAATTCTTTGTGACTACTTGCTAAACTGATGATATCTTTAATTCTTCTTTCCAAGGCTGTCCTCAGACAGAAGCTTTATCTAACTTGCAGCAGGGAACACAGCAGGACCAGCTGTACTGGGTTAAATGTTGGACTGGGGATGGATCGTCATGTGTGATGGGAAGGTTATATGTACGCTATCGTACTCTTATACAGAGGCAAATTCCAATCAATCCTCGAGATTAACTAGTTTTCATATCAGTAGGAGATGAATTTCAAATCCATTCTCTTCTATTGCTCTTAAAGCTTCTTCCTAACCACTCTTGGTTTAACCAACCACTAACTGTTTAACAGATAGCCAGACCCAAAGAGGAGCATGATGAAACACCCAGTCAAGTGCGTGGGCCATGCAGGAGCCAGAGCAGCCACTGAAGCTGCAGCCTACATTCCCAAGGTCCTCCCTGAAAGGTGGCCACCTCACTTGGGAGCCCAACGGGGAGCCACTCTTGCACACAAGAGGTGACAGCATTGCTCCACACACGTCATTCTCTGCACACTCAGAAAGCAAACGTCTTACCTCTGGGTGAAAGAAAATTTCAGGGCCTGGGAAACATTCCTAGCCAACATCGATAATGAATTTCTTCTGGCTTATGGCATTGTTCCCTGTTTGCTGTTTGATCCACTTCCGCTGATCCACGTCATACTTGGCAAACTTCTTGACTATATTGGGGCAAATGTGACAGTACTTCTCCTGCAGACACACACACAGAGATGTCACCAGGCATTAGCGGCCACCCAGTCTGCCCTCCGGCAAACACCCAGTAACTCCAGCACCACAAACCCCCGACATCTGTCCTGCCCAATGCCACAGCTCCAAGGGACACTTACTGGGCTCAGTGATGTCTAACAGCTATGCTCGGGCCACGTACTCTGCTTTCTTTCCAGCTCTGCTATTAGTCCCAGCCTCACTGTGTCACATGTTGCTGCCTACTATCTGAGATGATGTCTGACGGTGCCTATGAAGTCTCTAGTCTCCATCTCCTCTCTTCTTACTCCTTGTATGCCCTCACGTGGCACCTGCCCAGGCACTCGCTGTCACCCACTGGGACAAGCAGACCCGCATCGCAGCCCAACCCAGATCTGAAGGCAGCAGATCTGGCCCTGTGGTCACCACATCCGATTGGCAGGTGCTTAACCTGCTCTGCGGTCTGACACAGCACACTCAGTGGCTCCATGACAGAGAGTTAGTGAGTGCCTAGTCACGTGGGATGCACAAGTGAATAAAACACACACAGACCCCTGCCCACTGGCCCATACACTGGCTGAGAGTCAGAGTAACAAGTGACAGTGATAAATAAGTAAATTGCAGAGCACTTTATAAGCTGCTGGGACCATGAACCAAAGGAAAGCCCGACTTTGACAG
Organism: Camelus bactrianus; assembly: GCF_048773025.1. NCBI lineage: Eukaryota > Metazoa > Chordata > Mammalia > Artiodactyla > Camelidae > Camelus > Camelus bactrianus. The sequence continues at coordinate 12,357,426 of NC_133574.1, forward strand.
GATGGAGCTGCCACACATTGGGGCATGAGAATCCGCTCAGTGCCAGCCCCAGCCTGTGCTGTGCAAAGTGTTTCCTCAGCTGGTGATGCCTGACTGGGGGTCTCTGGGTTGATCATCTGTCTTTAGAGCTAACCTCACAAGAACAGCAGTTGGCCCCTGGGTACCGGATTCTGAAAGTCAGCTTCCTGTGGGCCAGGTGGGCTTTGTTCAATGCCTGCACTTTGTCAGGCCCAAAGCTGGTGCTCAGGAGGACCTCTGAAGTCATTTTCATGATACTAAGTTAAAAATTTCTTAGAATCCCTGAAATGAAACCTAATACCATCCTTGGTATACTCTGCACAACTGTAAGACTGATGGGCCAGTCTTGCTACACACCCCTGTTCTCACTGATAACTGAGTGAGTGGGTCACCCCATACAACTTCAAATCTACCAGGCTGAGGGCAGAAACAGTAAGTTGTCCTAAGACACCAGGTTAATGTCTTGCAGCAACTCAGAGGCTTAACTGAAGGCAGGAAGTGCCTCCACAGTGTTGATGGTGTGCAGTGTGTCAGCCCCAAGTCCTGGACCACCACTGTCCCCACCAACAGAATCCACGCATCCACAGGCCCTCTCCTGCCCACAGGGGCAACAAGACACAGGGTAACTCTGACCCACTCCCACAGAGGGAAGTGGGGCAAGAACTAACTGACAGCAGGGATGGGGTGGCTGACCTGCAGGGAACACAAGGAGCTCTTCCACTGCCTACCTTCATGGCTGAGTGATACATTGTCACTGCCCAAATGGGCCAAACCTGGTTCAGGGTCAGAGATGGACCCCAGAGAGCCAGTGAGGAAGGTAAAGCCCACCACGAGGACTAGGAGAGCAGCCTCTGTCACAGTCAGCATACTCAGGGCCCTTCTCACCTGCATGGCCACCCCGACAGTCAGGAGCCAGAGGCTGTGAGACATATTGGTAACAGGAATGGGGAGGTGAGGGAACTTGGGTCAACTATCCAAATTTATTTCCTTGAAGAAACACAAGGAAAGGACTAGGGGAAGTTCTAGGAAATATTTTAACATAAAAAGAAAGTCTTATGCTACTTCTGTAAACCTTCCCCAAGGGGGAAAGGATTGACTCCCATGGGCTGCCCAGGACCACACACCCAAGCTGTGAAGTGACCCATCCCTGGAAACTCTAGTCCTGGGCACACCCGGGCACCCAGCCACCCTACTCACACGGGCCCTGACTCACACCTGTGCACCCTGTCCTAAAAATACCTCTCCGTCCACCAAGAGTGTCATGCAAAATGTGGGACTCCCCCCAGGCACTAGCTTTCCTTCAACCATCTTGTTACTGGGTGCAAAAGTGGGAGGGAAGGGGGGAGGCTAACATCCCTTAAACTCCCCTGCAGCTCAGAAACTGTGTGTTCAAGGTCACATGTCACTTCCATGCTTAAATTTTTCTCCAAAAACAAAATCTTTGCTCTTTATATAATAATTATCCTTGTATTACTAAGAATCTCTTCATTTTGACTAAAACAAAACAAAAACAAAACAGTAATTTGTCCTGATTTTGCAACCTGAAGAGAAAATTGCTTTGAAAGGGGTCTGTCAACTGCTACCTACAGAGTGACACAAAGACCAAACCGATGGATCAGTCAAGTGGGCATTTTAAATAAGGACCAATGAGCCATTTTCCTCCGAATCTTACTGATTTAATTTTAGAGCTTCCTGTAACTCCTCCAGCATGGTAACGGAGTCTAGAAAACACAGGTGGACTCTGTTCAATGATTCACCCTAGAACAGCATCACTCTGAATGGTAATTCTCAGGGTACAGAACCACACACAGCAAGAGCTGGAAATGAGTTTGAATTCTGGCTGACTGCACAGGATTCCTCACAGTCACTGCTGCTACTGTCTGCTCCTTACTCGGGAAATGAAGCCTGGAGGGAGAGGTGCAAGACACATTGGCTAATTGAAGGTTCTGTCTAATCAGGCTCCAATTAAATGACATTGTACTAGGCAGGATGCTCAATACCAGTTATCAAGCTGCTCTCATTTACAGCTGGAGAACTCCGCAAGCATCCATGTTCAGAGAAGAGGCTAAGTTTTCAGCCCCTTAATTCAAGTGGTAAACAGATGGAGACCCACATTCATGGGGAGGGGTGGGAAGGCACATTGGGAGCAGGGGTGGTGGCCACAAGGGGAAGTGTGCAAACACTATTTCTCTCTCACCACCAAACTGGCCCATTTCCCATCTGTTTTTACCTTAATGGCCTTTGTGGTCTCCAGTGGTTGCTCAGGAGGGATTCCCACCTCCCTCTCACTTGGCAGCTGTTGAATGAAATACATATCTCTACCTGCAATTGGGATGTGTTTGACGCAGCTTCCAATTACCTAACCTTCCACCTGGGGAGACAGAGAGGCAAAACACCATGTGAGTAACTCCAGGAGGAAAGCCCTCCCTGGACTGTAAGTTAGACTCTTGCCCCCACCTGCCCTGGCAATGCAAGCATTTACTGACTCTCCACTCTGTGCAAAGCTCAGGACTTGGGGAGGGGGAATAAAATGACCATGCATGCAATTCCATTAGGAGAACCTGAGATGCTCTGTAAGCAAACAAAGTGGCATTTCCATTAGGAATGTGAAGAGAAAACCACAGAAGGCAGTTAATTTCCAAAATGCTGTTGTCTGTCCGAACAATGGGTCATTTTATTGTTCCTCTAACAAAAAGGAAAAAGTTTTAACTATTAATTTTATAAACATTTTTATTGAGTTATAGGCATTTTACAAAGTTTTGTCAAATTCCAGTGTAGAGCACATTTTTTCAGTTATACATGAACATATATATATACATTGTCACATTTTTTTTTGGCTGTTTAACTATTAATTTTTAAACCAACTACAAATTGGCTTGCATTTAAAAGTCAACCACCTGGTTAGCATGCAGGACTTAGAGTGTGACAACCAGGACTCAGATCCTGGTTCCACATCTGTGGGCAGAGTAACCATGGCCACATCTGTTAACACATATGTTTCAGCCTTGGCACCTTCACCCATCATATGCGGTGAGTGGGTGCACAGAAGAGACCCAGTGACAGGCAGCGGGTCAAGTACACAGCATGGTTTAAGCATGCATTAAAGACTCAATAACCGATCTGCTCACTCTAGTAAGAGCTGCACTTGGTAGGAAGGAACATTCTGGCAGGTACCCCTCAACCCTATACTATGTGAGATCCATGCTGGGGGGAGTTTGGATACGCTCACCCAGCTGCCCTCCCGGACCAGTGACCAGGCTGTCAGCCATCACCAGCAGGAGAGGGCCAGGAGCTGCTGTGTGGTCCCAGGTCCTCACCAGCCCCCTGGGGTGCCACTCAACATGCAGGCAACAGGCTGGGAAGGTCCAGCTCATGCTGGTGGGAGTAGCTGTGCAGAGTGGACAATGTCCCCACCTGCACCAGGTAGAGGAGGCACTCTGAGCTCCCTGATGGCACTGGCTGCTTGTCACACAGTCATGGAGACAGAAGGCTGGAGCAAATCCTCATCCATCTGACAGATGGATCAGTTCCAATATGTACAAGCGCAGTTACCACTGAAGTTGCAAGAACAGGTGACTGAATTCCTCTTATGTCTTCTGAGGTGCCCAACTTCTAGAAGTGAGAGAGTGTGTAGCCTTTCTCAGGAGCCCAAGCCAATTGTAAAATATTTAAGATCAAGATAAAAGATATGTACACATTATTAAAATAAAAAATCATAAGAACAGTAGCTCTCACAAACAGAAACTATTCACAATTTCTATACTCAATACTTTACATATAACATTTTCTAAAATTAATTCAACCCATGTTGAGTATCAGCTTCATCACAGATTAAATATATTAAAACAAACCACAGCCAATGGTAGGAAAACAAGTAAGTGAGTTGTGCTACACCCACATGATGGGCTGTCAGGTAGTTACTAAATATCTTTCCACAGAGTATTTAACCATAAAGATATATCAGGGATAAGTCAATATGCAAAATACAACCTCAGGAGCACATTGTACAATTAGAACATGAAATCAGATGGAGGGTATCCCAACTGTGCTTAAAATGTGTGTTGTTTGTCTAAGAAAAAGAGCTCAGTAGACTATACCAAAAAAGTGTGGCACAGTCTTCTGGGCAGGTTTGTGGGTCATTCTATTTTCTTCTTTACATTTCTCCATTTTACCTAAATTTTGTACAGTAAAGGTAATTTTTATAAATAGGGGGAAAAAACTGCATTAAGAAACAGAGAAAAATTTGAACAACAACTTTCTCTATGGGCCTGCACGTAGTGTGAAACTTGTTTCAGATGCACAGGGGAGGCCAGGAAGCAGACCCACAGGCACAGGCCCTGACCTTGGCCTGCACTGACCTCTGAGGACGTGACCTCAGAGAGGAGCCAGGCAGGACCACACAGCAAGTGGCACCTAAACACCTCACACCCAGGAGGGGGCAGTGTTCCGAGACTGGATGAAGGGGCTGCGAGCACAGAGCATGATCTGCAGGCCTCCTGCCTCTCCTCACCCCCGGGCAAAGGGGACACTGGCAGGGTGCAATGACAGAGGGGAAAGATTTGGCTTTTTCCTCCTGACTGTAGACACATCAGCCTCCCCCTGCAGTGATTTCTGAACTTTGAGGTATTAAAGCACCAGCATATTTGTACATCATCTCTGCAATGTCTTGAAATAAAACAGTGACTATTTTTAAATGAAATAAATGAATTGTTTTTTAAAAAAAACTAGTTTGCATTTTTTAAATTTGTCTTAGTTGATTTACAAAATTCTGTTAGTTTCCAGTGTATAGGATAGTGATTCATTTATTGCATTTTTAAAAGGAGCTTAGCACATAAACACACAAACCTATATTTGCACAAAAGATACTTGTAATACACAAAATAACAAACATTAGTATCAGGGGTTGCCTCCAAGAAGGGACGTGGAGAAGGAAAGGCAGGTCTGAATTCCCAATGTAACCCCCTCCAGATAGCTTCAATTTATTAAAAAAAAAACTTTAAATAATTCATTTAACTAGTCCATTGTACCAAATATATATATATATATATATATATATATATATATATATATATATAGTCTCTTGAAGCCTGAATTAGAAATCACTTCTGTTATATTTTGAAAATTAAAACCAAAAAGTAACATTGCAGAGCATCCTACAAGTCAAGGTGAACAATCTCTCCTTCTTGGCTCTTAAATAATTTTTAAAAAGCAAGAAACAAATCCTCTCCAGAGGATTGTCACAGAACACAAAATCATCCTCCAAATGTTCATGTGCCACACCCACTGATACCCAGATTACAGTTCAGAATGAAAGCCAGGAAAACCCTCCTGGCAAAGTGACACCGGGGCCAAGCAGAGCTCAGGGACATCAGACGACTACTGACACCAGACTGCACAAATCTGCTACTGCAAATTTCCAACTGCCAGTGCCACAGACACTAGGCATCTTCCACTTTCTCACACAACTGTGTTTAAAGGCTCTTGTTACCTTTGCTAAGTACAGGTATGTCTTCAAAAGTGGTGCTTTAATTAACAGAAGGGTTTTTTCTTTCACTGCTTCCTTCACCTCAAATCAGGTTAGGCCCACAGACAGTGCAGAACTCAGTGCCCTGCTGACCATTGGGAGAGTGTGAGTGATCCCATCCCTGCTGTCAATGATGATTCCTGTTAATGTGTGTTAACCAACTTGTCATGATGTCCACCTCACAGTTAAGGCCAGCACTGCCTTCACAAATACCACAGAGACCATCAGCATGGGGACTTTCTCAAGTGTTCCACAAGCCTATCTTCAGGTTGGAGCAATAAGCCCTTTCTTTCTTACTGAGTCTGAATGACCTTTCCCTTCCCTACCTTCCATCTTCCTCCCAAATCCAAATTCCAAAGTGGACAACTAACATGTAAATTCTGTGCACTTAATCTGGAGGAGTCAACTTCTCAGTAAGATAAATCAAAGCTTTGCAAAGAAAAGCCAGAGAGAAAGGAATTTTATTGTAGAATCAGGAGGTTTTAATTTCTAATCCACTGGTTCCCAGTGTGGGTCCACAGATGGATTGCAATAAGACTACTTGTGGGGACTTTAGAAAGACAAAATACTGGGCCTGGCACCCAGAAATTCTCATCTGGCAGAACCAGGATAGTGGTTCTCAACCAGGGGCAATTTTGCCCCCAAGGAGCACCTGGCAATATCTGGTGCCATTTCTCGCTGTCACACTTGAGGGAGGGGAGGCTGGTGGTGGTGCTTCCCCTGGTGGGTCAAGAACAGAGATGCTGCTAGACATCCAACACACAGCTCAGTACCCTCCCCTCCCCTGAGGACTGCCCGATCCAAAATTTTGAGGCTGGAAACCCGTGGTCTGATATAAATTCTGAGAATGTGTATTTTGAAAAAAACCCTTTTGAGGAGACCTTGCTGCATAGATCACTTTGAGAACCACTGGGCCAGTGTTTCCTGAAGTGTCTCCTACTCCATGGAACAGAAACAGCTTAGGGGTGGGGGAATATTTCTGGTTAAATTTGGAAGTGGTGGAATAAACAGAGTTTTCTAATGTAGGCATTTTCAGAGCCTTTAAGACATCACTGTCTACTGAGAATCACCACACAGAGGACACAGCATGTGGAATCTTCCAAGTTAAACATCTATGCAACTCCTCCTCTTTTTTCCTACAAGTAAGGGAATAGAATATGCAGGAAGCATTTTGGAAAACAATTTTATCATTTATTCCCCCAAATTTCAGTCAATTCCCTTATATAGAGGCAGATACATTACACCTAAAAACAACAAACCACCCCACGAAGAACAAGCAGCTTCAGGGGAAGTTCTGCAAACTCATGGAACCACAGGAGCTCAGATCCACAAAGGGAAACCCTTGAAAGACATTTATTTTGTTTCATTTTGTTTTGTTTTAACAGATTCTATAGTATATTTTCTTTTTTATGATCAGAAGTAAAAAAAGCCAAAGAACCACACCTACATCTTGATCTTGTCTTCCTGAGGATACCTTAGATTTTAATGAATGTAAACAGACAAAAGCTGGACAAACTCTACACCAGCAGTAAAAACATAAATCACAGAAATTGCTCTGTACAGTGTTTGAGCTCAGACCTGAATGGGATGAGTTCATGTGCACTTGAGTGCATGGGAAAGGAAACCACACCACACAATCTTACAGAGGCCTCTAGAATCACCATTTCTTCCACATTAGACAACTAAGGTCACTTGGGAATCATGAAAGTCACTTGTCCTTACCTGAACTGCAATGTAGAGTCCCGGTACATTAAATAATTTGAACATAATTTCTGAAAGATATTCTTTATTTTCTGGTGTATTCAGAGGAGGTTCTGTCTGTAAGGAAATATTCACTATATTTAGTGTTCACCCAAATTTCATGTAATTACATCAGAACAGCAAAATGTTAATCTAAAAGCATGTTCATTAAGATGCTGTACAACTCCTTAATTTGACAGACAGAGTACACCCAGAGTGATTGATTAAACATATTTTGGCTGTGAGGTTTAAAATCTTTGAGAGAGTAAAGCCTCTCTAAACACTTCTGCTCTTAATAATCCACCCCAAAACAAGAACAAGCTACAGAAAAGGAAACTCCACCTCGGATAAAAGAACACCCAAACACCGTGAATCTGAAGAGACATGCACTGAGCTGCCAAGGGCAATAACAGCCCCACTGAGACCAGATGAGTGAGGACATGGAAAGAGAACACCAGTGACTTCAGATACCAGGCAATATCCAGTTTTCCAGAGAAGAGCAAAAGCAGAGAGCCCTTGCTTGGAGTCAGAGCAGTCTGAGCAGCACAGCTGCAGGAGCCTCACTCCCCAGGCCCCTCCCCTCAGAGCACAGGCAGCAAGATGAGAAGTTACACCTCCACCATCTGCTGTGAGAAAGACAAGCCTGGGACAGAAGCTGCTTCAGCCAGACACTGCCCACCACCCAGCCTAAACCAGACACACAGCCATTTCAGAAAGAGCTCCCCTCACTCAAAGATGAGGAAAGAACACAAAAAGACTAGCCAAACATCAAATAAAAACACTCATAGAAAAAGAGAGTGGAGAGAGAAAATAGGAAAAAACAAATGGCAGATAAAAAACATGTACCCAGAAAAATATAAAAATAAAGCAGATGAATATCATGACATAGATATCTGAGTTTTTTAAAATGTCTATTTAAAATAATAACTATTATCTAATAGGAGGAAATTAACAGGATTACAGAAAGATAAAAATAAATAAAACTGCTTTTTGTCATTCAGCAATATGTTGAACATTTTTCCATGTTAATAAATATGGATTTACATCACATATTTAAGCTAAGGAAAAAAAGAGAGAGAAAAGGAGAAAAAAAAAAAAGAAAGGAAAAAATATCTAGGCCTTTTGGCAAAAAAATAAATAAATAAAAATCCACATTACCCTTTGTTATATACTGAGCTGTGTGTCCCAAAACTCTTATGCTGAAGCTGCAACCCTCAGGTGACTGTGTTTGGAGATGAAGCCCCTAGAGGGGTAATCCAGGATCAGTGAGGTCACAGGACAGCACTGACATCTCTGCAGGATAAGGCAGAGGGATCTGGGAGCTCTCTCTCACTCACACAGAGAGGAAGAGCCACACAAGGACCTGGTGAGAAGGAGGCCATCTGCAACCCAGGAAGAGAGATCTGATCATAAACCAACCATGATGGCACCTTGATCTCAGACCTAAAGCCCCCAGAGCTGTGAGGAAACAACTGTCTGTTGTTGAAGCCACTCAGCCTATGGTGTTTTGTTAGGCTTATTGAGCAGAGCAACATACTCTTAAAGCAGGAAATGGGCAGCCTGTCTTGGCCATTGGCACAGCTGCATGCAGGACACTGGGACACACAGGGCCACATTTACAGACTTTTCTGGCAGGAAAATATGACCCCAGAATTCTATATCTGGCCACACTGCCAATCAAGTCTGTTGCAAAAACAAAATATCTTTAAACATACAACAACTTGAGAGAATTTGGTTTCTATGAACCCTTCATGAATTAACCATCAGACAATAAGCTTTAGCCAAATAATAAGAATGCATAAAGTACAGCCAAAGACTTACAGTGAGCATGTAGTCCATTTAAGATGTAGGGATAAATGCTTTTCTTTTCTGGGAGAATCTATAGCTATAGAACAGAATGTAAATATTATAAATTAAAACAACAGGAGTAGTATCAAGTTGACAGGCACAGATGGAAAGGAGGAAAATATAAAGACACTGATGTCCTTGTGTCATGGAATCAAAAGATATTGTTTTCTTGGTAGAGCAGCAGAGACACCAGTAAACATAAAGTCACAAACATAAATATCAGAGTAAGTTCACTAACATAAACAATCAAAAGCAGGTGATAGGACAAAGGAGGAGGAGGTAAGAAAAGTGGCCATGTACCAACGTGGTCACTAAGCACAGTAGGAAGTAATCATCCCTAAACAAATACAGGTAAATATCTTATACAAAAGTACAGTTATGTTAAAATATGTTTTACCAATTATCAGAACGAATATGCACCCAATAGAAACCAAAGAGAAAGCCAAGCCTGAGTTTTAAATTATCCATACATAAATAAAACACACTAAAACCAGAAAGCACAGCACCAGAAAAGCAGCTGTGACCACACACACCTGCCACACAGCCCAGGCCATTTCAGCACGGGCAACGGGAGAGCTCCAACTCCAATCAGCCCAGCTACACCCCACCTTCGATTTTACCAAGTTTGGGAAGTGATTTCCTCTCTCCATGCATAATTAGCACTGACTTCACAGGAGTCTAAACAAAGTGCTCATGGCAGCACCTGGCATGGGGAATATACTCAGTGAAAGTGCATTATTATCACTAAAATCATCAGCATGTACCAGTGAGAAACTCACCTACTGAAGAGAAAGTCTCTGAACAAAGACTATGAGACAAAATCAAATTCCATTGTCAAGCCAAGGGACATCTAAAACAAGGTGCCTCAGAGAGGTGCACAGTTGTCACAGCTTCCAAGATCAGAAACAACATAACTGCACATAACAAGGAACTGATTACACAGATTAGGTCACATCCATAAAATGTAACACTTTGAAGCATTTAAAAAGGATGGGCAGTGTGTCTGCAGATATGAAACAATATCTACTATAAATTTGCTACATGAAAAGAGGCCTCTCCATACATACACATTCTTAAATATACTTCTGTATCTACAACATTTTTTTTAAAAAGCAAGGTGTATGAGGAGAGAAATGAGGAGCTGTTTATGGGCACAAAGTTTTGATCTTGCAAGATGGAAAAGTTCTAGAGTTCTGTTACATCACAATATCAATGTAGGTAATGTTACCAAATGATACATTTAAAACTGTGTTAAGTGGGTAAATTTCATATATTTCAAATTATAATTTCTAAAATTTTTAAAGTAAAAATCAAAATGTACCATAATATGTCAATTTTGTTACCATTTTATGAATCAAGCTTATGTATAATCCATGTGCCTGCACATAATTACTGCTGGTTAAGCACCAGTAAAGTTGGTTTCCTCCAGGAAGGGGATCTGGAAGGCAACACAGAAGTGGGAAAGAGACACTCTTGCACTGGAAATCGTACTGCACCTTTTGAATTCTGTGCTGTGTGTATGCTAACTCTTCAAGCAAATAATCAAATCTGGCTATCAACTAGCTGGGGGCTTTAGTTTATACTCCTGTCTGATACAAAGCTCAAACATCATGCCCCAAGTAAGTTTTAATTACTCTGATTAGAATCAATACACTCCCTGAATGGGAGAGAGAAAGCAATCTTAAGACATAGACAAGAAATAATAAAGTCATCAAAAGCAGATTGTAAGTAAATGATCTAAACGTTATTCAACAACACATTACTTATTTTAATGTGCCTACCTCAAGGGGCTGAGATCAAATTAGTTAATACCTTAATGTTCCCAGTACACATTTAGCACTGTGTTAGTGATTACTATATCAGATTTTTTTTTTAGTTTTCTTTCATTTAAAGCACATGAAGAATAGCTGTGGATTCCAATATTTAGGTTACAATATATCTCCTTATGGCACCTCCTATCAACCTGAAAAACAGGCCTAATAACTACCTACCCCACAATTGTCTGTGGGATTAAATAAGTGAGTTAATTCATGCAAATGCTTGGTGGGGAGAGGGCTGGGCCTTTAGCAAGTGCTGAATATATCAACAATCAACTGTAATATCAAGAATATATCTCAGGCCAGAAGAAATTGAATGTATTAACTCCAGAGACCTAGAGTCTTCTCTTACCTTGAAGAGGAATCCAAGCACCTTAATAAGTTAATTTTATAAACATAACATTTAAACTGATTAGAGGGGGGAATAGGATGAAGAGAGGAAGGCTAGAAAGGTATGCAAAGTGGGAGCATTGTCATGCAATGTTTCCTTCCTGCCTGGTTTAAAAAAAAATTTGAGCCTATAGAAGGCATTCCAACAAGAAGTAGATTAACCCTGGCTCTGGATTCTTCCTGGGTTTAATTTCAGTGTCAAGTGATGTTCCAAATAAATCCCAGATGAATGAAAAATATATATAAACATCAAAGGAAAGTAGGTTTACTTACATAAAAATTTACAATTATAGATGTTCAAAAACATAACCTACAAAAAATCAAGTGAGAAAAAGTATCTGCTTATGACAAAAAATTCTTATCTGTTATATGAAAGATTTCACACCATAAAAAGATTGTGGCCATACATACGACAGAATATTATTCAGCCCTAAAAAAGGAAGGAAATTCTGACACATGCTACAATGTTGCTGAACCCTGAAGACCTTATACCAAGTGAAATAAGCCAGTCATGAAAGGATTAATACTGGATGATTCCACTTATATGAGGACCCAGAATAGTTACAGTCATAGAGACAGAGGGGGGATGGTGGGGGCTAGGGCTGGGAGAGGGGGAAAGAGAGTTATTCTTTAATGTGGACAGAGTTTCAGTTTGGAAGATGAAGAAGTTCCTGAGATGGCTGGTGGTGATGGTTGCACAACAATGTCAATGTACTCAACTCACCAAACTGTACATTCAGAAATGGTTAACATGGTAAATTTTATGGTATGTGCATTTTATCACAAAAGAAAAATTTAAGTAGAATAAAGTTCAAAGAAATCATAGCAACAATAAAAGCAATAAAACACTGATATGTACAAAACCCAGGACATGAATAGGCAATTCACAAAGGAGAAAATATATCTAATAAATACATGAAAAACTGTTTAAGATCAAAGGTATTCAAACTGCAAATTAAAAAGTCAAATAATCAAAAATGATATTAATCAATCCTAAGAGTTCAAATAATGTGGCTCCTTGTACATTGAAGATTTCAGTGTGAAATTGTATACCAGAGATTCAAAATTATTAACACATCTGGACCTCCAAATTATATATATATATATAATTTTTATATTCTTAATATAAAAATGCTCTAAATATAGAAAAAAATGTGCAAATATTAATTTATGTTATGTCTTACAAAACCAAGAAACTGGAAACTAAAGTAAACATCTAAAAATAGTGGGGCTGCTAAACAGACAGGAAACAACCACTGGATACATGATTGCATGACCATTAAAGCGAGGATTATGAAAACCGTGCAAGAAAATGGGGGAGAGGGATGGAGGACACAATATTGAATGCAAAATCATATAAAAACATGAGTGAAAAGATTAAGTATAGCTATACTAAATGATAATATTTATGATAATGGGATAGGAGTGTGAAAAGCCCCACAAGAATCTTCCAAATTTTCTAAATCGCACTTATAGTTCTATAATAAGAAAAAAAAAATTCATTACAATAGATGTGAAACCCTGAGTTACAGCCTGTGTGCGAAGGCCACAGAAACTCCCAATACAACTTCCTGGTTTATTTCTCCACAGGCGGAGAAGCTAACAGAAGAAAGACTTCACCCCAGGGCAGAAGCCACAGCACATCCTGGTGTGGCTTTTCCCTAGCCTGTTGGCTCTGTAACGTGGAAAACAATTTCCATATCCAACCACAGTTGTGAAGACAGCTGAATACTTGATCTGCCACTGTCTTCATACCTGTAGTCACATCATTATGGCAGGCACTGCAATTTCCCTACCCATTATCTATTCTGCCTTCTGCCTTAATGACAGGCCACTGATCAATCACAGTCCCAGAAAACAGCATTTCCCAGACTTCCTGGTGTACAGGGATGGCTAAGTAAGTTCTGGCCAATAAGAAGCAAAAGTTATTGGATGTGTCTTCTGGGAAAGCTCCTTACAAGGTTGGAGGTAGACTCATGTAGTAGGCCCACTTCTGCTCTTAACCCCTTCTTTCCTGGAATATGGAGGTGATGACTGGAGATGCAGCAGCTAACTTGTGATCTAAGGCAATCTTAGAATGGAAGCCATATGCTAAATATACTAGAGCACACAGATCCCTAATGACACCAGAAACCTGACATACCAGCACTGCCCTCCCTGCTACAAATAACTTTAAGAAAAATAAAACCTTTAACTTGCTTAAATCACTGATTTTTACACTTTAGTACTTGCTGTCAAACAATTCACCATCTGTGAAGAACTAACATTAAAATCTATACACTTCCATTAAGAGAATGTTTACAATAAAATTAGGTTCTCCTGGCTATTGAATCAAATTCAGCATTATTAAAGACACATTCTTCTGGGTTCTCAGAACCATAATCATAAATCTATGTTTTCCTCAATCCTCCTTTTCTCCTATGTTTACCACAAGTAATTGTTCTTTAGAGGACTAATTTAAATAAAACCTTCCAAAAACCATTATTTATATATAACGAGATCTAAATTGGAGATATCAAGTTTTTCTTATTTTTTAAATACTGAAATATATGATTAAAACTTCACATGAATGCAAGTTACATAAGCATTGTATTCATAATAATGGTAAAATATCATCAAGTATTAATTCAAAAATGAATAATTAGTCAGTACTATAAAAATCAATCCATATTTCTGGATAAAGAAAGCAAGCTGAACACATGCAACTAATATTGCTCCAGTCCCAAACCTCTCCATAACTGCAGTAAAGAAATATTTTTAAAAGCATAAATCCTCAAGGAAGGGCAAGTAGGAGTGGAGATGACAATATACTGAAAATGGGAAGAACACGGGCCAGCAGTAACAGACTCAGTAGCGCCAAGGGTGTCCAGCTCCACACCGGCCAGTGCTAGTGTACAGGACAAAGCAGGTCTGAGCCACCCTCATGAACCAGGAAGGGAGTTACTGCGGTAAGCCAGGACAAGCCACATGTCATGGTGATTATTATGTGTCAGCTTGACTGGGCTAAGTGGTACCCCGAGAGCTGGTAAACCATTCTTTCTGGGGTGTGTCTGAGATGGTGTCTCTGGAAGAGCTTAGCATGCAGCAGACTGAGAAAGGAGACCTGCCCTTGCCAATGTGGGTGGGCAGCACACAGGCTACTGAGGACTTGATTAGAACAAAAGGATGAAGGAAGGGTGATCCTCCATCCCTGAGCTGGGACACACATCTTTCCTGCTCTCAGGTGGATGGCAGAGCTCCTGGTTCCCAGCATCCTTGGGCAGCACTGCTGCTTGCTCTTCCTCCCCTGATTCATATTCAAAAAGGTTTGCAAATCTCCTCTACAGTTACAATTCAATTTCCCTTCAAGAGCACTGCAGTTCTTTAGAATATATGATTCTGTCTTGAACTCTGGGCAATTCAGTATTAGAGAAAAGAGTGTGGTTCCCATTTGCTATCTGTTTAGTCCACGTGACCAACGTGAGTTGAGTCTCTGAAACTTCTTGAAAAACATGAGCCCTACTGAGCTCATTCCCACCATGGATGTGCAGATGTCTGTCATAGCAGTCAGAAGGGACAATTTCATAGGCTACTGAGGGAACTTTAGACTCTTTTACACCAAGAAGCCATTAGCTGATGTAGTGGTTCAGTAAATGTCTTCAATGAATTTCTGGACATGGCCACAAATCCCTGTACCTGCTTCACTTCCCTTCAATTATCCCATTAACTGATGAGGAAGGACATAAGCCTGAGATAAAACCACCCTTCTCATAACTTCCTCTGTCACATCATGCAGCAAACACACCTCCTAACTTCAAAGTACAATAAATGTAACACAATATTTTCTTATGTTTAATGTAATAAACAATTATTTTTGAAAATTCTCTTCAGATACTCATTTTTGGCAAAGGACTTAAGCTTTTCCATATTCATACCAAACACCTCCATTTCGTTCCCAGCAATTGGTTTTATTGTACTGCGGTGTATATGCCAGCTAGAGCAGAAAAATTCCTGGTAGGAAAAATTTCCTGTGGGCTGTGTCCTGGTGATTGCATTTGCTCCACGGGCCTAAGACTCAGACTCCATCTGAGCAGAGCGGGATGGGGCAGGCAGGGAGAGGAAGCTGGGCCCCAGGCCCATGCCTGGAGTCCTATCAACAGGTAGTTATGTGACGTATGAGAGAAGGGAACATGCCAAGCATGGCAGGTTGGAGTCTGTAATTTGTTTTGGCTGTAAAGACAAAGCCACTCAGACATACTGTCAGTTTCCTGGCTCCATGTATTTTAAATAAACCATCGTAGACACACAGGAGAGAAAATACACAGTGGCCTGTAAAACACAGTACTTGGACGTGGCAATTCCTAGTTGTGAAGATACAGCCAGGAAAAAGCTTAGAGCACTTTCAAGGACTTGATTTAATAGACACAAAATATATAGATTCCACTAACTACCATAAAAGCCTTGTACTTAACATATTTTAAGCCAGATAATTCTAAAGAATATTCCATATTTAACATTAGGAAGAATTATATAATTGGATCAGGGACCATTTGACAATGCACTAGCATGGAAAAAATGCAAAGCTAAATTATGTAGGTTTTAATGTGCAGCTTATGTTACATGCAATTTCTCTAAATAAAGTAAGTGTTTTATACATGTAATTAATTTTAACTTAAAAAGAACATAAAACAATGAAAACAGGCTCCACAACCAAGAGACACTTCTCTTCATTTCTCTGTATTGTTTTATTTCATCTGAACAAGATCAATTACATCCACAATATCAGGGCCTGTAACTCAGCTCAGAGTTAGTGTGAGATTTAACCTTGGCAAAACAGCACCTTTACTCAGCTCCCTCTGCTGTAAGAAGCAAAGGTCAGAGCCAACCAGTTATTTCAGGAGGACACCTAACTACACAGGTGGTTTCCTACCCAAACCCATTCCTCCCTCCTCATTCCTTGCTGCTGGAGGCCGGTTTAGGTACATACCTCTTGGGGCCAGGTGATGAGATGTGGTCCCCTCACCAGCAACAGGAGAGAATCTTGACTCATCAAAATGTACCAAAGTAATTTTGTTCCCCTCTAGGGCCCACACTGTACACGGACAGACAGGGCAAATCTGCTAGGAAGGTTTCTGAGGATGAGAGTCTTAATTCTAAAACTCTGAAAGTAAATACACCAAAAGTCAGTACAGGAACTCGGGCAGCCACCCTGGGGCCTAAAGGGAACCAGCACAAGAGGCCAAACAGGTGAATTAGGCTGGGTTCTCACCTCCATCTCTGAGCTGCTCAAGTAACCAGTCCTGAGTGGCCTGACACTGGCATCCTGTTTTGTGGGATAATAAGCCCTCTTTGGTTTTGGACATTTTGGTTTAGCCTTCTGTTATTTGCCCAAAAAGCACTCCAACTCATACAAAGAGCTTTAGTGGGAATTAAAAACTCCCCAGGGAAGAATATCCTGGGTTTAAAATCTAAGCAACCAAGAATCCACAGTGCTCTTCTCTCAGTCCCAGTTACTCACCATCAAAAATTGATGGCCCTCAGGTTCAGCTCAGGGAAAATTAAAAATAACTTATTCCATGAACCTCTCCATTAGATCTCAGTCTTCAATTATTCCATGTCTTATTGGCCACTAAAGCAAGAGAAATCAAACTATGTCAAGCTTCAGTCCATGTCAGTAAGAGCAACAGTTTTAAAAACACTGGCCCAGAAGAGACTGAGTTATTAGAGAAAACAGGTCCTTTGAACTGGGTGAATGTTAATTTATGTAAAGAAATAACAGGCACTTTACCAGAAATATTAAGTTATATTATCATTTATATTCTACTTCACATCTCTAAGTACAAAGTATCATCTTAACAGTGGAGTAATAGATGCAAAAGTACAGCTAATCTGCCATACCATTCCATTTGGAGTTTGGAGGTTTTTAGAACAAATACCTAGTTAAACAATTTTAGTGCTTCTTTTTAATTAATCAGTCTACAGCTCTTCTACATCTGACAGGTCAGTGAGTCAACCTGCAATTTTCCACAGAAGCAGATCTTGCTCTCACATGAAGCCCAGCATTTCCAGAGTCAATCCTGCATTCTGGGGTTTCTTAAATTCACTTGATTCCCCACATGAAAAATACCTTGTTCAACTAACACAACACTGTAAATCAACTATACTTCAATTTTGAAAAATACCCCATTCAAAACCAACAACAACAAAACCTCTTTCCCAACACAAGAATAAAATACACAGCTCACAAGTACAATTGCTATGAAATCTACCATTTTGCATGATTCATCCTACTCTCTGTTCTTGGTGATACACTTACAGAAGCAAATCCCGGTGGGGAGTTTACCTTTGTGGCATACGTGGGTTTATCTATGGCTTCATGCCCTATGAAAAAGTCCAGGTCATCAACTCCCCTCAGCACCCTCCTTTGGGCTTGGTCAACCACTTTTGCTGACTCTCTGATGGCAATACCTTAGGGAGAACAACGCAAAGATTTCTGTCTGCATCCATACTCATTTCAAGGGTCATGGAAGCATAATATAACCCCTGTGTATGTACAAGTAAATTTTCAATGTCAGGGTCTTATTTGGAATTGAGAGTGTTCACAGAAAAGACGCTATCACAGAGCACATAAAGTAATACAGAAACCTTTCTTATGTTCTGGTATTATTTTTAGTGAGGCACAAAGGAGCCTAGCTGGTCTGCTTTTAATACTGACAAAAGATGAATTACTAAATTTTTCAGTATCATTTGAAAAAACATCCCTCATGATAGTGAAGTGAAAAGCACATATCAATCGGTTCCAAATTTTAGAATACAATGTAGAAGGACACAAAATTAAAAATATAATGTGAAAGAAGAAAATAAACTGAAAAATGCTCATACACTCTCAAGTCATTTTAATAAAACTGTGTCACACAGATTTAAAATATATTTTTATTCTTGTTACAAAATCACTAAAAGAAAAAACTGAGGTTGCTGACTAATATCCCGCAAGAAAAATTCAATAATCAAACAACTGTATTATGTAAAAATATTAATGGCTTTATGATATATTATTTTAATAACAGTTTAACCACGATATTTAGGAATATACTTATAGTTAATAATCATATGAAACTTCACTGTAGAATTTAACATCTAATGAAATGTGGAAAGCTTCATGAAGATTCAATTTTCCACTTAAATTCCTAACCCCTGGTCACACTTTGCTTTCCCATAAACTCATCTTCATCAAATTTATTCCAAAACAAATGAGTAAACATATACAACCATTTTTAAAAGTAGAGTATTTGTAGTTCCCAATTTATTAGAAATGAAGAATAACAGCAAAGCTAAGGGAGTGAATTTTAAACCTTGCCCTCAGAAAGGCATCTTGAAATAATATCTTGAAAAGGTAGGAAAAAAAAAAGAGGTACAGGACAGAAATCAATTTGCTCACCTCCTCTTCTCACTCCATCTCACTGCCGCACTTGGTCCAGAAGCTTTCAACTTACAGAAGGTGGCACAAACCCAAAGGGCAGGATTTCTGCAGGACTAAGGCAGCAGGCGTGACGTGGACGTGCTGGGGGCGGAGCCCAGAGGAAGCATCCGGGGCAGAAGCAGCGGGCATGCCAGGACCACGAGGCCGAGAGTGGGGCTCGGGAGGTCTGGAGGGCCGGGACGAACTGCGGCAACTGCAGCCACAAAAACACCCGTTCCCGAACACAGACCCCGCCACGGGCGGCGCACTGACGGGCACCGCGCAGCCACCTGTGCACACGCAGCACGTCAGAGGGCCCTGACGGGACGGCCCGCAGCCGACACCAAACGCCTCGCGCTGCCGCGGCGCTGCTGCCGGGCCGGCGGGAGCCCCTGCTGCCGACTCCCCGCACCTCGCGCCCCGCTCAGCCCTGGGAGGCGGCGGCAGCGGTGGGAACCGGGGCGAGCGGGCGGCGGGCTCCGGGGAAAGCCACAGACGCCCGGGCGGAGGCCGCGCTCCTTCCGCGGCGCCCGGGCTGCAGGGACCAGCGCTCGCGCCCCGCCCCGCGTCGGAGCGGCCGCCGGCTCCGGGACTGGCCGGCCGCGTCGCCCTGGGCCCCGACACGCCCTCGCCCCCGCGCCCCGGCGGGTTGGCGGCCTCCGCAGGGGCCGCGGTAGCGAGAGCCCGCCTCTGCGATGAGGTCCATGCCCCCCTAGGCCGCGGACCTAGGACCGCGAGGGCTTCAAGAAGCGGGCGGCGTCCCTGTGCTTCCGGAGCGAGCAGGAGGACCAGGTGCTGCAGGTGGGCAGGCTTCGTCCCGGACCAGTGGACTGGCCCAGGAGGAGGACTGGAGCCCCAGGAGGAGCCTGCCGGTGCTGCCGTGAGGGAGGCTTTCCAAGAGGCTGGAGTCAAAGGAAAGTCAGGCAGATTCCTGGGCATATTTGAGAACCAAGACAGAAAGCACAGGGCATATGTCTATGTCCTTAATGTCACTGAAATATTAGAAGACTGGGAAGATTCTGTTAATACAGGAAGGAAGACAGAGTGGTTCAAAGTAAAGGATGCCATCAAAGTTCTCCAGTGTCATAAGCCTGTACATGCAGAGTATCTGGAAAAATTAAAGCTGGGTTGCTCGCCAACCAGTGGAAATTCCACAGTCCCTTCCCTTCCAGAGAGTAACACCTTGTTTGTAGCTGCTGCACTGCGAACCTCTGGGCTGCCATCCAGCATAAGATAGACAGGGTTGGAAGGACCTCTTCCACCATGTGCAATCTCATGGGCAGAGGCTTCTTTATTTTCCTTGACAAATATCTGAATGACGCTTACAAACTGAATTTGCCATGCGGGATTTTTTTAACAATCTGCTTGATTTTTAGGTGCTTTCAAATCTTCTTTAAAAAGAAAAAAGATAGTGTAAAATATTTTAATAAGCCAAAGCGATGTGGAATTTTTTTTTTTAGATGCCTTAAATGTGCTCTCCCACCCAGCCCACCCACCTTGTTATTTTGGTTGGCATTTTCACTTTTTCCCCAGTATTTTTTTATCCATTTGATATCAGTCTGTGGTTTTTGTCAGATCAACATACATGTGGATATATTATCCTGGTGAATTGTCTTCTCATTCAAAATATTAACATATTCAATGAATCCATTTGTCAACTCATTTATCTAAATTTTCACAACTGGTACTATGTCACTAGCTACCTGATATGGCCAATTCCCCTGTAACTCAATAGTCCTTTAATACAGAGTTTAACTCTATAGAGCTGGTGAGTTTTAGGCAGTTACTTTAAGCAAAATGCATGTAGTAGATATCTTATCATGGAACCTGTATTCATGGAATTGAATTAGGGTGCTCAGTTGCCAATTCCCTTTATTCATAATCTCTCTTTACACAGAACACACAAGAACCATATTTCCCTCAATGTAAATTGCTGCTTTTAAATATATATTTTCAGTTTGAATTTAGTGACATCTCTTCAGTTAAACTTGCTGGTTACCAGTAAACACCTTAAATAGCAGTCAGTGGTGACTGCATCAGAATTGAGTAAAATGGCCTTCTTGTTCACCTGTTACAGACCTAGGTTTTTAGGGTGCCTCGGAATGTCTCATCTTTTATAGGTGGTCAGCAGGTAGGTACTATTTATCATGTAACTAATTACTGGGACACTAGAATGTACCTAAGAATTATTTTGTCTTATTTTTATATTCACATAAATCCAGGAATCCCATCTAAAACACATAAATACCTAATCTGAAATGCCTGTACTTCCTCAACCAAGTCAGAGATGAGATGGGGCAAGTAAAAGATGGTTCTCTATGTAGATATTAGCTTTTTGTAAAGATCATAACTGTTGAGTAAAAAGTAGGAATAAGCATAGTTAGACATTTGTTGTACAAATTGTTAACCTTTAAAAATATAATTGCTGCTGAAAATAGTGCTGTTATAAGGAAAATCAGTGCCACCATTTTGAAACTGGGCTCTTGTGCCATAAAAGCAGCTGAGCTAAATACGAGTATTAGTTCACAAATTAAGGCTGCCAAAGGAATAAGACAGAAAATCTTTAAACCACTGACATTTCATTCTAAATTATGTAGTGTGATCAGACATGATCTTCCAGAATTTTTATATTTTTCTTTGTACAGAGGTTATGTTTTCTGGGTGTTTTTTTTTTAAAGGAAATACTTAAAAATCCCACAGATTGACACTTGTTATCAATCTTCAGTGGACTAAGTTTTTCCTCAGTAATCTCTGAAGTTTCTTTAAATTATATACTTAACACAGAAGATAAATTGATTGTTTTTGTACATAACACTGTGTCCACCTGAAATGTCACAATTACTGGGGCGCCTGGGTATGTTGTACATTGATATTCTTAAAGGTAATAATGCATGAATTTCTTTTATAAACTCTTGGACTATGTATTTGATGTGTAAAATATGTACAGTATTAATGTCAACCATTTCTTAAAGGTGAGCCTATAAATATTGTTGTATCATTTTCTTTGGTCAGTAACATTTGGACCAAGTAGTGCCACTTGGGTCAGGATTTTCTTCAGTGCCATTTAGCAAAACATCTGTCTTTGGTCTATGCAACTAGCAAAATTTTGTATAATGCATCAGAATATTTCAGAGTTGTCACACTTTAAATTTCACATGAGGGGTTCTTCACTATTCTTGAACTCAGCCCACTGAAGCTAGAGGAAAGACCCTGAGGATATTTATTTCTGTTAAGAGAAAAAAGCCTACATTTGCAGGCTCAACAATTGAATCTACTACACATAAAAAATAGTGTCTACTCTCTCAGTCCCTCAAAGTTTACAGAGTGTTGGGACTTTCATTTGTGCTGCTTTCTGTTGGGTAGTTGGATAAAACTGGGCAGCTAAAATTTTCAGTCCCCAGTGCCTACTAAATTAAAAAAAAAAATTGTAAATTGACTTGCAGACAAAAAATAGCAAGTATCCTACATGTTTGATTTTGAGATTTCTTAATTTCTTCCTTTTTTTTTTTGTAAGCAGGTGAAATTTTCCAACTAGGCGCATGCCATTCAATTTTCTGTCTATCCCATAGTTGTATAAAGTAGCAAAACTGAAGGGGGGAATGATTGTTGTATACACTTTAAAATTGCTTTGTATGGTCTCATTTGAGATAACTGGTGTAAGAATCTTGATGTTTTATATATTTTGAAATATCAAATTAAAAAATTGAAATTAAAAAAAAAATCCTCACGCAGTCTGTCAGTGCAAGTTCCAGTCTATCAGTGCAAGTTCCAGACTCCATCCTCTGTGCAAGATCAAACTTAATTATGCATGGATTTAGCATTAAACTGCCAAGAGAACATGAAAGAATATCAAGAGACAAAGGCAAAAAGGTTCTTCAATTCATGACTTTACTCAAGTTCACCAAGAATTTGAGGGCAATATTTCTACTCAAAAGAAAAAAATCACCACCCTAAAGAAAAAGTGCTAATTTAGTGAGAATGAAACTACCATGCTCAAAAATTTAAATGATAACAAAATCAATCTCATCTCTCCCAAAAGGTAGATACAAGTATCTGACCCCAAATCATAGTAGACCTGTGTTTTCATGCCCCTTAGAAATAACAACAAAGTGCATACATTCTGTTAAGTGTTATGTGGAAGCACCTAAACCCATGAAAGTGAATAAGGGTATATAGAGCTTATACCCAAAATCTTTTGTTGACACCTATGAAAAGCAAGCTGTGGACCAAAGAGCCCTTGTGAACATGATGGAGAACCAAGTCTAGGAAAGCAGCTGTAATGAGTATCTCCAAATACTTATGGAGTATACATATGACTTATCATAAAATGAAGACTTCAGTCACAAGCACCTGTCTCCAACACACTTCAGCTTACACAGGACCCTGACTCCGGTGTACACAGAAAACACAAGAAATGTGCAGAATACACTAAGATGGAAGGGAAAATAAATATATCAGGTAACAGGACCAACACCTAAACAGTGCAAGTGGTTACATACACATGGCAACTCCATGCACTGGAACAGCATGAAGCCATGAAAAATGATAAAGAAGTTCTTCTTGTATGAATCCAGAAGGTTCACTAAATTGCAGTGTTATGAGAAAAAAAACAGGATACAGTGTATGCAGTATGCCACCACCTGGGTAACAACGCATCTGTGTATGTCTGCTGGTATCTGTAAAGTTACCTCAGAAGGAAGCACAGTAACCAGAAGCACTGTTGCCAACTAAGAGGGGAAGTGGATGGGAGAAAGTTAATTTCACTGTAACTTCTTTTTATATCACTCAACTTGTATGTCACATGAATGCATTACCCATTCAAAGTTAATTAAATTTGGACTTCTGCTTCTGGAAAGATGGATAAACATACTTTTCCCTGCTCTTCCCACTAAGCATGGCTAGACTCCCTAGGCTTTATATTTGAAAGAAACAAAAACATGCTGAGAGGTGAAGAGAATGTGGCAGACTGGCCAGGGATCAGGACCTGAGGAACTACACAGTGGTGACTTCCTGAGTTTTCTTTTTGTCTCATGCATCCCACACTAGGTGCCAGGGAAGCCAACAACCCAGAAACACCAATGGGAGCAAATAAAAAATGTCCCCAGAAAGCCTGCTCTCTCCAGCCAAAGGAGATGAAGGGACAGTGGAAACACAGAAAACTTACACAGTTACTGCCTGACTCCAGCCAAACATTACAGGAAGACAAGCCCCCACCTGCAATGTAGACACCACATGCGGAACGAGGACCTCCATCCCCCTCACTGCCTCCATGTTTGGGTTATGACAGGAGGCCCAGTGGAACATCAGGAATTCCACCAATGACAGTAGGGCACCCCTTGCCATCCCAGAAAGAAGGTACCTGCAGAGGCCTTGGGGGGAAGCCCGAACTCTGGTCCACAATCAGCAGTAACATGGAGCCCCTCCCCAGATGAGTGTCAGCAAAGGCCAAGATTAAAATCTGAGCTTCAAATCCTAACTGGCATTATCCCCTTCTCCCTGCTGGAACATTAACAGAAATGACTTACTAAAACATAATATTTAAATAAGATCTGGAACCTCATAATATAATACCCAAAATGTCCAGCACTGAGTAACAAAAATTCTCTCAACATAGCAAGAACCAGGAATATCTCAAGTGAAAGGAGAAAAGATAATCAATAAATAAGAACACTGGCATGACACAGGTAACAGTTACCAAACAACACTTTAAAAGCCATCACAGAATGCTTCAGTGAGCAACTACAAACACACCTGAAACAAATGAAAGACAAACAAACAAACAAAAAAGTCAGCAAAGAAACACAAAATCACAGCAAAAGTAAAAGGCCACATGGAAATTTAGAACCAAATAACCTAATACCTGAAATAAAAATCTCAATACATGGACTCAACAGCAGAAAAGAACAGATGAATCACTGAACTTGAAGACACGACAATAGAAATTACCCAAACTGAAAAACAAAGAGAAAAT
Source organism: Camelus bactrianus (assembly GCF_048773025.1). NCBI lineage: Eukaryota > Metazoa > Chordata > Mammalia > Artiodactyla > Camelidae > Camelus > Camelus bactrianus. The sequence continues at coordinate 12,382,172 of NC_133574.1, forward strand.
AGACTGAAAAATGAACAGGGCCTCAGGGACAGATGGGCGCAATATCAATGAATATGACATTTATGCATTCTGAGTCCCAGAGAGGATAAAGCAGTAGGGCTAGAAAAGTATTCAAAGAAATAATGGCTAAAATTTTGCCAAATTTGTTATGAATGAATGAATGAATGAATAAATAAATAAATATAAATAAATAAACAAACCTAAATATTTAAGACTGAACAAATTCCAAACAGGATCTTAACCCAAAGAAATCCACTCTGACATATTATAGATAAACACCTAAAAACTAAAGACCAAAGAAAAAATTCTGAATGCCTCCAGCAAATTTCTCATGAGAAATCAGGGAGCCCAAAAGGAAGTTACATATTTTTCAAGTGTTGAGAGAACTGCCCACTCAGAATTCTGTATTCTGCAAAAATAACCTTCAAAAATGAAGAGCAAATCAACTAACTATTATCTATAAAATAGATAAAAAACAAGGTCCTCCTGTACAGCATGGGAATTCAGTACCTCATAATGGCCTATATATATAAAGTTGAATCACTCTGTGGTACACCAGAAAGTAACAACATTGTAGATGGACTGTACTTCAACAAAAGAAAATGTTTTTACTTTAAGTATGTATTTTTAACTGAAGTATAGTCAGCTTACAATGTTGTGTCAATTAAAAAAAACACTTTTTAAATAGCAAAATAAGGCATTCTCAGATGAACAAAACTAACAGAATTTGTCAACCAACATATCTACTCTAAAAGAATGAACAAAACAAAGAGAAAATGAAAAAAGAAGGAATCCTGGAACATCAGGAAGGAAGGAAGAACAATAAAAATAGTACAAATATGGACAATTACACTTTCTTACTCCTTTGTGTTTGCTAAATATTGTTTGGTAGTTGAAGCAAAAATTATAATGCTGATGCACTTCTCAGTGTGTGGAGAGGAAACATACAAGACTATCATAACAAACTGGTAAGTGTTGACACAAGCAGACTAAGAAAAGTTATGTGTATATGATGTAATGTTTACAGTAACCACTTAAAAAGATACACAAATAGCTGTAGCACAGGGAACTATATTCAATATCTTGTAGTAGACTATAATGAAAAAGAATATGAAAATGAATAAATCTGTATGACTGAACTACTATGCTGTTCACCAGAAACTGACACAACATTGTAATCTGACTCAACTTCAATTTAAAAAAAATTGATACACAAAGAGAAGCACTCAAAAACACCACAGATAAGTCAAAATTAAGTTCTAAAACATTTTCAGGTAATCCACAAGAAGTCACGTAAAGCAAAACAGAGAAGTGAAAAGCAGAACAAACAGAAAAAGGACCAATCAATAACCACAATAAATCTAAGTGGTCTAAACACACCAGTTAAATAACAGTCAATTTAAAAAAAATGACTGAGCTCTATGTTGTCTATAAGAAACACTTCAATTTAACAGTATAGAAACATACTTGTTTTACTACACTTCAGTTAATTGAGTTTTACAAATTGAAGTTTTGTGGCAATTCAGAATCAAGCAAGTCTATCAGCATCACTTTTCCAACAGCATTTGCTCACTTTGTGTCTCTGGGTCACCATTTGGTAATTCTCACACCACTTCAAACTGCTTTATTATTATTAAACTGTTTATGGAGATCTGTGATCAGAGATCTTTGATGTAACTACCACGACTCACTGAAGGCTCAGGTGATGGTTAGCATTTTTTAGCAATAAAATATTTTTAAACTAAGGTACATACATTGTTGTTTTAGACATAATGCTATTGCACACTTAACAGACTACAGCACAGTATACACATAACTTTTAAATGGACTGGGAAACCAAAATTTCATATGACTGGCTTTCTTGTGATATTTGCTTTATTACAGTGGTCTGGAACCAAAACCACCACATCTCCAAGGTATGCCTATATGTAGGTTAAAACTAGACAGATGAAAAAAGATATTCCACATAAACATTAATCAAAGAAAATATGAGTGGACACATTGCTATCAGAAAAAGTAAAATTTATAGCAAAGAAAATTACCACTAACAGAGAGGGATACTAAATAATGATCAAAAGTCAATCCATCAAGAAGACATAGCAATTCTAAATGTGCATGTACCAAAGAAGAGTGCTGCACGATACATGAAGCAAAAACCGAAAGGAGAAGTAGAAGAGTGCACAGTTACAGCTGCAGACTTCAATCCCTTCTCTCAGCAACTGATGGCACAAGTAGAGGGGAACTCAGCAAGGATACAGGACTCAACAATACTATCAACCTGCAGGGTCTAATCAACACGAAGAGAGTACTCCACCCAGCAGGAGCAGAACGCACATGGTTTTCAAGTGCACAGGGGACCAAAGTAAACTTAATACTGATCATAATACAAACCTCAAAACTTTAAATAACTGAAACCATACAGACAATGCTTTCTGACTACAATGGAATTAACCCAGAAATCAGCAAGAGATGGGTAACGAGAAAATACCCCCAAACACTTGGAAACTAAACAACATGGTTCTAAATAATCTATGGATCAAAGAGGAAGGCTCAGGGAAACTAAAAACTATATGAACAGGATGAAAATAGAAAATACAAAATATTAAAATGCGTGGAACATAACTAAAGCAGTGCCAAAAGGAAAAATTTTAGAAAAGAGAAAAAGTCTCAAATCAATAATCTATGTTCTCACCTTAATAACCTAGAAGAAGATAAAAGTAAACCCAAAGCAAGCAAATGAAAGGAAATAAAAAGAGGAAATTAATGAAATGCAAAACAAAAAATAGAGAAAAATCAATGAATCAAGAAGACAATTCATCAAAAGTTAAAACTTTTACTCAGCAAGTGACCCTGGGAAGAAGGTGAAAAGGCAAGCTATGTGATAGGAGAAATTACACACATCTGACAAAGGACTCATATCTAGTATATACCAAGAATCCTCAAAATAACAAAATTAGAGAGATGGAAACAGATGAGTGGTTGTCAGAGATCAGGAATGGTGGAGGGGAGGGGGAGTGTGTAATTATAAAGAAATAGCGTAGGAAAGATCTTTGCGATTATGAGACAGTTCTGTATCTTGACTGTAGTGGTGATTACAGAAATCCACACACGGGATGAAATAACGGAGAACTGCACTTACATTGTACCAATGTCAAACCTCTGGTTATGATGTTGTACTATAGTTGTGTAAGATGTAACCTTTGGAGGAAACAGAAAGAAGAGTAAATAGAACTTTCTAAACTTTCTTTACAACTCCCTGTGGCTCTAAAATTGTTTCAAAATAAAATATTTTAAAGACAAAAAATAGTTTTAAATGATTTAAACAAATTAAAAATTAAAACACCTCAGTTAGTTGTAATGATGAATCAAAACTAATGAGATTAAACTCAATAAAGAACAATGTAAACATTTTGAAGATTTTTTTTTAAAAAATAGAATGTGTGTAACCAGAAAAGACATGCTATTCTCCAAGTGCTAAAAAGTCATCTGAGGGCAATCTAAAGAAGATTATTAGGGACCATATATCTAAGGAAGATTTCATCTAAAGATTTAGATATAAATTCTGGATCTTAAGAACACCTGCTACAGCAGTTGACAATAGTAATTTTTAAAATAAAAATATCCAATATGTTTCCCAAAAGAATGTCATATATTTTACTAAACCTTTACAGAATTAATAATTCTTATCTTATATAAACTGTTTCAAAGAATAGAAAAAGAAAGCTAAAAATTAATTTTACAAAGCCAGTAAAATTCTGATATACAAACTGGATTAAACTAGTACAAGAAAGGAAAATTATCTCACTTTTGAATATTGATACAAAAATGCCAAATATATGCAAATACAATTTAGCATGTACTTAATATTTCATAAACTAGTACAAGAAAGGAAAATTATCTCACTTTTGAATATTGATACAAAAATGCCAAATATATGCAAATACAATTTAGCATGTACTTGATATTTCATAACCAATTAGGGTTTACCTCAAGAATGAAATAAAAGACTGTTCAATATTTGAAAATGTGTCAATGTAATTCACCATGTTAGGAGCTTAATTATAAAAGCTATATAATCATCTTTGCAGATATACAAAAAGCCTTAAATGTCAACATCTATTCATAATAAATTTTTTTTCAAAAATACCTCTTGGTAAACTAGGAATGCAAAGGTTCTGTATTAACCTGAAAAAGCATTTCTACAAAAACCTATAGTAATCACCAGTGAAACACTAAAATCATTATTTTTTAAGTCAGAAATACAAAAGGGCCTGCTACTCCCAAGTTCTAGCAAGTGCCGCCAGGCAAAAAAAAAAAAAAAAAAGTATTGGCATGAAAAGAGACACGATAACCATTATCTGCAGTACATCTTCGATGATTTTAATAGATATTGTTCAAATAAAATTTACAGAGAGCACATAAAAAAATAAGTACAGTAAAAAATGTCCAGCCTCATTAGTCATTAGGGAAATGAAAATAAAAATCACTATGAGATGCAACTTCACACCTGCTAGGATGGCTAAAATGAAAAAAAAGGGCAATAACAACTTTTGGAAGGATGTGGAAAAGTTGGAACCTTCTGCTTTGCTGGTGTGAATATTAAATGGTGTACCCACTCTAAATAACAGTTTGACAGTTCCTCAAAATTTAAACAAAGAGTTATTCTGTGTGTAACAATTGCATTCCTAGGCATATATCCAAAAGAATAAAAACATATGTCCACACACACTATACACGAATATTTATAGTAACAAAAAGTGAAAACAACTCAAAAAGCTATCAAGTTGATGAATGGGCAAAAGCAAAATTGAATACCTATATACAATAGAATTTTTTTTTACCAATTAAAAGGAATAGAGTACTGATATATACTACAATATAAATGAATCTTGAAAACATTATGATAATGAAAACAGCCTCCAATTGTAGGGGTCAGTTTATATGAAAACGTCCAGAATGGCCTAATCTATTGAGACAGAAAATATGTTAGTCTTACCAGGAGCTGAGGGGGTGGGGTGCTAGAAATAACCACTAATAGCTATGGAATCCTATTATTCTAAAGTTTAATAGCTTTCATGACTGAATAATGTTGGGAATATACTAGGAACCATTAAATTGCACATTTATGGGGGTTAATTTTATCATATGAGAATTATATTTCAATAAAGTTGTTATTAAAAATAAGTTATGTATGGAGTACATAAAAATGAAAAATTAAGTTTATTAAAATAAAGCCATATATCACTTTGGCTAATGGAATCTTTATGAATTTTAAAAAATTAGAAATCTAGAAAGAATGATCAATATGTTTCTCTAAAGAAGAAACACTGAATTACAAAACACTGTAAGCTTGAAATATAATAACCCAAACTATGTATGCAAAATGAAAAAACAGATCATCTGTGCATTTGAATCCTACTTACATAGCAGCTATTATATGCCAGATACTTAATCTAAGTAATCCATACATATTGACATATTTGATCTTATAACAAACCAATGACAAGAGACTACTACAATCCTCCCATTTTGGAGCGGGGGATACTGAGAAGTCAAGTCATCTTCTTAGTTTGACTTGGCCCCTAGTTAGCAGAGCTAGGCTCAGACACCAGTAAGTTTCCTCCAGAGGCCGGGCTTTTAAGCCCCTACACACACTGCTGACCTTGTCAATCATGAACTGAAATAGGAATAAAGACAGGAAAGGAGAACAAAGAAGCAAGCAGAGAGAAAAATGCCCAAATCAAAGGAGGTCAAATATCCTGATAGGGCTGAAGACGAGAGGCTAGAAATACAGTGGAAATGCATGGGTAAAGGGAAGAAAAGTTGACAGATCTCCTGAGGTCAGGAAACAACAACCTGTAAACTAGAGTCAAAAGTGGTGTCTTCACGGTCTCAGCAGCAGAGAATGAGGATGACCAGGAGGGGATGATGCACCTGTCTTCTTAAGCTGTGATTTGCACATTTTCAGAATCTCTTACTATAGGTGTTATTTAAAGGTTTTTGTTCATATATTTGTTAATGATTAGGATGTACCCTCTAAGAATTCTTTATTATCTTTTCCAGGTTTTAAGTATTGAGTTTACTATTTTTCATGTTTATTCTTCAATTTTACATTTAATGTATTACTCATCTTTTAATTTTTGTGTAGAACATTTTTGATTGGGATTTTTTTTTCATTCTTTATGTCAACTTTATGATTAGAAAACCCTTTTTCATTCTAATTTAATACATTTCCCAATAAATTTCACTCATTCCCTTATTGTTGTAACAATTCCATCAAACCCTTTAACATTTCCTTTCAAATTTTTTTTAAGGAAGTAAGTATCCATCTTTACTTCTTTTTCTAAACTGTAACTAATTGTGTCAGCATCATTTGTTTAAGAAAACTTTCCCTCATCTGTTATTTTTTATCCCTGTATCTTTAAAATATTGTAGTATTCAGGGACTTAGCAATATCCACAAAGCATGGCTCCAAAAATTTCTCTATTGTGTTTCTGAATTTACCTGTATTCACAACATGTGCATTTCTGTTAAAAATGGCTTCCCTCCAACTGATAGACACAGATTGATGGCAATCAAGGAAAAAAATTATTATGGGGCTGTTGAATCTAGGTCTCAAAAGATGAAAATATTCTCTCCATCAAGAAAGTCAAAGAGAGGGTGAAGTGGAGGAGGGGCTGAAGAGAAAGGGAAACATCCTGTGTGTTCTGGCTTCCATATTATTTAGCTCAAGAAGAATACATTCTTAATAACTATCAAACAAAATAAAATTTCTCAATGTCATTTTATAGAAGATTATGCATATCATGTTTCTGCAGCTCCCAGGGGGAGCTTTTGTGGACTTACAGGAAAAGCCTCATGACCTGGACAATGGGAGAAGATCTGGGGCTTAGACCCTAACAAAGACATCGCCGTGTAACACTACTGTGTGATAACACCCCCAACACCACCGTGGGCTATTATGAAAAACAGGGTTTCTGGGTGAGCACTTAGGCAGTAGAACAGAGATTCCAAACAGAAAGGCCAGAGCCATCCCTCCAGTTAACACCAAGACAGGTAGTGGACACATGGCTGGGTATCATAAGGAAGAGGTCAAACTTCTGCAGATACCAATTCAGGATGATTCAAGTTAAAAATATTTTGAAAACTCTCACAAGCCAAAAAGAATTCTCGATGACCTGAAGTGTAACAGTAAGATAACCAGTGTGTGTAAGATAGACAAGCACACAGGGATGCAAGTATGAGAAAGCTTTTTCACAAGCAGAACAGCTCAGGGGACCACATCAGAACAAAGATGAGCCCCTTTGCTGGATGAGAATAACTGGAAACGATCATCCAAACACAAAGTATAACTGATATTTGTAATTACATTTATATATTCTTTTATCCCAAACTGCATACATGTTTTTAAAGTCTATTTTCAAATAATCTTTTAAAAATAACCCTTAAAACCTGAAATAAACAAGTTTTCCACCGTTTTCCTATATGGCTATCTAGAAAGCACAGCCCTTCGCTCTCTGCTATAATCAAGATCCCTTCACCCACTGAAGTGAAAATTATCCAAGTATATAACCTTGAGAATGTTTATTAAAGTATCTTAATTTGCTATCTGTGTCATTCTGCAACAGGAAATCCCTTTAATTTAGATATTGTCTCAATCAGAATATTGTGTGATCAATTCTAACTTATATATCTTTCCATGTTTTTTCCTCTTTCTTCTAAGTGGAAGCAGAATCTTCCAGACTCAAATTTACAATCACCATTCCAGACAGCATTTCTGAATAAGTCATATTTTAATATTGCCTCCCCACTTTGAATAAAGCATGGATCTTTTCACTACACTTAAAGTAAAACTCGATAAATATTTATTGATCACTTAAATATGTCAGGCACTGTGATTAAGAATTTAAATAAATAAACTTCATCCTTTAAACTATCTTTTTAAAATGCACTACTATTAGCCCCATGTTATATACAAGAAAACTGAAATATACTGATGTTAAATTAAGTTTGGGGGTCATCGACCGCTATGGGCTAAATGTGTGCCCCACCCCACAGTTCATCCGTTGAAATCCTGATGCCTGTGGGAGGTGATTAGGTTGTGAGGGTGAAGCCCCCAGGAATGGGTCAGTGCCCTTAGAAAAGAGACCCCACAGAGATCTCTCACCCATTCCATCATTTGAGAACACAGGAGAAGACTGGCTATGAGCCATAAGGTGAGGCCCTCACCCAGGACATTAACGTGCTCATACCTTGATCTTGGACTTAGCCTCAGATCTGTGAGAAAGACATTTTTGTTGTTTATGTCACTAATGTGGTAGGATTTTGTCACAGCAGCCCAGCAGAATAAGACATACGTCAAAGCAATGGTCTAAGATTGGCATCCAACCAGTCAGACTCTAGAACTGACCTGCTCTTGTGATATTACAATTGCTAACCCATCTTCCTCTTTCCCAATTCTCCACTACTTTAGCGAAACATCAAAATCATCTGTTGAGTTTTTCTTTAACACAGATACATCAGTTCTACTCTTTACCTCCATCCTGATTCAGCATTTCTGATCTTTTACTCTTTGATTTTCTCAGCATTCTCCCAATCTTAAACAGATGAAGTCAAATGTGTGATTGTGATGTTTAGTCACCAGGGAGAGCTACGGCCTTAGAACCGACACTTCTTATATTCAGGGACAAAATCTTGACTTATTCAGAATCCTTATTACGTCTCTATAGTCTTGCTGCTAATAGACACTCCATAAATATTTTCTCAGTGATTAAAACTTTATAGGCCTCAACACTATTAAACAGTTGCCTCAGGGTGCTAATATCTGGAAAGTCAATAGGAAATACCTAAAATAATGTATTATACTGAGTTGATTGCTAATTTTATTTTCAAGACAGCACAGAAGGGAACTGGTGGGGGGGGAAAGAAAATTTGTAGTACATTTCTAAAATTTTGAAAATTGTATGGCTAGTGCTAATTGACTGTAATATATTGTGTGAGAATAATAATCACAAGGTTTGACAACCTGTAGGTGATGAGCACTTTTCAGTCCGAATGTACAAGGCAGTGAACATCAGGTGTGATTACACTGGACTCCAGCAGCTGAATTTCAGAACTGTATTTAACCATAGGCGTTTGTTACGATGTAAAAGATAAATTCTGTCTGTTACAATGTGGTCAATTGTAAATTTAAGTTTATTTTCCCATTTCATATTAGGTTTGTACTCACGGTTCTAAATTACATGGTCTCCACATATTAGTACACTTTAAATGCAGTTTTCTATGTAACATACATTGCCTTCATATACAGTGACATTAAAGTCGTTTCCTTTCTAAGTTTGATTATGTCAGTATGCTTTTTACTTTGTAATATTGTGAAAACTATTTTCCTAGCTTTTAATGTGCACACAATATATGTTTATAAAATAGCAATAAAAGTAATTTAGGCAAGCTTCTAATTATTGAAGGTCACAGAAATACTATTATCTAAAAATTTATGTGATTTTCTAAAAATTATGGCAATTTCTTACTGGCCTATTTACTTAGATATTTAATCTTTCATCAATAAATAGCACAGTGAAATATAAATTAAATATATAAATTGAATTTGATAGATACATTACTCTTAACAACTTTCTTTCCTAAAGTAAAAAATTTCATGTATCAATTCAAAGAAACACAGCAGATAACGAAATGTACAGGAATTAAAATTCTTATTTCAAATTGGTAGCAAACAAAAAGTGAAGCAACTGCGTTATCTGGTAGAAAAGCTACCACCAGGGGGCGCAGCTGAGCCCCCAGCCAGGAGTGGCCGCGCGCTCCCGCTCGAGCGCGCCGCGCTGGGTGACTGGGAGCCGGACCGCTGCCCTTCGCGCCTGGGCTGGCTGCCGTGGGGCGCCAGCTACCGGCTGGGGTGGGGGCTGGTTTTCTCGCAGGCCATCGGGGAAGGCCGCTGGAGAGAGGGGAGGGAGGACAGGGGGTGGGAGAGGCGGGAGGGCAGCTGGAGAGCAGGGCGAGGAGGCGGTAAGGGGAGGGGAGGGGCCGCGCGAAGCTGGGGCCAGGCCGGGAGGGGTGCGGGGAGTGTTGGGACCGAGAGAGAAAGTAACTCCAGGACGAGACCGGAGCGTCTCGCGCCGCGGGCACAGGCGGCGTGGCTGCGCCCGAGACCGCTCGGCCGCTCCCGCTCCAACGTAAGCCCGGCGCGGGCGCCACCTTTCATCGATGCGCACCCCTGTCCCTAACGTGGCTGCGACGCCCAGAAAGTCGCCCAGCCGAGATTCGGACCTGGGCAGGGCCGGCGGGACACGCGGAGCGGGGACATCCAGCATCAAGGCCTGGTGTGGAAGAGGGGACTGCCCACGTGGCCGGCCCTGGCCCCGGGTAGAACCTCTCCAGGCAGGTTGGGGGCTCAGGTCCTGGCACGCTGGCCTCAGTGCAGGGCTGGCGAGTATCCGGTGTCAAAGCCGAGCTCCCGGAGCTGGGGCTTTGGGCTGACTGGGCCCAGCTTGGTGTCCAAGTCAGAGAGAGAAAAGGTCTCCAGCGGGACAGATGTGCGTCCTCTGCCGCCCACCCGCGAGTCCGAATTGGAGCGGGAGGGGCTGGCGCGCTGCTGGTCGTGCCAAGCGCGCGGGATCTAGAGCCCCAGGGGGGCACCTGGGAGACCTGATCGCCCCTCGGGAACCCCGCTGCCCTCGGGCATCCCCGGATCTGGACCGCGCACCCGCATACACTCGCAAACAGCCCCCTCCCCCGGAGCTGGAGTGTGCTTCCCTCCCTCGTCCCCCACCCCTGACTGCAGAAAGATAAGCTTCAAATTTTCACTCCGTGTCTCATATGTGTCTGAAGGTATTTAACTGCACGAGTGAATAACAGCATTAGTTTCAATTTCTTTTTAATCCCTGCAACAATAAACTTTGAGAACAACAACAAAAGAAAACTAAAACCAAAAGTATGAAAATTCTATGTGACAATATTATTTGATGGTACATGTAATTAGTTAAATTAATTTTTTTCACTTAAGGAAACAATACCGTAAAAAATTTCTATTAACATGCATAATAAAAATACATAAAAATATCAGTCACTTTTACAGAACTATTATTCAGTGTTTTACATATGCGGAGTCAAACTTGCCATGAAGCTGATGGAATTTGTTTCCGAGCACCTCATTTGTACAAACCTTTCCAGGGACCTGAAAACAGTCCTAGAATGTGTTTATATGGTCAGTTATTTTTGTTACATTTAGAAATATATTTATAATTGTGATTTTTTTCTTATTGTAATTAATATTTTATTTTGTGACTGATAGTTATTTATAATTTGTCTTCTATTTCTTAAATAGAGCCGCTTCAAAATGGAGGGGCTTTAAAAGTTAAAGGGTCATATAGCCTTGAGCTGTATTAGTTAGCTATATGAATCGACTGCATTAATTTGTTTAATTAATATGACAATATGCTTTACACACAAAGAAACAGGACAGGAAAATTAAGGAACTTCTATATGAAGGCTGTTAAGTTAATGATATAATATTCAAAACAATGCCTTCTAGCTCTTGAGTCCCTGTTCTGAAAGTCCACACTTATAGACATAGATATTAACACACATGGAACTCCAGACTCTGTCATACATGTATGAGGTATGGCTCAATTTATGTAAAATTCCAAACAGGCAAAAATAAATGGCATGTTTTACAGATACATACATTTACAGTAAAAATACAAAGACTAGCAAAGAACTGGTTAACATAGGACTCATGGTAGGAGTTACCTCTAGAGAAAAAGGAGAATTTAGTGGGGAGGAGCCTCCAAGGGCTTCAAGTGTCTTTGCCATTGTATATTTTTAAATGATTATTAATTCTACAGTTATCAGAGTATTATTTTACTTTAAGTCGTATGTAGCTTATAGATACCCTCATGTGTGCAATACGTATAAAAAATTCAATAAAAATTGTCACATATTTCAAAGTACATAGGTTCCCCTAAGTATACATAGAAAATCCCACATCTCTTTCTTATTGCTTTAAATAGACAGGAACTGTATTTTTTAATTTAATGGAATAAAAATAAAATATTTAGATTTTAAGCTATATTTTGGCATATTTCAAAGGAGAACACATCTTTATTTTGGTTTCATCATGAAATATTAATAACATAATAACCAAAAATACCTGGAATCTTGGTAACCATGAATAATTAGTGATTTAATCACATGTATTACAGAGACCTGGTTCCATCTAAGGATAGACACATGGAAAGAGTGTCATACTTATCAAACCATAAGAAGAAGCTGGGAAATCTGCAAAATCACACTGCTGCTGAACCCATCAGAGTGCTGACTTTGAATGGTTACCATCAGGGTAAAATTTGAGGAACGCTGGCATGAGCCTCCAGACCTTCAAGACACTGGCAATCCCTCACCTGTCCCAGAGCACTGAAAGTGTTAGGTAGTTAGATAAGTGGGGGCACCAGGCAGACAGGTGGAGGAGAGAGAGGATGGTCTGGATGATGGTGGCATGCCTGCCTCCAGCATAAAGGGGCTTTACTTCTTCTAAGTGAGTGCCAGCAAGAAACCAGTTAGAACTAAAAGGCTGGAACTTCATGGTAGTGACAAGGACCTAACCGGACATGACACAGTGCTCATTGTAATATAATTAGCATTGAGGTTCTGGCCCCTCCATGGGTTTTTCTGTGTTCATCATGGATAAGGGCATTCACAAAAGGGGACAAACATGACTGAGCACTCCAGGGGCAAGAGCCATCAATCAATCAAAAGACGACCTCTAAGTGAGGGTACAAGAGGAAGGAGCAAAGACCATTGCTGTCTGCACTTGGATCAGCCTGCCTCCTGTTTTGGAGGGGTACTTCACCTTTCCTAGTAAAATCTTTCACTGCACAATGCTTTCATCTCCCATGTGAATTCTTATCTTTTGAGTAAGTCAAGAACTGGGGCCTTTTCCTTCCCCGTTTTGGGGTAACAGAAGGAGACAAGGTGGGGATGCAACCAGATACAAAAGTATCAACTAACTCCTTAATGAACTGCTCAAAGCTGAGCACTCCCAGTTGGGAGAGTATGGAGTCCTGGGAGCACAGATGGTCGCAGCCCCTTCTCCATGGACCTCACTGTTTGCTTGTGAAAAAGCCTGGGGGCAGGAAAGAGTGGAGAAAGCCTCCCACAGTTGGTGTGTTCCTGTTGCCCTGGCATGGCACTGCTGAGGGAGAAAACAATTCTTACCTGGATGCTTTCCCCAGTGGAATAATGTCTTAAGATGCTGAAAATAAAGGGCAGTAAATCCTGTCACTTTCAGGGGGTTGAAAACTCAGAGTTTGGTTAATGGAGATAGGCAGACATCCTCCTAGTTTCAGAAAATTAAAGATTTCTTTTTACCATGGAGGGCAGGGCAGGATCACCAAGGAAACTTGGCTCCAAGGACTCAGAGACACGTGAGCTACCTAAGACTGATGCTAAATGAGGAAAATGTGGAAAGCCTCTTTGTTCCTCACCACCTGGAGTAACCAGGACCAAGAAACAAGCAACAGCAGACCAACCCCCAGCAGAGGGATAAGAGCACACAGGGACCAAGATGCAGGGTCACAGGGAACATCTACAACTGAAGGTGGACCAAGCACATTCCAGAATAAAACTCAGATAGTCTATCTGTCTAGCTCCCGCCCTAACCACAAGGTGACACTGAAGGAACCTGAGGTTGGCCATGCATGGCAGGTAATTGAAACTACCAGCAAAACAGAAACACAGCTCAGTTCCTCAATGAAAGCCTAGCAGGAAAAGAGGTGTGCCTATTTCCAGCCTTAAACATTATTTACTTAGGCTTCTGACCCCCTACATGGAATATGTAGATTTCAACTAAAAGTTATGAGACCTATGAAATGGAAAGAAAAAAGAATCCACTGTTGAAAGATAAAACAAATAATAGAAGTGAAAATCAGACAGGGAATATAAAATCACTATGATTAATACATCACACGCTCCAGTGAAAAAACTTGAAGACATTCATGAATAGAAGGGTCATTTCAGCAGAGAAATGGAAACAATAAGAAAATGTCAAAGAGCAGGCTAGGAATAAATTTAAACACATGCCCAGCAAAGGGAATGAAGGATGTCTTTGACAGGCTCATCAGTAGGCCTGACACATTCAATGAAAGCGTTGGTGGACTTGAATATAAGTCAACAGACATTACTCAAATGAAAACAAAAGAGGAAATTCTTGGAAAATTTTAATAATTTAAATTTAAAAGAACAGAGTATCCAAGAGATGTAGGCCAATCAGTCTGAAATATATTTAATTGAAGTCCCAGAAGGAAAAAGAAAGTAAAAGAATGAGGGAAAAAAATTGCAAAATGAATGGTCAAGAATTTTCAACAAATAATGAATTAAAAAACAACCTAGAAATAAATTCATACTGCTAAAGGCCAAAGATGAAGGGAAGCATTAAACTCTGTCAGAGAAAATTACATGATCATCTTTAGGAAATGGGGTGTCTCCCAGGTGTTTGAGACCAGGTGGAACCAGAATAAAGTTATCAACGTGCCAAAAAAATGATGTATAATTTAGAGGAGTGAATGATCCGCCAAAGGGGTTAAGAGAAATCAGAGAAGGGAGGTAACAAGGTCAGTTAATCCGTGTAAAGTATGCTTTTCCTGGCTAGAAGTTGGATCACCCAGTCATATATAGTGTACAAATCAATGAATCAATTAATTAACTGTATGAACATATATAAATAACTAATAAAGACAATTTAAAATTATATTCTGATGCTATTATATATTCAAATGATAAAACAAAATATGTCTCAGTATTTGTACTCAAATAAAATACATTTCTGATGTTTTTTTTTAATGTAAGTATAGTCAGTTTACAATGTATCAATTTCTGGTGTGCAGCATAATATTTCAATCAGACATATACATACATATATCCCTTTTCATATTCTTTATTACAGGTCACTGAAAAATACTGAACATAGTTCCCTGTGCTAAACAGTATAAGCTTGTTGTTTATCTATCTTATACATAGCAGTGTCAGCAAATCTCAAACTCCCAATTTATTCCTTCCCACTCCCTTTTGATTTGCTTTTCAATAACATTTGCTTCTTTCTTTCAATGTAATTTCAATAATTATCTTTCCAATATCTCAGGATGATTTTAATATTCTACTAAGTTGAGCTTAATATTCATTGACAGATATTTTAAATTTCATAGATTCAACTGACAAATAATACTATGCAAAATGCACCCAACTTTACTACTGTGAATCATGTCTTGAATCAGAAGAGCTCTGGGACCCTGAAGAAAGCAAGCACATCAGTCAAGCACTAATCCAGAGGCAGGAACCATGTGGTACCTTGAATGTGGACATTTTAATTAAAAGTATTAACTATAACAGGGAAACACCTACTAGAATGTAAAGGGTCCTGTAGAAAATCTAGAAATAACAAATAAAATAACAACCAGATCTCCTAGAGATGAGATCATGAACCACAGGGAGAGACTCATTTCCTGAAGTGTGGAGAACACCCAGACCTCTTTTTAGAGGGTGGGTATATCTATGGCTCATGAGAGAGTGGAGAAATTCACCGAGGCCACAAGCCTCCCAGGGAGTACAGGAAGAAATTTTTAATAGGAGGTACCCTGCTGGAAAATCCCCACTAAGAAGCCACTGTGGAGTTGGTGGAGAAATCTACCCCCCAGGAATATCCTGAGCTGCTTATAAGTCAGGTACTTCTGGAGTCAAGGGACTGGAGGGGCTATGCCCTCTGCTGAGCTTGGAAGTTGACATGGTGCAGGAGCCTGCCTAGGAAAACACAGCAGACTTGGAAGAGAAACCCCTTTCTTACTCTAGTGTCTCTCTGGTACTCTCTACTAACAAAGCATGCCATCTGCCACAGGAGAAACATCTACAGGGTCCAAATATATTATTTCAGAGCAGTCATTTAAGGGTGGTTTGCAGCAGAGAGGCAATGCACTGATAACAAATATATTACATTTTAATGTCTCTCAAGAAAAATGCATCTGGAAAAAAACATGGTCAGCTATCTGGTCTAGTTTGAGCCACAAATTTTTCACTACACGCACTTGCTATTCTAAGTATTTGCCAATAATAAGGGGAAAGAAAGAGACAACACAGAGAAAACATTCAAAAGCATCCCAGAGCTGGTTATGTCAGTGTTTTCAATTTGTGAAATCTCATCAAGCTTTAAATTTAAGTTTTATGCACTTGTCTTATCATTTATATATTTCAATAAAGACTTTTAGAGTAAAGCATATATGTGGCAAAGTTTAGTTTTTGATTATGTAGCACTCCATAGAATTCATGTATTTTGCTCTATTGGCACATGGATTTCTTTATATTTCAATTGTCAATTCAACTGCAAGGACTCTGAATTGAACATAACTGTATTTCCAGGCTCTCAATAAAGATTTTTTTTTAAATTGAAGTATGAGTGTATTTTGGAAAGAAAGACTTGTCAATCATGCAAAATATGTGTTTTCTTTGACTTCTTAGAGGTTCCTAGTTTGCCTCTAACTGAAAGTTATAGTCATTATAAATGCCATCAGGAAGCTAGTAATTATTGTATGGTAATTATTTTATAGTAAAAAACCAACTGACTCTCATTTCATTCACTAAGTTCTTTTATTTTAAACTGAAGTATTTTTGACTTACAATATATTAGTTCTGGTGTACAGCATGGAAATTTTATATTTTTATAGATTATACTGCATACAAAGCTATTATAAAATAGTGACTCTTTTCCTTGTGCTATCCATTAGGTCTTTTTGTATCTTGTTTTATGCATAGTAGCTTGTATTCCATAATCCTCTATAATAGCTTTGCCCCACCCCACACCCCTCTCTCCTGACAACCAACAGTCCATTCTCTGTATCTGTGAGTCTGTTTCTGCTTTGCTATATCTGTTCTACTTCTTCTTCTTCTTCTTCTTCTTCTTCTTCTTCTTCTTCTTCTTCTTCTTCTTCTTCTTCTTCTTCTTCTTCTTCTTCTTCTTCTTCTTCTTCTTCTTCTTCTTCTTCTTCTTCTTCTTCTTCTTCTTCTTCTTCTTCTTCTTCTTCTTCTTCTTCTTCTTTATTATTATTATTATTATTATTATTATTATTATTATTATTATTATTATTAATTATTATTACTACTGTCTTCACCCTTCAATGGAGAATCAGTCCCTGTCTTAGAAGACAGGTCTTCAACATTGTTATTAACAAGTGAATCACCTTTTGTGGTAGGCTAATTTCATTCATGGTCTCATTAATTCTTTTCTAAATCCTGTCATTTACTTTGTAATTTTCTGCTCTTCCCTTTGACAATGGACTTTTCTACGTTGCAAGCTCTGGTCAAAGCTATGTTAACAATTGTGATATAAGCTGAAAATTAATTGAAGATAGAAGAGTGCACTTTTGATTGTCCTGTTCATGACATGACCTACTCTCACTTGAATCCTCACCATCAACCTGAGAATGAGCTGAGACTAGCTTCCTGGC
Source organism: Camelus bactrianus (assembly GCF_048773025.1). NCBI lineage: Eukaryota > Metazoa > Chordata > Mammalia > Artiodactyla > Camelidae > Camelus > Camelus bactrianus. Next base: position 12,399,676 of record NC_133574.1, read on the forward strand.
AGCTAAGAGACCCCATCAAGCTGGGTTAAGTCACCCCAGCTGAAGCCAGCCAAGTCTGGTCAGTTCACTACTGACTCATAAGTTTATTATACAGGAGAAAGAACCTTCAGCAATGTAAGTCCAACTCAATTCAGATTAGCAAGACCTCCAAACTGAGTCAAAACCTTGCAAAAAAATAACAGGTAGATGTGATTTTAAGTCACTATATTTTGATATGTCATGGGAAAATATCTACATAGCAAAACTTTTCACTTCTGGCAGAAGTTTTCTCTCTCACTCAATGTTTTAAAATTTAAAAACAATGTTTTTTGTTCCTTAGGAAATATTATTCATAGCACTCCTCTCTAGTTTTATGCATTGACAGGGAATTAAGAACCAGAAAAAGCACTGATATTCTTATATGAGATGGTCATGTGAATTTATTATAGTTCAAAAACATTTTTCTTCAACCCAGCAAGAGAAATTGTGAATCTAAATTTCACTATAACTAAGATACAAAATATTACATACTATGAACTTGTAGGGTTCCTTGGGAAGAGTTAAAAGTTTAAAGTTAAAATCTACAAGTGTTGAGTCCACCAAATGAGAGAATTGATTAGAAACTAAGAATGGTTTTTATTAATTATTTTTGGATCTAGAGATTATCATATTATCTGAAGTCAGAGAAAATCAAATATCATATTACTTACATGCTGAATGTAAAAATGATACAAATGGACATATTTACAAAACTAAACCAGACTTACAGACATAGAAAACAAACTATGGTTACAAAAGTGGAAAAGGCAGTGGAGGGATAAATTAGGAGTCTGGGATTAACAGACGCACAAGGTATAGCACAGGGAACTATATTCAATCTCTTGTAATAACCAATAATGGGAAGGAGTCTGAAAAATAATATATATATACTAAATCACTATGCTGTACAGCTGAAATTAACACAACATTGTAAATCAACTATACTTTAATTTAAAAAAATAAAATAAAGCCAGCAACCTCTTGGTGCTGGTCATTATCAAAACAAAAACAAGCAAACAAAAATAAAACAAAAAAGACAATACTGATGATCTGATTCCCTCATTAACAGATGTTACAAGAGTTAAGTGAATTTCTTTTCAAAATTATTTAGAAATATTTTACAATAAAAAAGTGATAATTGAATAAGTGTAGGCTTAATCATTGTTACAACAAGTGTGTGTGAACCCATAGGTTATTTAAAAAACAGGGCAAATTTAATGACTGACAATCAGGCAAATATGAGAACAGCTGCCAAAACCAAACTGTCCCAAGTCCTGAATCATTGTGAAAATTCAGGGAAAGTACCTGTGACTTGACGAATAGCCAATAAATACAATTTCTGTGAGAAATGTATTACTATATTTTATGAAGATTTGTATGTGTGTCACTTGGTGATGCCATGTGTTGGGCTCAGCTGTGATTCATGAGTCAAGAGAGAATGGGGAGTGTTGCTCTGCTAATTGCACACACCACAGCTAAAACATACATCATATTCCAAAACAATGACTCTTTTTTTTTTTTTATTACTTTTAAACTGTCTGTCTGTTTTGGAGACAAGAATAAACAAGAATTTTAAAAATGAAGAGCACTATAAACATTTTGTAAGACTATATTTTTGAGAAATGTTTATTGAGCACCTCATCTTAACAGCTAATATGAGTCACAGGCAAAGACTGCCTAACTCTCCTTTCAGAAGTTGAATGGGAAGAAATAATTTCCTTTTAACTAATCACAAAGGAAAAGATATAATTGATGTTGAGGACCTGAAAAAAGCCATCTGATTCTTATTCTACTTCTAATCTTAAATAATTTCAACTCTCCAATTTTATGTTTGCTTATATAGCTAAGAAGATACAGTATTCTTGGATGATGATTATTTATCATCTCTAAATGTTTTTTATTTTGACCTATCCTTTCTGCTTCTTTGAGCTACATTGGATGATATTATCTACCCACATGTGTGCAATAATTTTCCCATGAAAATTAAGCTTCTTAGAGAAAATCTATTGTTGCTTGGGTTAACTTTACAGCCCTTCAGATCCAATTATTTATTTAGGCCATTAAGTGTTTGAAAAATGAAGACTTAGATTTGAAACCCAATTTGGTCACTGACTGGTTTCAAGAAATTGGAGAAAATTATTTCCTTTCTCTCTGTTTTGATTTCCATATGTACAAAATTGGAATTAAAACATTTTCTCACTTTATCTCACAGATAGGTGTAAGGAGAACATGAAATGCAGTTTCAGAAAGAACTTAGTAAATTACAATGAAAAGTGAAGCATATTCTCTTAATGATAAGGAATTAAAAGTTCATAAATTGACATATTTGATTTCTCATGCACTGGAGATTTCTAAATGGGAGTAAACCTGTTAGGGTTGTAAGGATGAAAGTTTTATAATTACTTCTAGCCATTCATTCCAATATCACATCCCTGTATTCTTTGTGAGGTTGGTAAATTTAAGATGTTCTGGGTTCCCTTATAAGTGAAGCTGCATATTCTTGCTTTCTCAGGGAAGGACTACTTTTCTAAGGGTCTCTTTCATTTTGGCTGTGAGGGATCAGACATCTTCATTGTTCAGATGATAGTTTCACGTTCAGAGAAAATTAGGAAGGAAAAGAATAACTGGAAATCAAGCTATTTTCACAATTTGGAAAATTTATACACATTTCTAAAATCATGAAAAATCATACAGTAAAAAGTCATGACCATAAATCTTAAAAGAGCAATTCTAATGGGTTTCTAGACTGAATATATTATAATGCCTTTCTAGGAAATCATTAGTACATATCACTAAAAAATATTTCATATCTTAGGTTAACAGTTATAAGGGGGGAGACATATGGTACAATAAAAGAAAATGTCATGAGTGGTTTTTTTTTTTTTGAGAGTTTTAAATTTTATATCAGAAAAGAATATCTTATTGCCTCTCCAATTTTATCTCCTGCCATCAGACTTGGCCCAGGGAGGCCTCATTCAGACCCTCCAGCAGCCCAGGATCCTTGGTATCTTGTGGTCCACATATTTGTCACCTGGGATACACTTTTCAGAATATCTCCTGCATATCATTGAGACATTAAGTCTCTTCTGGGATAACATAAATTAGGTCCCCTTTGTAAAATCTATCACTTGGCATGTTGTTAAATAATTAAAAAAAAAAAAAAGTCCTGTGTTTGTGGTGAACATGAGGTTGTAATATTCTGCTGAATACAATCCTCACTGGTATATTTTTATAGTTGTATAATGGGTATATTTTTGCTGAATATATTTCAGGTTAATAAATATTATGTTGCTTTAATTTCCTTAAATCAAACCACTTGTATATTAACACCTCTTCCTTATGTGGTGAGAAATATTTATTCTATTCAGCCAATTTACTCAGTAGGGAGCTGTTTCCTCCTCACTGGCATTTTTACATTTGACCCTTGGGGACTTTCACTGGCTGGTAAGTTAGACAATGCTCTCCCCTACACACAGACTCCCTCCCTGACATGATCTATTCAGCACATCAATCTTAGGTCTCTGCTCTTTTTGAAAGCATCCAAACTAGTTGGCTAATGTCCTATCACTACTGTCATTCACATAGACAGAATTGAGTTTGCCAGGCTCCAGGACAAATGCCTATGTCTAATTTAAGTCCAACTATAGGCAATTGCAAAGGATTTACTTGAGGAAATTCACAGGGGAAAGCTGCTCAGCCCACCCAGACTCAGTGCCCAGCCAATGAATTGCAGTCTCAGAACCCAGGGACCCTAGTCATGCATGTCTTTATGCTTACCTCATTTCCTGGCCCAGGCCCTCCTCTTGGAGGCTTCATCATCAGTGTCTCACTGCAGAGGAGGCTCTCAGGCACCTCTGCCCTGATAACCTTATCAGGGACCCTTGAAAATATTTTTCTCTGTGCTATCCTAGCCCTTACCCTTTGGCTCCCCACAGACCTCAGATCCAACATGACAGGAGCATTTGGTTTGGGGGCTCCTTGGAAAGTAAGACAAATATTTTCATTGATCCACCTGGCCATTTCCTTGGGCAATATCCTGGGGGAAAGTGAACCACCATGGGTGCTGGCACTTTCTCCTGTTTAACCTCTAACTGTGTCATCTCAACAAGTGATAGAAGGCTTCACTGTTACATTCATCTGGCCTTTTGTCTTGATAACTACTTCAACATCTGACAGCTTATCTCTCTTTAGCTCAGCAGGCTCTGGGCAAGACCCAGAGATGGTGCACAGCAACAAATGCAGCATGTAGTAATAGAGCCAGAGCTTAGGAAAATACTCTATGAAAATCATCATTTGGGGCCATGCAGCTGTCTTTCAGTTATATTCTTTTTGCATTTACACATTTTGGAATACTCTAATTCTAAAATTTGAATATTCAAATTAGTTTCTCACCATTGTCCATTTAAGTCCAGAATAGCCACAATTCCCAGGACACAATGCTTCTCTGACTTTGAGGAGGAGGGTTACCATGGTCTCTCACTCTTTGCTGTGTAGGATACAGTTGTAAGAATAAAACAGGAATTAACATGTATTAAACAATCCTGTCAAATCTGTGACAGGAAAATCTTCTTTCTGTGTTATCCTTCCAAGGCTTAATTTCTCCTGTATCTTAAGTCAATTGCTCTCTTTCTGGGTCACACCTGCTACATTGCTTCTGTTTCCTGTGTGTTAAATATTTATGCTAGTGGGTTTTTGACAGCATTCTCTCTTATGATCTTCCCCTCCCCTCTACTCCTCTTCTCTTTCCTTATTTTTTGGGGTTTGTGTTTTACACTTGTACTTTGTTTGTTTGTTTGTTTGTTTATGCATGTATGCTTTCTGATGGAAAGGATAGTTCACCAACTTCTGGCCACTCTGCACTGTTACATAGTGTGAGAACTTAATGACAATACAATGGGGAAATGGAGAATGTGCACACAATCAGAAAAGTGAATCTTGTATCACTCTTGTTGTCATGCTTTATTCCTCTTGACACTATATTTTTTTATTCTGGAATTTGCCATGCATCAGTGTTTCATGCAGATTGATTGGGTGGGAGCGGTGCAGGGAAAAAGACACCATTTGTACCCTTGACTCATACAACATGGTTCCTTGACTCTGTTGAGAAATTCCAGATCATTTTTTAAAATATAAACATTTTTCCCTAAGGGAAAAACTAGATTTTGAAAGGAATAAAATCAGAAGAATATATGTCCTATGGATAAACATGATTGGCAGCTTCAGGTTTCAAACAAGAAAGAAAAGAAAATAGTAGAACAAAATGTATGGTTATCCATATTTTTTTCTAAAACTGAATTTCATACTTGTTTCTATTTATTTACAATCCCCAAGTTTGAAATGGAGAATATAACTAGTCTCTTAAAATATTAACTCTCAAACAGTATTTTAATATTTTAAAGAAAATATTTTGAGTTTATTCCTTTAATAATCTTACAACAATTAATTTTTGAATGTCCTAAAAATAGCTTTAAATGCATCTGAAACTATATACATCAGATATGTTATTAGGATCTGATAGACAGCATAATATCAATAGATGAGAAAGATCATCTGCAACCCTTCTTGTCTTCCTTTATGAGTATGGAAATGAGATACTGTCAAATATCTCGTTTCAATTATCTATTTTCAAATATCCATTGTCAATTGCTCAAAGTTTTGACATTGTCTGGGGTTTTTTTGACTTGTAATAAATCACAACTGTCACAGATCCAAATTTTTTAAAAAGCAACTTCCTTAGAAAAAAGTGTTCCCAAATTTGTATTATAACCAAATAAACTGACTTTTTTATTTTCTTTGATGTAGGGCAGCTCTCAGAGGTTATTATGCCCCTTTGGAGAATTACTGAGGAACAACACTGATAGAAAGTGAATACTGTTTGGAAGAAATCTGTGAGAATCAGATTTGTAAGAGGACAATAAAACATGTTTTACTATTGCATTATTCAGTAACCGTTTGGTTAAAAGTGACATTGATTCAAACTAGTTTAAGCCATAAAAAATTACTTATCAGTCCATACTTTGAGAAGGATAGATACTGTGATAAGGGAAATAAGAATTATCATGGTTCTTAGTGAACTGAAAAAAAATTAATGAGAGATAGAAAGTGTGATATAAGCAAGGTTTTTATTAGTAAAGTAAAAAGGTACTAAAAGAGAGTACACTCCTGAGAATCGGGAGCAGGACAACCGAGGGGAAAAATGCTTATTTCAGGTGAGAATGGATTCCAGGCTTCAAATATGTAACTAGCAACCTGTATCATTTTCTGCATCTCATTTCTGACTTCTTTCTGAGACACCCTCTCTTCATCATTATGAATGCTGCTCAGAGTTCCAGTTTAACAAAGAACTTATTTTTCAGGACCTCACATGCAGAGATATCCTCCTTTCCAAATTCCACGTTGAAAACTCCACATATGTCTACTTCTACCACCCAGAAAAAAGAATCAATCAAGATAAATCAAATTAATCAAGCAATCAGGCAAGGAAGCAATCCCAATTCTGTCTTGCTTAGCTTAAACCACATAATCATCCTTAAACCAATTGCAATCTGTGGAAGATTCATTCGAACTGAAATGTTGGTCTCTGTGTTTTGCAATGACTGCTTCTTGACAAATTATCAAAACTTTTGTTGTGAAAATTCATTTTGCTGGTTGGTTCTGTGGGTCAGTGTTTCAGACAGGGAATGGAGGGGAAGCCTTGTCTGCTTCACTTGACATCTGCCAGGGCATCTCAGAGGCAGGGGTCTGAAGTAATCTGAAGTCTCTCTCACTCATATGTCTGCAGGTTGAAGTTAGAGGGAGTTGGACAGCTTAGGGACAGAATAGACAGGAATCTTATGGCATCTCTTCCTTACTCCATGTGGTCTCATCACCTGACCTCAGTATGAAGCTTAGGGTAACCAGGCTTTTAATGTGTCAGCTCAAAAGTTCCAGAACAAGAGATCCAGGTGGAAGGAAGTTGCATTTCCTTTTTCTTTGAGTCACAAGTTATACAATGTAACTTCTGACACATTATATTCATTAGAAATGAGTCAATAAACCAGTCCATATTCCAAAGACTCATATATCTTGTGAGAATTTGAGAACATGTTTGAAACAACCTCAATGTGCCTAATTTTGGGAATGGTAAATGACACATTTTGGTAGAAATTTCCACAAAGTAGAAGAATAGATAACCAAAAAAAGGGGGTGTTTGTATTTGTTACAACCATGTAAGAAATAAATACATAATAATCACAATCAGTTTTAGTTTTAATGGTCCAATATGCTATAGATATTATGTTATTAATTATAATTTGCTGTTACAGTTGTAATAAAGTTAACAATTATTTATATCATCTCTGAATTACCATTAAGCCTTGTTCATTGTTAGACATTTTAATCAATCTTTCTATTTAAGAGTATTAATTTTCCTTTTTCTATCAATTGGTTAAAATAGATCTTTATTTATTTATTTATTTTTAGGCAAAGTAAACAGGTTTAAATTATTCTTGAGTCCTGTTTAATTTAAGTGGATTTTATCTTAAAAAGGAATATCTGATCATGAGCTTTTATTTTCAATATTAAACTATGGATGATGCTGTGAGTTTATTTTTTCTTCTATCATTTTGTGTTTCAAAAGAAAATGTGAGGAATATGAGTTTGTTTATTTGCTATTTTTAGTATGAAGCTAACCTTTATCTTTGACTTTTCTGTTATATATTTTATGGGATGAATTTCCTTCCTCTCTCCTCTGTGTTTACATATAGGTGTCTTAAGAATTATATTACATGTAACATAGGGAGCATTTCATTGCACATGCAATGATTTTTAAAATTTTTCATTTGTCTAGAAAACATATCCACACTACAATTTTGGCTACCACTTCTTCCCTTTTTGTTCTGTTCTATCAGTAATCACCAGTAATCTGCATTTTAGAATCACCAGTTTACAGGTTCTATAGATACTTGCATATTTTTTCTGTTAATTTTCATCTTGTCCTGTGAATTCAGGGAAACCTTTTCAAATTGTTCCCCATGTCACTTAATCAATAATATTCTTCTGAGAATTCAAAACAATTTCCCAAACATTTTCCAAATTATGGAACAGATCATTTTCAGAACTAATACCCTCCTTTAAGTGTTTTGTATTTTGTTCAATATATTTGATTCTGCACTATACTTTCATGGCTCACAAGTTGTTAGTAACTATGTTTTTCTTTTAATATCATTTGAATTGTAATCCCTCCAACATTGTTTATCAAGAGGTGGGTTATGTTAACTTGATCTCTATCCTTCTGACAGTGCCACACCATCTTGAATAATGTAATTTATAGAAAGTTTTGAAATTGGGAAATGTGAGTCTTCTACCTTTGTTTTTCTTTTCCATTTTTGTGGTATCCTGGACCCTTGAATTTCCATATAAATTTTACAGTCAGCTTATCAATTTCTGTGAAAAAGTTAGGTAGAATTTCAATAGGGAATTCACTGAATCTAAATCAGTCTGGGAACTACTGATCCCCCCAAAATATTGTTTGCCAATGTATGAATACAAGATTCCTTTCCACTTATGTAAGTTTATCTTAATTTCTTTAAAAGAGGTTTTACAGTTTTCAGTGTACAAGTCTTATAGTTCTTTTGATAAATAGATTTTAAACATTTTATTCTTTTATATGCAAGATCATAAATGTATGAAATTTGTCCACTGCTATTGTATAGAATTACAACTAATATTTTATACTGATTTGATATCCAACAATCTTGCTAAACTCATTTGTTACTTGTAATTGTGTTTGAGTGTGTGTGAAATACTTTGTAATTTCTGTATCCACTCACATGTCATCTGTAAGTATATGGAAACATTTTTATATTTAGCAAGGCATAACTCTTATGTTTTCCTTTAGTTCATTAAACATGATTTAATTTGATTCTTGGGAGATATTTGTAGAAGTTGATATAAAGTCTTTGTAAAGTGTATCCCACATTTAAGTTTTCTTAGGGACAGTTTCTTTACTCTTTTTTCCCTATTGTGTAGCATAGTTTTGTGATTCTTTGCATGTCTCATAAATTTGTTTGTTTTTTTTTTTTTGAAAACTGAACATTTAAAGTAATATAATGTGGCAATTGTGGAAATAAGATTTTTGTTCTTACAGCTTTTTTTTTTTTTTTTGGTACATTTCCTGAACAAACCTGTAAAGTCTGTGTTCTATATCACTTGTCACCAGAACTACCTCTTTTATTAGCTTAGCGGTCACCTAATAAGTGCACATATTTTACTTAAATGCGATGTTCCAATAAGTCTCCTGGATATTGCTGAGGGGTTTTATGTGCATGTTAGACACATCTTTAATGCTCCTTCAGTTTACACTATGCTTCTTCTCTCACTTTGAAGTTTCAATATCAGCCAGAAGTGAGATATTAAGACCTTCTTAGTTCCTCCTGGGCTTAAAAACTGCCCTATACATGACCTTCCACATTCTCAGGAATATATCAGAGCTATTTAAAACCCCCTATGGATGTCCTATTTTCCAATTTTTCCTTTAAAGTCTTTTGGTCATCTTCCCATTTGCTCCAGGTGTTGTTATTGGCTCAAGCAGTTGTGGTACTAAACAATTATGGCTGATGGATTTTAACACGTGTCCTGGGGTAAAAATTTCCACTCTACATGCTGACTCGTATCAAATAAAAAGCAGCTGTTGAATTTGGTTTTACAGGGGGCTGCCATGCCAAATAATAATAAAAGATATCTGTAGGAATAAGGCTCTATGGGGTAGTCCAAATCTATTCTACCCTATTGGGACACCAACTTCAGGAAGTGATTATATTTGTTTATATTTAAATAGATACATAAAAGTATTTAAAGAATATTATCCTATTAATGCAATGAACAGAGGGTAGCTATTTTAAGATTGTAAATGATATATAACTTTCTGTAAAAGTTAAATGTACTAGAAAAATTTATATGGGTTTTTTTGGTATTAGTTTCAGGTATGCAGCATCGTGATTCAGTATTTTTGCAGATTTTATTCCAGTATTTGTTATTATAAGATATTAGGTGTAATTCTCCATGTTATACAGTAAATCCTTATTGCTCATCTATTTTATATATTGTAATTTGCATTTGATCATTCCATATTTTCTTAAGATTGACAATAAGACCAGGTCACCCACTATCACTACCCAAACCATCATAACTTCAGTGAAGTTTAAATTATAATTCCTGACAAATTATTTTTAGTAAATACTCAACATACATACACAAGAGCATCAATTTAATAATAGTTCAATCATTTCAAAAAAAAAAAAAAAGATCCTGGAAGACTTTTCCTACCTGAGAAGATGTCATATTTTAAAGAAACAAAACAATGTAGTATAAATATCACAGTAAACAAATCAGCTTCTTGGAATAAATTGGAAATTTTTAAAATAGAAATAAAAGACATATGAATGAATCTATTCTATGGTAAAAGTATCACAAAAATTGGACAAAGTGAAGCTTGTTTAAAGGAAGGTATTGGAAAAACTGAATCATGGAGAAGATTATAACTTTGGATCTCTACATATCAATATACACAAAGAACTATATGGGAATAGTAAAATTGTAAAGGTAATAGAATAAAACCAAGGAAACTATATTCACCATTGTGTTCAGTAAGGGATTTTAATAAAGCATTTGAAAGCACATATACAAGGCCAAAAATTAAAAATTCTGGTTCAGTATTGGCAAATTTAATATTGTTGTTCAATCAAAGGCACAACTGAAAAATAAGCTGAGATAATAGAGATATGAAGGTATTTGCAAAATTAGTATCTGAAAAATATTTCACATCTACACTGTACAAGTTTATATCAACATAATAAAAAACAGTAGAGACCAAATGCGAAGAGGACAAAGCTCACTAATAAGCAAAGGAAAGAGGGGCCTCTGTACATGATATGTCCTTTAGTGTATATTTTCAAGATGTTTATTACAGCATTCTATGTGGAAGCAAACAATTGGAACCATCCTTGTTACTGATTACTAAAAATAACAATGTAAATGTAGGATATGTGTAATACATACGATGCCATAATAGGTAGCAAATGTAGGATATGTGTAATACATACGATGCCATAATAGGTAGCAAATGTAGGATATGTGTAATACATATGATGCCATAATAGGTAGCAAAACAAATATGTATAAACTAGAGGCCCTCAGAGCATTTTGATGGATCTTAAAACATGAAGTTGAGCACAAACAAGAAGAAAAATAAAATGTCATTGTATTATCATTTCTCAATCACATTTATGCATGTAAACAATGAAGATATGCAAGAAAAATACATTATACTTAAAAGCATACATATATATTCAACATATGTGTGTAGACACATATATTCAATTATTCATGCCCAAAGCATTAGAATATCTCTGTTGGGGGAACTGGGGATATTGAAAGCATGTAGAAAGTAGAATGGGGAAATATGTACTTAATTCTTGTACTACAAGTCTGCAATAGTGAGAGGAAAAACAAAAATAGAGCTATTCTAACCTAATGGGTGAAACTTAAATCTTAACCTGTGATACACTGGTTTTATACTTTACCTCCTACAATCTCTTTTCACAATCAACCTATTATTTATATAATAAATAAATGTTAAGTTCCTGGATGCTGATGCCCAATATCTTGGATGTGTTTTCCTATAATATCAAGATAATACAGAAACCTAATTCATGGTGTTGTTTAAAGATTACATGATTTAATATGTGAAAATATTTAGAACAATGTTTGAGACATATTAAATGCTCAGCAAAATTGCCTTCTTGAAATATTTGATTGTTTATATATATATAAAAAAATTTTAAAATAAATAAAAATATATGTATGCTATAATATGTACAATTTTTAGAATAAATGATATTGCAATGTTATTTCTTCATTATTAAGTGATTAGAAATCTGAATTCAGCATTGTTTCACTTACTTCTAAGGCTTATTGGTAGTCTCAATTTTGAACTTGGTCTTTGAAAAATTTAAGAGTTTTATGGTTAAATATAACTATATACATAATATATTTAATATATGAAATATTTGTAAATAAATGTATATATACTCATTTAAATAAAAAGGTAACTGTTTAGATCACAGAGCAGAAAACTTAAAAAGAGCCCTGGATTCTTTTGAATGTTAATTTCCACATTCACACATCCTCAGAAATTTTGCTTTATTTCTGTGTATTCTGTGATGTTTTGGGCATTTTTTTCCTCTGTGAGTCACTTTCACCATTAGGACAGCTCATCTGATGAGTAAAATATATATAGGAGTTCCTAAAATCCCTATGCTACTCCAACCAGTCAAATATTCTGTTGTTCTCAAGGAGTTAGACAAAGCTTCTTTCCTTACTGCCTTAGCTAAGTGTTCTCAATGTCACATGACCTGGATTAGGTCTTGTGGTCATCTCAGAACTGAATTCTGTGGCTAGGAGAATAGGAGTCCTTCACGGAGCTTAAGATTAATCATTCCCATCGAACTCAAGGAGAGAGTGGAATGGGAATGCCATTTCACAAAAGAAAAACTGAGTGCTCTAGTTAGAATTCTAGGGAGTGAGTCTTAAGCAAAGAACCAACAAATAGAACATTTAAAATGAATACACAATAGTTCCATGCATTCCCTCTAGAGTCTTTTTTTTCTTTTTTTTTTCTTATTATAAAGGATTATTCAAGATGTGTGTCTCCATTTAATCTGTTTTCCTCATGTTTTTAAAGACTTTCCCAATATATCTAAGTTCTTGGCTTCTCCTTATGACAACATTTCAGATATTGACAAATCCATTGGTTTCATTTGTTCATATTGTTTGTGGAGTATTTAAAGGCTCTGCTGTAAAAGGCAAAAAAAGAAGAAGCAGCACATATATTTTCCTGAAAAAAAAAATTGTCCTACAAAGATATTCAATGTTGTATTTCTTTGTTATTCTTTAGCTTTAGATGAACAAATCCAAGTGCGTGTATTTTGATGAAGTCTAACTGAAATTATCATGGTCAAGCTAAAGGATATAGGTTGGTTGCATCATCTAACTACATATTCAGTTTTCCCTACAGTGCAAGCATAAAATCACAGATGCTGACAATCTGAAAAGGCCCATCAACATGATGCTGGAGATGTGCCTAGTGAGGGAGCCAGGAAAATTTCAGAGGATGTACTATGCTTTTCTTTAGAGACATGATATATATTTGAGAATGCTTTCAGAGAATGTGTATAAAGAAAGAAATGAGTGTAGGGCTTTTCTCTCTCACCTATAGGTGTCAGATTGCAGAAAAAACACAAGCAAAAAACCTCACATTTGGGGGATTGAAAGATTGTTTAGATAAAATAAAACATAACAACAAAAATAACCATAATAAATTTATCTCTGACCACTGAATGGCAAGGATTATATTTTATCCAAGGAAACTTGGATTTTTTTTCATGATTAGTCTAAGCTGCAAATGAATATTTTACTTGATGTTGCAACGTGTAACATGAAAATCACTAACTCAGCTTGTTTTGCTCCTTTCACTAAGTATTTAATAAATAAAGAAGGTACAAAAATAAGAGGAGCATTTCTCAGTACTGAAAATTTTGCTGTTTGAAAATAAAAGTTAGAATATATTAAGGTACAGATTTTAAGCCTTAGGCCATAGTTTATAAAATTCAAGTGTTAGATACAAACCTTCTACATCCCAGAAACAACATTGTAAGGCAATAAGTCCATCAGGAAATTTTCTAGAGAATCAAGCACAACAGGCTGGTACATATTGTTAGATTTCAAATAACAGAAGACTCCTAAACAACTTGCATTTAACTGTATGTATATTATTTGTATACAAGACATTTAGAGACAGGACATTATGAAACTGTATTTGTTGACATGCAGTGACATCAACAAAGACCCAGTTCTTCTCATCTTTCTTCTCTGCCATTCTCAGAGTGTTTGATTTGTCCAGCCCTCAGATGAGGCTAATGGCTGATGAACAGGAAGGAAGTTGGTGCATACTGATGTAGCCAAGGTGGGTAAATTCATCCTGCAGTAAGAATTTCTTTTTCTGAAGACAAAGTCAATGAATTTACCTAGAACAAAGTCCACAAGCTGGGATTAATAGCCCAGTGGCCTGCATTATCAAAAACTCATGAAAATGATCCCATAGTGCATTTCACAGCCAAATAAACATATGAAAGACTGCGCTAGACTAAGAATTTCAATGAGATTTGTGTCTTGAATGGATGAATTTTTTTTCCCCAACAGGGATTCCTACAGAATTGAGAATTTTCTTAACAAATCTGAATAAGAATAATATGCTTTCTCATCTAGTGTGATACTGGAGGCCATGAATGTGGTCATTCTTTGATTCTTATGTGTTCAATTCTGCTTTACAGATTTTTTGGTTGGCAAATTTTTGAAGCTGGCTTTACTTGTTTTTGTCTGGGAGTAATTTTTCAAATGTCAAATCTGTGAGTAAATTTTAATCTATTTTGCTGATAGAAAATTTTCTTATTTTATATGTCTTGATGAGTTCATTAGAAATGTTGGAGACTAATCTTGTGGGGGGGGAAACACATCCGATTTCAATATGTTTTAATCTTTACATGATACCATGTGAGCGTTTCTATTTTATGCATATGGACATTAATACATTAAAAATATTTTGCATCATTATGAACATTTTGATCAGCTGTTTTATCTTAAATTACTTTATAGAAAAAAATGAACTGTCATTGATGGCAGTACTATAGGATAGGTAATTATTGCTATTCATATAATTCATTAACAGGAAAAGATAACAAATTATTTTAATGAGTCTCCCAGACATAAATTTGTTTCAATCTACAAACTCATTTATGGTTTTGTGGTATATCCATATTAAATTGTCACTCTCTGATATTCTCAGAATTGTTCTTTCTTGTAAAGTAATAAACATAGAATATAGATCAAAACAATTTCTTTACTCAAGTGTTATAGCACTTCCAGGAAATTATTAACACTTCTGGCAAACCTTCTACTTATGATTTTAAAAAACAATATCATTTTCCATTCAATATGTTAAACTCAGACATCACTATATGATTATGTGCAGTAGAACCATGAACAGCCACTTATCTAAAGAATCTTATTTAAAATATTTCTAAATTATTTTATCCAAACAATTGCAGCTATCACTACATAAATGTACAAATGTTTAAAATAGTAAACTCTAGAGTAAACTGCGTGGATTGGAATTCTGGCTCAGGCATGTTCTAGATATAATCAAGTAACTTAAAGCCTTTATGCTTTAGTTTCCTTATCTGTAAAACTAAGGATTAAAATAGTACTTTCCAAATGAGTGATTATGGCAATTGATACTACAATATAAGTAAAATGCTCATTGAAGGCATATTATTTTAATTATTAAATATATTTTCTTATCTTGAATATATGAATATATGTGAAACATAGGATATGTATTTGGTCTCTGCCACCAATTTCTGACACAGAGCTTCTAAATCTCTTGTAACTTCCTGGATGATGAGAATATCTTTTGTTCTAATGAGTAAATTCTTGGTGGGCTTTTGGATAGCTTCATCATCAGAGCTGGTCACCAGACCAAGCCATTATCAGAAGTTTGGAACTTTCAGCCTCATCCCCTGTTCTCCAGGGAGGAGAGATAGGCCAAAAATTGAGTTAATAATCAGTGATTTCTACCTGTACCTCAGCACCTCCCTGTGTCTCAGGGCTGACAGCTTTTCCTTTTCTATGTGAAAAGAAGTGTTTCCTATGTTCTGTGCATTCTCTGAAAGGCAGAGAAGGGCTTCTTGTTTCCTTTTTTCTGGACCACTACTTATCATCTGCTTCTAAGCAAAGATAACTCATGCTATTTAAAATTGAAAAGATTCAGTTCTACTATCTTTAAGATGTTAATAAGAAAGAAAAAAAAAGAAAAAAGACAAAGATGGAGAGGACAAAAGAGAAATAAGCAAAGAGAAGAAAAGGAAGGAAAGGAAAGGAAAGGAAGGAAGGAAGAATGATATATGGAAAATGATAGGCAACAAAAATAACATTTAACATTGTTTTGTTAGCTAAACTATAGAATATAGGATGCAATAGAAACATCAGAATTCTTTGATATGACCCTTTAACATCAGATGAGAAAACTGAAGAACTGCTGTGCTTGGTATCCTTGAGTTCATTCATCAGTGTTTATTTAGTGCTAATGAAAGTCAGGCTTTGTTCTAGATGCTAGAACACTGCAGTAAATAACAGAAAGTCTGGGGATTTTCTTAGCAGAATTAAAGTTCTTGTTCTGATTTCCCAATTCCTAATTATTCTGCCTACCTCATTTCACCCATGCCCTAATGAAAGTGACCTCACTGATGCCATGAGCCTGGTGTGTATTTTTGGAAGAACTGGCTACATTTAGCATTTTAACATGCTAAGAATCTCTGGTCCTAAAAGTAATTATTTAAAACACCAAATTATTAATTAGAAAATTATTTCCATAACATGTATTCTACTGAATGTGTGCTGGTCTCACTAAAAA
The DNA here is from genome assembly GCF_048773025.1 of Camelus bactrianus. Taxonomy (NCBI): domain Eukaryota; kingdom Metazoa; phylum Chordata; class Mammalia; order Artiodactyla; family Camelidae; genus Camelus; species Camelus bactrianus. The sequence goes on from NC_133574.1 coordinate 12,416,201, forward strand.
AAGAATAAATGACTTGTTGTTGGTAGATAAAAACAGCAAAGGGATCATTCTTAGAAAGTTACTTTATTCTTTGTTTATGTTTCCAGGCTTTTAGTGTGCCAGTTATTCTGGCAAACAAACAAGCAGCCCTTAAATATTGTTACAACACAGAAAACATGCTTAGGAAAAGATAAAGGCTATATTAGAGAGGATTTAAAAATACTTGGAAATACTGCATGTGCAAAACAGATAGAGGAGTTGCAGAAAATGCTACATTTTTACTTGTCTTGATTGGCATAGGTAGGGGAATGTAAATTGCTTGGGGTCCATCAAAACATGGCAGGTGACTCAAAATGCCCCATGTGACATTGTACAAGCTAGACAATTTGTCACTAGAAACCTCTTTTCATTTTTGGGTGTGTCTTTGTTTGGAATCATATTGTTGAGTTATCACATTTTATAGTGCATTCAGTATGCATTTATGTAAAAAATAAACATTATTCTGCAAAAAATGTTTTCTGATAAGAGATAAAAAAATGTTTAAGAGCTTTGTAGCAGGAAAGCATAAGCTGAACAGTCCTATGTCAGGGAGGTCTACAACCTTCTCCTGGTTTTACCTTCTTTTCTTCTTTATCAAAGTCTCTGCCTTTTCTTTTCATTTTTTACCCCCATGGGGAAATGTCTGTCTCTTTATCAAGGTCAAATTTAAATGTCAGCACATTGTGAGGCTGGTCTCACCTCCAGTTCTGTCTTTCTTTTATCAATCTCTTCCTTTTCTGCCATTCTGAATCCTTCACATTTACTTCCTTTATAGTAGTTTAGAAAGATCAGTCCTGCAGTGTTGATAGGATTAGAGTAATGAGATGAGGAGGCAGGAACCCTAGTTAAAAATCTGATTGCATAATCCAAGTAAGAATTGATGCTGACCTGATATAAAATAATGTGGTGGAGATGAACGGAAAACAATAAGACAGGTATTAGGAAATATAAAATAAAAATATGAAATTAAACAAAGTAAAGCACAAAACCAAAAAACAAAATAAAAGCAAAAACAGAAAACCAGATGAAATAAACTAATAAAAAAAAACCCTTGATTCATCAGACTAAAGAAAAACAGTAGAATAATTTGGGTGAATATATAATTTATCATCTGAATCAGGAAAGAGTTTAGGGTGAAAAGGAGCACTATTGATAATTAAATCAAACAAGAAACTTCTAACTAAAGCAGGCTGTGAAAACCTGGGCATCTGGTCACCCTGAGGATAATGGAATCATTGCTGAATTATACATTGAAATGTATTTAAATCCTAATCTTAATTAATCACTACTTTTCTGGGAAAATTTTTGAAAATTAGCTAAATGATTTGATGGTTAGTTTTATCTTGCCAAAATTGGTCTAGATGTACTGAAAATTGTGGATGAAAATGACTGAAATCTAAGCATCTAGCTATTTTTCTATGATTGTATGAAAACAAAGAGGATAAAAGCTCTCCTTCCTCTCCCTTCCTTCCTCACCCATCCTCCAACTCCTGAACACAAATAAGCAAACCAGACCTCCTCTGAAGAAGCCAGGTGCTCACCATGGTCACATTGTCAACCCATAGGAAGATGTTACTCCTTGCTAACCAAACACACTCTTTAATCAAATCATTAATTTCCAAAGCTTCAACACCATGTTTTTACTGATGCTTTCAAAATGCGTATCTCCAATCTCAATATCTCTAATGAATGGAAGACAATATATTTAATGGGGTACTCACCTCAAATCTTTGAAAACTAGCATGTATTTTACACTTAAAAGATATCCCAATTCAGATACTAGATTTTCATCAATTACTTGATCTGTATTTGGATTTTATAAAATTTGCAATTCAGAAAGTAGAGTCACAAGCTAAGCTGATCCAAATACAAGGAAAATTTTTCAGTGAGTTGAGTAGCAGCTTTAAATTTAAGTTTAACTTCAGTAGATTAAATAAAATGTAAAATTTGGTCTCTGCTAAGTACCAGAGGCTACCATATAAAACAATGTAGGAAAAACAGGTGTCTCAAAATTACAGATTCACAAATTGCATGTTTACCCTACCCTCAAATCTGCTTCTCTCCTAGGCTTCCCGACTACAGTACCTGGCACTGTCATTTGCCTGTGGGCTAAGGTCAAAAAACTTGAAGTCAGACTTAACTCTAGGCTATTTCCACCCCTCATATCCAGTGTCCAGGAAATTCTGATACAAATGTAAAAAAAAAAAAAAACTGACCACCATTCACCACCTTTGCTGTTAAAGCTCAAATATTTATTGATTCTTCTTCTTTCACTTTTAGTGCCTATATGGTATTTCCCAGGCTAACTAATCCTTTTCATCTGAATGTGCTGCTTAGTTGCTCAGAGTTCCTCAAAATGTTTTCATTAATCATAAAAAACATACTGCAATCAAAAGTCTGACATGATCTGGTCATTTCTCGCTCTGTTGACTCATCCGCCATCTGCAGATCATCCAAGGTGTTTTCTTGATTATGCCCTGACCACAGGAAGCACATCCCACAGTAAGGCTTTACCTTTGCAGACCCCTTTGAAGTTCCTTCGCATCTAGTTACTTGGCTAACTCCCTTATCTTCTCATTGAGGCTCTCCTATTATTTTTTTATTTTATTTCATTTTTTTAATTGAAGTATAGTCAGTTAGAATGTATCAGTTTCTGGTGTACAGCATCATGTCCCAGTCATGCATATATACATACCTATATTCATTTTCATATTGTTTTCCATTAAAGGTTATTGCAAAATATTGACTATAGTTCCTTGTGCTATATAGAAGAAATTTGTTTTTAATCTATCTTTATATATAATTGTTAACATTTGCAAGTCTCAAACTTCCAAATATATCCCTTCCTAACCCATTTCCCCCAGTAATCATAAGATTGTTTACTATGTCTGAGAATCTGTTTCTGTTTTGTAGATGAGTCCATTAGTGCCCTCTTTTTCTTTTCTTTTCTTTTCTTTTCTTTTTTTTTTTTAGATTCCTCATATGAGTAATATCATATGGTATTTTTCTTTCTCTTTCTGGCTTACTTCACTTAGAATGACAACCTCCAGATCCATCCATGTTGCTGCAAATGGTATTATTTTATTCTTTTTTTTTAATCACTGAGTAGCATTCCATTGTGTAAATATACCACAACTTCTTTATCTAGTCATCTATCAATGGACATTTAGGTTGCTTCCATGTCTTGGCTGTTGTATATATTGCTGCTATGTACATTGGGGTGCATGTATCTATTTCCTTAACTAAAAACTCTCTCATCTTTCACACATTCATGCTATTTTCTCTTAACAAGTTACACTCTAATTTGTTTTCAGAACTCTTCTTACATGGAGAACTGTCATAGCATAGTGATTAAGAGTACAGATTTTGGAGCCATAATTCCTTGGTTTTACTTCTTAGTAGTTATGTGACCTTGAGCAATTTTACCTACCACTCTGTGCTCTGGTTTCCATAACCCTAAAAAATGAGGCTAATAATAGTACCTTGATAGTGATAATGTTACTTTATCTAAGGGGCTAAAAACAGTGCCTGGCACATGGAAAATACCCAATTTTAGGTTATATATTTATTTGTTATTATTTATTTCTCACATTAGAGTGAAAGATACGTGAGAAGGGGCAATTTGTCAATTTATTTACACAATCTTCCTAGATCCTAGAAAAAATGCCTGGTCTATACATGAATAGAAAGACCAGAGTTAAAAAATATACATACAGATGCAAGAAGATATCAACAAATAATTATAATTAAATAAGATAATGCCCAGAAGAAATATTCAAACAGGGGAATTGGGAGAAGAGAGGATTAAAAAGAAAATCTATCTGTACTGTTTTGAATTAAATTAAATTGTTCTTTTAGCTTCACTCTTGTTAGCTCATTTCTGCATCCATCCTTCATTTAATATTTTACATAGGTAAGGCTAACTTGCCTTGGCTTATCAACAGGGCAAATCATGTGACATCCAAGATGCTCCATTTGAAAGCATGCCATGTAATGCAATTAAGAGAGGATCATGTCAGTAAATAGGAACCTGGATTCATTTCTTGACTATACCACCACAAGGGATTGATACTGCTTTGTGTCTCTCATCTTAGTTTTATCATGAATGGAACTGGATTAAGTAGTTACTATTAACCTTCTAGCTTTCTAATTTGTTGCATTTTTGTGGTATGCTCTGACTTTTTCCTGAATGTTTTCTATCTTTGCCCTCTCTCTGTCCTCAATTGGATATCATGGTAAACAGAGCATAATTGCAAAGATAAACATAAGGCACAAAATTATATGCTATACATGTGTACTCACTGATAGTTGAATGTTATGCTATTTGGATTAGCATGGGTAATAATTTCTTATCTTGCCCAACCAAATATGGTAATATGAATTGATGTCAATTGATAGGATAAAGCACATGAAAATGAAGCAGTAAAAGTAAGTGAAATAGAGAAAAGAAGGATACCAGATAAAATTACAAGTGGACAAAATGAGGGCAAGCAGATTCTATAGCCATCATAATTTATATAATTCCTATGGCTTCAAATTCTTTCTGGTTTCACAAATTAACCAAAACTGCTTCCTAGTGGAATAAGAGAATGGAGAAAATCAACAAATATGTGTAATCCTGAATCTGATTTCCAAGTGGGCATCTGATTCAGTGAGGATGTGTTGTTTTCAAGTTGCAGAAAATCTGAATAATTTTGGCTTCTACTGTAGGCACTTGTGTGCTTTCCTTTAATAGAAATTCTAGAAAAAGAGAATATCAAAAACGGTGTTCCAGTGATGGAATGATGGAATCATTTTCAAGCATTCTGCTGAGTATTCGGGCTACTCCCCCATTCATCAGATGGTGCTGAGGTTTCAGTATCACATCCTCAGTTAACAACATCTGAAAGCAGCAAGGAAGAAGTGTGTGGAGGAGATCTTTCTTACTACTCTCCCTTTTCATCAGGAAGAAATAATGTTCCCTGAAACACCAAGTATTTTCTCTTATGTTCTCTTTGAAGACAATCCCTGACAAACTAAGCCAATTGGGCTGAATATTGGTCATTTCCTGAGTTTAAGGTGTCATCTGAAAACACTGATAACCTTATTAAGTTTATTTGTGGTTTTTAACAGAGAAGTGGGAAGGAAAGACAGGCTTTTGGGATCAAAGGGTGTTTGTTTATCTGTAGTTGTTCTTGCTTTTCACACGTCCTTTAATAGGTAATAGTTCTAAACAAGGTCTATATTATTTTTGGCCTTGTATAAGGTTGTGCTCCATTTCTTTACCTTTTATTTTAATATGATTGGCCCCTCAGGCTGAATATCCCCACCGCCTTCCCAGGAGCAGGAGGTGAAAAGATGGAGTCCTTCTTTGGAGTTTTGCTGTAGGCTTTTGTATAAGTAAAGCTGATAAACACACATGGGAACATTCCTGGACCTACTATGTGGTGATGCACTTAATGCTTTTTAGATTTGTAAGTATCATAACTGCTGACTTCCATTGATCTTCACAAAATGAAAAATAGAAATAAGTGGTGAACAAATCACTCATAAACTCTTTAGCCACAGTTGAATCAGTCATTTCCTTGTGATGGCATTTTGGGAAGAGAGGGTTACCAATAAAGCAAAGTCCCTACTGGGAGAGTTTCAACCACCAAAACAAAAAAACAAGTATTAGATATGACACTTCCTTCTTAAGAAGGTGCCCTTAACATTGGCCAGTATATGATTTTTGTGTGTTAGTTTCAGTGTATGTGTGTCTGCATGTGTGTGTATGGACTAAATTATTAAATATCAGGGCTGTTGTTAATTCTTAGAATTATTTGTATTACTAGGAATAAAGAAGTATTCCATAAGGGCAAAGCATTTGCCATAATTTTTTGTGTCCTTTATTATAGTATTTTAATAATTTGTCAGAAAACTATATACCTATATATTTTTATTAATTATATAATTTATTGTAACTTCATAAACAGTAACTATATAATTTATTACAATAATATTTATAATAACATTAGAACAGTTTAAGGTGCTCAAATGTTTTATTATTTTGATATATAACAGAAATATGTGAGAAATTATCATTTAATATATTAAAAAATCAAATAAGGATAAAAATTAAAATAAATTCTTAAATGCTAAGTAGTACACACATTTCATGTTGTCGTGGCAACCTAAATATCAGCGATCAACTGGAGCATCAGGCAGAATGGCAGACAGCTTTAATGCATTTGTTTTAGAATCTTTGCCTCCTGTAGTGATAGTTTATGCATTTAACTACAATTTCATTCATGTATTATCATCTAATGAGTAGTATAAATGACTGTCAATGAACCAGATATGTTACTGTAGAAAATATATTTTTAAAAGACATGAAATCAAAGTGAATATTGTACAAGTACCATAAATGCAGACTTCCTTCTCATCACACATTAATTACAATATTATTATTAAAATTCTCTCAGTACAATGATTTTCAAACAGAATAACGTATATTCAGCTCTTAAAATCATCTTTATATGAGTGTCCTGTTTTCCTGTGGAGTTTCAAGTTAAGTGACCATTTCTTCCTCTTTTGCTGTTGTCAATCAGCCACATATTCAAAACACAGAGCTTACACAGTCATTGTCAAATGAAGGGCCAATCTGAAGGAAAATAAAGAAAAATAATTATCACGGACATCCTTTGAAAGCAGAATCTAAATAGCCAAAACTAATGCCAAGTAAATGCAAGGGTTTTTTTTTATTTTTTTTCTCTCTCTAATTACTGCTGTGTTTCCTCTGAGAGTAAAATTCTTTTTAAAACTGCTATAAAATTTTAGTTTTATTGAAAAGTCTCCAATTGATTCTAAATACATGAGAATTTACATCAACATATCTGAGACTGGCCTTTGGGGGCAGGAAAATGGATATTTCAGCCTCTTGAGGTCTTCAGGGTTTTTACGAGTGACAAGATGACAAATGCTAATGTCATTGTCCTGGATGAGCATATCAGTGATTTGATATATGACATTCTGTTTTGAACCACTTGTTTGGGATATTGAGATTGAATGCTATTGCATCTATGTGATTGAAATTTTATTAAACTTTATTCTCCACCCCCCATATTCACAATCAAATAACAGGGGAAATATTAAATCCGTGGTTATAGACTATTTCATTATGTTTCATTGATGTATTTCAGACAAACACATAATCCTAATACTTATCACAATTAAGTCTCGATAAATGCTCTATCCTTGGTCACATTTTGGGGAAAAAATATCAAAGTATTTTGAGAGAAGTCCTTAGTGTTTATGAATACTAGCTTTACAATTGGTAGCCTCCAATCCAGTGTTTGTGTTTTGGTGCCAGTCTAGCAGTTGTACATTCTTAAATAATGTCCTAGGATTTAAATTTCCTAATGTCCAAAATTACTAATTTTTTGGCTTCAATCACCAAATATGTACTGATGCATCTCTCATCTTTATTTCCAGATTAAAGAATCTTTGCATTCATCTTAATTTAATGTTAAAATAAATAGCAAGGTGAGTTTTTAGATTTACCAAATTCTCTGTAACTTACAGGTTACTATTTTAGTGGGTCCTTTTAGGATAAAGAATAAGAGACTTTGTTCCATTCTAAAGAATGTGTTACTAACCCTTTAAAATAATAGAAAAATTTCAGTCTTTTCTCTTTAGAGCTTGAACTGAATGTAGGCATTAAGAAATAAAGAAATTGTGGTAACAATAGAAGTTACATATAGAAAAGTAAAGAAAATGATCACTTTTAATTCCTAATTTTAATGACTTTGATATTGATAATAACATAAAACTATAGTATAAAAGTCTAGATGTTCTAATAATTTAATGTATTTTATCCTTTAAAGCCTCCCTGATAATTCCATGAGCTAGGTTTCATTATTAATCCAATTTTACAATCAAGAAAACAGATATTAAGAATTTAAGTTACTTGTCCAAGATCACACTACTTAGAAATGACAAACTTAGTATTAGAGCGAAAGGAGACCCGGCTTTTTACACTAGGTTGATACTTCTTTCTCATAAATTTCAGACATCTTTGGTGTCCAAACATCACAAATTTCTCCCTGCTTCTTCTTAGTCTATACATTGCTTTTATCCTGCTACCTTTTGAATATATATGAACCAGAGTTTAGTTTTAAGATTTTATATTCTCACCTTGTACCTAGCTAACTTGTTAATGTAACTAGAGTAATTTACTTCACAAGGCAGCAATCTTTTGGAGATTAAGACATTTTTACTCCATATTATTCAGTGGCTGCTGGAGGCATTTTGCCAATGATATTAAATCTTAAATGCGATTGAGCTCTGCAGTCATCACATAAGGTAATACAGGCAGACCTCCAAGTTTTCATGCTGTTGGGTTTAAGCCTCCTGGGAACCATGTGATAGCTCTGCCCTGTTTGCCATCAAGTAGAATCTCATACAAATCAAACCCTTCTTGCATTTCATCCAAGAAAATTTGCAAAGACTTGTATACAAAAATTCTTCCCTTTAATGCATCAAGCTTGTAAATATCTTGTGAACTTGTTTGATGGCAAGTTGTTTTCCAAGGCAGGGCAAACTTCTTCAATGAGGAAAATTCATTTTTCAAAAAAAAAAAAAAAGCATAAAGCAATAAAAAAGATCAACTTATATCACCTTTAACAAATGGAACTAGGGGAATTAAAGTTTTTCCTGAATGTTTTTCCTTTGATGAATGTGGTTAAATTGTATGTCACATATCTAAGGACAAAATGATGAGTTTTCATTCTTTGATTTACAAAGGCCTCTCATCTACTTCTGCTCTTCAACACACATGCCACTTTCCCCTTCATAGGACAGTAGGGAAGAGAGTTCTGGATTTAGAAATAAGAGATCATGGAGTAATAGTCCTATTTAAAAAAAAGATCAACAATCGCTTAGGCTCCTACATATGGATATGTGTAATGCAGTTTTTCCTATACGCATAATGTGTTTTAAAAATAAGATACCAAGTGCATAGTTCACACATAAAAAAGGAAGTCCTCTATATAAGTTTACAAATATATATAATGGATATTTTGTATGTTTGCTTGTGGGTGTGTGGATGTGAAACTAAGTAAATGTATTCATATACATATATATATATACACATACATATATATACACATATACATATATATATTTATATACACACATATACATTTATATATTCAGTGCTGTTCCAGAAGGTAGATTTTTACCTACATTTTTCAGACATACTGGATGTACAAATACACTAATAAACATTTTTCAAAGACATTAATCCATGCATAAAGTCTCTACCAGTTTAGCTATTTGCTTAGTTTCATCATTTATATTATAGTGGGCCTCATGACGTTAGATATGAATGCAATATGGTCTATTATGTCAGGCCCCAGGTTGTTAAACACTCCCAGTGAGCTGGTAACCTTTTCAGAAAATTGCATTGTCATTATACTTGTCAACCACAAGCAAATATTAAGAACTTACTTCTTCATTGTGCATTGCTAATTGCAGGACAATTAATTGAAGGGTTTTGTGACTTACAGAAGCAAAGTCCGTGATCTCTCTGGTATCATAGACACAGTTACATAACAGCCTTAGGAAATAGAGATAGGAAATGTTAATTAAAAATGAATATTTGGATAAGTACTAGAACAATATAAAACAGACATCCAGGAAGCTTTTCATATAGAAACACCAGAGAAGAATGTCATAGAGGTTTGAAAGATTTGGAAAAAATTTGTAAAGTGAGCTGGAAATTAGACATATTTTTTTAACGGAGGAAAGGATATTGATTTGGAATTGGATCAAACATCTACCTTCTTTATGTGATTTAAAGGACTTTTCAAATATTTCTTCTTCAATGATTTGATGAACTTAACAACCACAAAACAAGTTTTCAGTAATTCCTGTTAATCCACTGAAGAACTTCATTCTAACTCAACTATCCACATATATATGAGTTTTATGTTGTTATTAGCTTGTACTAGCAACCATCACCCATAGCTGAATAAATAATTGTACAACTATTTTGATGTCACAATTTACAATATTCTCACTCTTACATTTGAACCTCAATATAATGTGAGTTAAGGAGGACATGGTATATATTTTTTCAATTTTGCAGATGAGAAAAATGAGCATGGCATCTTGAATCAGATATACTTGATTTCAAATTCTGGCTTTATAACTTACCATCAATTTGCATTCCCATGCATTCTTCAGTATTTTTTAAATAAAATTGTTTTGAACAGTTAAATTAAATAGGGGAGGTAAAGCTGTTAGTACAGTCTAACAGATTAAGAAATGGTAGTTATTTTGTTTTAAATTTAAAGCGAACATTTTCTCACTCTGTCAAGTTGAATGCTAAATCTCAATCATTGAGGTATTTTAGAATTTTTGTATACTAGACAGTGTATTCATAAATATTCATGCAATTTAACTTTTAAACCCTGAGCTGTATGTTTTGGCACATATTCTATTCCCTATGTAATGACAAAGACATGCGAGTCCCAGTCATTAAGTGGAGTTAGGTGAGGCAGAAAGGAGAAATGACACTGATAAATAATTCCAGGCAATTTCTGTGAACCACAGATGTTTACATCAAGCTGATTAATATTTTCATAATTCACAATAGATTAATTTATTGTGGGTGGCCACCTCCAGCTCTTTTATAAATCAAATTATTAAAATTGTATTTAATAAATCATTTTCATTTTCTAAAAATATGTAAAAAATTTAGCTGTCATATTAACATATATTGTGAGTCCACAAAGGAAGATTTTTTGAACTCTAACTCTCATAATACAGAAAGAGATTTAATATATTGAAATACAGACAGCCTTTGAAAACACTTGAACATCATTATTAGATAATAAGTTTAAGGAAGGTGTCATCTTTTCATCTTTATCAATCGGATCAAGTTTGTCCAAATATTGGTCAAAAGAAGAATCTGAGTCTATAATCTTATTCCTGTCTCCTGCCCTGACAAAGGTTTAGTTTAGTTTCTTTAGAGACCTCTGTTGGAGGTACATATTTCTTGTTAACAACCTTCTTTCATCTCTCTATATATTTTCTTCTCTCACATTTTATGATTATAGTTTTCATATTATCTTTAAAATTATAAGCAGATTATTCAGAATGATTTTGTAATCAAGTAAGTTAATTATTCATACTTGACCCTAACTAGAAGCAAATCTATAAACTAAAAATGCTATTAAATAATTGATTTCCTGTCTTGTTTTAAGTGCCCTGTTCAAACTGTGATTGTTAATTTTGCTGGAAATTTCAATTTAATCTCTAAGATAGCATGAAGTTATTTTACTAGTTTCTTCTCTCCCCATCATGTTTTTAAAACAATTTTCTAAATGTATTATTGATGAACTTTACCTACCTATCTATCCATCTATCCCTTCCCTTCCTCAGGATTTAACTCATTTCTCATCTCCACCCTTCTGCTTATCTGTTGTGGACTGAATTGTGTCTTTCTAAAATTCATATGATGTCATATGATGTCCTAACCTCCAATGTGATTGTGGCCATACATAGGACACTTATGAGGTAATTAGTTAAATTAAGTCATTAGGGTAGGACCCTAATCCCACAGGACTTCTGTCTTTATCAAAAGAGGAAAAGATACAGGTTCTCTCTCCATGTACATACAAAAAAGGGGACATATGAAGACACAGAGAGCAGATCATCATCTACAAGGCAGAAAGAGAGGTCTCCCAGAGACCAACCTGTTGGCAACTATATATCAGACTGCCAGCCTCCAGAATGGTATGGAAATAAGTGTGCCTGTTGTTTAATCCACCCAGTCTGTGGTATCTTGTTATAGCAGCCTGAGCAGTCTCAAACTAAGCAACCAATTTCTAACACCCTTTCAGATTTCTGTGTAAATATTACCTTTTCCAAAGCCCTTTCTATCACATCCATTTTCATCAACACCACATTACTAGACTTGCTGCATTTTTATATGTTCTAGCTAATACTGTTTTGGATTTCTGTCACCTGTGACTGATTTAGAAGCTTCTTCAGTTTAGAGACTGTTTCCCACCAATTTAACATCCTTAAGACCTATCACAGGGAGTGGTGAATGTTAGGCTACAAGAAATATTTGTTGAAGTGCATTTTTGGAGACATATCAGTACCTGGAAGGCTAGCTATCATAAAGTTGTCAAACAATTGCACATGTTCAATTTAACTTGAATTGAAATTCTAAAGACCTTTTTTATGTGATAAAATCATGGGTTTCTTCCCTCTACTGAAGTAAAATAGCTACCAACGAGAGTATTAATTATATTATGCTATATCAACTCAATATACATTTAAGTGGCCTCTAAAAATAATGATTATGAACTCTGTGGAGCATTGTCGAAACATTATAATAAAATGTATGTGAATTGCATGTAACATAATAGAAACATTATAATAAAATGGAAAAGACAGGAGGTGAAATTGCTCATGAACTATGATTCCAAGTGTTAACAGATTGAAACATGAGAATATTTAGAGAATAATAGTTATAACATGGTGTCAATATGAATATTTTCTCCATTTTCCAAATTTCTGTGTTGTTTTCTATTTTCACCATTAAAATATTAAATTTACTTAAAAACGCAAGGAAACATGTGAGTAGCATAGATAATACGTATTAGAAGAATATGTGTTAAAAAGGTGAATTAGCATGGCAGCTGTACTCGTGGGCATGGGCAAACTGGATGGGGTTAAATCTCATATTTAATGCTTACTAGCTTGATGATCTTGAAGAAGTGATTTGCATGCTCTGAGACTTCATCTCCTTGTCCTTTGAATGAGAAATGATATTAACATAATGCCCACCAAAGAACTAAGACTGCTGGAATATCAGGAGTGCTCTTAAACGCCAGCTAATAATTTCCAATATAGTGTAAACTCTGTGAGGCTAGGGACCTGTGAATTCACTACTATAGATTAGTGCCTGGCATTTGGTAATTTTATAATACAACTTTACTTATAGATAAATGAATAAAAGGGTGAATGTAATGAAGCTAATAGAAAAGACTTCATAGAAAGTCTAGGAATTTTGAAGAAAAGAAGAGCAGGACTTTATATACATATACGTGCATATATATCTATAATTTCATTATATGCCTGATGTCTAAGCAGATAACTAAATAAACAAACACTTTTTGCTTCCTGAAGAGAATTAATCCAATTTTCCTTTAAGTTGTTTCCTGAGTAAGATAGTTTTTTTCATAAAATGCTTTAACCCATACCTTGTGATAATTTACTGTGTCTCTGTTCAGAATGATTTTCTTGTGATAGGTTAACTCAGGTTCTAGTAGAATCAGCCATGGTAAATATGTAAAATAAAATTACTGTACGAAAGATGAATAACATTGGTAAGATCATTTAATATTTTTGGAAGAGAAAAAAAGCAGAAACTGCCTAAAACTTAGAATGCCCCTAGGAACAAGCTGCATTCCCTGCTTTCAAAATCCTTCTTGCTACTTCTGCTCAGTGATGGCACTGAAATTCACTGATGCCTCTGCACACAGTTTTCTTTTTTCAACTTCAGGTCATATCACATTTACAGTTTACTGTCTTAAAAACACATCTGGAATGCACCCAGTGTATTGATTATCTCTCATATTTAAATTGAAAAATATAATGGACTTGGAAGGGAATAAACCAAGTGGTGGCCAGCTTTCTCTATCACTTTTTCTGTGTGTAGCACAGCAGATATATCTAAACATTTTCAGGATAAAAGGAGATTCAAGTGAGCCACTCAGTGTTGTCATAATAAACTTCCTCCCCACGCACACATAGGAGTGTAACACTGACTTACATGTGTTCCAGGAGATAAACCACTCACCCATTCTTTAGGAAATAATTATGAATGGAGTAAGTCAAAGTGTGTCTCCCTGTCCCCTCTTCAGCCCTTATTAATATATTCATACATCTATTGATTCAAAAGGTTAGTCATTCAAATATATATACTATGTATTCATCACACATTTTCTCTATACTAAAGGCTTGTGGAATTTTTGCATTCCAAGAACTTACATTCTAACTGGGAGAGAGACACTGTAAATGAAAAAAAAATAAGTAAAGTAATTTCAGAATGCAAAAAATAAAAATGTAAAGAAGAAATAAGGGGGCAGAGGTATAGAGTGAGGATGTTTTCATGGCTATTTTAGAGCTAGTGTTCTGAATGTCTTCTCTTAGGGAGTTACATTTCAAGCTGGGGTGTGACAAGTGGACACTCAGCCACAACATGATATTGGGAGAAGAGAATGTCAGGCTTAATTTCCAAGGAGGATAGTGGCTTGAGGTTTCCAAAGAATTGAAGATGAAAGGGAAGGTAGGAAGAGGGAGAGAGAGAGAGAAAGAGAGAAAAAGATGAGAAAATGTTAGTGGGATTGAAGAAAACCATGACAAGTTTTATGGGGTGGATGTGAAGGAATAATATGGGCTCAATTTGGCCATGAAAAAGTCTTAGGTATTCTTCTAATTTCAATTGATCTTCAGTGGAGCATTTTCTCTAAGGCAGTGATATTATCTATTAGATAATTTCTTAAAAAATTTACACACACACACACACACACACACACACACACACACACACTAGTCCAACATCTTTTGTCTTATGAAAAAGTTGTCTAGACACAGAGATAGGACACCATGTACTGAAAGATGTCCAAAGGAATCAATGTGAGAACTGAATTGTGAAAGCTTTGAGTTCCAGTCCAGATGAACAAGAGGAAAAAAGCACTTTTTAAGTATTTAAGTATTGGTGAATCAACTTTACACTAACATTTTTTAAACCCTAGATTTTGTCAAAAAACATAAATATCAGCAAGATGCAACTGAAATTTTTTGACATCCCTAAAATTTTTAACAGTCTAGACGTGTTTGCTTAAAGGTTGAGCAAAGGTTGAGAGGTTGACTTCTCAAGTATCTGCATATATTTTATTTACTACAAATATAAAAATTTCTTGTATAACAGAAACAGAATAGAAAGTGGTTCCTCAAAAATATGTTGGTGTATATTTGTAAAATATCTACCATTTATTGGACTATTACACTGTTCTGCACATATTTTAATTTTTCAAGAATTCAGATTTGAGGAGGAAGTTAGAGTTCAGTGGTAGAGTGCATGCCTAGCATGCACGAGGTCCTACGTTCAATCCCGGACCTCCACTATACAAACAAACAAACAGACCAAATTACCTTGGCCCCCACTCACCTCAAAAAAAGATTGTGTTAAAAAAAATTCAAAATTTACATTGACACTAACAGGGAACTATTATCATGTTCAATTTCCTGTTGAAGAAAATGAGTTTCAGGGAGGCTTCCCCAGCTCATTTCAGATGGCAAATGTCAGGGTAGGACTAGATCTGAGCTCAGGTCCACCGAATTATTCTGCTGTCCCACACAGTTTAAACCATGGCTTCTTTCAAAGCATGCTTGATTATTCAGCAGTAGAATGTGGGTTTCTTTTACTGTGTGGCTTACTCTGAAAACAGTAAAAGCACATAAAATTATGAAAAAGAGGAAAGAAAACATATAAATTGCTTTTTTGTAATTTTTTTAAACTACTCTATATCATTCTCCTCCTCATCCTCTTTTCTATTGTCCTTTCTTACTTAATGGCTTCAAACTTTCTTATGTCCCTTCTTCATGTCCTTCTTTGTACTGTGCTTTCTTTGTGGCATAAGCCTTTATTCTTAGATCTACAGTCTTATAGTACATTTGTGAATATATCTTATCTTTTTAAGAGAAAAATATTTAATATATATATGATCATAGAATAGCAAACTTTATAGGACTCCTAAATCTATAATTTTATACAAATATTTTTGTCATTTTTAAGCTTATAAGCAAAATCTCCATGTGAATAGTATGTTTGCAAATACACAGACACGAAATATAAAATGATATAATTTGGAATTTTTATATATTAAAAGCTATGGAAATAAGCCAGAAGCAAAGTGCTTATAATTGTTGTCATGGCAGAGAGAAAGTTACGTAGTTTACATAGCCTCAGAGCATCTGTTATCTGAATATGAACCAAAAACACTCTTTAAAAGATCCTGGGCACATTAATTGAATCATGATTTTCCCTAAAGTAAATAAACCTATAGATTAATATTACAGGAAACTGTGTAAGAGGATATAGTAAAATATTTATTCAATGTTATTTAAAAAAATACTACTTCTGTTCTACCACGTGAGGACATCCAAGTATCAAGAATTTGAGTGGAAAGAACAAAGTAAGAAAAAGAAATAAGTAGAAAAAAGGCTTGCAGTCAATTTTCCTAGAAGCAGTATCTTTTTCCTGGGCTTGGCACTTTATAAAATACAATTGTCTATGCCTGCTCTTCAAATAGAATCATTTATAAACATTGTGCAAATCTATATTATAAATTTCATAGCTCCTGCCAAAATTAAGGATATTTTCTTACTTTGAAAAACACCTCATTTAATTGTTTTAACTGCAAAATTAATGAAATTCAGAACATCTAAGAAAAATTACAAAACAAATGACTAACATATTTTATAGCACCTCCTATTCAAGAGATGGAATCTGCATCTCAGTTCTGTGAATCTGGGCTTGTCTATGACTTGCTTTGACCCAGAGAACCTGACAGAAGTAATGGTTATCTTTTTAAGTTGTTAAGTTTCCAGGTGTTTCTTTCATTCAACACAAAATAACTGATACAACACTGACCAACAGGAATTGGACAAAATTATTTCAATAAATTTTCCCTGACAAATTAAATATCAAGTGATATCTAGATATTAAGTTCACTATTCATGCCCCCTGCCAGAATGTGGCTTTCTTCACCTGTCTAGAAATTCTAGAGACCCTGAGCTGTGGTTGCTTCTTTCTTAGAAAGTATGGATGAGAGTGGACTAGCCTGCTTATTGGCCTTGTCCTCTGTCAGCCACATCTGAAGGTAGCTGCTCATCTAAAGGTGGGATTCTGCACTGTTCCTATTTATTATTTTCTCCAGAGCAGAAACTGTGGACCTGTGGTTACATGTGATCACAATCCATGGAAGGACACATCACCATGGTCTTTTAAATAGATATAAAATGTCAACAGCCCTGGCTTATTAACACATACATGTCCTTAATAAAGGCTTAGGTAAAGATTGATCTTTGAGCTTCAAAAATGAAACAAAGAGCTATTGGAGGTCATCAATGAGAGGATGTGACTTCAGCTGACTCATGAGCTGGACCCACCAATCAGAGGCTCCTCAACCCCTCCCCTGCCCTTGCCATGTACCTTCTGACCGCCTTTCCCACAGCTGGAGCTGTTTTCAAGGACACAGCCTTGAGAGAGCAATGTTTGATGCAGACCATCTGTAAAGTACATGTGACTGAATCCAGTAAAGGCCTCCAAATAAACTTTTAAGATTCTGGTGGGCAGGTTCAGAAGTCTATTTGTCTCACAGCCACCCAAGACAAACCTCATATGTAACTTCCCATGCTTATTAAACCTGCCACATACCAGTCTGGAGTGGTTTGCCTCTTTCTTCAGTCCCTCTTTGCACTCTATGTATGGGGTCTGTTTTTGAACCAACAAGAGCAGCTTCATTTCTGTAATGTGGCTATTGGCAGAAACCATAGATTGAATAAAGCACATCTGGTTACTACCTCCATCTACCTTAGAGGGTGGAGGAAGAGGGTAAAGGATAAAGGGCTCCTGACTTGAGTCCATGATGTTTGTAGAGAGGAGATTGCTCACTGCTTGTTAGTGAGTTCTTGAGTGCAGTATCTCAGCTTTACTACTTCAGACAAAGGCAGTGATTTTCGTAGGGAATGGCTGACAGCTGCGGCAATGATTCCACCAGGTATTCAAAGAAGAGAGGCTGAAGGATTATGCTTTTTAGTGGCCAGGTGTGTTGCTCAGAGTTTTTTATTTATTTATTTATTTTTTTAAGCAGTAGGTCTCCACCTGGAGTAATTCTTCCCTGGGACATTTGGTAAGATCTGCAAAGATTTTTGATTGTCATACTAGGAGTGCAATGCTATTGCGATCTCATCTAAGATGCTGCTAAATGTCATAAAATGTACAAGTCAGCATCCCTCCTCACTCCCCCCACCATAGACACACACACAAGCACAATCCCGTCCAAAATGGCAATAATGCCAAAGTCCAGAAACCCTGGTCTAGAGGAGCCAGGCCTTCCTTCCCAGATCAGGAGCACACAGGTAGTTTTTGCTCTCAGTCTTTCAAATTGTGTAATTAAATCCCAATGACACTTCTGTAATTGAAACAGAATGGTTGTGCTTAAATTTAAACTACTCTATTATAACGAAATAATGTTATCCTATTTAAAATTTACAGGGAAGAGATTTCAAATGATTTAGGGAAGAATCTGTTATTCAAAGGGAAACAATAGGCCCAGGTCCCCAGTGTGGGATTCCATGAAACAATTTACATAATACATTTACCATTTACTAAATGGTATTATTTATTATTATTATACAATTTTAGTTTTATAAAGAAGCTTTCATGTACCTTGTTATTAACAATAGCCCCAAATCACTGCTTAAAAAACTCATCTGTTACCGAAGTTGTAAATGAATCATTTCCTTGTGATGTCAGGGATCTTGGGGCCCATAAAAGGAATTTTTTTAGTGTCTATCAGAGTACACTACAAAACAGATATCATTAAGCATATGAAAAGCAATATAATGCCCTTGCTTTTTGAGAAGACTTAGAAGAAAACACTTATTTAATGAGATCCTCACACTGAACATTATACAAAGAAATGTGCAGCTTAATTAGGATTAAATTTAAGCCTTGTTTAAGTTGTAATTTAAATTATGCTTTTATGTTAACTTTTTTAAAAATCTGTTTATGTGTATTTCTGAAATTTATTTGGATGGATATTTAGTTATATCATATTTACTCCTCTCATTCTTTCTAAAATAGAATCTAAAATAGATTGAGGGTCGTTTATCATCTGAAAGTTAACACTCAAACTATAGATGATTTTTAGCTCCTTACGCCGTTCATTTTTCCCTCCATTGTGAACTGGCCAAATGCTGTAGTTATTTAGAAGTCTTTTCCATTGTCTCCTGGAGAGAGTGAAAAGAAACAGAAATGGGATAGGAGAAATTAGCCTAATGCATTGACTTTAGAAGAAATAAATGTGAAAGCTGTTATTGTACAGTTTTGCAGTTGGGTAACTATTGTATAAAGTGAGAGAAAACCAATTTTTATACAAGTTTTATACCATTAAATGTATACTTAATTTTTTTTGAAATTCTTGTTTTTCCCTTTGTTACTTACAGATCAAAATTTATAATGAGTGCTTTTTGTTATTTTTTCTTCTCCATGAAAGTCATTTTGATAATTAGTCAGTTTATTACTGTGTTCCTTGATTTTAAGTTATTTCTGCTTCTTCATTACCTTGATTACATTATCTTATACAGTGACCCAAAAAACTGCTGTTACCCCTTATATTTACTGATTGATAAGGCAGTGAATATAGTTAGCAGAAATTATGTAAAAACTGAAGTGTGTCATGCATGTGGAAGAATTTAATTTTATTTTTCTTGAATCTATATCCTGACATTGATGTTGTCATTCAAAACTGCTTTAAGCATTGCTTTCTAAATTCTTACATTTATTCAACAAATATTGAATACATATAACACATCAGAATGTCCTTAGACAAAGAGATATAATGATTAAAACAAAATATGCCTGCCTCCACGAAACTTGCATTATAGCATCCTCTATCCTTCTGATTATGGTGTTTCTCTTTCTCAATCTATGCATTCATCTGTATAACAAATATTTTTGGTGTTCTTATGTGCTTGGCTTTGTTCTACATGTTTGGTACATAATGGTGAGATGATTACTATCTTCGTGGTTTTTAAATTAGAATGGGGAAATGAATATTATATAATAAAGGCAGACATGAATACAAAATAATGACATTTTAAGTACTAAGAAAGAGACAAGTGCTTTGTAAGAAAACAATCTGGGTAGCAGATTCTTGTATAGAATATGCAGCCCAATATTGTCCTTAAAGAAGTAAATTAACCTGAGAGCTGAGTGAAGAGAAGGAAATAGCCATGCCCAAGAATTCAAATTCATGTTTTTCTGATAGAATATCATCACATTTAAGTACTGAGATGGGTAAAAGTCACAGTCTTCAGTACACCAGAGTCCAGTGCAACTGAAATTCAGTGAATAAACGGAGAGAAAGATATTAGAAGATGCTGGGTGGTGGCCCTGATGCTGAAGATCAAGAAGGTGTTTTTTGGAAATATAATTATCAGGAATTGGTGATTTTTTGTATGTGAGGACTAAGGAATACAGAAGTATCAAGGATGGCCCCTAAAATCTGAGCTTAAGCAGCAAAATAGGGGACATAGTTTATGAAAGGAGGGAGATGAGTTTGCAAAATGTGTTAGAGACACCCTTTCTGGCACTAAAGCAGAGATGTCAGGTGGAAAGCTGAGTATAGGTCAAACTTCAGAGGAGGTGATCAGATTGAAGTTAGAAGTATAATGAGAGATATCTTGGGCTGCAATTATAAGTCATAAAAACAGGTTCCCCAAAGAGTATCTAGAGAAGATACTTCCAGTATAGATTCAATAGTAAGGTTTGAGTAGAGGAATAAAATCTGGGAGCATGCACTAGGAAATGGAGATACAGAAAAAATAGAACAAAGCTTTGACTTCTAGGGGATTAAGGTCAAGCTGAAGAGATATACAAGTATCTGAATAGTTATATGATAAACGTATGTACTAGCTACTAATGGAGAACAATGGAGGAAACATTTAATTCTACTGAGGTTAGTTCAGAGGAGTTACAGAAGGATAATATGAAGCAATTCTGAAAAATCTTCAAAATAAATAACAAGCTAATAGGACACAGGGAAGAACATTCTGAGCAAAGGATTTGAGATTAAAAAATTCAAAGCATTTGAACAATTGTAAATAGTTCAGCTTAATTACACGGTTATAGCTTGTTTCACAATTCAAGATTTAGGTTAACCTTCACTGATGTACCTTTCCACCTGCATTTTACATGCCTGTAGTAATTAACAAATCATATTGCTTTTGCCCTCTCATTGTCTCCATTAATATTTTCTCTCCTGGCTTGTCTTTAATCTGCACACTAAAAAGAGGAGCGTAATTCCTTTTTATAAGCAAATGCTCATGCAGTTCTATGCAAAGAGCAGATGGTCTACAAAAGTATCATTTTCTAAACAACTGTATTCTTGTCCCTTTGTCCTTGGTGGAGATGGAGGTAAAACTTTTAATTAGTGTGAAAACCAAAATAACTGTATCCAAAATATTACAACATATCATTCTATCCTATCTGTGATGCCCTGATGTAAATAAAACAATTCAGTGATCTGAAATTAACCTGTAATTAAAGTGTTGAGAATCAATCAGTACAATTTAAGTTTCATTAAATTCAAACACACTCAAAATTGAATCAATTTATTAAGCTTACTTATTTCCCAGTCCCCAACAGACACAATAATACCAACATGTAACAAGTTCACATATAAACAGCTTCACTATTCCACTTACAGAAGTGAGACTACAACTTCCCAACTAGAATAAGGTACACTCTAAATGCAAATTAAAAGCAAGACAAGACACTCTAAATTGGAGATCTGCTTGCTGTTGGTGAGAATGCCTTGAAGTATTGTTTTTGATCTATATGCAAAAGTATAGGGACACACACTTGTCAAAAGAGAATACAAAGTTCAATGTAACTGATCCATATTGTGTAGATTTTCCCTTCATTCAGTGCAAATTTAAAATGTATAAATTATTTTGATCAGAATTCAGCAATAAAATCTTAACTCAAAAACAGAAACAACAGAAGTGTCTTGTTCACACAATGCCTGTGTGTCTTTGAAAAAAGAAAACTACCTGGAAGCAATCGTCTCTGTACCTCTCTGCCAATTTTGATTAACAGATTCCCTCTTCTTGACTTGGAGCAACTCTCTTAGAATCATAAATTGTGAAAATGAATTGCACATTAAAGGTTCTGGCACCCGAGGACCTTGAGTTTTCCAAATTATGTTTTTCAAGACATTTAACTAAATGCAACTATTGTGTAAGGAGACGGTAGTTGTCAATATGAACACTTCAATAGAGTAGAAGTAGTCATGTTGAATTTTTTGCATTCAATTATTCATTCTATTTTATGTGATAACACATAATCTATGAATTATTTGTTAACTATCACAATTAAATTTGTCAGTTTTTTTTTTTGGTAAAACCACTACCAAAAACAGCAATGACTAAACATGCTTTTATAAAGATAAATCAACCAATGCAGTTTAACACATGATCCATTAGAACCTCTCTTTTCAAAGCCTGGAGTTCTTTGACAGGTGGAAAAAATGTACATACTGTATACATTACAGAAGAGATCTTACAAAATTCTATCAATAAATATCCACAAAACTTTTGCATGTCACTGCTAAAATTCAGTTTCACTATTCTGTTGAAAAAATTCCATTGGTTACATATCTCATTTAAGTGTTGGAAAGAATACTCCATGACTTCTAAGAAATGATGGACAATCTGAATTAAATAGCTAACTAACTTAAAATCAAAACTATAAGTTACATATTTGATAAAAGTAATATATAAGTGTGCTTATCACACTAATATAATGTAGAATAAGATGGCTATAATTGTGGAAGACTAGATCTACAGAGGTAGTAAAATGGTCCTGCTAGCTAGTAAATCTGATCATTAAAATCAGGAAGGAATAAGAAGAAAGTAGGGAAGAGAGGGAGAGAGTAAGATGAGAGGGAGTGAAAGAGAAAAAGGAGGGAAGGAAGGAAGGAAGGATTTGTAGTCAAACTGTTACAGGTCAGGCCCTAAATTAAATTCTTTCCTTAATTCCATGAATTCACTTATTACACAATATTAACAAATTACTTAAAGAATGAATCAAAACCATATAAGATATTATTTCTCATGTAATGGAAAAAATAATACGATAAAGCAAATTAAATCTAATAGTGTTAAAATATTCAAAGACTTTCTAATGATAAAAACTTTAAATATAAATTATTCTACTTCAAAAATGCTTTCAGAGATGTTATCAATGGTGAGAGGATGTATATATCATATATAGTTTTCTGTTTATGAATTTGATTATATTATAGCAATGGAACAGTGTAATATTAAATTTAAAAAATGCATATCAATTGAAGATATAAATTAACCTCAAATTTGGGTTGTAAATAATTTTATATTTAGCTTTCAGTTTTCTTTGTTTTTATATAATTTTAGGAAAATAATTATCATACATAAATGTACAGATCTGAATCTTTATCTAATATGTCTCAATCTCAACAGTTCTAAAACCCCTCAATTTCCTTCTTTCCTTTCTTCTTTTCTCCCTTCTTTCCTATTCCTTTATTGGTAATTTGGTGTATAAAAGTTAATTGTTGGCAATATTTTATCAGAACTTATAATGTGTATGAAGGATGAAAGATATATACATATATACACACACGCATATAGTGATGATCCAACTTGGAATAAATATTTCCATATTTCTATGAAAAATTGTGAATGAATTTAACGATAGTATGTTATTCCTTAACATTTTTCATAATATACAGTATATGTACTTACAACTTTATACTGTGAACTTAATTGTTTAATATCTACCTTCATGCATGGAAGAGTTTTTATGTTATTATAAAGCATACTTTAATAATGTGATAAAGGAGAATGACATGGTGTTAAGAAATTACGTTAATGTAATGGGCTTTATGAATTCACAAATTAGCTGAGCACTAAGAGTGATTGGAAATAGATAGGCAAATCTCTTGAGGGGAGTAGGGCATTGATGTGTAAAAGATTATTTCTGAGAGTGAGAATAGCATGTGTATGGCCCTGTAGCATGAGGGAACATAGTAAGTACGAGGATTGTAAGACGTATATCTATGGTAATGATCATGAAGGTGAACAAGGAGTGATTTGAGGCAACTAACAAGGGTAAGGCCAAATATATAACAGTCAGCATATTACAGCAGGCTGTCCGGCGAGCCAGCCCTCCGCCCGCGCCGCGGGGTGGGCTAGCGCCCCGCGGGGGTCTCGGGCTCCCAGCCCACTGCCCCGCCTCCCCGCCACCCGCTAGGCGTCGTCCGGGGACGCCCCTCGCCGAGAGAGAGACCCTCAATCACAAGTCACCCCGCCCTCCCCACCCTCCTCGCCGTGCCACGCAACCCCGCCCCCGAACCGCCCTCCCGATCTCCCTGCAGTACCCCTCGCCCCTCGCCGGGAAGAAGTGACTCCAGCAGCCGTGGCGGCTCTTTGGGCCCAAGGGGCGGGCGCGGCAGCCATTGGCGGAGGCCGCTGCCTCCGGCTGTCAATCCCGCGGCCCGTCCCCGCCCCACCGGCGGAGCGTGGCTGGACGCAGGGCCGCGGGGGCTGTCGGGACGGCTCCAAGATGGCCGCGCGCTTGGGGTCCGCACCTGCTGGCGGCCTCGAGCCCCGTTAACTGCCACCGCTGCTGACCGGAGCCGCCAGTCGTCCTGGCGACTCCGTGGGCTGTCCCTGCGGGGCGGGAGGCCGCCATGGCGACCCTGGAAAAGCTGGCGAAGGCCTTCGAGTCCCTCAAGTCCTTCCAGTGGCCGCCGCCTCAGCCCCCTCAGCCGGCACCGCAGCCGCCGCCGCCTCACCCGGTACCGCCGCCGCCTCAGCCCCCTCAGCCGGTACCGCCGCCGCCTCAGCCCCGTCAGCCAGCACCGCAGCCGCCGCCGCCGCCGCTTCAGCCCCCTCAGCCGGTACCGCCGCCGCCTCAGGCCCCTCAGCCGGCACCGCAGCCGCCGCCGCCGCCGCCGCCGCCGCCGCCGCCGCCGCCTCAGCTCCCTCAGCCGGCACCGCAGCCTCAACCGCCGCCGCCGCCGCCGCCTCAGCCCCCTCAGCCGGCACCGCAGCCGCCGCCGCCTCAGCCGGCACCGCAGCCGCCGCCGCTTCAGCCCCCTCAGCCGGTACCGCCGCCGCTTCAGCCCCCTCAGCCAGCACCGCAGCCGCCGCCGCTTCAGCCCCCTCAGCCGGTACCGCCGCCGCCTCAGCCCCCTCAGCCGGCACCGCAGCCGCCGCCGCCTCAGCCGGCACCGCAGCCGCCGCCGCTTCAGCCCCCTCAGCCGGTACCGCCGCCGCTTCAGCCCCCTCAGCCGGTACCGCCGCCGCTTCAGCCCCCTCAGCCAGCACTGCAGCCGCCGCCGCCGCCGCCGCCTCAGCCCCCTCAGCCAGCACCGCAGCCGCCGTCGCCTCAGCCGGCACCGCAGCCGCCGCCGCTTCAGCCCCCTCAGCCGGTACCGCCGCCGCTTCAGCCCCCTCAGCCGGCACCTCAGCCGGCACCGCAGCCGCCGCCGCTTCAGCCCCCTCAGCTGGCACCGAAGCCGCCGCCGCCTCAGCCGGTACCGCCGCCGCCTCAGCCCCCTCAGCCGGCACCGCAGCCGCCGCCGCTTCAGCCCCCTCAGCTGGCACCGAAGCCGCCGCCGCCTCAGCCGGTACCGCCGCCGCCTCAGCCCCCTCAGCCGGTACCGCCGCCTCAGCCCCCTCAGCCGGCACCGTAGCCTCAACCGCCACCGCCGCCCGTCCACCGTGGGTCAGGAGCCGCTGCACAGACGGTGAGTCCTTGCGGGTCCCTCCCCAGCCCTGCGCGGGTCTCCGTCTCTCCCTCGGCCTCCCCCGAAGGCCCCGAGGCGGTCCGGGCCCCAGACCTCTGCTTTCCCGGCTGCGAAACTCGGGAAGGAACGGGGCTGTGTTGTGATCCGAGGCCGCGCGTCCCGTTCGGCTTCCTCTGGGCCACTCCCCAGCCCTCTCCTTCTCTGGGCCAGGTGTAACATTTTGTCTTCCCTTTTCAACTGAGGGTTTAAAACAGTGTTTCAGATAACTGTCAAAACGCTATGCATGCAAAACCCTAGGTTAACTTAAGGGAAGGAGTAGGAGAGAAGAGGGGAAGGAGCGAAGTTCACTGGTCACTTCTGTGGGGGTGGGTTAGATGGTCACAGTGGTGAACGCTTAACTGCTACATGGCCCCGTGCGCTTACCAGCATAGTCGTTACTGTTACTAACCCCGGACAGCACTGGTGTTAAGGAGGCATGACCACGGACCGTGTGCTCATTGAGCTTAATTTTACACAAACTAAGATTTCCACAGAATCAAGACAGGCAGTAAATGCCAGCTGCAGAGGACAGCTTGTGCAGGGTTGGGGAACAGCATGGCATGATCAGAACTTTAGTTTGACTGGCTTGAAATGTAGAGGGAAAGGGAAACTTCACACTGATGAATCAGAGAGGAGATAGCTGTTTTTATTAAACTAAAATGGTTAAATGAGACTTGTTGGTTAATGATTTGCCTTAGCAATGTGAATTTGGATTCTGCAAGTATTTTATAAGTTCTGTAAGAAGCTTGTTTTAAAATTTCAAAACTCTTAAGATACTAGAAGTTCAGTTTTATTTTATAAGAATTTTTTAAAAAGTGTTTATTTAACTCAATTAGAACTGAGTTCCTTTAACATAGACTTTATTATCTCATGTATTAATACCCTCTAGAGGTACACAATGAAAAATGTGATTTATAAACAGACACATACAGACACAAGGAAAACAGAGTATGTAACTTCAGTAACAGTTTAAGAGAAAAGTCAGAAACAAATTTTCCCTGGTCAAAATATCAAAAAAAGCACCTGGGGCTTATATCCTTTAATTGAGTTGAGCTCTAAATGGACAAATACACAATTTTTTTTTTTTAAATTGCTAAGAACAAGATTCTTTTTCACGTTGAATAATGATTTTGAAGTTTAAATAAATACCAACAATAGAGCTATGAGGGAGGAAAAATATAAAATACTGATTTTATTTTTAATCTCACCGTAATGTGCATTCTTAAATACATAGGAGAGAACTGTCATGATTTGCGCAACTCGCTTGCAAATAGTTAAACAGTATTAACAATGATTGAATTTAGATGGTGGGTATATGGGAATTTATCATCCTATTAAACAGTTTTCTGTACTTCTGAGACTTAGAATAAAACATTGGAAGGAACCTGTTAGACATAATGCTCTATGTGAAGTAATTTGTTCCCTTTGTGAAATTCTAGGAAGGTTAAAATGCATGTTCATAACATCAAGAAAATCACAAGCATTTACGATGTAATCAGAACTACCTGAGGATCTGTGAAACTTGGTGAGTTGGTGGATTTTTTAAAATGTCTTAAAACATTTTGTTTTTACAAAGTTTACAGGAGTAAGAGAAGATAAATTTTAATCAACTCTTAATATTTTTTTTTCCTGGTTGATGTGATATAATTAAATGTGGGGAAAAAAGGTAAATTCTAAAAGGAGACACTACCTTGATGGTTTTCTATGGAGGAAACTCAAGCAGGAGGAAGTTTAATTTAAAAACATGAATTACTGCTCTTTATAATACATTCTAAGTTGTCATTCTTTTGAATGCCTTCCTTTCCAAACAGGTGTGTTATTCTGGGAGATCATCAGGACTTCTGGGTATTTGGAGGTACTGACCTAACCAGTGGAACTGCTGATTTATAAGAAGTTGTCCAGAATTTTGAAAAACTGATTAGTAGAGGTAAATAATGTTTCCTTGGCAAGTGATGACAGAAAGTGACTTGAGTGAATTTTCCTTTGTTTTTAGGCAGATGTACCTAACCATGTATGTTAACAATGATTACAGGCTGGAGACCGAGAACTACCATTTTTGCCAGCTGGGATGCAGAAAAGTTTGGACTTCTGGGTTCCACAAATGGGCTGAGGTAACTAAGACAGAAAACGTATCTTCTTGGTCAACATGTATCTCAGGGTAATCACAGATGTGTTCCATTACCTGATATTGTTTTAATTTGGATAAATACTCAAGAAAATTTAAGAAATAGAGTTTGCTTTTGCTTTTACATCAGTTTGGTAAAACAGAACAACCTCTTAATTACTAAGTACAAACCAAGTTTTTCATTATTTTTAAAATATTTTAGTTTCTATTTGTATTTGTTTTGTGATAAGTAAGTAAAATCTGTAAGCTCAGAAAATAGTCAAACCTAGGAAGCTGCTTCTGACAAGTGAATTAGCTTATTGAAAATCTGATATAGATCCTTGGCATTAATTTTCAAGTTTTTACAGTTTCCTTGGATTTCTTCTATCTAGGAAAACAACATGCTCTTTTAAGATAACTATACTCTGATTATAGTCTCTCCTTTATGGATTCCGTACTAAATTGGAACCATAGGTATATTTTACCATTTACAAAAGTGCCTGATTGGGAAGTATAATACAATGATTTTGTAAATTGAATTACTCTAAAATTTCAAGGATTTATTTTTAATTCAATTATGATTAATTTTCATTTGTCACTGGCTCTTAATGCTTTATTTTAAAGTGTCTTTCATAGGCCCCCTTCTTTCATCTTCTTCCCTTAGGCTCTCTGTCCAGTAACTCTAAGTTCTTACATGTTCATGGTAGGCTTGTGTGTTTTTTTAAAGGCAGGTGCACCAAAAAGCACTTTCCTGTGACTATCCTCTGTTTTGTTCATCATTTATGAGTCCAAATTTTATAGAATTGATTTGAAGAATGTCATATCTTTCTTACCATTGTATCTGGTTTTTAAAATGCTTTCCTTCTGACTCATTTCTGCATACTTTAAAATAATAATATGAATCAAATAAGTATGGGAATAAAATCACAGTTACTTGTATCACATTTGATTCCATGTATATTGCAAAGTCTTATTATTATGTTGGTGTTATGAACATGCATTTCATAATACACTTATTTAGATGAATCAGATCTTATTCATTAAGGTCATTTACTTTTAGAAATATGTAATTTCTTGTGAATACATGTATATAGAAATACATGTGTCTTTCTATAATTTAAGCAGCTTAGAATACAGATAAAATAAATCCAAGATACAAGATAATATGCCTTACATTAATTTAAATTCATGTGAGTTAAAAGACAATTTGAATATTGTTTCCCATTTTCTACTAGCTTCTTGATCATATTCAGCAGCACATTTACCTTTACATATATTTAAGGAATCTTTTTTATTTCTACTGTAGCTCTGTCATAATGGAAACTCTGCAGCAGAATCAGCTGTCATCTATCCCGTGTGGCCAAGTGCAGAGGTGAGAATTCTCATTTGTGGGATGACCACTCACAGCTTTAAATGTTTTTACTGTAACTGCTCTTATAAGATAGCAAGCTAGAGAGAGAGAGAGAAACAGAGAGAAGAAAAGAGTTCTCTCTGCATATTCCCATGTGTGTGATGGCATTAGTCTTCTTCTGCTGTATTTTTCTAGAATGTGTGTGCATGTGTGCATGTATGTGTGAGAGAGAAATGTCTTGTCTTTGTCCTAATAGCCACTCTTCTCTCCCTCTAGTTTTTTCTCTATCCTCCCCTCCTTTCTTTTTCTTTTTCATCAATATCTTCTCTTTCAAAAAATTCTTGATAAATCAAGTTTCCAACTTCCTCACTTTTAA
This sequence comes from Camelus bactrianus, assembly GCF_048773025.1. NCBI lineage: Eukaryota > Metazoa > Chordata > Mammalia > Artiodactyla > Camelidae > Camelus > Camelus bactrianus. The sequence continues at coordinate 12,445,711 of NC_133574.1, forward strand.
TATGGTAAAGTTACTTGGATCCCCAACGTCAAGGGATCTCATACTTTAATGTCTGTAAGGATTGCCAGGGACACCTTTTAAAAGTACAGATTTCCAGGCCTTACTTTGAGCAGTTCTCTTCCAGTAGATCCAGGGTGAGGCTGAGCATCTCTGAGCCTTCCCCCTTCATATTATGGTGCAGGGGATCAGGGGCAGTTTTCCTCTGGGTCTCCGTGCTGTTGCTATGAAAAGTGGCTACAGCATCACTAATATTTTTCTTTCTTGTTTTAATTGCATTAATATAATCAAGCAGTTAATAGCATTTTCTTAAAATTATGGTCAAAGGCATAGGCATTTGATTTATAATGGTATCTGCAAACCACTCTTTTACTGAATTAATTTGTTTTGCTTGTATTTCCACAATTGTAAATGCCGTGAGTTAAGTGACTGCTTTGCTTCAACTACAGGAGAATGTGAAAACACTCCAGGAGAGAGAGGTTGCATATATCAATGCAGACTCATACACAGAAGGTAAATTTTATTTCAGATTGTCATTAAATAGTATACCAGTATTTAAGTCTGTCAACTCCAACTCATAAACTAGGATTATCCTCTTTCTATGAGATGCCTCAATAATACCTCCATTTCTCCATTTTACCAGAGAGAACATTATTATGATTCAAATGAATCAATATGATTCATAACTAAGCTATTGATACTAATTTCTTTAGTATATTTACCATTGGCCTATGTTGGATTACTACTTAAAACTTTAGTACTTTTGACATTCTTCCTGTGGAGCTATTTTTAAAAGTTGGGCTAAAGTATTTCATACAGAAATAGTTCCTGTATGTATTGGAACAACTCTGAAATAAGCACCCACTACAGACTTCCTTTTGACCCTGACATGTGGCATGTGCATCTGTAGGCTTTCATCGTGTTATGGTTATTTCTAGGTAAGTGTCACAGGACACATGTTAGTTACTGACACGCTCTAGTCTAACGTCTTGATATTGAATTGAATGAATGAATAAAAACGTGAACATTATGGCCTTACCACTTCCTTTGCCAAAGACCCCTAGGTACTGCTGCCATAATGAGCAATGGCCCTTACTGTTACTGCAGGAGTTGCGGCCTTAGCAGCAGAGTCTGCCTCTGCAGTCTCCTATCCTGAGTGTGTGCTGCAGCCTCTCTGGCTCCTGAAGAGTTATTTCCACCTTGTGTTTTAGTTTTAGCCAGACTGTCTGCCTGTCTATTTATCTACCTACCTATCTATCTATTCTAAAATTTTATTTATTTGTTTTTACTGAAGTACATTTGATTTGTAATATTAGTTTCAGGTGTACAGCGAATTTACACAGTTATATACATATACATATACATATACATATACATATACATATACATATACATATACATATACATTGTTTTTAGATTCTTTTCCATTATAGGTTATTATAAGATACTGAATATAATTCCCTGTGCTATACAGTAGGTCCTTGTTGTTTTTCTGTTTCATATATAATAGTGTATATCTGTTAGTCCTGAACTCCTAACATCTCTCTTCCCTTCCCCCTTTCCCCTTGGGTAACCATAGTTTCTTTTCTATGTCGTGAATGTATTTCTGGTTTGTAAATAAGTTCATTTGTATCATTTTTTTGTTTGTTTACATTCCACATATAAGTGATATAATTTGATATTTGTCTTTCTCTGTCTGACATACTTCACTGAATATGATAATCTGTAGGGTCCACCCTATTTTTAATTCACCAGGAATGATGCCTTCAATTTGAAATCTGTTATATCTTGTTTATAATTAGAAAATAAAGTTAGAATTAAATACAGGTTTGAAGTCCATTTGGAGGTATTAAAATACTCTCTATTTTATTTTGCAGGCAATTATACTCTCAGAGTTGACTGTACACCCCTTCTTTTCCAGTTGGTATATAAACTGACAAAAGAGGTATGTAAGTAGATCTGTCATAATGTTTTTTTGATGAGTGGATAAATCAATAACTTTTGTTTTCTAAATTACTAATATTTAAACTGGTGACAGACATAGCTGATTTGTATAAATAACAAATCAGAATGAGCTTTAATACACTACTTATGTGACATAACTATGAGAACAGTAGTGCTAGTCTCTGTTCTAATAATAGTTCCTAATAATTGTATACATTTGTTAAAATGTGCAGGGTCTATTGTTTCATGGGGCAGAGTCTCTTTGATATAACAGAAAGAATACTGAGCTGGGATGGGGAAGCCTTGGCTGTGAAGATTGCCTTGGCTATTCATTCATTCATTCATTCATTCATTCAGCAAGTATTTATTGTGTGGTTACTATGTATCAGGTCCTATGAAATGAATTCTAGCAGCTACAGTGATAAAAGCACAAGGTTTCTGAATCCAAATACTTTATAATCTAGAGAGGCCACAGACCTGTAAATGAGGACTCATACTTCACTTGAATATTGGATACTATATACAGTGGAGGACAGTTGTGGAAGAGAGAAGTTAAAACCCTGGGGTAGCTGGTGAGGTTGGAAAGCACTAGAAGGTGTTCACAGAAGGATTAGTGGTTAGGCTGTAAAATGGAAGGATGTGAAAGTGGGGAGAAGGTTTCTCCTCAGAGGACACAGGACCTAATAAAGACATGGATGTGTGAAAGAACATTTCCCGACCTCTGGGTAATGCAATATAACCTAAATGTAAGGTGTTGGTGAAAAAGCTGTCAAGAAACGGGGCCTGACACATAGGCCTAAGTGTTCATAAATCTGGTGATGGAGAAATTAAAGAATCTTTAACAAGGTTGTATATTATCATTTTTATTCATTAGAAAAATTACTCTGTATCAGTGCATTGAATAGGTTAAGCTGTAGTAAGTCTAAAAGCAAAATGGAAATAATTCCACATAATCATTTAGCGCACAGGAATTTATAAATACTAGTTATTGATGTAAAAATTACTCTGAAAATGCTAATGCACTCTGAATCTCTAAAAATTATGTGATCTACTCATTGAGTATATGTGTGCTTCATTTAAATAACCCCCCATTATAGAATTTAACTGTAAAAATATTTCTTTCAAGTAGGTATCACTTAGATGACAGTGGGAAGTAGATGTCACATCTCTGTGGTCCTGTTTCCCAATCGCCCTTCATCTTGCCCTGTCCTTTTCACTGTTAGTGTCTTTAACATCTCATCCTCCCAAGTGAGCATCCTCCCATGCCCATCACAACTCCCACCATACTGGGAAGCTTAGGTCCTTGATCCTTTTATTGAAATGTCCCATAAAAACATCTTATCTAAAAGCACGCTGTAAAGACAGCCCTTGTTGGGGAATCCTTCTCAGGAGATACATTTACACTCTGTCCTACAGAGGAGGCTCCTGCCTTTATAGGAGGGGTAGTAAGAATTTTAGGGCCAAGAAGGAGAAGCTTAGGTCTATCCCCTTTGTACATTTATTTAATAAGTATTAAATGTGTAAATGGTTACCATAGTGACAGGATAACTCAAACATAGATTCTGCTATTAGTGTGTTACCTGTGTAGCCAGGAGAGACTATGATCAGGAATTTTCAAATCCAAGATAGAGATTAAAATCACCAAAGTGAATACAGATAAAAGTGTGGGAAGCAAAAAATAAATATCTTAGTTTATTATTTTACATGTTGGAATTAAACAGCCTGCTTAAAGGGAAATTGCAAGTTTTTTTCCCATTTTAAAGCCTCTTTTATGTTAATTTGAATTTAATTTTCATGCCACTTTATATACAATATATTTGTCTTTCAGAGTTTTTGTTTTAGGTAGTTTTTTAACAGTGTAACTGGGAAATTAAAATGTATCTTTAGAAGTTACATTATCAGGATGAACTAATTAATTGTCCAGAAGAGAAGAGTGAGATTTTATAATCTTGTTTGATTTGTTAGTGGAAGAATCAGACATCATTCATCTGGAGAAATGCTATTGGTTGCTGAGGGCTCAATCCTGAACTGGATGACTTGATTTAGAGACATTTGGCCCATTGGCTTCACCACCAATTTGTCCATCTCTGAGTGAAGGTGGGAATCCTATTTTCTACAAATGTTCTTTGCTAAAAACGTGAGCCTTGTTCCACCTTTGGAGCCTTGTGTAAGTCGGTTTACCTTTCTGCACCTGAATATTCTCATATATAAAATCGGTTTGACCAAGAAAATCATTATGAAACTGTGCTCCAGTGCGGTGCCTGAGCATCTGGTGCAAGATCAGGGTGGTGGACACTGAATAGGCAAAGCTCTAGCTTCCACACATGACCCCACCTCTTCCTCAGCTGAGTAATGTCTATTGTATTTCTTTTATATAGAAGAAGGTTCCACTGCTGTATCCTTCCCCCACCCTTAAAAAATTAAGAAACCACTGGACTAGACCATCTCTAAGGTCCCCACTTAGCTCTAAACTTTTCACTACTATATATATATATAATTAAATGAGGTTTACAAGGAGTAGTTGTGGGTGATAATCACAAAAACTGTATTTGAAATCTGAAAGCTTGGGTTCTGCTTCTGATTCAGACCTTTTTAAAAAAAATTTCTTACTTTCAGCAAGTCATTTAACTACTTCTTAGCTTCAATTTTCTGCTCTTTGAGGGCACAGAATTAGATTCTTGAAATAGTCTGTATTCTTCAGGTTTCTAGTGTGTTTAGAAATACTTGTTAGGGGAGCTAGAACAGACAGGGCTTCCACTTCAGCAGTGCAGTTATGTTTTTACCTTTTTAGAATTAGAGATTGAGAAATCATTTCATTTGAAAACAAAATGATTCCATTTATTTTTTATGAAAAGTTTAAAATCCACAGGATTAGATTATAAATTGCCCTTTATTTCTGAAATTTAATATATTTATGTATACAGATTAAGTGGTACAATGAAGACTGCAGTACAGAATTTCTTTCTCTTATAATATAGTGTGTTAGTTTTCTTTGCTTCATGAAGGAGCTGTATGAAGCTTGTTAATAACAACATAGTATATCTTTTATAGAGTTCAACTTTTCTTCTTCTTTTTTCCTTTTTCTTCTTAGTCTTTCCAAATTAGGATAATTGTGGTCTCTGACTTTTTTCCAGTTACATTTTTAAAATATACTTTTATTTTTTACATTCTACAATCACTTTAGACTTTTGGAATTCATATAAGATAGAGACAGGTAGGCAGACAAAACCAAATACTAAATGATAGTATTTTCTTCTAGGAAGTTAAATTTTGGTTATAATTATGCCAGGGGGGAAAAAAAAACTTCCTAAGACAGTGGAAACTACTGATAACTTTTAAAAACTAAGTCAGTTTGTGCGAGTCATGCCTCCTTTCATAAGCATGTCATTATTAACAGGAAGTTTGTTGGCTGTGATTTATTCTGTGTTCCTATTTTACAGGTTTATTTAACGCTTTTGGTGAAAATCATGACAGCCACATAGATTTTAAGGAGATATCCTGTGGGTTATCAGCTTGTTGCAGAGGACCTCTGGCTGAAAGACAGAAATGTAAGTGTGTTAAACATACAAAATTTGGAAGCTATACAGAGAAAAAAATTAGCATCCATTCATGTAAAAAATCATCTGATTAAAGCTTGAATTTTCATCCCTTTGGCAAATAGCAATCTCTTGCTGAGGTTTTACTGAGGTCAGTGTAAAGGTTCAATCATCTGTTCTTCTTTACTGTGGAGTAATTTAAGATCTTTTTTATTAATAATGGTTGATTTTCCAGATGAATGTACAATTCATGGTAAATGAACTACATCATTCATGATGTGTTTGAAAATGTTAAGCATATAGAAAATATTTTCTGGTAGTCTATATAGAAAATTTGTCTTGCTTAACTTGAATTCCAACTTATTTTCTAGCACTGTGTATATTGATATTTTATTAGCAAAATTAAATTTATGATAAAACAATTTTATTAAATACTAAATTTATCTTTTAAACCTAGCTAAAATATTATAGCGTAATTTATAAGCATATTACATTAATAAATCTTAACCATATTTGGTTAGGAAAATGCAGCAGTTTACATTTAATTGGAACCTAATTCTTATATATTCACTAGGGTCATTATCTCTGCATATTTCTAAAATACAGCTTCACAAATACTGCGTATTTTGGGTATGATACTTATTAGTTCAATATTCTTTAGTAATGTTGTACTGTGATGTACTCAGTTAATTTCATAGCATAATTAATACATAATTATTACACACACGGGTGTGTGAAGTAGATAATTATTTAATCTTAAAAATTTAGATTTCTTTTATTTTCCCTGATAGTATACCATTACTCTAACCTGGCTTTGTGATAGATTATTTGTTCACATTAAAGTTCTGGTATTAAAGAGGCTGAAGTCTTTGTTTCTCAATTGAGGTTAATTATTGTCTTAAATTTTTTTTTAATTTATTTTTTGCCAGTGGACTAGTGGAAGTTAACCAACTAGACTAACTAGCAATTTTGCTGATATTGATGTTAATTAGCAAAGTGCTGATATTTCGGATTTTTAGCTTGTTGTATATAAACTTCATTGAAGATTTGAGATTGTTCTTAGGCAAAAATATTGGGTGCACATTAATTACACTGGAGAGGCAAAATCTTTATACAGTCATCTCTCATTATCTGCTGAGGATTGGTTCTGAGACCCTCTCAGATACCAAATCCATGGATGCTCAAGTCCTTATGTAAAATGGCATAGTATTTGCATATAACCTATGCACATCCTCCTGTATACTTTCAATCATTTCTAGGTTACTTGTAATACCTAATACAATGTAATTATTTGTAAATACAATGTAAATGATATGTAAATAGTTGTCAGTGAATAGCAAATTCAAGTTTTGCTTTTGAGAACTTTCTGGGAAAATTTATATATATATATATATAATTTTTGATCTATTGTTTATACCTGTGAATGCAGAACCAATGGATACAGGGGGCTGACTGTACCAGCTTTTTGTTGATTCTTAATGTAGATGGAATATTTTGAACATTGTAAGAATCAACTCTGAAGTGATCAGTTTTAAATATTAGAAATTAATTTAAAAGCTTGAATTACCTTCTCAAAATCTGTGAGATATTGTATAGTAACTTGGCCCTTCTTTTTCAGTTTACAAGAAATTTAACTTTAGATTTAGGTGAAGGATAGAGTTCTCTAAGCTGGCTAATGATATAAGGAGAGAGACTTGTGAAGTGTACAGGAATTCCTACAAGTTCAAAGGACTTTAATGACACAATCTCCTCCAAATAAGAACTTAATCCAGAATGTAATTGTTTGAGGAACTAAGTAATTTTACTAGGGCAGCTTGTAATAAAATGTATTATACTTCAGAATATGAAAGTAATTTCCCTCCATAAGAGTTTCTTTCCTTTAGTTTGCTTCAAGGTATTTGATGTTGATGGTGATGGAGTTCTCTCTAGGGTTGAACTGAGAGACACGTGGTTGCACATTTAGAGGCCTGGAAGGACAACTGCACCGATCATACCCTGGTAAAGTCTGATTGTATACATCTTCTTGAATGTAAACTTCCAACAGGAACATAGAGTGAAGAATTTTTTAAAACAGGTTGAGAAAAAGATTTCTTACTACTTCTAGGTTCTATATTATGCTACTCAAAATATTCATAGCCAAAGATGCAAAATTGGGAAGAGAATTTGCCTTAGAAAATTTAATAAGCTGAATGTATTATATTAAAAAAATGAAACCACTGGAAAATTGTCATAAATTTTTAAGGCAAACAAACAATCTATTTCTGTAATTAAAAAAAGAAAAAAAAAGTTGACCCAAAATACTTTATACTTCAGCTACTGGCTAATAAAAATGATACCTTCTCTATCCTAACTACTGATTTGGGTTTCTGGTTTTAAAGGAATTACATGTGGATGTATCCAACATTGTAGAAGACACATAGAATGCACATGACACCACAAAGGTGAGTCTAGCAGAGACTAATTTATTCTTTTCTAAAAATACATTATATTCTGAATTGGTATACATACCTTACGTATACATACTTGAATCTCTTCTACATCATCCCTGCTAAATGCTTATTTGGACCTGTCGTTACAATACCTCCGAGTTGTCCCTAAGGAAAGCCCATTCCACCTTTAAACAACTCCATTAAGTGTTATTTACATAAAAACATTATATTTTATAAGCTAGGCATTTTATAAAAATTAAGTAGAGACAGCCCTTGACATCTGTAGTTTATAATCTTTACTTCTCCCATTTTAATACATTATGGTAAGACAAAGCTTATATTGAGCAAAAGAAGCCACAGAATAAAAGAACACATTGTACAATTCAATTTATATGAAGTTCTAGAACAGAGACAACTCATGTTAATAATTGTTACAATAGTGATTTTGGAGATGGGTCATTTAACTGGAAAGGACCATAGGATATCTGGGATGATGGAAATTATTTTTTATCTCAATCTGGGTGGTGTATATAGTTTTAAAAAAATTTTTTTCAATAATATTGGTGAGGGTCTGTTCTAAGTTTTTTAATAGCAGCCAGAATAAGTGTATAATAGCAGAAACAAGCATGTACTTTACAAAGAATAAAGCCTTGAATTTTTTTTTAGTTTCACAACATTTATTAAAGATATTATAATAGGTTTGCCTTAATGTCTATGTATCCCTGTGAAACTGAAGATAATCCATATATGTGAGACACATATGAGTTAATTTGACCCTTTCTATTCAAATGTTGACATGTACCAAGTAGCAGATGGTAGGATGTAGACCATAGTGGTCTTCTACAGGCTTAGAAAAATAAGTAACTTTTTTTTTCAATCACAAATCCAGAAGAAATCATCATAGTCTTATTAACTGACACTCAATAGAAATAAATAATAGAAATGAATTTTTCAGGGCTTGATCTTTGGCAACTCAGATAACAGTCTTCATTTACTTTTCTGCCCAAAACTAAGGTAGCCATTTCTATTTGGTATATATGAAAACAGAAACATAGGAAAGTTTCTGTTAGGAAATACCTTATGTAGAGATACAATTTCCATTGCCTTTTTTCTGGGTGTTTGATAAGTATGGAGGTTATCATCGCTGTCTATTTTTATGTAAGACCGTGTTTCTTCTTATGGCTGTACTTTTGAACATTAAAAAAAAAGATCATTTAGCTGCTCCATCTCCGTGTAACCATAATAATGAAATGGTAAAAATTTAGAATAGAATTTGGACCTTTCAACCAAACCTATTACCCATATTCACTGGTGACTAGACTGTGACAATATTACCCATTATTTTGTACCATTACATTGGTATTAATATACTTTTATGGAAGTTGCATCATGAAAGCCAATAATTACCATCATAGTGCTTTAAAATCTTTTCTTATAATACATGGTATTATATATTGAATGAATACATGAATATCATTAATAATAAATATTAAATATCATTAAATAATAAATCATTAGATAATAAAAATATAATTAAGTAATAAAAGCTAAGAACATTATTATTCATCTAGGATTGTTAAGGTGATTGTTCAAAACATGAAGTAAGAAGCATTTGGTTATATTTTTGCCTGCCAAGAAATATTGTCTACTGTATATAAATGTAATTTTTGGTACACTTTGACACCAAAAAAAAAAAATACTGCTTTATTCAACTTGTGAAAGTAATGTTAAATTTTATTTTGAGGAAATGTTAATATAGATACTCATTTATTATATATATTTAGTTTTTTTAAATCTCTTAAGAAGTCTAATAATATTGCCAGATGTTTTAAAGAAGATCTTAGAAAATTGTTAGGGTCAAAGGGCATAATCCAGAGAGTTTGGAAAGATGCTTTCAAAGTTAGTAAATAGTCCTTTTTCTCTAACCAGAACCTTTTGTGGGTTCTGTTAGTAAACTTCACCTTGAACCAGAAGATACTGTGAGTTATTTCCCAGGTCTTACTGGAGGAAGAAGATTTTTGGTGATAAATTGCCCACGTTGTGACTGACTACTTCAGAGTTTGGTTACTTTTGAACTTATTCTTGCTGGCCTACTTTCAGATGAACACATAGCATCTACGTTAAATCATTAGTTTTCTTTCAGACAAATGACCATTGCAAGTTTAATAAAACAGATTTTATTCAAATAATATAACAAGATGAAGATTTAAGATATTCTTAAATATTGTTTCTCTTTCAGAATGGCCATCTTAACTCTAGAGAAATATCATATCTGGAGTGTGAAAAATGTTCTTGCCAATGAGTTTTTGAATCTACTTTTCCAGGTATGTTTAAGGTAAATGACAGAGACCGAGGGCAGTGGTACCAGTAGTTCTACATCTTTTCCATTATGTAGTAGTTAGACAACTAGACTACAAAACCATATATTGTCAAAAGAACTGCATTAACCTGTACACCACCTGCAGATGGTAAGTTAGAGCGTGAGTGCTTCTCAGAGTCACAATGTGCATGATAGGAAAGTAGAGTATAGCTGATAATGTTTATCTTAATAACTCATGATAGAGCAGATTGTAGACACATAGAAAAGAATTTAAAATGTAAAAGCCATTATAATTTGCTATTTTTCTTTACCTTTTTTTTTTTTTTTAAGACCCTTCTTAACAAGTAAGGCAGTGTGGACAGAGACATAGATCATAAGTCGGCAGCTGTAAATTTTTCACAAAGTATACAATCTTTCCAGTTAGGAGGTTATTTTAGATGCAAATCTGTTTCTTAATTTTCTTTTATTCTTTCTTTCTTTCTTTTTTTTTTTTAATTTAATTCTTTAGAAGGTCCAAAAAAGATTGAAGGAGAAAGGAGGAAAAAAAGCTGCCAGGGGTGAACATGAAATCATAAAACTTGCCAGATTTTAACTATTTTCCAGTTAAAGTAGTTCTCTTTGCTCCAATTTAAAGAAACAACTTATAGTTTCCCATTTTTCATAGTTCTTCATAAATATATATTGATTTAATAGTATTTTACAGGGTGTGAGTAGGGACAGACTGGAAGTTCAAGATTTGTAAATACTGACAGGTATCTATAGAATAGATAAACAAGTTTATACTGTATAGCACAGGGAAATATATTCAAAATTTTGTAGTAGCTCATGGGGAAAAAATATGAAAACAAATATACGTATATTCGTAAAGTACTGAAAAATTGTGCTGTACACCAGAAATTGACACAACATTTTAAACGGACTATAACTCAGTAAAAAAATAAAAATAAGATAAAACTGTTAGAACACTATAAAAAAAGTAGTATTTTAGATTTTTCTTATTTTATTCTCCTTTTCTTATAAAAGCACCCCTATGAAGATCAGTAAGACTTGATATCTTTATATCTATCATGATTCTCCATTGTAAATACAGAGTAACCTGCCTGTGACACAGCTATGTTAGAATAAATGAAAATTGAACTCTTCCTGACAGCTAATAATTAATGTATATTTAAAGCATATGAAATCTGATAAGTCTATGATACCCATTTAAATCAATCAGTTGCTCCACTGTCAGTTATCAGCCAGGATCTAAGTTGATGTCTTTATAAAATATAAATACATATAAAAATAATATAAACCTACTATAAACAGAAATGACTTGCTTAGTAATATGAAAATTGAGCAGCTATTTTTATCTCATTTAAAATGATGTCCTCAGTTACTTTAAGTTATCATTAATTATATAAACATTTTGACCACTTAAGTTTGTGTCTGAGTCACCTTGCAGCTCTTACATAGCAAAGCATTTTGAACTTTTATATTGCCTTTCCTATTTTCTCATGTTTATCAGGGACTTGCATAGGCACTATTTTTTCTAGGACTCTATAAACAGATGTATGCCTGAGATTTTCTTTTGTGTCTGTGTTTCTAGCATTATATTACTGACAGATTTTTTTGTTGGTTATCAATCTAATTTTTTTTCTTGGTATATATAGTCCTTTCAGCCCTTTCAAATATATATATATGTAGTCAGTTTACAATGTGTCAATTTCTGGTGTACAGCACAATGCTTCAGTCATACATGAACATACATATATTACTTTTCATACTCTTTTTCACCATAAGTTACTACAAAACAGTATTGGATATAGTTCCTTGTGCTATACAGTATGAACTTGTTTATAAATTGGGAGTTTGAGATTTGCAGGTACTAAATATTAACATTACATTTTATGATGCTTACTTTATCCCATATTCAGACATGCTTTTAAAACTTAATTTTCACTTAATATATAAGTAATCAGACTTACTCTAAATTGTTTTATTTTCTGTCTGTTTCTAAAATAGAATTAGCTAGTAAATTCAGTGATAAAAGCTTGAATTATACTTTTATTTTATTTGCCAAGATCCCACTCCTGGCTGACCATTTTGGGTATTTAAGTATAAAGTAAGTAAATGTCAGTAGAATTAGGAAACCATTCCTGTGGTAATATTATTTTCAGTCCTTTCAAATAAACTCAGTGCCCAATATTTTGCAGAGGAAGCATTCTAAACATGATCAGGATCTTCTATCTTGTATGTTTGTCAGAAAGCGTCAAATGTTAAACAGTTTGATAAACAGAATAGTGCACCACACTGACCCCTACCTATATCCATGCTCTAATCCTGAAATCTGTGAATATGTTATTTTACATGGCAAAGGGGATTTTGCAGATGTATCAGGTTAAGGACTCTGAGACAGGGAGATTAGCCTGGATTATCTACATGGGCCTAGTCTAACAATAGGAGTCCTTAAAAATTGAAAATCTTTCCCAGCTGTGGTCAGAAAGATATGACTTTGGAAGAAGGATTAGAAAGCTGTAAAGCTGTTAGCTTTGAAGATAGATGAAGGGCCATGGGTAAAGAAATGTGGGTGAACTCTAGAAGCTGGAAAAGACAAGGAAATATATTCTTCCTTTGACCTACAGAAGGGCATACAGCCCTGCTGACATCTTGATTTTTAGCCAAATGATACCTGTTCCTGACTTGACCTACAGAACCATAAAATAGTAAGTTTGTGTTGCTTTAAGCTACAAAATTTGTGATAACTTGTTACAGCAGTGATAAAAATAAATATAGGGGAGGTAATCCAACTTTATGGATTGGAGGGCTCAGCATTTTAAAGATGTCAGTTCCCCTTCAACTGATTCAAAGATTTATATGTGCACATCAAAATCCCCAACAGTTAATTGTTGTTACTGTTTTTTTGTAGAACTTGACAAGCTGATACTAAATACATAGAGAAGCGTGAAGGGCCAACAATAGCCAAGATGATATTAAAGAACAATGTTAAAGGACTTATTATAAAACAATATTAATTCTATGTGATAACAACCTAAAGTTAGATATATAGACCAATGGAACAGTATTGAATTAAACCCTGTACCATACATGAACAGTAATTTTAGATAGATTATAAATCTAATAAATTTGAAACATAAACAAAGCATCTGGGGGAGGGTAAAGCTCAGGTGGAATGTGTGCTTAGCATGCATAAGGTCTTGGGTTCAACTCCCAGTACCTCCATTAAAATAAATAACCTAATCCCCCACCAAAATAAAGCATCTAGAAAATAGTGTAGGAGATATTTTAATGACTTTGAAGTGGCAAAGAGTTCTTAAACAGGACACAGCACTAAACATAAAAGAAGAGTTTTAAGTTGGAATTCAGTAATATTAAGAATTATTTTTATCGAGATACCATTAAGAAAGTGAGAAGCTAAGCCACACGGTGGGAAAATATATTTGCTATACCTATATCCAACAAAAGACTTGTATCTAGGGCATATAAAGAACAAAAACCAGTGGAGAAAAAGGCAGAACCTTAATATTAAAATGTGCAAAAAAATTGAACAGGTGCTTCTCACACACAAAAAAAAATCCACATAAGCTATGAAAAGGGGCTGACCTCTTTAGTAGTAATGGAAATACGTACTAAACCCACACTTGGAACACCATTAGACATCCACTAGAATAGTTAGTTGTTAAGTGATATGAAGCATTGGTGAGGGCAACAAGCAATGGGGACTCTTACACATGGCCAGTGGGAATATAAATTCTTATAAATACTTTGGAAATAGGCTTTTTGAATGAAAGTCATATATGTATATGTGTGTGTGTATATGTGTACACACACACACACACACACACCCTATTACCAAGGGTAACCCATGTGTGTACCCTTCAGAAACTTCTACATCTGAGCACCAAAGGACATCCAGAAAATTCTCATAATCACTATTTGTTATACCCCCAAATAGAAAATGACCCTAACACTTTTCAACAATACATGACCATAAGTGCTGGCACATGCATACAAGTTGTATAATTTAAAGCAATAAAAATAAATATACTAGTTTACAGAAAACACAAGTGGATGAATCTTACATAATTTTGAGTGGAAAGTATGGGACCAAAAATTTCAAAAGCAAAAAAGCCAATCCATTGTGGCTGAATTTAGGATGGTGAGTCCATCAAAGAGGTGCCGTAGTATCTGGGAAGAAACCCAAAGTGGAACAGCAATGTTCTGTTTCTTGACTGGATGAAGGTTACATAGATGTGTTTACTTTGTGAAAAATCACTGAGCTGCATACTTAAGATGTGTTCACATTTAAGCATGTATATTATATTTGCATTTTTTTTAAAAATGTTTGCTTGCAAAAAAAGATATCCAAAGCCTAAGTATTTATTAGTAGGAGGATGGATAAAACAAATGATAGTATATTCAAATAATGGAATACTATTCAACAATAAAAAAAATCAACTACTGATACAAGGATGAACCTCAAACGCCTAATTTATACATCTCATTGTCAGGTAAATTTTAACTCAGAGGGTAAACAAAACTGTAAACAGGCATGTGCCCTGGGGGGAGGGGTGCTTTAGCCTTTGTCTCCTCAGACCTGTGCCATTACTGGCACATCCCGCAAGAAGAGAGGCAGGGCTCAGCCACAGCTACCATCTCCTCCTGTGCATAGTGCCCGGGCGGGGGCGGGGCTGAGGCCTGAATCTGCACGTGGGGGCTCCACAACCTCCTAGGCAGGACTGAGACTTGTTTATAGCCTGAGGCAGGGAGGATCTTTCTACCCTGACACCTCAGAGAACTTGTGCTGCCAAGAGAAACAAGGAGCTCAGATTTGGCACAGAGCGTAGGCGGGGCTGTTCCGCGGTCTTCCCCGAGCCCACCTACAGACCGCCTACCCGAGGCAGAGCAGGCAGCTGCACAGAGCAACGGAGTGACCAGCACCAGGAGAGGGCACAGCACCTGACCACGGTGCTGGGATGGGGTGTGATCTGCCCACCTGCCTCCCCCTGAGCACAGCATCTGACTGTGGCATCAGGAGGGGGAGTGACCTGCCTGCCCACTGGGTAAGAGCTCAACTCCTGACCTAGTGTTAGGAGGGGGCACAATCTGCTAGCCAACAGCCACTGAGAGCAGCACAGATGAGGGCGCCAACAGAAGGCCTATGAAACAGCAAGCTGAGTTCGTGAAGCAGGGAGAAGACACAAAGACCTCTCGATCAAATCATTAAGGGCACACCATCTCCAGGTTAAGTAGGTAACTGATACTCCTTAAGCCACGGTGCCAGAGAGATATGAGCAATGTGAAGAAGCAGAGAAACCACTCCCAATTAAAAGATCAAGAGAAATCCCCTGAAAGCATGATCAAGGAAATAGACATTGATGGCCTACTAGATCAAGATTTCAAGAAAAGAGTGATCAAAGTACTGAAGGAACTAAAAGAAATAGGGTTTAGGGATATAAAATATGTCAAAAATGAAATAGAAACTATAGAGAAGAACCAAGTAGAATTAGTAAACTCATTGGCTGAGATGAGAGCTGACCTAAAGGCTGTGCAAAGCAGACTAGAAAATACAGAAGAACAAATATGTGATCTAGAAGACAGGACAACAGGAAGCACCCAATCAGAACAGCTGAGAGAAAAACAAATAAAAAAACAATGAAAACAATATATGGGACCTATGGGGTAATATAAAGTGTGCCAATCTATGCATAATAGGAGTTCCAGAAGGGGAAAAAGAACAAAGGGGATGGAAAAGATATGGGAAGGACTCATGACTGAAAACTTCCCAAACCTAAAGAAGGAATCATATCCAAGCACAGGAGGCTCAGAGGGTCCCAAACAGGAAGAACCCAAACAGACCCACACCAAGGCACATCCTAATCAAGATAGCCAGAGTCAAGGATAAAGAAATGATCCTAAAGGAAGCAAGAGAAAAACAGAGTGAGTTACAAGGGAACCCCCATAAGGTTTTCAGCTGATTTCTCTACACTGTTTACAACAGCTAAGACATGGAAACAGCCTAAAATGTCCATCAACAGATGACTGGATAAAGATGTGGGATATTTATATGATGGGATACTATTCAGCCACAAAAACTGACAACATAACGCCATTTGCAGAGACACGGATGCTCCTGGAGAATGTTATTCTTGGTGGAGCAGAACAGAAAGAGAAAGAGGAATACCATATGAGATCACTCATGTGTGGAATCTTAAATATATGCAAGATCTTGTGGTAACTCACAGCAAAAAAAAAAAGTGACAATGAATATATGTACGTTCATATATAACTGAAAAATTGTGCTCTACACTGGAATTTGTCATAACATTGTAAAATGACTATTACTCAATAAAGAATGTTTAAAAATAAGTAAAATAAAATGTAACCTTTAAAATACTGTATAATGAGAGGTGTGATGTTCTAGTATCTGTTCTAAGAAGTACGTTAGACACACATAAGAATAGCCAATGGTCAGAAAGATCACATGTTATCAGCTACCACCCCATGCAAATTAATGGCATTTAGTAGATATTCATATATGTGTGTACATATATAAAATGTGTATTAGTATATATGTAAATCAAATAAAATAATTATATTATAATCTAATGTAAAATCATATCAGCAAGCACACTGTGCTGACATAAGTGTCTTGGTGTAAACAGATTACAATTTTTCATTGAGTTGTCATAATGGGATAATATTGTGAACCAATGGAAATTGTAAAAAAAATGTTATCCAAAAAAAAAAAAAAAATCCTGACTACATGAAAAGATGCACAGTTACTATAAGGCCTCTCCCCTTATTTACTATCAGTGTCAGAAAGTCTCTTGGAATAAGTTAGCAGAATTAAAAACTCTAAAAAGACACAAGAATGCACTCTCTGTTAAAGAAACCAAAAGAAAAAACAAATGAATGGACAATTAAGATCCTACAGATAAAAATACCAATTTTTATGGGAAATAGCCTTAATATAAAAAATAAGGAAATTATATTCTAATTTCACTTTGTGAATAAAGATATACAAAATTTAGCTGAATACTTTCGTATTTTGCACTTATGAAGAAAAAATGTATTTGCAATGAAAAAGCAGCCATTATCCTGCCTTTTGAGTATTCTAAAGTTTTAGGTTTGAATATATTTCATCTTAAATGGTCTTAAGCACTATGCACTGGTTGGTGTTTTAAAAATACCACTGTGTGTGGAACTTCTAAAAGTGATTCAAAAAAATTTATATTTTTGTAATAATTTAGTAATGTCCCGGATATTATTTTTAACAAGACTACTCACCATGGAATGCTGCAAGATTTTTTCAATGAGTTTATATTCACACATGTTGAAGATTGTCACTATATTATGAGAAAATGTCAACCATGGCAGTATTTTGACTTGAAAACGAGATAAGATGAGAAGCATATTTTAAGTATAAAATAAATGATTGCATGCCTTTAAAGACAAGAAAGTAAAAGCATGATAAACTCTGACTTTGACACACTTAAAATATAAAAATTAACATAATGTGATTTTACACACTTCTCTTTAACTCTTTCAGTACTTTCTCAGCCCCTTTCCCATTACACCTGCGTCCCCGCTCCTGACCCGCGGTGTACACACCCCCGATCACACGGGGGAGCGGGGACCCGGGCAGTGAGGACCAGGGACGCGGACACTCACCCGCTCCCTGCGGGCGAGGAGAATAGTCGAAGCGGGCCCGCCAGCGCACCCGTCCCCTCCTGCCCAGCCGGCCGGGGCCCCAGCTCGGTCAGGTCCACACACACCCCGGCAGGAAGCGGGCTCAGGCCGTGGGAAACCGGCGTAACTTCAGACAGCGGGTGGGGAGCGTCCTCCTCCCGCGGACACGCAGGCAGCGCTGTCCCGGAGCTTCCATGGCGCCGCCCGCTCAGTCCTGAGGAAAACAAGCTCCGCCCCCAGGGAAGACGCTGGCTGCTTACGCGAACTGCGCATGCGCACAGCCACCTAAGACACGCTGGCTTCGCGCGCCCCCTGCAGGTCCTCGAGGGCAGTGCAGGATACTCAGAACTCACTGTAGAACACATGACCCCTCCCAGCCAGGATGCTAAATCACTGGAAATCTCAGTGCCCTGGCTTCTTTGTTGATGGCACTGGCGATGCTCTCATCCAGCCATGCCTGCTCTCTTGCCTGACACATGCCTCAATCCTTGGAATGCCGCCTGAATCAGATTCTGTTCTGGAGGAAGGACAGGTGCAGAAGAATCTCAAAATTCCAAACTTAGAAGATGATCAGGAACCCAAACTCAACTCTGTCAACTCCCTGGGGTCCCCTGAGGAGTGTGGTTTTCTCAGACCATCTGCCCTGTGTCAGGAGCAGACCAAGCCTCAGGTAGCTTAGAGAGACTATCATGCAGCACATGCTTTGGACGGTTCTCAGTTCTGACCTGCATGATCTTGAGACCCTTTTGTAACTCCTAACACTGTTTTCTCATACCTATAGTGATGGTTATTGATGACTGAGTTAATCCTCTTACAATGCTGAGGTGCTGTTGTTCCTTGGATAACCGAATATTTTGAAGGGATCAACTGTTTATCACTTCCCCCTAATTAAGTATGTTTTTAAAACTACAAATGTTTCAGGGGGCACTCAGGTCCTCCTCTTTCACCAGTTCCTGGTGTTGGCAGTTTCTGCTCTGAGCTCCAGATCCTGATCCTGCCGGTGGTCTATGGTGATGCCAGTGTGTACATGCCCTTCCTTGTGCACTGGTGTGGAAAGGAGGCAGCCATTCCCCTACATGAGGCTGCAACATGCTGACACTCAAAGCAGGCACAATGAAGAATCAGCTAGTGTTCCCGGTACCAGCTGTCCCAGGTAGAATCATCACCTTCACCACAGTGTTCCTGTGCTCCTATCAGGCCTTCACTACTCCCAGCAGGCCATGCATGAGCAGTGTGACAGGTGACTGCCTGTCCCAGCACAGCATGGTGGTGATGATCCCACCTTATCTGTTTGTCTTTGGAGTGTCCCCACACCTCTCTGAGCTTCACTTTGCTCTTCTCACAGGCAGGCTTGTACAGGCATGAACCTCACAGGATTATGGTAGGTAGTCATGGTAGCTGCTCACCCAGTGGCAGGCTCTGCCGAGAGGGCTGCTGGGAGTGCTGTGTGTCTTCACACTTGTCCTTCACTCTCCCCAATGAAAACACTCTTGGCCTTATCCTTCCCTGGCCTGTGGCCTTTCTGTGTTTGCAAAAGAACATGGAAACAATCTGCAAAGTTTTGAGGTTCTGTCCATCTGGTCCAGGAAATGCTGACTCTGCTAGATGTGCTGTTGGGTGGTCTCTCATGGGAGAGGCTTGGGCAGGACTTCCCTTGGCAATAAGCTGCCCCACCCAGGCCTTTCCATGATCCAGACTCCTGGGACCAGGGTGCAAATCCCCAGCTCCCCACTTGTCAACAATGTGACCTGAGCAACTTTCTCAAACCCAAGCTTTGTCCACCCAAGGTCAGCAGAGATGGGGGATGACAGGATGTCCTGCACAGAGTGTCTGTGCAGATTAAGTGAGGTAGAACAGACAGAAGTGTTGGGGCCTGGCCCATTGGTTGGCAGAAGGGAGCTCACCATGTGCAGCTATTTCCGCGGGTCACCCAGCAATCTGCCCAGAGGCTTAGCCACTCCATCACTATCATGTATCTGAAGTCCACTTAACCACATGGGAGAGAAACAAACACATATTCTGAGTGTAACTGCCACAGGAAAAAGTGCATCTGAGCGGGGAGTAATACCAGAGGGTGATCAGGATGGTGGAAGATGCCCCCTTGGGTTGAGCAGATTTGAGCTGCCCTCTGGAGCCTGGGGTTAGTGAGGATGGGCTTGTAGAAATGCCCCTCTCCTTTACCCATCAATGCTGGGTCCTGCGGGTACTGAGTCCCACAATCGGTGTGCTGCTAGTGCCCTCAGCACAGAGAAAAACCCAGGGGTTCCCACAAGGCTTCGGCCACGTCCTCTGCTTCCTGAACTCCCATTCTGGTGACCCCACCTGGGATGCAGAGATGAGGTGAGGCAGGGGCTTGTGCTGTCAACACCACTGCTCTACCCTGGGAATCTGACACACAGTAGGTGCTCGGTAAGTCATTGTTGAATGAACAGCAATACTGGGTCAAGTTTCTGTGGGTGTCTGTGCCCCCAGATCAGGGACCCCTCAGGGCCCACCTCACAAGTGACATGAAAATAATAATGCCACCAGGAGCAATAACAGTTCCTCAGAATAAGTGGGCTTTTCCAAGCACTCTCCACCTGTTGCAAAGGCCTCCCAGCAGGGAAGTGGGCTGTCAGTGGCAACACTGCACTCTCCACTGTAACAAGGAGAAAGCCAAGGGCCACAGAGAGGAGAGCCTTTCCAGTGTCACTGCTCACTTTTCCACCTTTTGGGAGACTGGGAGGCTTTTCTAATACATTCTGGCTCTGAAGCCCCAGTATTGTTTGGACATGCCTCCCTCCCTGGAGCAGGGAACCACTAAGTGACCTGTCACTTGTCACCAAGCAGACAGGCTCATTTCAGCTCATTGTGCCACCTGCAGTTTGTGCTAGTAGCAGGATCCTCTGGGAGACATCACACTCTCCCAACCTGAAAACAGGTGAACAGCTCACAGGTTTCCTGGAGAGGATGGTCACATGGCCTGGATCTGGCCAATCAGCATTTTCCATCCTCCCTGGCCACTGTGATTGGCTCAGGGCTGGGCACCAGCCCAATCAGGCTCCACGGAGGTCAGGCCTAGTTACTGGAATCCTGGGAGCAGAGAAGTTCTATTTCAGTTGGGAGTTGAGGGGTGATGATGTCAGCCTGTGGCAGTTGGTAACTATCTTGCTCTCATAAAGGCAGAGCCATGTGAAGATGACACCAGTGGCAGAGCCCAGAGGTGGGGAAGGATGACTTCTGCTGATGTCACTGAGCACCAGGTACAGCCCTGCCTGAAGCAATCTCCCTGTCGATGTCTCAGTTAGGTAAGTCATTCTCTCCTGCCCTGTTTGCTTCTTTAAGCCACTTTGGTTTTCTGTCACTGGTTTTAAGAAAAAGTTTGACTATTCCTTCAAGCTGGCTAAATGGAGACCCTGGAACTGCAACAGTGTGGTGACAGGCAACAATGTGGCTAATAGACTCCAGAGGCCTCTGTTCAAACAGGGGATTGTAAATGACAAGGGAGAGTACACATGGCCTCAGTGAACAGATTTGCTAGTGGTAGCTCGCAGTTCCTGGATATTAGAGTGCATGCACTCAGCCAAGTCTCAGCTCTGCTCTCACACCTGCTAACTCATACATCTCCTCTCCCACCTGCCCGGCCTAGGGGGGCTGGACACCCCCCGGTACCTGAAACAGCCCAGGGCTTTGTGTTGTAATTTACACAGCCTGCCCCCACTTCTGAGGGTGAGGGTGAGGGTGACTGGGTTCCAGTTTACAGAGAAAACAGACTAGACGGTCTCACTGGTGAGCTGTGGGGGTGGGATCCCAATCTACCATCTGACCTATGACTTCAGAGTGTACAGCCTCCCAACCCTCAGCCAGGATGCTTGCTAAGCCTAGGGGCTCAAGAGTCCTGCTCCCTCCAGCACCCCTCCTGGAGGTGAGAGTGGGGGGTGGCTCTTCACTATACAACATTCACCCTTGCAGTGACACACGTGTGACCTCACAGTCTGTCATCCCTTCCTTATGAACTGGACCTCCTTGGCAGGGCATGAGGGGTGCCTTGATGTGTGAGAACTGCAGTTCATGGGTGCATACGTGGGCAGGTGCACCATGACTGAGAGGACAGCACCCCAATTTAAGCCCTCTCCATGCTCAGATGATTACATCCTGGAATTGAGGGGTTCCCAGGGGTCAGGTGGCCAATTCTGGCCTTCGGGGCAAATTCTTATCACCCAGGGGGCTAATTTTTAAATTAAATTACACATTTACAATTCAATAGTCAAGCCCCCTTCTCAGCAGCCTTGTAGCCTCTCAGCTTTTACTCCTCGTTGTGACCATGTTCTTAGCTTCAAATTGAGTGCCATTATGGACATGAACATGTCCCTGTCATGTGTCACCTTCTGAGTAAGGGGCCACCCAAAACTCCCCTCCCTTCCCCTTGTCGATACCTCCACACAGGGAGTAGGGCCCTTTCGATGCAGTTGTGCAAATGTGTGAGCTAAGGGTTTAGAGTGACCAGGCTAGGGGGGGTCTGCCCCACATAGCAGGGCAGGTGGGTTGGCAGGGGGTGATGGTTCACTTGTAAAACTCAGCTGGTGTCAGGCAGCGACAACAGACTGGCAGCCAAGGGCTCAGCTGGTGCAGAGTAAGCGGATTAAATGTGTTCACCCAGACGCCTCGGGGATGGCAGCCCTGGAGTAAGACTACAAGTGAGGAAGGTGGAGGGTCCCCAGTGCCTGGACCTCCACCTTCTAAAAATCAGGACTGAGATGTGGCTTTGAAATCAGAACACTGGGGTTCAAAGCTTCCCCCACCACTTGGTCAATAATTCAAAGCAAATGAGCCTCAGTTTTCTCATGTGTAAAATCGGAACATTGAAGCCTCTCCCTCTGAGGGTGTGGAGGGAAGTAAATGCGGTGACAGCAGAGCACAGGAGCTGTCTGGGCTGAGCCTGCACACAGGCAGGCCGTTGTTGCTGCCATGACCACCGTCTTCCAGGGCAGGGTCTGCACACTCTCCCTGTGAAGGTCCAGACAGTAAACATTCTAGGCTTTGAGGGACCTACAGTCCCTGTCACAACTACCACCCTCTGCTGTTGGAGGACAAAGGCAGCTCCTGCAGTATGTAATCCTGGCTCGCACCCCCACTTCCTGGGATAAGTATTCCTGAGATACAATTGTCACATACCTTTGTTGGCTTTAGGTGTGCAGCATAATGACTTGTTACATGTGCATATTGTGAAATGATCACTGCATTAAGTTTACTTGATGTCTGTCTTCAGTCTTCACCCATAGTCACACACTATTTTCCTTGTGATCAGAAATTTTAAGAGGTACTCTCTTAACAACTATCAAATGCACAGCACAGTATTGTTAACTACAGTCACCTTGCAGTACATTATGTCCCCAGGACTTGTTTATCTTCTAACTGGAAGTTTGTACATTTTGATTATCATCCCGAATTTCAATCACCCCCTGACTCACCTCTGGCAACCACCAACCTGATCTCTGTTTCTATGGGTTTCGGTTTATTTTGTAGATTCCAAATATAAATGAGATCATAGGTATTTGTCTTTCTCTGTCTTATTTATTTCACTTAGCATAATACCCTGAAGGTCCATCCAAGTTGTCACAAATGGCAGGATTTCATTTTTTTAATGTCTGAATAAGATTCCATTATATATACATATATATGCGTCACGTTTTCTGTATCCATTCATCTGTTGATGGACACTTAGGTTGTTTACATATCTTGGTTATTGTAAATAATGATACAGTGAACGTGAGGGTGCAGTTGTCTCATTGACATAGTGATTTCATTTCCTTTGGATATATTCCCAGCAGTGGACTTGCTGGATCATACGGAAGTTCTAATTTTAAATTTTGGGGGAGTCTTCTTACTCTTTTCCAGAGTGATGGCACCAATTTACATTCCCACCAACATTGCAGAAGTTTCCCTTTTCTTCACACCACCACCATCACTTGTTATCTCTTGTATTTTGATGACACCCACCCTGACAGGTGTGAGGGGATATCTCATTGTGGTTTTGATTTGCATTTCCCTGATGGTGAGTGATGTTGAGCACCTTTTCATGTACCTGTTAGACATCTGTGTGCCTTCTTTGGAAAAATGTCTATTCAGTTCCTCTGCCCACTTTTTAAATCAGATTGCTTGTTTTTTTGCTGTTGAATTGTAAGAGTTATTTATATGTTTTGGGTGTTAACCCCTTATCAGATACATAGTATGAAAGTACTTTCTCCCCTTCTGTCTGTTACCCTAACCTCTGCTTTCTGGATGACAGGGGTCCAGGCACTTGGGAATCTCTGCTTCTCACATGTTTCCAATGGTGGGTGGGTGAGGGCTGTGTTCTGATAAAACTGTGCACAACCGTGGGTCACTACCCCTTCTTTTAGAAGGTGGGCTCTGAAGAGTGCAGTGTGGGCAGGGATGTTTCCCTGAAGTCATCATTTGGATGGTCATGTGCCCTGGAACTCACATCTTCTAGCCCGGATATGATGGGGGAATTTGCAAAGGGAGGACCTTGCAGCTAAGAGACTGACCAGGTGTTCTTGTGTCTTGTTGGAAGCACCTGGAAAAAAAGTTGTGTGGAACAGGGACTCCTCCAGGTCACAAGGCTCAGTTCAGGCTTCTGGGATGCAGAGACCTGCTCTGAGCCACTCACTGAGGAGGGAAGGGCCTCAGGCAGGAGGGAGGGGTTGCTGGATTTCACTTGCCCTGTTTGTCAAGTGTCAGCTCTGGTGATGTGTGGCACATGGGCTTAGCTTTGGGCATGTAAGAGGAGAAGTTCCTGGGGAAGGGCTGGCTTTTTCCTCTGATTGAGGTCCTACTGTGTGCCAAGCACAGAAGTCCTCTGAGTCAGAGCTGGAAAGCCAGGCACAGAGAGGTCAGGGAGTTTCCAGGTCACACAACATTAGGGGCATCATTAGGGTCTGATGCAGACCTGATGCCCAGCCTACATTCTCTCTCCTTTCCCAGGACCATCATGATCCCACATGTCAGCATCACCCAGAGAGGCCCAGGTATGGGCGCTGGGACCTTTCCTGCCTAACATGCCAGGAGCCTTAAGAGGGAGGACAAGACACTTCCTGAGTCCATGATGCCCAGAGGCTGCTCTCAGCAAGAGGCCCAGCACACACTCTTGGATGAATCCTAGCTCTGTCCTGAGTCACTCTGTCCTCCCTGCCTCAGTCCTTCTGCCCACATGGGGCTGGAAACAGCAGCCACTTCACAAAGGTCTAAGGAAACTCCAGGATCCTGGAAGCAGCACCTTCACACAGGGAGCACGGTGGGGTCAGCCTCCATTGTCTCCTTAACTTTTCCTCACCTCTTTGCTGGATGAGGAGTCAAGCGGGGCCCTGGCTTGTCCCATTTCTCACCCCAGATCAGGGTCCAGCAAGGGGTGGTGTCCAGGCTGGACTCTGTCCTCTGCCCCTTCTGGGCACCCTCATTCCCCACACCTTGGCTGCCTGGACACTGCCTTCCAGGGGCCACTCTTTGCCTCCCACACCTACCTAGCATCCACCCACCATGGGTTACTCCATCGCCCTCTGGCCCTTGGACACACACCTCCGTGTTGAGTGGAAATGAGGTGACGGACATGCTGGGCCTCCTGGACAGTCAGGGGGAGCCCGATATCCCCATCCTGCCCACTGCCCCAAGAGCCCAAGTTGGGGAGAGGGTGTGCCTCTATTCATACTCTGATTTGCTCAGATTCTCAGCACCTACTTTGCTGGGTGGATATGGGGGCAGAGGGATGATGTAAAAGCAGGAGACCTGGACAGCAGAGCATGAGAAGGGGGCTAGCCCAGGCTGGTCTTATAACCCCCTTAGCCTTGGCTTTCTCATCTTTAAAGTGGGACAGACTATTGTGAGGTGAGCAGGATCCTTACCCATAGCCAGGCACTGTCCTACACGCATAAGAGATCACTGACTCCTCATGAAAATCTGTGGGGCAGGGACAGGCGTTATCACCCATTTCTGCAGAAGTAACTGAGGCACAGAGAGAACAGGGGAGGTGACCACCCCAGATTACAGAGCCCAGGCCATCTGGTTCCAGTGTCCAGTCTCATGGTCAGTGCCCACTCTGGGTTTCCTTCCTCCCTTCACCCTCCACTGGGACCCATGGCTGCAGCCTCATCTCAGTGTGATTGTTCATGGGGAGCAGGATGGGGGCTCTGAGGGCCCGTTTCTCCGAGCACTGCTTTCCCAGAAGGCTCAAGGGGTTGACTGTATTCACTACAGGACACCCAGGCCTGGGCCCAGGCCAGCCACACTGCAAGGCCTGAATCAATGATTGTTGAGTGAATACCTGAACCTCTGCATGTACCTGCATGTTGCTCCCATTTCCTCATCTCCACAGCTGGCTACCCGACCAACACCTCGTGTCATCAGGCCTCTGCCAGGGACAGTCAAGGGGACCAGAGCTGCTCATCTGGGGACAGGGAGCCTCAGGGGCCCTGTGTCTGTCCCAAGCATCTCCTGGGCCAAATCACAGGGAAGCCCAGCCAGCTTCCAGGAACAGCAATCAGGTCCCAATCCCAGGGGTGTAGAGTAGGTCTTGAGGGGTGTTTCCTGAGACTGACTTTGTGTATGAAGGGGTCCTGGGGGTCAGGCTGCTTTCAACCTCCATTCCAGGCCCACACCCCTGCTGGCAGCATTGAGGTAGTAATAAAGGACACAGGCTGTGGGGCCAAGGCTATAGCAGGGCTCTGCTCCCTCTCTGTGGCTCAGTGTCCTCATCTGTAACAGAGAACAAGTAACAGGGCCAAGGGAGGGCTCACTGAGACCCTCCTCTGCAGCTTTGGTTAGACACTGCCCTCTCTCTGCTCAGTGCCCTTCTCTGTAATAGAGAACTAGTAACATTTTTCTTAGCCCCTTTTGGCCCCATTTTTCTGAGTCTCTTTCCACATTTGGCCCAGGGCTTTCACAGAGATCACAGACTTGGGAGGTAATCAGAGTGTGGTCTCAGCCCTAGTGGTCCCAACTGAGGCCAGAGGAACTTCAGGAGGGGTGGGAATCCAGAAGTGCTTCATGGAGGAGGTGAGATCTGAGCTGTGTCCCCAAGGATGAGCTGTCATCCAGCTGAGGCCTGGCACTGAGCAGGACCCATGTACATGGTGAATGAGGGTGTGAATGAATGAATGGGCACCCCTCTAACAGAGAGTGAGGGGAGAAGTCCCCCAGGCCAAAGCAGGAAACACAGGGCACCCTGGGGGAGCAGAGGGCGGGGCTGCAGTGTGATGCCTGCCTCACCCTTTATGGGTGTCTTGCCCCCACTTTAGCCTGTGTTCTGGTGGATTGGGAGCCCTTGCCTCTCCTCTGCTACAGTATCCTTCTCTTCATTCCCAGCAACACCCACCTGTGTCACCTCAGTGTCCCCAAGTGGACCTGGACCTCTCTTGTGGGAGATTGTGAAGAGGGATTTGGTGTGCAGCCCAAGACTGAAGTGGGAGGGAGAGGATAATAGGGACCTCCAGAGGGGATCATGTTCTGGGGGAAATCGGAGGGGTGGGGAAGGCAGAGACTCAGGGCTGAAGGATCCTGCTAGTGGTGGCTCCTTCACAAGGGGCTTCACAGGGAGGAAGCATTCATGGGGTAAAGGCAGAGCTCAGTTTGGGGCTCGCTGACATGGAACAGCTCATCACAGAGAGGTCCAGAGGAGCTGGATATAGGGAACAAAGGTGCCACTGATATCAGGGTCAGAGCCTGAGACCCAGATGAGGTGGGGTGGTGGTGCAGGGTAAGGGGCTTGAGGATGTCAAGATGTTCATTCATTGGGGTCCTCAGGGTGGGGACCTTCATGTTCATTTCACAGCCACCTGGTGCCTGACAAAGCTAGGCTTAGGGAGGTCACTGAGTAGACACGTGCTGACAACCTAGATTCTCCTGTTTTCACATAAAGTCCCTGGTGTGAAGCCAGGTGGCACTCTTTAGAGTCATACACCCTCACCCCTGGGCTCTCTGTGTGCCTAGAGCCCAGTGGCACCTTACCTCCCACTCCCCACTGCAGGACCCTTTGCACACCTGCATTTCCACAAGCTATAAAACATCTTCTCTTGCTGTGTGTTTACCCTATGAAAACTCATTGAACCAGGAAGAGAGGCCTCACATCCTGCCCTTATTAAAGTGGTAAAGCCTGTTGTTCAGAGAAGCCCCTGACAGATCTCACAACCAACCAGGTACCTGTGCATGAATTGATCATGCAGCCCCCTCCTCCTTGTGTGAACAGCACCCCCCCAATAACAGACCCCACACACTCAACCTTGGCGCTCGTGTAGGCACCTCTTGCCTGTGTGGCCTGATGTTGCCTATAGCAGTGTCCCTATTAAACTTTCTTAGACCCTTCTCAGACGCTGGTAATTCTTTACCAACCCAAGTAACTAGCCCGCCATTGTGCCCACAACACCTGAAACAGAATTGGCTAAATTATGCAGATTGATGATGCAGTTTAATTTGCTTTAAAGGTGAAATCAAGGTTTACAAATAAAAGCAACATACATACTCACGGCAGGACTAAGAACTCACACGGATAACTAAGACCCTCCACGCGCATCCCACTGTGGCCTCAGGGCCTTTGTGCTGGCTGCTCTTTCAGCCAGGGTCTCTCTCTGCCTGCTTCTTAAACACCTCCAGGAATCTGCTCAATTTTCCTCCCTGACCTTATTTATCTCCATGGAACATATCACCTCCGGACACTGTGCATATTTTACTTAATTTTCTCTGTGTCCCCCACCAGGCTGTCTGCTGCATGAGAATGGAGACCTGCCTGCTTCACTACCTGCTGTGCCCGGTGTCTGGAACCCGCCCAACACACAGTAGGACGTCAGCGAATGTGTGACGGGTGTGTGATCACTGTAGGCCACAGACAAAAGTCTTCCCAGCAGTGATGGTAAGAGTCATTCATTCTCTACTTACTGAGCCCTACTGTGCACTGGATACTGACCTGGGTGGGAGGCATGCAGTGGATGAGACACAGTGAGCACACACAGCATGTTAGGAGGGACACGTGCTCTGGAGAGCACACAGGGCTGGGGGAAGTCAGGAGTGCAGGAGTGGAGGAGAAGTGGGCGAGGTGGAGACAGTGGTGGCAGAAGAGACAGAGAGGTGGGGCCCAGGTCTTGCAGGGCTTGATGGCTCCTGTGAGGGCTTTTCCTCAGGGCAGCGAAACCATGGCTGGGCGTGGAGCAGGGGCCCGGGTCCTGAATGCTATGCAGGAAATGGAGAAGGTGTCTGCTGGGGAGATGTGCGTGGAGGAGGCTGTCCCTGTAGACTGTGCAGGCAGGGAAGGCTCCTCTGAGGGGGTGACATCTGAGCTGAGCCCTTGTATGGACCGTGTTTCCACCTTCTGTAGACTGGATGCTTTCGTCTGCCCTGCAGGCCTATGCAGGACACACCCTGTTCTCAGTCACCTGGGCTTGGCCTCCTGCCTCCATTATGGGCCTTCCCACCCCAGAAGGAGTCCTTCTAGATCTAACGCACTACCCCCTCCACTTGACTTGGACTCACACTGAGCCACTGTCCACCTGCCCAACTCACCCAGAGTCAAGTCCAGACACTTGGGGGAGCCCCTCCACCCCAGAGCCCATGAACTTACTCAAATGGCCAGTCCTCAGCCTGCTCACATGCCTCACCCTCCCCTCCTGCAGAAACCCTGTGACAGATCCTGTCCACAGCACCCTGCTCCTCCGATCCTGACCCCAGGCTTTCCCATGGTGTGTGACCCCGCATGGGGTGCAGTCCCCTCCTCCAGTCTGGTGAGTAGAAACTACCTTTTCTTTTTTCTTTTGTTAATATATTTATTTTTTAATTTTTATTTTATTGAGTTATAGTCAGTTTGCATTGTTGTGTCAATTTCCAGCATAGAGCAGAATTTTGTCAATTGTGTTTACTCTTTCAAGAAACCATCTCTTGGCTTGATTTTTTCAAATGTTTCTAATATCTCTATTTTATTTATTTCCTCCCTGATCTTTATTATTTCCTTCCTTCTGCTTACTTTTGTTATTTTTTGCTCTTCTTTTTCTAATTCTTTTAGGTGGTAAGTTTGATTGTTTATTGCAGTTTTTCCTCTTTTTTGAGGTAGACCTGATTCTCTCGCTATAAACTTCCCTCTAAGCACTGCCTTTTCTGGATCCCATAGGTTCTGTGTGGTTGTGTTTTCATCATCATTTGTCTCACTGTGTTTTTTTATTTCTTCTTTGATTTCATCATCCACCCATTTTTTTTTTAAAGTAGTATGTTGTTTAATCTCCATGCTGTCATTTATTTCTCCTTTATTTTTCTGTAGTTAATTTCTACTTTTATGGTATTGTGTTCAGAAAAAGTTGCTTCAAATATTTTCTATCTTCTTCAAATTATTAATGCTTCTTTTGTGCCAAAGTATATGATCTATCCTAGAAAATGTGGTACTTGCGCTTGGGAAGAATGTATATGCTATTTTAGGGAAATATAATGTTATGAAAATATTAACCAAGACAAATTGTTCTATTTTATCATTTAATTTCTATGTTGTCTTATTAATTTTATGTATGGAAGATCTGTCCAGTGATGTTAATGGATAGTTAAAGTCTTCTACCATGACTGTATTCCGATCAAATTTTCCCTTTTTTTCTGTTATGTATTTAGGTGCTCCTATGTTGGGTTCATATATGTTAATGAGTGTAATATCTTCATCTATGACTCCTTTAATCATTATAAAATGTCCTTCTTAATCTTTCTTTATAATCTTTGTTTTAAAGTCTGTTTTATTTGAAATCACTCTTGATATTCCTGCTTTCTTGTCATTTCCATTTTTGTGGAATATCTTTTTCAATCCTCTCACTTTCAATCTATGTGTGTCCTTCTCCCTAACGTGGGTCTCTTGTATACAGTGTATTGTAGATACTTGCTTTATTATCCACTCTGCACTCTATATCCTTTGATTAAAGAATTTAGTCCATTGACATTTATAATAATTATTGATAGATATGTGTTTATTATATTTTCAACTTTGTTTTGCAGTTGATTTTGTATTTCCTCTTTGTCCCTTTCATTTTCTTTTTGTGGTTTGATAATTTTCCTTTTTATTATCTTGGTGTCTTCTTAGTTTTGTGACTCTATTGTAACTTTTTGGCTTGTGGTTACCCTACTTTGTACATATATTAACCCATTACTATATCTGTTTGTTTTAAACAGATAGTAATATAAGCTCAAACTCATCCTACCAAGAACAAAAGAGAGAGAGAGAGAGAGAGAAACCTGTACATTTTCTTGTTCGCCTCCCCCACCCTTAATGATTTAGATGTCCTCTTTTATGATTTCATGTTTATTCTGTTGTAATTCATTTTAGCAATCACCTTTCCAATCATGGTTTTCTCCTTTTTGTAGCATCCTGCTTCTTTTCTCTTTAGAGTAGGTCTTTCAATATTTCCTTTAGCATAGGTTTAGTGTTGCTAAATTCTTTTAGTTTTTGCTTGTCTGTGAAGTTCTTTATCTCTCCTTCTATTCTAAAGGATAGCCTTGCTGGATAAAGTATCGTAGGCTGCATCATTTTTTCATTCAGGACTTTGAATATTCCTTGCCCCTCCCTTCTGGCCTGTACTGTTTGTGTAGAGAAATCAGCTGAAAATCTTATGGGGGTTCCCTTGTATCTCATTCTTTGTTTTTCTCTTGCTGCCTTTAGAATCATTTCCTATTCTCAACCCTGGTCATCCTAATTGTAATATGTCTTGGTGTGGGTCTGTTTGGGACCTCCTTGTTTGGGACGCTCTGTGCTTCCTGTACTTGGATATCTGATTCCTTCTTTAGGTTTGGGAAGTTTTCAGTCATGATTTCTTCAAATACCTTTTCAATCCCCTTTGTTCTTTCTTCTCCTTCTGGGACCCCCATTATGAGTAGGTTGGCATGCTTTATGTTATTCCATAGGTCCCTTATATTGCTTTCATTGGTTTTTATTTGTTTTCTCTCAGCTGTTCTGTTGTCCTGTCTTCTAAGTCACATATTCATTCCTCTCAATTATCTAGCCTACATTTTACAGCCTTTAGCTCACCTCTCATCTCAGCAAATAAGTTTTCCAATTTTCACTGGCTCCTCTTTAGAGTTTCAATTTCGTTTTTTGACATATTCTCTGTCTCTATAGACAATCTCTTTTAGTTTCTTCAGTACTTTGATCACTCCTTTCTTGAAATCATCTAGTAGACTATCAATGTCTATTTCATTGATTGTTCTTTCAGGGGATTTATCTTGTTCTTTTAATTGAGAGAGGTGGCTCTGCTTCTTCATCTTGCTTATATCTCTCTGGCACTATGGCTTATGGAGTATCAGTTATCTACTGTCGTCCTTTAGGAGTTTATTTATTTATATAAAGTGGATGCAGAAATAAAACTAAGCACAAAGAAATTAGTTTTAAAAGCAGTATAATCAATAACAGAAGAACATATTGAAACAAGATAACAATTGAGTTGGGATGAATTTTTAAAACAGTAAAGGAAGAAAAATATTTGAGAACAGAGTATCATCATAACAGAAGAACAAAACAAAGATAAAAATGAAATTGGACAAATTGAAAGATAATAATATTAGTATTTTAAAAGAAACTTTTAAAAGGGATTAAAAATAGAAATATAAAAATTATTTAAGAAGTAACATTTAAAAAGTAAAAGAAAATGGAACAGAAAAAGAAGAGAGGATGTTCCCGTGGAGATTGTGTGCCCTTAATAATTTTATCAAGAGTTCTTTCTTAAATAAGTGTGGTTGCCAAGTCTTACTTCTGTGCCTTTTGTCTGTTATC
This sequence comes from Camelus bactrianus, assembly GCF_048773025.1. Taxonomy (NCBI): domain Eukaryota; kingdom Metazoa; phylum Chordata; class Mammalia; order Artiodactyla; family Camelidae; genus Camelus; species Camelus bactrianus. The sequence continues at coordinate 12,478,384 of NC_133574.1, forward strand.
CCTTTGGTTATGGATGTGGCCATTAACGTGTTAACCAGAGCCTACCCTGGCTATTGAATGGGGACTCCTATTTGTTTTGTGGTTGTCACAGCTCCTGCCCCTGCCTTGTTTCATGAACTCAGCTCATTGGTTCCAGAGACCCTCTGGTCACACCCTTGGTCTGTGCTGCTCCCAGTGCCTGTAGGTAGACATGTCACATCTCCTCCCAATGCTGCATCTTGGTGCTGCTCTCCTGCATGTTAGGTGGGCAGGGTGTGCCCCTTCCCAATGCCGTGTCCAGGTGCAGCAGTCCTGCACAGTAGTTGGGTTGGTTGCTCCCCTGTTCCGTGCTACTCCCCACTCCACATCTGTTCCACACTCTGTAGGTGGGCTTGAGGCAAATGGCCACACCAGCCCTAGTCCCTGCCCTTTGCTAGAACTCTGCTCCTTGTTCATTTGTCTTAGAGGTGCGAGTTCATAGACGCACCAGGACAGAACCTTCCTATATGTCTGGGGATGTAAACAAGTCTCAGTCCCACCTATGAGGCTGCAGAACTGCCAGGTACATATTCAGGTTTCAACCCTGTCTCTGCCTGGGTGGGTATGATGGCTGTGGCTGAGCCTCATCTCTCTTCTTCTGAGAAATCACCAGTTATGTTGCTGTGGGTCAGCAGAGACAAAGGACAAAACTCCCCTTCCCTCAGGCAAGCCAGCAATGTTGCTTTGCTTTATTTTTTTTTTTTTCTTATTTTATGGGGGGCCCAGGCTGTTCTGATCTGTATACAATCCAATCAGTTGTCCACAGCACACTGTAGTCCCCCAGGGTTACCTCTGTACAGTCAACCAGAGTCTGCCTGGATCCAGCAGCCTGTCCCTTCCCATCCATGATTCACTTCTTGGTTTGGGGGTTGTTGACACACTTTGTGCCCATATAACTTAATTCTGTCAGTCAAGGGCGGTTCTGTACACATCTGAGCCTCAGAGGTTCCCTGTCCATCCTGCTGACCTCTCCGTTGGAAAGGGGGAGACCCAGTCAACCAGCACTATCCCTCCTTTGCTGCTCCCTCTTCAAAGGACCAACCCCAAGCCATTTTGCATTTTCTTCCTTCTTTTTTCCGTTTCTCCTACCAGATTGGTGGCACATTTTGTCTTTTGAAGATGGCAATGTTTTATCAAAGTTCAGCAGATGTTCTGAGTGGATGGGTGTGTCTGTGAATGTCAGTCTTGGTGTATTTATTTGAGAGGATAAGATACAAGTATCCTTCTACTCCACTATCTTGGACTTTCTCCAAGAATATGCACTCTTAATAATTTTGTCATAAGGTTGTTTTTAATTATGGGTGGTTGCCACGTCTTCCTTCCATGCCTTTTGCCTGTTATCCCCTTTGTTGGTGGTGTGGCTGGTGTTCTGGTGGCCTGAGTCTACCCTGGCTATTGAGCAGGAGCTCCTTTTTTTCCTGTGGTTGTCACACTCCTGCCCATATCCTGCTGTGAAAACTCCACTTGCTGGTTCCAGAGGCCCTTCAGTCGTGCTCCTGGTCTGTGTCCCAGCATCAGTTTGTGGGTGGTCTGCACCCCCACCAGATGCCTTGTCCCAGCACCACACTTGTGCAAGGTAGTTGGCAGGTAGCTCCCGTGCCGCATTAGGTCCATGCTTTATAGGTGGACTCAGAGAAAACAGCTGCACTAGACGTCACCCCTGCTGTGTTCCAGAACACTGCTTCTTGTCCATTTGTCTTAGAAAAGCCAATTCAGAGAGGCATCGCTGTGTAATGGTCCCCTCTGCTTGGGACTGTAAACAAATCTGAGTCCCACCTATGAGGTTGTGGAGCCCCTAGGTAGGGATTCGGCTTTTGACCCCTCCTTCACCTGGGAACCATGAACCAGAAAATATGGTGGCTATGGCTGAGCCTTGACTCTCTTCTCCCAAGAAGTCTCCAATAATGGCACTGTGGGTCTGTGGACACAAAGGCTACGGATCCCCTTCCCCCCAGGGCACACCAGCAGTGTTGCTTTGCCATTTTTTTCTTTTATTTTTGGATTTTATGGGGGACCCAGGCTGTTCTAATCTGTATACTCTCCCAGCCATGGCACACAGAACATTGTAGTCCCCCAAGGTTTCCTCTGTACAGTCAGCCCGAATCCTCTGCTCGACTCAGACAGCCTGTCCCATCCCACCTCTGCTGGTTCACGTCTAGGGCTGGGGATCATTGGGACTCTTTGTGCCCAATTAACTTAGTTCTGTCAGTCAAAGGCTATTCTGTACAGATCCGAGCTGCAGATGTTCCCTCTCCATCTTGCTGAACTCGCCATTGGAGTTGGGTAGACCCAGTGTATTAATGCTATTACTCCTTTGCAGCTCCCTCCTCATTGGAATGGTCCTGAACTATTTTCCTTTTTCTTCTTTTCTCCTACCAGATTTGTGAAAATTTTATCTTTTGAAGAAGGCAATATTCTGTCAAAGTTCAGCAGGTATTCTGGGTGGTGGGTGTGTCTGTGGATGTCACTCTTGGTGAATTTGTGGGAGAGGGTGAGCTCTGAGCATCTTTTTTACTCCACCATCTTTCCTCCTCCACTTTTTCTTTTGATTGGAACACTTCATCCATTGACATTTATAGTAGATATTTTATAGATGTCGTTTTATTGCCATTTTGAAATTTGTTTTCCAGTTGATTTGGTATTTCTTATTTGTTACTTTCTTTTAATTTTTTTTTTCATTTTTGTCATATGATAAATTCCTATTCTATAAGCTTGGTTTCTTTTTGGGTTTTATGACTCTTTATATACTTCTGATTTGTGGTTATCTTGTCTTTCAAGTATGGTAACCCCTTACTTCATCTGTTTGGTTTTAGTTGATAGTCATGTAGGCTCAAGTGCATCCTAAAAATAAATAAGACAAAAAGAAAGAAGAAAAAAAAAAAAGAAAGGGAACAAAATCTATATTCTCTTGCTCTCCTCTTTCACCTTTTATGATTTTGCTATTCTCTCTTTCTTTCTTGCTTTCTTTATTGACTTACTGACTTATTTATATCTTCATGTTTTCCCTTGCAATTCACTGTATTTATTGCATTTCCAATTATGGTTTCCTAATTTCTATAGCTTCCTGTTTATGTTTTATTTAGATTAGAACTTTCAATTTTTTTTTTTTAGCATAGATTTAGTACTGCTGACTTCTTTTAGTTTTGCTTGTCTGTGAAATTCTTTCTCTCTCTTTCTGTTCTAAAGGAGAGTCTTTCTAGATAGAATATCCTAGTTTGCAGCCTTTTCTCATTCAGGACTTTGAATATATCTTGCCACTCCCTTCTGGCCAGAAGTTTTTATGTAGAGAAATCTGCTGAATGCTTATGGGGCTCCCTTGTAACTAATATTTTGTTTTTCTTTCACTGCCTTAAGAATATTTTCTTTATCATTAACTTTAACCATTTCAATTATAATATGTCTTGGTGTAGATCTGTTTGGTTTCTTCTTGTTTGGGACCCTCTGTGCCTCCTGTACTTGGATAAATCTTTCCTTCTTAAGGTTTGGAAAGTTTTCAGTCATGATTTCTTTAACTATATTTTCAATCCCCTTTTCCCTTTCTTCTCCTTCTGAGACCCACTATTATGCATAGGCTGGCGCACTTTATATTATCTTGCTTTAATTGGTTTTTATTGGCTTTTATGTCTGCTGTATTGGGTTATTTCTTTTATCTTGTATCCTAAGTCATTTATTCATTCCTCTGCATTATCTAGTCTGTTTTTGATTGCCTGTAGTTGAATTTTCTATTTTTAACTAGCTCTTCTTTATAGTTTAAATTTTCTTTTCAAAGTTTTCTGTCTCTATTGATAGTCTCTTTTAGTTCTTTCAGTGTGTTGATCATTCCCTTTTTGAAGTCTAGTAGACTATCAGTCTATTTTACTGTTTGTTCTTTCAGGGGATTTCTCTTGTTCTTTTAATTGAAAGTGGTTCCTTGGCTTCTTTATTTACTTATATTTCTTTGGCTCTATGTATTTCTTCTAGACCCGTTTCTGAGCTGTGGTGTGTAGTAGGCAGGGTGGGAGCACTTCAGTTGTGAAGAAAAATAAGCAGGAGATTTCCACTGGGGAGTTCCCTCTGTGGTGTTGTCTTTCACTTGTTATGCAGACTTACAAAGTACTATTTGTTGATGTTGGCTTTATCCCTGCTTTAGCTATGGGAATGTCAGCCACCTACTCTGGTGCCCCTCAGGTTCTGAGCCCCAGGAAACATCAGTGCAGATCCAGCAGTGTCAGTCCCTTGGACCTGCCTTAGCAAGTGTGTAGTCACACACATGAATTTGTGGTCCACTACAGGTTCAGCTCAAACCCCAATCCCGCATTCACATATGGAACCATACACCACCCTGTTGTAAATACCCTCACTGGCCACCCTTCTTGAGTCAGAACTCCACTCACTGCCTGTAAGTCCCAGAGGTGTGGATCCACAAAGTGACCAGAGAGCAAATCCACCCTCTCTGCCTGGGGCTGTAAACAAATCTCAGTCCCACCTGTGAAGTTGCAATGGCACAGGATATGGATTCAACATTCAGCTCTGCCTTTGTGCAGCAGTGTTGGCTATGACCAAGCCCCATTTCTCTTCTCATGAGAACACACCAACAATGGAGCCAAGTGGAGAAAGTGACTTTGGCACAGCCATGCATCATTCCTCCCACATTATACCAACATTGGTGCTTATTTATGAGAGTTTCAGTCTGTTCTGTTCCACACACACACACACACACACACACACACACACAGCCAGAGCTCACACTGCCCTCTAGTTTCCTGATGCTGCCTCTCTGCAGTGTGACCCAGCCCTCTGCCTGGGCTCTTCACTGACTCCAGTAGCCAGTCCTGGCTCATCCCTGCTAGTTCATGTCTAGGGCTGGTCATCACAGGGACCCTCTGTGTCAGTGTTCCCCAGTTCTGCCTGCCATGCAGTTGCCACTGTCTCCTCCAAACCTTGGAAGCTCTGCTTCTTTCCTAGCTGATCTCCCAGCTAGAGAGGTTGTGTCCCAGTGTGAGGGTGCCTTTCTTCCTATGCTACTTTTTCCCTGCAGGATCAGTCCTGCACTGAATTTGTCTTTTTTCTTTTTATTCCTTACCATATTTTGTGAGAATCTTCCTGTATTTCAAAATGAGAGACACTGTGCCAGAGTTCAGGAGGTTTCTGTGCAATTCAATGTTTTTGTAGATGTAATTCTTTGTGTATTTGTGGGAGAGGTCAAGCTGTGAGTCTGTCTACTCTGTCACTTTGGCTCCTTCAAATTTTAAAATAGGGCTAGGTCTTTCTTAATTACTCTCAACAAGCTGTTGTAGTTTCCAGCGTACATGTCTTGTAATTTTTCCTTGCCTCTATTGGATGCTGATTCAGAACATACACAACCTTCTAGAGAAACCTGTCCCACCCTGCCATTTGCTGCCAACTAGCTGGCCTGTGTCTGAGTCACCAAAAGGTTTTGTTGTTTATCTGATTCTTAGTTCTTTAGAATTTATCATTTTACTCTCATAAATGCTGATTGTACTTGTAACAAATACTTTAAAATAAAAATAATAAACTTTATGCTGTGGATTCAATATGAATGAATCTCAAGTAACATATGCTTTAAATACCTTAGAATTAGTAAAGCAATATAGATACATTATGAACACTTGAAATGTTGCCTAAAGGAAAAGTGCAGAGATTTGCAAATCCCACCCCCAGAAGTGACCGTCATGAATGGCTTGGTGAACATCTCTCAGTCTCTATCTCTCTTATTCTCTCTGCCTCTGTCTCTCACACACCACAAGATTCATTTAAATCTATGATGATTTGACACATATGTGGTCATAGATGGCATCTGGGATGTAGATGATGGATTAACAAGCATCCAAACTGAGGGCTTCCTTGACATCAGGTAAAGACCTAGCACTCATTTTTCCAGCTGCACAACAATCATTCCTCCATGTGAACCAGAAATGATGAATCCCACCCCCTCTCCATGAACATTAGTGTTGCTTCCATTCTCCTACTAGTTAAACCAGAACTGTGATGAACATCCTTGAAAAGACATCTTTGAAAAATTGTGCAAGAATTTTAGTATGATCAACACTAAGCATCAGCACTACTCAGAAAGGGGTGAACTTGTGGAACTGTAATTCACCCTGCATACTGTTCTCCCAGAGATGAGTGTCTGCTCACTCTTCCCTCCAGGGGATCTACTGTGGCCTCTGCCTCCTTATGTTGTCACTAGTGCTGGTTGTCAGCAGGCTAAAGTCCTGCCAGTGTGATGGTGACCAATGCTGTCACCAAAGTGTGTACATCTGTGTGCATCCTCACTTGAGAGGTCAAGCACCTCTAATATACACTGGCCACCTGCATTTCCTCTTGTTGGAATTGCATGTGTTTGTTCTGTTTCTGTTTAGAACACAGTGTTTCAAGAAGTTTTTGGACCACAGGGATGTGAAACATTTCTCTGACTTTAGGTTATGAAAAATGATTTTTCCAGGTTGTGGTTTGACTTTCATGGCTTTTGAATATTATTATTTTTTATTTTATAGGTTATGTTTTGCCACAGGAAGAGCTAAGCATCTCCCTTCTGGCTCTGGTTTCACACATAGACTAGCAGTGCCTATCTCGAGATTATGCACATAGTTACTAAAAATTTTCATTTTGTACATCTCATGTTTAATCCACCTGGGTTTCCCTTTCAAATAACCAAAATGCTACTTCAAGTAAAAAAAAAAAAAAAAAAAAAAAAAAACACCAGTCCCTTGTTAAAATATGAGAGCAGACACAAACAGCCATCTTTTGTATGATTTCATTGATAGGGAACATCCAGTGTAGGGAAAGACACACAGAGAGAAAGAGGATTAGGGCTTGTCAGGGGCTAGGGGAGGGAGAAAAGAGAATGTGTGGTTTGGATACAGGGTTTTATTATGAGGAAAGAAACAGTCTGAAACTAGACAGTGATGATGGTTACACAGCATTGTGAATGCACTTAATACTCCTGAATTGCACAATTTAAAATGGAAAAACATCTAAATTTTATTATTGTAAACTTAAAACATAAAAATAGATGATACTCTAAATGACATGAAAGAAAACAAGGAAATTACAAAAAAAAACAAACAAAAATGATTCCAGGAGAAGGGAAGTAAAGTTCGAGTCTGAGAGTGGGTTGATTCTGAGAATTAGATGACAGTGTTGGTGTTTGCAGAGGCATCTCAGCCCGTAGGGGTGGTGATGCCTGAATTGGCTCTGGGTCTCATAGAAGTGTGTGTGTAGGTGCAGGAGGAGCTACAAGATCAGGCTCAGGGTCTCCCTGCAGGACTGGTAATGTAACCTGGCTCTAGGTCTCCTGTAGGGCTAGTCTTACAGTCTCCCTGCAGAGCTGGTGGGATGTGACACGGTTCTGTGTTTTTTGCAGGTGCAGGTTCGGGTTCCCCTGCAGGGTTGGTAGAATGGGACCCAGTCCTGTGTCTCATGCAGGATCCAGCTCAGGATCTCATGCAAGACCAGGCTCAGGGTCTCCTTGTAAGGCTTGTGGAATGAGACCCCATCCTTTTTCTCCTGCAGCAGCAGATTCATGGTGTCCCTGCAAGGTTTTGCAATTTCACCCTACTCTGTATCACCTGCAGGAGCAGGCTCAGACTGTCCCTGCTGGGTTGATGGAATATGACCCATCTCTGATTCTCTTGCAGAAGCAGGCTCAGGGTCCCTCTACAGGGCTAGTCAATTTTGTTCCAGTCCTAGGTCCCTTGCAGGTGCAGGATTGGGGTCTTCTTTCAGGGCTGGTGAAATGTGACTCAGCTGTTGGTCTCCTGCAGAAACAGGCAGAGTTTCTCCCTGCAAGCCTTGTGGAATGAGACCCAGTGCTGGGTCTCCTACAGGAGCATGCTCGGGGTCTCTAGGCAGGGCTAGTGGAATTGGACCTGGCTAATGGTCTCCCTGCCGTGCTGTTGGAATTGGTCCAATTCTTGGGTGTCCTGAAGGTGCAGGCTCTAAGTCTCCATGCATTGCTGGTGAAATGTGACCCAGTTGTGGTTCTCCTGAAGGAACAGTCTCAGGGTTTCCCTGCAGGGCTGGTGGATGGGACATAGTCCTGTGTCTCCTCGAGTAGCAGGCTCTGGGTCATTCTAGAGCTGTTGCAATATGACCAATCTCAGGTTCTCCTGCAGGAGTAGGCTCGGGGCCTTCCTGCAGGGCTAGTGGAATTGGACATGGCTCATGGTCTCCCTGCAGTGCCATTGGAATTGGTCCAAATCTTGGATCTTTTGAAGGTGTAGTTTCTAAGTTTCCCTGCATTGCTCATGGAATGTGACTTGGCTCTGGGTCTTCTGCAGGAGCAGGCTGATTAATTACCTGTAGGGTTGGTGGAATGTGACATGGCTCTTAGTCTCCTGCCAGAGCTGATTCAGGGTCTTTCCACAGGGCTGGTAGAATTGGTCCCAGGCCTGGGTCTCCTGCATGTGAAGGCTCAGGTATCCCTGCAGGGCTTGTGGAATGTGACTGGGTTTCTGTTTCCTGCAGGGGCAGGTTCAGAGTCTCCTTGCAGTGTTGCTGGAATGGCACATGGCTCTGAGTTTCCTGTAACAGCAGTCTTATGTTCTTCCTACAGGGCTAGTGGAATATGACTCAGACCTTGGTCACTTGCAGGAGCAGGCTAGTTTTCTCCCTGCTGGGATGGTGGAATCAGACCCTGTCCTGGGTCTTCTGCAGAAGCAGGCTCCAGGTCTTCCTGCAGGGCTGTTGGAACATGACCCCATCACTTGTTCTGCTTCAGGAATAGGCACAGGGTCTCCTTGCAAGGATAGTGTAATTGGACCAAGCTCAGGGGTCACTACAGGGCTGATGGAATGTGACCTGGCTCTGTGGTTCCTGCAAGTGTAGGTTCTGTGTCTCCCTTCAGGGTTGGTTTAATGGGACCCATTCCTGGGTCTCCTGTAGAAGTAGGCTCAGAGTCTCCCTGCAGGGCTGGTGGAATGGGACCCATCTCTGGGTCACCTGCCAGAACAGATTTGGACACTACCTTCAGGCTGGAGGAATTGGGCCTGTTCTTGCATTTCCTGCAGGAACAGGCCTTGGGTCTTCCTGGAAGAATACTGTAATATGACCCATCTCTTGTTCTCTTGCAGGAGAGGCTCATGGTCTCCCTAGAAGGTTAGCAGAATTTGTCCCATTCCTTGGTCCAAGGCTCAGGGTATCCCTGCAAGGTTGGTGGAATGGGACCTAGTCCTGTGTCTCCTGCAGCAGCAGGTTCTGTTCTCTTTGCAGGGCTGGTGGAATGTGACTCCACTCTGTAGTATTTTTTGCAGATGCAGGCTTAGGGACCCCACCAGAACTGATGGCTCTTAGTCTCCTATGGGAGCAGGTGAGGGATTCCCTGCAGAGCTGGTGGAATTCGTCCCAGTCCTCGGTCTCTTGCATTTGCAGACTCAGTGTCTCCCTGCAGGTTTTGTGGAATATGACTTGGCTGTGGGTATCCTGCAGGAGCAAGCTCAGTGTTTCCGTGCAGGGTTGGTGGAATGAGATCTAGTTCTGGCTCTCCTACAAGAGGAAGCTGGGATTCTCCCTGGAAAGGCTGATGGAGTTGGACTGAGATGTCTGTCTCCTGCAGGAGCAAGCCTAGGGATTACCTGCAGAGCTGGTAGAATGTCACACAACTCTTGTTCTTCTGCAGGAGCTGGCTCATGTTCTCTGTGAAGGGCTTGGTCTCCCCCAGGAGCAGGTTTGTAGTCTCACTACAGGGCTGGTGTTATGTGACCCACTCTGTTTTCTGCAGATGCAGTCTCAGTGTTTTCAGGTTTGTTGGAATGGGACGAAGTCCTGGGTTTCCTGGAGTAGCAGGCTTACAGTCTCCCTTCTGGGATATTGGAATGTGACCCAGTCATGTGTTTCCTGCTGAAGTGGCCTCAGGATATCCCTGCAGGGCTGTTGGAATTGTACCTCGCTCTGTATCACCTGCAGGATCAGGTTTGTGCTCTCCCAGCAAGGCTGGTGGATTTGGACCTATTCCTGGGTCTCCTGCAGGAGCAGGTTTTCAGTCTTCCTGCAGGGCTTCTGGAATATGACATACCTCTAATTTTCCTGCAGGATCAGGCTTGTGGGTCACCCAGCAAGGCTAGTGGAATTGGACCCACTTCAAGGTCTTAGTGCAGGGTTGATGGAATGGGACCCAGTCCTGGGTCTCCTGCAGGAATTGGCTCAGAGTCTCCCTGCAGGACTGGTGAAATTGGACCCATTCCTGAGTCTCCTGCAGGAGGAGGCCCTGCATCTTCCTGGAGGGATGGTGGAATATGACAGAGATCTGGTTCTCCTGCAGGAATAGGCTCAAGGTCTCCCTACAAGGCTTGTGGAATTGGACACATTCCTGAATCCATTGCAAGTGAAGGCTTGGGGGTCTTCCTACACAGCTGGTGGAATGTGATTTAGCTCTGAGTCTCCTGCAGGAGTAGGCTCAGGGCCTCCTTGAAAGATTGGTGAAATGGGACACAGTGCTGTGTCTCCTGCAGTAGCAGGCTCAGGTTCTCCCTACAGTGTTGGTAAAATTGGACCTGGCTCCAATTCAACTGCAGTAGCAGACTGAGGGTATACCAGCATGGCTGGTTTAGTGTGAAGGAACAGCAAGTCTTAATACGTTGGCCCACTCCTGGGAAAAGTATAAACAGGGCTTGGTGCATGGTCTCTTGTATTGTCTGAAAAAGCCCCTTGAGATGTGTTGATTCTGATGACCTCTTCCAAGAACTTGAACACTTATAGAATCTCTGCCAACTCATCTTGTTTAGACTGAAGGAATCTGCCTTTCATCAGTTCTTGGAATAGAGATCAACACAAAATGAAAGAGGGAAGAAAAAATTACCAATCTATCTATTAAGAAATCAGCTGAAGACATTAGAAAGTTCTCTTGCAATGCACTTGTTTCTATTTTGGTGCATTTAGAATCATTTCTTTATTATCAACTTTGGCCATTTAAATTAGAATATATATTGTTGTAGGCCTACTGGGGTTCATTATGCTTGGACCCTCTGTGCTTCCTGTGTTAAGATAGCTGGTTCTATCTTTGGTTTAAGAAAATTTCAGTCTGATTTCTTCAAATATCTCTTCAAACCATTTGTCTTTCTTCTTTTCCATGTGGGATCCCTATGAGTCATAGACTGGTATGTTTTCTCTTATCCCAGGTTTCAGTTGCATTGCTTGCATTGGTTTTCACTTGCTTTTCTATGTCGTGTTCTGACTGAGTGATTGCGGTTATCCTGCTTTCGAAGTCACTTATTTGTTCCTCTGCATTATCTAGTCCGATTTGAACTGTCTTTAGCTTAGCTATTCTCACTGTTGAGTTTTCTGATTATATTTGGCTCATCTAAAGTGTTTCTCTTTCCATTTATACTAGCCTGCATTTGTATTCATAGACTCAAGATTTCCTTCAGTGTTTTTATGTCCTCCCTTTTCAAGTCATGTTCTAGTAAATTTTGGTGGTCTAATACATTGGATGTTCTTTCAGGAGACTCCTGTCTTTTGAAAATTTGGAATGGTTCTTTTAATTTTATTATATCTCTCTATCACTATGGGTTAAGCATGATCAGTTATCTATTATAGACTTGAACAGCTTTTGTAAGTGAAATCATTTCTGTGCACATTTAGTATTAATGCTGTGAGGATTGTTTTTGGTATGTAATGATGCCATGCATTCCTGCTGTGTCTGTTGCCTGTTATATCTATGATTGCTAGTGTGGTTTTTGTTGTGGTGAATACAACCTATTCTAGTAAAGTTAGCAGAGTGTCATTTTGGTTAAATGCTTATCATAGCTCTGACAGTGCTGGGACTAGTAATTTTTGCTGGAATAGAGGCTTCCAAATGGTTTCTGGGCTGCCGGCTGGATATGTGGATAGGGAATGGTTCCAATACACTCTCATGAAAGTGCATTCGTCCTTACTATTGCCACGGAAAAGTCAAAATTTTATAATGGGTTCCCTCAGGTTCTCTGCAAACAAAAACAAAAGTGGAAACAAATCTAATGATGTCACACATTAGAACCTGTTGAAGCGTGCAGTGCCACAGTTGGGTCCTTAGTGTAGTACTGGGTCAGCACCACAACTATTGTTGCATTAGCATGTGGTAGTCAAGTCTGATGGAAAGGCTTCAAATTCACATATTGTTCAGCAGATCTCTGCTCCAAGAACTCTTGCAATAAGGCATTGGAACTCAAAGGCAAGCATGGGGCATTTCAAAAACCTCTGCTTTGGACAATAAGAAATTTCAATCCTGCCTATGAAAGTTGCAGATCCTTGGGCTATAGAATCTGATTTCAACAATAAATTGCCCTGGATTCTAGAAACTAGATGAAGATGGCTCTGAATGAGACCCATTTCTCCTTTATGGAGAAAATGAGCAATTATACCATGGATGTGGAAAGACTGTGACTAAGACCCTGGGTTACTAAGCTAATCCACAACACATATGCCAGCAAATTTAATATTAAGAGAGGACCCAGGCAGATCTGTTCTCTAGATAGTACCAACCACAGCCCAAAACAATCTCCAAACCCCTGGGAATAAATTTGTGACATCAGCCACAGCCCTAACACACAGATTCCACAGGCACTCCTAGCTCAAAATTAACAGGTGGAGTATTGGTCTGGGAATGAATTGCAGAGAAATTTTGTGATTATTGCTTTCAGATATGTCAACCAAACGTCCACTATGCACTCTTTTAACCCTCAGCACATTTTCTTCCATCTCAAATGACCTGTCCACTTTAGAGTGTGCATTCCAGTAAAACACAGTTTCCCCTTTACTGCTCCCTCACCAAAGGTCAGGTCCTGCACTGATTTCCATTCTCTAATTTGCCTTCTACTCTTTCCAGGTTATGTGAGAATTCTTTCTGACTTTTGAAGTAAGAGATGTTTGGGCATTATTCAGCAGGGTTCCTGAGCCAAGGGCTGGGAGAGTGTATGTTTATCTTGCTGTATACATGGGAGAGAGTGAGCAAAGTTTGCACTGGTACTCTGCCAGTTTGGCATGGATAAATTAACACAATTTAGTCATAACTCACAGACACTTGATTCGTTTAGCTATTTTTCTGTATATCAATTGTGGGAAGATGTGTCTGAAAACACCAGGTCTGACAATGTGTTCATAACTCATTGCAGACTTTCAAATAATAAACAGAATTAAATTACATACATGGGAAATGTATCAAAATAAATACAGTTTTAGAAACATACTATATCTAACTATAAGACAGAGTTGCCAAATTTAGGTACCAGCTTGAAATATCCAAATAAGAAAAATGCACAGAAAATATAAATTAGCAGCCAAAAGTCATGAAGGAGGCAGGTCAACAGTTTTCTCTTGGTGCCTCCAGCACTAACAGAAACAATGAAATAATTCTTAGAACCATTAACAACCACAACCCTAGGTTTCCATTGTGCATGTGGTGCCCTTTCCTAATAATGACACATACTGGTCAATGTTGGCGATTCAAGGGGAAAAATTATTATTTAGGAAACCACAAAGAAACCCAAACAATGTATTTTTACATAGGCTTGGTTTCAATAGCACTTAGAGATATTATAGATATGAGAACACTGCCGCAGCTTTGCTAGGCTATTGACAATCATGTGCTCTTCTATCAAAGATGAGAATGTTTAATCGACTAATTACGTTGAGAAAAGAAATTTAACCCAAAAAATACAGCAATCACATTATATCCTGCTCCTGGGACTTGACAAAAGGGAAAAGACGGTCCACAAAAGAAGTGTCACTACATATCTATCCCAACAATTGCACTTCATTTCAATAACTGAATTATAATAGTTACAAATACTGTTTTGAAAAAATGAGGATAAATAAATATCCAAATTCAGGCAAAAAATTCACTCACTTACAAAACTCCCTTCACACCAAAGTAGATATAAGCCCAGCATTTGCTGAATCTAGGGGAAGATCATCATTTCAAGGTGTGAGCGAAGAATTCAATACCAATCTATTTTAGTCGAGAGTAGTTGACAATGGAGGATTTCACTGTTGTGCACAGAATGTGAAGGAGGAGGAACTCTGATACAAGGAGGGGCTTGCTCAGCTCCTACTGGCTTCATTGCAACTCAAGTGCTGATTCTTTGAAATGGATACATGAGGGGAGGGGAGGGAAGAGCAAGTGCTTGGTACCAAGGGCCAACCCTGGGAAAAGGCTTACCTGTGCTTCGTGCTTGGTCGTCTGAGTGGTTTATAAATGCCCCTTGGGACGAGTGGATTCTCACGACCTCTTCCAAGAACATGAGCGCTTTTATCATCTCTGCCATCTCTTCTCTTTTAGACGTCAGTAATCTTGGACCCATTCTTGGAGCAGAGAATTGAGTACCTTCCTAAATTGCACGTTGACACTCCATATGTTTCTGCCAGTATCAGCGAGGTTCAATATGTCTCATGAATGTCTTTTGAGCCTGGTATTCTCTAGAGATGCCTCCATGCCAGTATTCTCCATTGTAGCAGAACAACTCTCATCAATGTGTTCGCATCTCACCTCAATTCGTGCAGCCAGCTTTTCTGCCAACTTCCTTCATGTCTCCTATAAAGTCAAATTCTAAAGGACAGGGCAAGTCTGAAAGTACCTCGGAGCCTCACCTGTAAGCTGATGACAGGCAGGTCTTCCACTATCTGCCCTTTCAGATTCTGGAAACTGACCCGTGAACTCAGGCCATTGCGCAGCACGAGTATCTCGAACTTACACAGATTCCAGAAAAAGAGACTTAAGCCAAGCTCCATAGAGGGCGGTACCGCCTCCATGACACTGATCCACCCACAGAATTCTGCCCAGTTACATTGGATCCACCAGCCACAACAATCCTGGCGGAACACACCAAGATTCCACCTGGAATCCAACCGGTAACTGCCATCCCCAATGGTTGCTGCATCTTGTCAGTGTTGGGGGAGGGGCTGCATCAGACGAGAGGTTCCAAAGGTAAATGTGATTCTCTCCATTAGCGTCCCATGATCAGTTTTTTCTTCCCTCTATTCTTTTGTACAGATCTGTATACACAGTACAAACGGAGGGAATTCTGTCCATGTTAAGTTTATGGTTTCACACGTATTTAAACTTTCTAACAGTTAACATTACACAAAGACCCACTATAAGAATCTTTTGTTTGTGTAATATCCATTCACCCACAATGCATATCCGTCTGTTGCTTTTCTGCTGAAATACACACTCTCTCAGAATATGGATCCATTTGTTTCATGGGGGCTGAAATTCCTAGAAGTGAAACCAATCCCAATGTGCACTTTCCTGTCTGTCTCTTTTGCTCTTAGTACAGTTTTGCAGAGCTACTTGTCTTTGTTATAGGTGTATGCCATTTATTCTCTACGTAGGGTTGAATATGCCATTCATTGATCCTGTTGGAAGACTTGTAATCCTTTATCACGGACTATAACTCCATCTTATTCAAAATCGGCATTTGGGTTAGGTCACGATATGCTCTTTTGAATCAATATTTATGAATATTAATGCACGCGTCTGTGTTCTGAATACATGTGTGTTGATTACATGCAAGCCTCGATACTGGGTCAATGCAGGCTGAATTATCCTTGACATCACTTTGAGTAATTTATTTTGAATTATCATGTTTCCTTTGGATAGATGTCATCCAACCGTACACTTTTTGTGTTTATTTGTTTGATTGTTGGCTTGTTGTTTCTTTTGCAAACACATTACGCCATGAATCTCTCCGTTTGCTTCAGAGAGTTATGTAAGATGATTTACTTAGTATAGTGCTGAAAATCACCTATGATTTCCTGCTCCCCACTTCCATCTTCAGGATTTTGATTTCCTCATTGCCTTCTTGTTTATTCTTTGCAACTCATTGTTCTTCTTGCATTTCCAATAATGGTTTTCTTATTTACATTTCTACTTGCTACTTTTCGATTCAGGGTGGAATTCTCAATCTTCCTTTAAGGATAAGTTCCTAACTGCTGAATTCTTCTAAGTTTTGCCAGTCTGTGAAATGATCTAGATCTGCCTTTAATAGGAATGGCAGTCTTGTAGCATAGGCTACCATAGATTGAAGCTGTTTCTTATTCAGGATTTGGTCTATGTCCTGTCACTCCTTCTATCCTGCAATATTCCTCTCGAAATATAAGCTGAAACCCCTCTGGAGGTAGTGTTGTGACTAAGTTGTTTTCCTCTAGATGCATTTAAAATCAGTCGGTTGATCATGAACTTTGTTGATTTGAATAATACTGCTGAATATAGGTGTATTGGGTTTCCAACTACTTTGGTATGTGTACTTTCTGATTTCGTATACCTCATTCTTTCTTGTCTTTCAGCAAGTTACAGTCTGATTTTTCTACAAATATCTTTTCAGACTTTTTTTGTTAATCTTGCTTTTCCATCTGGGACTCTTACGAATCTTACTCTTTCATGCTTTGTCTTACCCCAGGCTTCAACAGCAATGTTTGCATTGGGTTGCACTTCTTTTTCTATGTCTTCTTCTGATAGAGGGATTTCTGTTCCCCTGTCTTCACAGTCTTTCACGAGTCCGTCTGCATTATCAAGTCTGCTTTGGACTGACTTTAGCACTGATATTATCTCATCCTTGAGTTTCCTGATATTATTTGGCTCGTTTTTAGAGTTTCTCTTCCCCTTTCCTGGATAACTGCCTTTTGTGATTCTGAGACACTGTTGTACTTCATGTTTTCCTCACCTCCATTTTCAATACATGCTCTGGTAGCGTTTTGCAGTCTAGATGTTTGAAAGCTTATTTTTTGGGCCTTCAAACTCTTTGGAACTGAAAATGGTACTTCCTGTTTCTTTTACTATACTTCTTTATCTCTACTGGTCAAGTAATATCAGGTATCTAATATAGATTTATAGGGCTTTGTTAAGTGAAAATTTTCGACCATTCTGTGTACAAAGTTCCATGATATTTCTGTGAGGACAATTTTCCCTAGGCATTGATGCCATGTCCTGTTCCTGTGTGTGTTGTCTGGTATATCTCTAATTGCTGGTGTTGCCTTTGTTGTGATGAGCACACCATATTATTTCAATTAGTAAAACTTCGTTTTATTGCACTTACCTCACAATTCTGAAAGTGCAGAGTACACTTCCTGATCTGGAAATGAAGCTTAAAGGTTTTCAGCTCGGCATTCTGCTTTATGTCATATTGGAGTCTTTCCAAAACAGCAAACTGAGAGTGCGCTTGTGCTTTCTATTGCCATGGGAATGTCCCAACGTTACCAGTTCTTCCCACAGATTCTCGGTCTACAGAAACACCAGTGGAAACATATGTATGGATGTCATACATCAGGGCCTGCTGGAATGATCCCACAGACCGATCTTTGTGTCCTCTGGGCAGTACCATGTCAGTGCCATCCAAAATGTAGCATCTGCATTTGGGAGTTAATGCTGAAGGAAATGCTTCAACTTCTCACGTTGTGGACTTTGACCACTCTTCCTTGATCCCTCATCCTTGGGTCATGGGTGCACGAATGCAACCACAGAACTGTACCAAATTCTCTTCCTCAAACCAATCCATAATCCCTGTCCATGTTATGACTGTAGCAGATCCTAAACTTTTAATACTGATTTCAAACCCAAGGGCCACTGAATCCCTCAGACCAGATGCACGACATCTCTGATTGAGCCCCACACGTGCTCTATTGGCAAAATGCCAAATTGATCCTGGGCCTGCAAGATGCAGTGGATGTGGCCATGGCACATATCGAAAAACTCAACCTCACACGCCAATGTGGTTGCTTTCTTAATGGGGTAACAGGTCGGTTTGCTCTCTTGATAGAACCCACCACAACCCACAATGCACTCCAGATCCCTGAGACTCAGCGTGTGCCATTATCTGTAGCTCTATACCTCATTTTCCGCTGCCTCTTCTGGCTCAAATTTGGCAGATCAGATCTTTGTCTCAGAATCAATTGTGGGGATATTTTGTGCTGATTTCTATGAGTTATGTCAGCCAAGCATCTGCTGTGCACTCTTCTAACACTCAGCGCATTATCTACAATCCCATGTGTGCTGTCCGCTTGAGAGTGTGCATCCAAGTAAAACAGAGTTTCACCTTTGCTGCTCCATCAGCAGAGGTCAGATCCTGCACAGATTTCCATTCTCTACTTTGCCTTCTCCTGTTTCCAGGTTTTCTGAGGCCTCAGCCTGTCTTTGGAAGTAACAGACCACTCTTCGGAAAGTGTCCTGTGCCAAGGGCTGGGTGAGTGGAAGTTTACATTGCTGTGTACATGGGTGGGAGTGAGCGCAGGTTACACTGGTTCTCTGCCAACTGGGCATCGATAAAACAACACTTTACAGATATAATTCACAGAATTGTGATGTTTGTTTAGCTCTGTTTAATATGCAGCCATGGTTGGAGGGTTTGTCCTTAGCCTCCAATTTTCACATTGTGTTGATAACTCAGTTGCAGTTTTTAAGAAGGTTAATAGAATTGATTTACATGTTTTGGGATTTATAAAAAATGAAGTTAGAATTTGAAACATACTAAATCCACCTAGATGCCAGACCTGTCAATTTTGTAACATTATGTCAACTATAAGAAAAATATAGACAGTTTTAAAGTAAAATCGCTGTCCAATATATTGAAGGTGATATGTCAACTCTTTACTGTTGAAGCCTCCAACACCAACCGGAACCATTAAGTACCTATTGGAACCACAAAATAACCGAGAACCTGGGTTTCCCTTGTGCATGTGGTTCCCTTTACTCACAATGACACATACTGGCCAATGTTGGCATTTCAAGTGGTAACATTCCTCTTTAGGAAAATACAAGAAAAACCAAACAAAATTATACATTTAAGCTTGATTCCAAAGCACCTAGAGGCATTTTAGCTTTGACAACCCTGCTGCAGCTATGCTAGGCAATTGAGAACCAGGTGTTCTTCTATCATTGATGAGAACGCTTAATCATCTGATCATATTGAGTAAATAAATTTCACACAACCAAGTGTGCACCCCCATGATATCGTGCACCCGGGGCTTGTCTGAAGGGAAAGACGCCCCACATAACCTGTGTCTTTAATGTCTTTCACGACTTTTACAGTTCAGTTCACTATCTGACTTATAATATTTGACTATAATGTCTTGAAATACTGAGGCCTAATACATATTCGAGTTCAGTCAAAGTTTCCCCTCACCTACCACACTCCCTTCACCCGAAAAAGACTTAACCACAGCATTTGCTGAATCTACGGGAAGGTCATCATTTCTTTGTGTGAGCTGAGTATTAAATTCCTATCTATTTTAGTCGAGAGTATTTGACCTTTAAGGAATTCACCATTCTTCACAGAGTGTGAAGTTGGAGGAACTCTGATTCTAGGAGGGGCTTGCTCTTCTCCTACTGGCTTCATTGCAGCTCAGGATCTGATTCTTTAAAATAGATGACTGATTGGAGGGGTGGGAAGTGCATGTGCCTGATATCTATGCCCAAACCTGGGAAAAGTCTTACCTGGGCTTGGTGCATTTTGGTCTGAATGGTTTGTAAATGCCCCTTGGGACCTGTGGATTCTCATGACCTCTTCCAAGAACATGAGCGCTTTTATCATTTCCGCCATCTCTTCTCTTATAGACGTCAGGAATCTTGGACCCGTTCTTGAAGCAGGGAATTGAGTAACTTTCTCAAGTGCACGTTGACACTCCTTATATTTCTACCAGTATCACCGAGGTTCAGTAGGTCTCATGAAAGAATTTCGAGCCTGGAATTCTCTAGAGAAGCAGCCATGCCGGTATTCTCCATTGTAGCAGAACAACTCTCATCAATATGTTCTCATCTCAGCTCAATCCGTCCACCCAGCTTTTCTGCCAGCTTCTCTTCGTGTCTCCCATAAAGTCGACGTCAACAGGACTGGGCAAGTCTGGAAGTAACTCTGAGCCTCACTAGTAAGCTGATGACAGGCAGATCTTCCACTGTCTGCCCTTTCAGATTCTGGAAACTGACCCGTGAACTCAGGTCTTTGGGCAGCAGCAATAACTCGAACTTGCACAGCTTCCCGAGCAAAACACCAAAGCCAAGCTCCACAGAGGGCGGCAGACCCTCCATCACACTGATCCACCCACAGAATTCTGCCCAGGTACCTTGGTTCCACCAGCCACAACAACCCTCGTGGTACACAGCAACATTCCATCTGGAATTCCATCCGGTAACTGCCATCCCCAATGGTTGCTGCATTTTTTCAGTGTTGGGGGAGGGGTGCATTAGACTAGAGGTTCCTAAGGGAAATGTGATTCAATCCACTGGCGTCCAATCGTCCTTTTTTCTTCCCGCTTTCCTTTGGTCCAGACTGTATACACAGTACAATTGGAGGGAAGTGTGTCCATTTTTAGTTTATGTTTTCACACGTCTTGATACTTTCTAAGAGTTCACAGTACACGGAGACCCACTAAATAAAGTCATGTTTGTGTAATGTCCATTCACCCAGAATACATATCCGTCTTTTGCTTTCTGCTGAAACATCCACACTCTCAGAACATGGATCCATTTGTTTCATGGGGGCTGAAATTCCTCGAAGTGAAGCCAATCCCAATGTGCCCTTTCAAGTCTGT
Source organism: Camelus bactrianus (assembly GCF_048773025.1). Lineage (NCBI taxonomy): Eukaryota > Metazoa > Chordata > Mammalia > Artiodactyla > Camelidae > Camelus > Camelus bactrianus. The sequence goes on from NC_133574.1 coordinate 12,498,898, forward strand.
CTCTTTTGCTCTTAGTACAGCTTGGCAGAGCTTCTTTTCTTTGCTATAGGCTTATGCCGTTTATTCTCTACGTAGGGTAGAATATGACATTCGTTCATCCTGTTGGAAGACTTGTAAGTCTATATCACGTTCTATGAAACAATCATATTCAAAACCGTCATTTGGTTTGGGTCACGATATGCACTTAAGAATCAATATTTATGAATATGAATGCACGCATCTGTTTTCTGAATACAAGTGTGTTGAGTACATGATAGCCGCCATACTGGGTCGATGCGTGCTGAATGATCCTTGATATCACTTTGAGTATTTTGTCTTGAATATTCATGGTTGTTTGGTATATTTCAGCCAACTGTAACCTTTTGGTGTTTGTTTGTTTGTTTGATTGTTTGTTTTGCAAACACATTAGGCCATGCATCTCTCCTTTTGCGTCAGACAGACAACCATATAAGCTGATTCACTTAAGATAGTGCTTAAAATCAACTATGATTTCCTGCTACCCTCTCCCATCTTTAGGATTTTGATGTCCTCCTTGCCTTCTTCTTGTTTCTTCTTTGCAACTCATGCTCTTCTTGCATTTCCAATAGTGGTTTTCTTATTTCCATTTCATCTTGCTACTTTTCTACTAAGGGAAGGATTCTCAACTTGTGTTTTAGGATCAGATTCAAACTGCTGAATTATTTTAAGATTTGCCCGTCAGTGAAATTCCCTAGCTCTGCCGTTGTTATAAACGGCGGTCATTTGGCATTGGCTACCCTAGATTGCAGCTTTTTCTCATTGAAGTTACGGCCTATGTCCTGACACTCTTCCCTGTCCTGCAAAATTTCTGCCGAGATATGAGCTGAAACCCGTCTGGAGGTTCTGTTGTGACTAAGTTGCTTTCCTCGAGGTGCATTTTACATCACTGGGATGATCATGAACTTTGTTTATTTGAATTCTACAGCTGCTTGTTGGTCTATTGGTATTCCAACTCTTTTGGACGCTGTGTAGTTCTTGAATTCGTATAGATGATAGTTTCTTGGCTTTCAGCAAGTTTCATTCTGATTTTTCTACAAATTCCTTTTCAGAATTTATTATTTTATCTCTTGCTTTTCCATTTGAGAATCCTATGAATCCTATTCTTACCTGCTTTTTCTTAACCCAGGATTCAACAGTCATGTTAGCGTTGGTTTGCACTTGCTTTTCTGTGTCTACTTCTGATGGAGGGATTTCTGTTCCCTGTCCTCACAGTCATTCACGAGTACCTCTGCATTATGTAGTCTGCTTAGGATTGACTTTAGCCCAGTTTTTATCTCATTCATTGAGTTTTCTGATACTATTGGGTTCTTCTTTAGAGTTTCTCTTCCCCATTTCTGGTATTCTGCCTTTTGTGATTCTGAGGCACTGTGGTTCATCAGTGTTTTCCTCAACTCCTATTTCAGAGCTTGATCTCTTATAGTTTTGCCATCTAGTTGTTTGAAAGCTTATTTTTTGGGCCTTCAATCCCTTTGGAACTAAAAATGGTACTTCCTGTTTTTTTACTATACTTCTTTTACTCTACAAATCAGGTAATATCATGTATCTAATATAGACTTTTAGGGCTTGGTTAAGTGCAAACTTTAGACTATTTGGTGTATGCAAGTCCATGGTATTTCTGTGAGGACAATTTTCCCTAGACCTTGATGCCATGCCCTGTTCCTGTGTGTGTTGTCTGGTATATCTCTAAATCCTGGTGTTGCCTTTGTTGTGATGAACACACCATACTGTTTCAGTTAGTAGAACCTCATTTTTATTGCACTAATCTCACAATTCTGAAAGGGCACATGGCACTTCCTCTAGTGGAAATGAGGCTTCTATATGTTTTCGGCTCTGCATTCTTCTGTATGACATTTTGAAGTGTCTCCAAACAGCCAAGAAAGAGTGCGCTTATACTTTCTACTTCCATGGGAATGTCCCAATGTTACCAGTTCTTCCCAGAGCTTCTCTGTCTACAGAGACACCAGTGGAAGCATATGTATGGATGTCATAGTTCAGGGCCTGCTGGGATGATCCTGCAGACCGACCAGTGTTTCCTCGGTGCAGTACCATGTCAGTGTCATCCAAAATGTAGCATCTGCATTTGGGTGATAATGCTGTAAGAAATGCTTCATCTTCTCATGCTGTGGACTTTGACCACTTTTCCTAGTTCTCTCATTCTTGAGTAATGTTTTCACGAAGGCAACCACAGAGATGTTCCGCATCGTCTGCCTCAAACCAGACTGTAATCACAATCCAGGTTATGAATGTAGCAGATCCTAAATCTTTTAATACTGATTTCAAACCCAACACCAGCTGGATCACTCAGACCAGATGCATGATACCTCTGATTGAGCCCCACACGTGCTCTATTGGCAAAAAGTCAAATTGGACCCTGGTCCTGCAGATGCAGTGGATGTGGCCATAGGACATATCGATAAACTCAACCTCATGCGCCAGTGCTTTTGCTGTCTCACTGAGGTCACAGTTCTCTTTCCTCTCTTGAAAGTACCCACCAAAACCCACAACGCACTCTAGATCCCTGAGTTCTGCGAGAGCCATCATCCGTAGCCCTACCCCTCTTTTTCCGCTGCCTCTGCTAGCTCAGGTTTGGCAGCTCGGATCTTGGTCTCAGATTCAATTGTGGGGATATTTTGAACTGATTTCTTTGAGTTCTGTCAGCCAAGCATCTTCTGTGCACTCTGCTAACACTCAGCGCATCACCTTCAATCCCATACTTGCTGCCGGCTTGAGGGTGTGCTTCCAAGTTAAACAGAGTTTCACCTTTGATGCTCCATTACCAGAGGTCAGATCCTGCACTGTTTTCCATTCTCTAGTTTGCCTTTTACTGCTTCCAGTTTTTCTGAGGCCTCATCCTGTCTTTGGAACTAACAGACCACTCTTAGGAAAGTGTCCTTGCCAAGGGCTTGGTGAGTGGTTCTGTACAATTTTTTGTGTATGGTAGCTAGTGAGAGCAGTTTGCACTGTTTCTCTTCCTACTGGGCATCGACAAATCATCACTTTTCACAAATAATTCACAGAAATTGGATATTTGTTTCACTCCATTTTTTTACAGCCCTCGTCGGTGGGTTTGCCCGAAGACTCCAGCTTTGACCTTATGTTGATAAGGAAGTTGCAGTTTTTAAGAATGTTAATAGTATTGATTTACGTGTTTTGGTATTTATATGAAAGTGAAGTTAGTTTTTGAATATTACCAAATCAACCTAGAAGTCAGACTTGACAATTTCTGTAAAATTTTGTCAGCACTAAGGAAAAAACCGAAAGTCTCAATGTAAAAAACAGTCCAAGTGTTAGAAGGGGACATGCCAACTCTTTTCTCCTGAAACCTCCAACAACAAAAGGAACAATGAAATACCTATTGGAACCAAGATATAACCCCCAACCTGGGTTTCCTTTGTGCACCTGGTGCCCTTTACTCCCAGTGACACATACTAGGCAATGTTGGCATATCTAGGGGTAACATTCCCCTCTAAGAATATACAAGAAAATCTAAACAAAATTTATAAATTTAGGCTTGATTCCAAAAGCACCTAGAGGCATTTAACTATGAGAAGCCTGCTGCAGCTATGCTAGGATATTGAGAACCAGGTGCTCTTCTATCAGTGCTGAGAAGGCTTAATCATCCGATCATGTTGGGGAAATCAATTTAACACAACCAATTCTGCACCTCCAAGATATAGTGCACCCCGGGCTTGACGGAAGTGAATGTCTGTCCACATTAAATGTGTCTTTAATGTGTTTGGCGACTTTTACAGTTCAGTTCACTATCTGACTTCTAATATTTTCCTGTACTGTCTTGAAAAACTGAGGCCTAATACATATTCAAGTTCATTCAAAGATTCCTCTCACTTCCCACACTACTTTCAGCCCAAAGTATACATAACCTAAGCATTTCCTGAATCTAGGGGAAGGTCATCATTTCTTTGTGTGAGCTAATTTTTGAATTCCTATCTATTTTAGTCGAGAGTATTTGACCTTTAAGGAGTTCACAGTTGTTCACCGAGTGTGAAGGAGGAGGAACTCTGATACTAGTAGCGGCTTGCTCTCCTCCTACTGGAATCATTGCACCTCAGGTTCTGATCCTTTGAAATGGATGCCTGAGTGCAGTGGAGGGAAGAGCATGTGATTGATAGCTGGGAACAAACGTGGGAATAGGCTTACCTGGGCTTGGTGCATTTCGGTCTGTATGATTCGTAAATGCCCCTTGGAATGTGTGGATTCACACAACCTCTTCCAAGAACATGAGCACTTATATCATCTCTGCCGTCTCTTCTCTTTTAGACGTCAGGAATCTTGGACCCGTTCTTGGAGCAGAGAATCGAGTAACTTTCTCAAGGGCACATTGATTCTCCGTATGTTTCTACCAGTATCAGTGAGGTTCAGTAGGTCCCATGAATGCCTTTCGAGCCTGGTATGCTCTAGAGATATCTCCATGCCGATATTCTCCACTGTAGCAGAACAACTCTCATCAATGTGTTTGCACATCTCCTCAATTCATGCAGCCAGTTTTCTGCCAGCTTCTCTTCGTGTCTCCCATAAAGTCGACATCAAAGGGACTGGGCAAGTCTGAAAAAACCTCGGAGCTCCAACAGTAAGCTGATGACAGGCAGATCTTACACTCTCTGCCCTTTTAGATTCTGGAAACTGACCCGTGATCTCAGGTCTTTGGGCAGCAGCAGTATCTCGAAATTAATCAGCTTCCCGAACAAAGACATAAGCCAATCTCCACATAGGGCAGCAGACCCACCATCAAACTGATCCACCCACAGAATTCTGCCCAGTTACCTTGGATCCACCAGCCGCAACAAGCCTCGTGGTACACACCAACATTCCACCTGGAATCCAACCGGTACCTGACATCCACAGTGGTTGAGGCATCTAGTCCGTTTTGGGGGTGATGCTGCATTAGAGGAGAGTTTCCTAAGGGAAATGTGATTCTATCCACAAGGGTCCCATGGTCCTTTTCTCTTCTCACTTTCCTTTGTTCATTTCTGTATACATAGTACAAATGGAGGGAAGAGTGTCCATGTTCAGTTTATGGATTCACAGTTATTTAAACTTTCTAACAGTTCACAGTACACAGAGACCCACTCAAGGAAACTCATGTTTGTGTAATATCCATTCACCCAGATTACATATCCGTCTGTTGCTTTCTGCTGAAACACCCACACTCTCAGAACATGGATCCATTTTTTCATGGGGGCTGAAATTCCTAGAAATGAAACCAATCCCAACGTGCACTTTCCTGTCTGTCTTTTTTGCTCTTAGTACAGTTTTGCAGAGCTACTTGTCTTTGTTATAGGCTTATGCCATTCCTTCTCTACGTAGGGTAGAATTAGGCAATCGTTCATCCTGTTGGAAGACTTGTAAGTCTTTTTTCCCATTCTATGACCCACTCTTATTCAAAACCGTCATTTGGTTTGGCTCATGATATGCACTTCTGGATCAGTATCTATGAATAATAATGCAAGCATCTGATTTCTGAATACAAGTGTGTTGAGTACATGCTAACAGCGATAATAGTTCGATGCGTGCTGAATGATACTTGACAACATTTTGAGTATTTTGTCTTGAATATTCTTGGTTGTTTGGTATATTTCAGCCAACTTTTACCTTTTGGTTTTTGTTTGTTTGTCTCACTGTTTGTTTTGCAAACACTTTATGACATGCATCACTCCTTTTGCTTCAGAAAGACAGTCATGTAAGATGATTAACTTAATATAGTGCTTAAAATCAACTATGATTACCTGCTACCCTCTCCCATATTTAGGATTTTGATGTCCTCCTTGCCTTCTTCTTCTTACTTCTTTGCAACTCTGGCTCTTATTGCATTTGCAATAATGGTTTTGTTATTTCCATTTAACCTTGCTACTTTTCTTCTCAGGGTAGGATTCTCAATTTTTGATTTAGGATCAGTCTCAAACTGCTGAATTCTTTTCAGGTTTGCTGCTCAGTGAAATTCCCTAGCTCTGTCGTTGTTATAAGCGGCAAACATTTGGCATTGGCTAACCTAGATTGCAACATTTTCTCATTCAGGTTATGGTCTATGTCCTGGCACTCCTCCCCGTGCTTCAAAATTTCTGATGAGATATCAGCTGAAACCCCTCTGGAGGTTCTATTGTGACTAAGTTGCTTTCCTCGAGGTGCATTTTACATCACTGGGATGATCATGAAATTTGTTTATTTGAATTCTACATCCGCTTGTTTGTCTATTGGTATTCCAACTCTATAGGACGCTGTGTACTTCCTGAATTCGTATAGATGATACTTTCTTGGCTTTCAGCAAGTTTCATTCTGATTTTTCTACAAATACCTTTTCAGAATTTATTATTTTATCTCTTGCTTTTCCATTTGGGAATCCTAAGAATCCTATTCTTACCTGCTTCTTCTTAACCCAGGAGTCAACAGTGATGTTAGCGTTGGTTTGCCCTTGCTTTTCTGTGTCTTCTTCTGATGGAGGGATTTCTGTTCCCCTGTCCTCACAGTCAATCACGAGTCCCTCTGCATTATGTAGTCTGCCTAGGATTGACTTTAGCCCAGTTTTTATCACACCCATGGAGTGTTCTGATACTATTGGGTTCTTCTTTAGAGTTTCTCTTCCCCTTTCTTGGTGTTCTGCCTTTTGTGATTCTGAGGCACAGTGGTTCATCATTGTTTTACTCACCTCAATTTTCAGAGCTTGCTCTGTTATAGTTTTGCCATCAAGTTGTTTGAAAGCTTATTTTTTGGGACTTCAATCCCTTTGGAACTGAAAATGGTACTTCCTGTTTCTTTTACTATACTTCTTTTACTCTACAGTTCAGGTACTATCATGTATCTAATATAGACTTATAGGGCTTGGTTAAGTGCAAACTTTAGACTCTTTTCTGTACGCAATTCCATGGTATTTCTATGAGGACAATTTTCTCTAGACCTTGATGCCATGCCCTGTTCCTGTGTGTGTTGTCTGGTATAACTCTAAATCCAGGTGTTGCCTTTGTGTTGATGAACACACCATACTGTTTCAGTTAGTAGAATCTCATTTTTATTACACTAATCTCACACTTCTGAAAGGGCACAGGGCACTTCTTCTAGTGGAAATGAGGCTTCTATAGGTTTTCAGCTCTGCATTCTTCTGTATGTCAATTTGAAGTGTCTCCAAAACAGACAACATAGATTGCACTTGTACACTCTACTGCCATGGGAATATCCCAATGTTACCAGTTCTTCCCAGAGCTTCTCTGTCTACAGAGACACCAGTGGAAGCATATGTATGGATGTCATAGTTCAGGGCCTGCTGGGATGATCCTGCAGACTGACCAGTGTTTCCTCGGTGCAGTACCATGTCAGTGTCATCCAAAATGTAGCATCTGCTTTTGGGTGATAATGCTGTAAGAAATGCTTCATCTTCTCATGCTGTGGACATTGACCACTCTTCCTAGTTCTCTCATTCTTGAGTAATGGGTTCACGAAGCAACCACAGAGCTGTTCTTCATCCTCTGCCTCAAACCAGACTGTAATCCCAATCCAGGTTATGAATGTAACAGATCCTAAGTCTTTTAATACTGATTTCAAACCCAATGCCCCCTGGAACCCTCAGTCCAGATGCATGATACCTCTGATTGAGCCCCACACGTGCTCTATTGGCAAAATGTCAAATTGGACCCTGATCCTGTAGTTGCAGTGGATGTGGCCATAGGACATATCGCTAAACTCAACCTCATGCGCCAGTGCATTTGCTGTCTCACTGAGGTCACAGTTCTCTTTGCTCTCTTGAAAGTACCCACCAAAACCCACAACGCACTCTAGAACCCTGAGTTCTGTGAGGGCCATCATCCGTAGCCCTATCCCACTTTTTCCGCTGTCTCTTCTAGCTCAGATTTGCAGCTTGATTCTTGGTCTCAGATTCAATTGTGGGGATATTTTGAGCTGATTTCTTTGAGTTCTGTCAGCCAAGCATCTGCTGTGCACTCTTCTAACACTCAGCGCATCACCTTCAATCCCGTGCCTGCTGCCCGCTTGAGAGTGTGCTTCCAAGGAAAACAGTGTTTCACCTTTGATGCTCCATTACCAGAGGTTAGATCCTGTACTGGTTTCCATTCTCTACTTTGCCTTTTCTGCTTCCGGTTTTTCTGAGGCCTCATCCTGTCTTTGGATGTAACAGACCACTCTTAGGCAAGTGTCCTGTGCCAATGGCTGGGTGAGTGTGTTTTTACAATATTTTGTGTATGTTAGCTAGTGAGAGCAGTTTGCACTTGTTCTCTTCCTACTGGGCATCGACAAATCAACACTTTCACAAATATATCACTGAAATTGGATATTTGTTTCGCTCCATTTTCTTTACAGCCATGGTCGTAGGATTTGTCCAAAGATCCCAGCTTTGTCATTATGTTGATAAGGCAGTTGCAGTCTTTAAAACATTTATACTATCGATTTACGTGTTTTGGCATTTATATGAAATTGAAGCTAGTTTTTGAGAATTACCAAATCAACATAGAATATAGACTTGACAATTTCTGAAAGATTTTGTCATCTCTAAGGATAAAACAGACAGTCTCAATGTAAAATAGCAGTCCAAAAGTTTGAAGGGGACATGCCAACACTTTTCTCTTGAAGCCTCCAACAAAAAAAAAGAACAATGAAATACCTATTGGAACCATGAAATAACCCCCATCCTGGGTTTCCCTTGTGCACCTGGTGCCCTATATTCCGAATGACACATACTAGGCAATGTTGACATTTCAAGGGGTAACATTCCTCTCTAGGAATATACAAGAAAATCTAAACAGAATATACACATTTAGGCTTGATTCCAAAAGCACTTAGAGGCATTTAACTATGAGAAACCTGCTGCAGCTATGCCAGTCTATTGAGAACCAGGTGCTCTTCTATCAGTGCTGAGAAGGCTTAATCATACAATCATGTTGGGTAAAGCAATTTAACACAAACATGTCTGCACCTCCAAGATATAGTGCACCCGGGGCTTGACGGAAGTGAATGACTGTCCACATAACCTGTGTCTTTAATGTGTTTGGCGAATTTTACAGTTCAGTTCACTATCTGACTTCTAATATTTTCCTGTACTCTCTTGAAAAACTGAGGCCTAATACATATTCAAGTTCATTCAAATATTCCCCTCACTTCCCACACACTTTTCAGACCAAAGAATACATAAACCCAGCATTTCCTGAATCTAGGGGAAGGTCATCATTTCATTGTGTGAGCTAAGTATTCAATTCCTATATATTTCATTCAAGAGTATTTGACCTTTATGGATTTCACTATTGTTCACTGAGTGTGAAGGAGGAGGAACTCTGATTCTAGTAGGGCTTGCCCTCTTCCTATTGGATTCATTGCAGCTCAGGTTCTGATCCTTTGAAATGGATGCCTGAGTGGAGTGGAGGGAAGAGCATGTGATTGATAGCTAGGCACAAACTTGGGAATAGGCTTACCTGGGCTTGGTGCATTTCGGTCTGTATGATTCGTAAATGCCCCTTGGGATGTGTGGTTTCTCACGATCTCTTCCATGAACATGAGCACTGTTATCATCTCTGCCATCTCTTCTCTTTTAGACGTCAGGAATCTTGGACCCGTTCCTGGAGCAGAGAATCAAGTAACTTTCTCAAGGGAACCTTGATTCTCCGTATGTTTCTGCCAGTAACACCGAGGTTCAGTAGGTCTCATGAATGTCTTTCGAGCCTGGTATGCTCTAGAGATGTCTCCATGCCGATATTCTCCACTGTAGAATAACAACTTTCATCAATGTGTTCGCACATCTCCTCAATCCATGCAGCCAGGTTTTCTGCCAGCTTCTCTCCGTGTCTCCCATAAAGTCGATATCAAAAGTACTGGGCAAGTCTGAAAATACCTCGGAGCCTCTCCAGTAAGCTGATGACAGGCAGATCTTCCACTGTCTGCCCTTTCAGATTCTGGAAACTGACCTGTGAACTAAGGACTCTGGGCAGCAGCAGTTTCTCGAACTTACTCAGCTTCCCGAAAAAAAGACTTAAGCCAATCCGCACATATGGCAGCAGACACACCATCAAACTGATCCACCCACAGAATTCTGCCCAGTTACCTTGGATCCACCAGCCGCAACATTCCTCGTGGTACACAACAACATTCCACCTGGAATCCAACCGGTAACTGCCATCCCCAGTGGTTGATGCATCAAGTGTGTGTTGGGTTGGATGCTGCATTAGAGGAGAGTTTCCTAAGGGAAATGTGATTCTATCCACAAGGGTCCCATGGTCCTTTTCTCTTCCCTCTTTCCTTTTGTTCAGTTCTGTATAGACAGTACAAACGGAAGGAAGAGTGTCCATGATCAGTTTATGGATTCACACCTATTTAATCTTTCTAACATTTCACAGTACACAGAGACCCACTCAAGGAATCTCATGTTTGTGTAATATCCATTCACCCACATTACGTATCCGTCTGTTGCTTCTGCTGAAACACCCACACTCTCAGAACATGGATCCATTGGTTTCATGGGGTCAGAAATTCCTAGAAATGAAACCAATCCCAACGTGCACTTACCTGTCTGTCTCTTTTGCTCTTAGTACAGTTTTGCAGAGCTACTTGTTTTGTTATAGGCTTATGCCATTTCTTCTCTACGTAGGGTAGAATTTGGCATTCGTTCATCCTGTTGGAGGAATTCTAAGTCTATATCCCGTTCTATGACCCACCCTTATTCAAAACCGTCATTTGAGTTGGCTCAAGATATGCACTTCTGGATCTGTATCTATGAATAGTAATGCACGCGTCTGTTTTCGGAATACAAGTGTGTTGAGTACATGCTAACTGCGATAATAGGTCGATGCGTGCTGAATGATCTTTGACATCACTTTGAGAATTTTGTTTTGAATAATCATGGTTGTTTGGTATATGTCAGCCAACTGTAACCTTTTGGTATTTGTTGGTTTGTCTTATTGTTTGCAAACACATTAGGCCATGCATCTCTCCTTTTGCTTCAGACAGACAGTCATGTAAGCTGATTCACTTAAGATAGTGCTTAAAATCACCTATGATTTCCTGCTACCCTCTCCCATCTTTAGGATTTTGATGTCCTCCTTGCCTTCTTCTTCTTACTTCTTTGCAACTCAGGCTCTTCTTGCATTTGCTTTAATGGTTTTGTTATTTCCATTTCATCTTGCTACTTTCCTACTCAGGGTAAGAGTCTCAATTTTTGTTTTAGGATCAGTCTCAAACTGCTGAATTCTTTTCAGGTTTGCCGGTCAGTGAAATTCCCTAGCTCTGCCGTTGTTATAAACGGCGGTCATTTGGCATAGGCTACCCTAGATTGCAGCTTTTTCTCATTCAGGATATGGTCTATGTCCTGGCACTCCTCCCAGTGCTGCAAAATTTCTGCCGAGATATCAGCTGAAACCCCTCTGGAGGTTCTGTTGTGACTAAGTTGCTTTCCTCGAGGTGCATTTTACATCACTGGGATGATCATGAAATTTGTTTATTTGAATTCTACAGCTGCTTGTTGGTCTATTGGTATTCCACCTCTTTTGGACGCTGTTTACTTCCTGAATTCGTATAGATGATACTTTCTTGGCTTTCAGTAAGTTTCATTGTGATTATTCCACAAATTCCTTTTCAGAATTTATTATTTTATCTCTTGCTTTTCCATTTGGGAATCCTATGAATCCTATTCTTACCTGCTTCTTCTTAACCCAGGAGTCAACATTGATGTTAGCATTGGTTTGCACTTGCTTTCCTGTGTCTTCTTCTGATGGAGGGATTTCTGTTCACCTGTCCTCACAGTCATTCACGAGTCCCTCTGCATTATGTAGTCTGCTTAGGATTGACTTTAGCCCAGTTTTTATCTCATCTATTGAGTTTTCTAATACTATTGGTTTCTTCTTTCGAGTTTCTCTTCCCCTTTCCTGGTATTCTGCCTTTTGTGATTCTGAGGCACTGTGGTTCATCAGTGTTTTCCTCTCCTCCATTTTCAGAGCTTGCTCTGTTTTGGTTTTGCCGTCAAGTTGTTTGAAAACTTATTATTTGGGCCTTCAATCTCTTTGGAACTGAAAATGGTACTTCCTGTTTCTTTTACTATACTTCTTTTACTCTACAGGTCAGGTAGTATCATGTATCTAATATAGACTTATAGGGCTTGGTTAAGTGCAAACTTTAGACTCTTTGGTGTACGCAATTCCATGGTATTTCTGTGAGGACAATTTTCTCCAGACCTTGATGCCATGCCGTGTTCCTGTGTGTGTTGTCTTGTATATCGCTAAATCCTCGTGTTGCCTTTGTTGTGATGAACACACCATACTGTTTCAGTTAGTAAAACCTCATTTTTATTACACTAATCTCACAATTCTGAAAGGGCACAGGGCACTTCCTCTAGTGGAAATGAAGCTTCTATAGGTTTTCGGCTCTGCATTCTTCTGTATGTCATTTTGTAGTGTCTCCAAAACAGCCAACATAGAGTGCGCTAGTACTTTCTACTGCCATGGGAATGTCCCAATGTTACCAGTTCTTCCCAGAGCTTCTCTGTCTACAGAAACACCAGTTGAAGCATGTGTATGGATGTCATACTTCAGGGCCTGCTGGGATGATCCCGCAGTCTGACCTATGTTTCCTCGGTGCAGTAAACTGTCAGTGCCGTTCAAAATGTAGCATCTGCATTTGGGTGATAATGCTGTAAGAAATGCTTCATCTTCTCATTCTGTGGACTTTGACCACTCTTCCTAGTTCTCTCATTCTTGATTAATTGGTTCACGAATGCAACCACAGAGCTGTTCCTCATCCTCTGCCTCATTCCAGACTGTAATCTCAATCCAGGTTTTGAATATATCAGATTCTATACTTTCTAATACAGATTTCAAACCCAATACCCCCTGGAAACTCAGTCCAGATGCATGATAAGTTTGATTGAGCCCCACAGGTACTCTATTGGCAAAATGTCAAATTGGACCCTGGTCCTGCAGATGCAGTGGATGTGGCCATAGGACATATCGATAAACTCAACCTAATGCGCCAGTGCTCTTGCTGTATCCCTGAGGTCTCAATTCTCTTTGCTCTCTTGAAATTACCCACCAAAACCCACAACACACTCTAGATCCCTGAGTTCTGTGAGGGCCATCATCCGTAGCCCTATCCCACTTTTTCCGCTGTCTCTTCTAGATCAGATTTGGCAGCTCGGATCTTCATCTCAGATACAATTGTGGGGATATATTGAGCTGATTTCTTTGAGATCTGTCAGCCAAGCATCTGCTGTTCACTCTTCTAACACTCAGTGCATCACCTTCAATCCCGTGCATGCTGCCCGCTTGAGAGTGTGCTTCCAAGGAAAACAGAGTTTCACCTTTGATGCTCCATTACCAGAGGTCAGATCCTGCACTGGTTTCCATTCTCTACTTTGCCTTTTCTGCTTCCGGTTTTTCTGAGGCCTCATCCTGTCTTTGGATGTAACAGACCACTCTTAGGCAAGTGTCCTGTGCCAATGGCTGGGTGAGTGTGTTTTTACAATATTTTGTGTATGTTAGCTAGTGAGAGCAGTTTGCACTTGTTCTCTTCCTACTGGGCATCGACAAATCAACACTTTCACAAATATATCACTGAAATTGGATATTTGTTTCGCTCCATTTTCTTTACAGCCATGGTCGTAGGATTTGTCCAAAGATCCCAGCTTTGTCATTATGTTGATAAGGCAGTTGCAGTCTTTAAAACATTTATACTATCGATTTACGTGTTTTGGCATTTATATGAAATTGAAGCTAGTTTTTGAGAATTACCAAATCAACATAGAATATAGACTTGACAATTTCTGAAAGATTTTGTCATCTCTAAGGATAAAACAGACAGTCTCAATGTAAAATAGCAGTCCAAAAGTTTGAAGGGGACATGCCAACACTTTTCTCTTGAAGCCTCCAACAAAAAAAAAGAACAATGAAATACCTATTGGAACCATGAAATAACCCCCATCCTGGGTTTCCCTTGTGCACCTGGTGCCCTATATTCCGAATGACACATACTAGGCAATGTTGACATTTCAAGGGGTAACATTCCTCTCTAGGAATATACAAGAAAATCTAAACAGAATATACACATTTAGGCTTGATTCCAAAAGCACTTAGAGGCATTTAACTATGAGAAACCTGCTGCAGCTATGCTAGTCTATTGAGAACCAGGTGCTCTTCTATCAGTGCTGAGAAGGCTTAATCATACGATCATGTTGGGTAAAGCAATTTAACACAAACATGTCTGCACCTCCAACATATATTGCACCCGGGGCTTGACGGAAGTGAATGACTGTCCACATAACAAGTGTCTTTAATGTGTTTGGCGAATTTTACAGTTCAGTTCACTATCTGACTTCTAATATTTTCCTGTACTGTATTGAAAAACTGAGGCCTAATACATATTCAAGTTCATTCAAAGATTCCCCTCACTTCCCACACTCCTTTCAGCCCAAAGAATACATAAACCCAGCATTTCCTGAATCTAGGGGAAGGTCATCATTTCATTGTGTGAGCTAAGTATTCAATTCCTATATATTTCATTCAAGAGTATTTGATCTTTATGGATTTCACTGTTGTTCACTGAGTGTGAAGGAGGAGGAACTCTGATTCTAGTAGGGCTTGCCCTCTTCCTATTGGATTCATTGCAGCTCAGGTTCTGATCCTTTGAAATGGATGCCTGAGTGGAGTGGAGGGAAGAGCATGTGATTGATAGCTAGGCACAAACTTGGGAATAGGCTTACCTGGGCTTGGTGCATTTCGGTCTGTATGATTCGTAAATGCCCCTTGGGATGTGTGGTTTCTCACGATCTCTTCCATGAACATGAGCACTGTTATCATCTCTGCCATCTCTTCTCTTTTAGACGTCAGGAATCTTGGACCCGTTCCTGGAGCAGAGAATCAAGTAACTTTCTCAAGGGAACCTTGATTCTCCGTATGTTTCTGCCAGTAACACCGAGGTTCAGTAGGTCTCATGAATGTCTTTCGAGCCTGGTATGCTCTAGAGATGTCTCCATGCCGATATTCTCCACTGTAGAATAACAACTTTCATCAATGTGTTCGCACATCTCCTCAATCCATGCAGCCAGGTTTTCTGCCAGCTTCTCTCCGTGTCTCCCATAAAGTCGATATCAAAAGTACTGGGCAAGTCTGAAAATACCTCGGAGCCTCTCCAGTAAGCTGATGACAGGCAGATCTTCCACTGTCTGCCCTTTCAGATTCTGGAAACTGACCTGTGAACTAAGGACTCTGGGCAGCAGCAGTTTCTCGAACTTACTCAGCTTCCCGAAAAAAAGACTTAACCCAATCCCCACATATGGCAGCAGACACACCATCAAACTGATCCACCCACAGAATTCTGCCCAGTTACCTTGGTTCCACCAGCCGCAACATTCCTCGTGGTACACAACAACATTCCACCTGGAATCCAACCGGTAACTGCCATCCCCAGTGGTTGATGCATCAAGTCAGTGTTGGGGTGGATGCTGCATTAGAGGAGAGTTTCCTAAGGGAAATGTGATTCTATTCACAAGGGTCCCATGGTCCTTTTCTCTTCCCTCTTTCCTTTTGTTCAGTTCTGTATAGACAGTACAAACGGAAGGAAGAGTGTCCATGATCAGTTTATGGATTCACACCTATTTAATCTTTCTAACATTTCACAGTACACAGAGACCCACTCAAGGAATCTCATGTTTGTGTAATATCCATTCACCCACATTACATATCCGTCTTTTGCTTTCTGCTGAAACACCCACACTCTCAGAACATGGATCCATTGGTTTCATGGGGTCAGAAATTCCTAGAAATGAAACCAATCCCAACGTGCACTTTCCTGTCTGTCTCTTTTGCTCTTAGTACAGTTTTGCAGAGCTACTTGTCTTTGTTATAGGCTTATGCCATTTCTTCTCTACGTAGGGTAGAATTTGGCATTCGTTCATCCTGTTGGGGGAATTCTAAGTCTATATCCCGTTCTATGACCCACCCTTATTCAAAACTGTCATTTGAGTTGGCTCAAGATATGCACTTCTGGATCTGTATCTATGAATAGTAATGCACGCGTCTGTTTTCGGAATACAAGTGTGTTGAGTACATGCTAACTGCGATAATAGGTCGATGCGTGCTGAATGATCTTTGACATCACTTTGAGAATTTTGTTTTGAATAATCATGGTTGTTTGGTATATGTCAGCCAACTGTAACCTTTTGGTATTTGTTGGTTTTTCTTATAGTTTGCAAACACATTAGGCCATGCATCTCTCCTTTTGCTTCAGACAGACAGTCATGTAAGCTGATTCACTTAAGATAGTGCTTAAAATCACCTATGATTTCCTGCTACCCTCTCCCATCTTTAGGATTTTGATGTCCTCCTTGCCTTCTTCTTCTTACTTCTTTGCAACTCAGGCTCTTCTTGCATTTGCTATAATTGTTTTGTTATTTCCATTTCATCTTGCTACTTTTCTACTCAGGGTAAGAGTCTCAATTTTTGTTTTAGGATCAGTCTCAATCTGCTGAATTCTTTTCAGGTTTGCCGGTCAGTGAAATTCCCTAGCTCTGCCGTTGTTATAAACGGCGGTCATTTGGCATAGGCTACCCTAGATTGCAGCTTTTTCTCATTCAGGACATGGTCTATGTCCTGGCACTCCTCCCAGTGCTGCAAAATTTCTGCCGAGATATCAGCTGAAACCCCTCTGGAGGTTCTGTTGTGACTAAGTTGCTTTCCTCGAGGTGCATTTTACATCACTGGGATGATCATGAAATTTGTTTATTTGAATTCTACAGCTGCTTGTTGGGCTATTGGTATTCCACCTCTTTTGGACGCTGTTTACTTCCTGAATTCGTATAGATGATACTTTCTTGGCTTTCAGTAAGTTTCACTGTGATTATTCCACAAATTCCTTTTCAGAATTTATTATTTTATCTCTTGCTTTTCCATTTGGGAATCCTATGAATCCTATTCTTACCTGCTTCTTCTTAACCCAGGAGTCAACATTGATGTTAGCATTGGTTTGCAATTGCTTTCCTGTGTCTTCTTCTGATGGAGGGATTTCTGTTCCCCTGTCCTCACAGTCATTCACGAGTCCCTCTGCATTATGTAGTCTGCTTAGGATTGACTTTAGCCCAGTTTTTATCTCATCTATTGAGTTTTCTAATACTATTGGTTTCTTCTTTAGAGTTTCTCTTCCCCTTTCCTGGTATTCTGCCTTTTGTGATTCTGAGGCACTGTGGTTCATCAGTGTTTTCCTCTCCTCCATTTTCAGAGCTTGCTCTGTTTTGGTTTTGCCGTCAAGTTGTTTGAAAACTTATTATTTGGGCCTTCAATCTCTTTGGAACTGAAAATGGTACTTCCTGTTTCTTTTACTATACTTCTTTTACTCTACAGGTCAGGTACTATCATGTATCTAATATAGACTTATAGGGCTTGGTTAAGTGCAAACTTTAGACTCTTTGGTGTACGCAATTCCATGGTATTTCTGTGAGGACAATTTTCTCCAGACCTTGATTCCATGCCCTGTTCCTGTGTGTGTTGTCTGGTATATCTCTAAATCCTGGTGTTGCCTTTGTTGTGATGAACACACCATACTGTTTCAGTTAGTAAAACCTCATTTTTATTACACTAATCTCACACTTCTGAAAGAGCACAGGGCACTTCCTCTAGTGGAAATGAAGCTTCTATAGGATTTCGGCTCTGCATTCTTCTGTATGTCATTTTGTAGTGTCTCCAAAACAGCCAACATAGAGTGCGCTAGTACTTCCTACTTCCATGGGAATGTCCCAATGTTACCAGTTCTTCCCAGAGCTTCTCTGTCTACAGAAACACCAGTTGAAGCATGTGTATGGATGTCATACTTCAGGGCCTGCTGGGATGATCCCGCAGTCTGACCTATGTGTCCTCGGTGCAGTAAACTCTCAGTGCCGTTCAAAATGTAGCATCTGCATTTGGGTGATAATGCTGTTAGAAATGCTTCATCTTCTCATTCTGTGGACTTTGACCACTCTTCCTAGTTCTCTCATTCTTGATTAATGGGTTCACGAATGCAACCACAGAGCTGTTCCTCATCCTCTGCCTCATTCCAGACTGTAATCTCAATCCAGGTTTTGAATATATCAGATTCTATACTTTCTAATACAGATTTCAAACCCAATACCCCCTGGAAACTCAGTCCAGATGCATGATACGTTTGATTGAGCCCCACAGGTACTCTATTGGCAAAATGTCAAATTGGACCCTGGTCCTGCAGATGCAGTGGATGTGGCCATAGGACATATCGATAAACTCAACCTAATGCGCCAGTGCTCTTGCTGTATCCCTGAGGTCACAATTCTCTTTGCTCTCTTGAAATTACCCACCAAAACCCACAACACACTCTAGATCCCTGAGTTCTGTGAGGGCCATCATCCGTAGCCCTATCCCACTTTTTCCGCTGTCTCTTCTAGATCAGATTTGGCAGCTCGGATCTTCATCTCAGATACAATTGTGGGGATATATTGAGCTGATTTCTTTGAGATCTGTCAGCCAAGCATCTGCTGTTCACTCTTCTAACACTCAGCGCATCACCTTCAATCCCGTGCATGCTGCCCGCTTGAGAGTGTGCTTCCAAGGAAAACAGAGTTTCACCTTTGATGCTCCATTACCAGAGGTCAGATCCTGCACTGGTTTACATTCTCTACATTGCCTTTTCCTGCTTCCAGGATTTCTGTCGCCTCAGCCTGTCTTTGGAAATAACAGACCACTCTTCCGCAAGTGTCCTGTGCCAAGGGATGTGTGATTCATTGTTTACAATGTTTTGTATATGGTAGCTAGTGAGAACAGTTTGCAGTGGTTCTCTGCCTAATGGGCACCGATAAATCAACACTTTCCTCAAATAATTCACAGAAATTGGATATTTGTATTGCTCCGTTTTCTTTACAGCCGTGGTCGGAAAGTTTGTCCGAAGACACCAGCTATGACATCATGTTGATAAGCAGTTGCAGGCTTTAAGAAGATTAATAGTATCGATTTAAGTGTTTTGGGAATTATATGAAATTGAAGTTAGTTTTTGAAAATTACCAAATCAAAGTAGAAGCCAGACTTGACAATATCAGTTACAAATTGTCAGCTCTAAGGAAAAAACAGACAGATTCAATGTAAAATAGCAGTCCAAAAGTTTGAATGGGACATGCCAACCATTTTCTCTTGAAGCCTCCAACAACAAAAGGAAGAATGAAATAACTATTGGAACCATGAAATAACCCCCAACCTGGGTTTCCCTTGTGCATGTGGTGCCCTTTATTCCCAATGACACATACTAGGCAATGTTAGCATTTCCAGGGGTAACATTATTTTCTAGGAATATACAAGAATATCTAAATAGAATATACAAATTTAGGCTTGATTCCAAAAGCACCTAGAGGCATTTAACTATGAGAAACCTGCTGCAGCTATGCTAGGCTATTGAGAAGCACGTGTTTTTCTATCAGTGCTGAGAAGGCTTAATCATATGATCATGTTGGGTAAAGCAATTTAACACAACCATGTCTGCACCGCCAAGTTATATTGAACACGGGGCTTGAAGGAAGGGAAAGACGGTCCACAAAACTTGTGTCTCTAATGTGTTTGGCGACTTTTACAGTTCAGTTCACTATCTGACTTCTAATATCTTCATGTACTGTCTTGAGAAACTGAGGCCTAATACATATTCAAGTTCATTCAAAGATTCCCCTCACTTCCCACACTCCTTTCAGCCCAAAGAATACATAAACCCAGCATTTCCTGAATCTAGGGGAAGGTCATCATTTCTTTGTGTGAGCTAAGTATTCAATTCCTATATATTTCAGTCAAGAGTATTTGACCTTTATGGATTTCACTGTTGTTCACTGAGTGTGAAGGAGTAGGAACTCTGGTTCTAGTAGGGGCTTGCCCTCCTCCTACTGGATTCATTGCAGCTCAGGTTCTGATCCTTTGAAATGGATGCCTGAGTGGAGTGGAGGGAAGAGCATGTGATTGATAGCTAGGCACAAACTTGGGAATAGGCTTACCTGGGCTTGGTGCATTTCGGTCTGTATGATTCGTAAATGCCCCTTGGGATGTGTGGTTTCTCACGACCTCTTCCATGAACATGAGCACTTTTATCATCTCTGCCATCTCTTCTCTTTTAGACGTCAGGAATCTTGGACCCGTTCCTGGAGCAGAGAATCGAGTAACTTTCTCAAGGGAACCTTGATTCTCCGTATGTTTCTGCCAGTAACACCGAGGTTCAGTAGGTCTCATGAATGTCTTTCGAGCCTGGTATGCTCTAGAGATGTCTCCATGCCGATATTCTCCACTGTAGAAGAACAACTTTCATCAATGTGTTCGCACATCTCCTCAATCCATGCAGCCACGTTTTCTGCCAGCTTCTCTCCGTGTCTCCCATAAAGTCGATATCAAAATTACTGGGCAAGTCTGAAAATACCTCGGAGCCTCTCCAGTAAGCTGATGACAGGCAGATCTTCCACTGTCTGCCCTTTCAGATTCTGGAAACTGACCCGTGAACTAAGGACTCTGGGCAGCAGCAGTTTCTCGAACTTACTCAGCTTCCTGAAAAAAGGACTTAAGCCAATCCGCACATATGGCAGCAGACGCACCATCAAACTGATCCACCCACAGAATTCTGCCCAGTTAAATTGGATCCACCAGCCACAACATTCCTCGTGGTACACAACAACATTCCACCTGGAATCCAACCGGTAACTGCCATCCCCAGTGGTTGATGCATCAAGTCATTGTTGGGGGTGATGCTGCATTAGAGGAGAGTTTCCTAAGGGAAATGTGATTCTATCCACAAGGGTCCCATGGTCCTTTTCTCTTCCCTCTTTCCTTTTGTTCAGTTCTGTATAGACAGTACAAACAGAAGGAAGAGTGTCCATGATCAGTTTATGGATTCACACCTACTTAATCTTTCTAACATTTCACAGTACACAGAGACCCACTCAAGGAAACCCATGTTTGTGTAATATCCATTCACCCAGATTACATATCTGTCTGTTGCTTTCTGCTGAAACACCCACACTCTCAGAACATGGATCCATTGTTTTCATGGGGTCAGAAATTCCTAGAAATGAAACCAATCCCAACGTGCACTTTCCTGTCTGTCTCTTTTGCTCTTAGTACAGTTTTGCAGAGCTACTTGTCTTTGTTATAGGCTTATGCCATTTCTTCTCTACGTAGGGTAGAATTTGGCATTCGTTCATCCTGTTGGAGGAATTCTAAGTCTATATCCCGTTCTATGACCCACCCTTATTCAAAACCGTCATTTGAGTTGGCTCAAGATATGCACATCTGGATCATTATCTATGAATAGTAATGCACGCGTCTGTTTTCTGAATACAAGTGTGTTGAGTACATGTTAACAGCGATAATAGGTCAATGCGTGCTGAATGATCCTTGACATCACTTTGAGAATTTTGTCTTGAATAATCATGGTTGTTTGGTATATGTCAGCCAACTGTAACCTTTTGGTATTTGTTAGTTTGTCTGATTGTTTGCAAACACATTAGGCCTTGCATCTCTCGTTTTGCTTCAGACAGACAGTCATGTAAGCTGATTCACTTAAGATTGTGCATAAAATCACCTATGATTTCCTGCTACCCTCTCCCATCTTTAGGATTTTGATGTCCTCCTTGCCTTCTTCTTCTTACTTCTTTGCAACTCAGGCTCTTCTTGCATTTGCTATAATGGTTTTGTTATTTCCATTTTATCTTGCTACTTTCCTACTCAGGGTAAGATTCTCAATTTTTGTTTTAGGATCAGTCTCAAACTGCTGAATTCTTTTCAGGTTTGCCGGTCAGTGAAATTCCCTAGCTCTGCCGTTGTTATAAACGGCGGTCATTTGGCATAGGCTACCCTAGATTGCAGCTTTTTCTCATTCAGGATATGGTCTATGTCCTGGCACTCCTCCCAGTGCTGCAAAATTTCTGCCGAGATATCAGCTGAAACCCCTCTGGAGGTTCTGTTGTGACTAAGTTGCTTTCCTCGAGGTGCATTTTACATCACTGGGATGATCATGAAATTTGTTTATTTGAATTCTACAGCTGCTTGTTGGTCTATTGGTATTCCACCTCTTTTGGACGCTGTTTACATCCTGAATTCGTATTGACGATACTTTCTTGGCTTTCAGTAAGTTTCATTGTGATTATTCCACAAATTCCTTTTCAGAATTTATTATTTTATCTCTTGCTTTTCCATTTGGGAATCCTATGATTCCTATTCTTACCTGCTTCTTCTTAACCCAGGAGTCAACAGTGATGTTAGCGGTGGTTTGCTCTTGCTATTCTGTGTCTTCTTGTGATGGAGGGATTTCTGTTCCCCTGTCCTCACAGTCATTCACGAGTCCCTCTGCATTATGTAGTCTGCTTAGGATTGACTTTAGCCCAGTTTTTATCTCATCTATTGAGTTTTCTAATACTATTGGTTTCTTCTTTCGAGTTTCTCTTCCCCTTTCCTGGTATTCTGCCTTTTGTGATTCTGAGGCACTGTGGTTCATCAGTGTTTTCCTCACCTCCATTTTCAGAGCTTGCTCTGTTATGGTTTTGCCTTCAAGTTGTTTGAAAACTTATTATTTGGGCCTTCAATCTCTTTGGAACTGAAAATGGTACTTCCTGTTTCTTTTACTATACTTCTTTTACTCTGCAGGTCAGGTAATATCATGTATCTAATATAGACTTATAGGGCTTGGTTAAGTGCAAACTTTAGACTCTTTTCTGTACGCAATTCCATGGTATTTCTGTGAGGACAATTTTCTCTAGACCTTGATGCCATGCCCTGTTCCTGTGTGTGTTGTCTTGTATATCTCTAAATCCTGGTGTTGCCTTTGTGGTGATGAACACACCATACTGTTTCAGTTAGTAGAATCTCATTTTTATTACACTAATCTCACACTTCTGAAAGGGCACAGGGCACTTCTTCTAGTGGAAATGAGGCTTCTATAGGTTTTCAGCTCTGCATTCTTCTGTATGTCAATTTGAAGTGTCTCCAAAACAGACAACATAGAGTGCGCTTGTACACTCTACTGCCATGGGAATGTCCCAATGTTACCAGTTCTTCCCAGAGCTTCTCTGTCTACAGAAACACCAGTGGAAGCATATGTATGGATGTCATAGTTCAGGGCCTGCTGGGATGATCCTGCAGACCGACCAGTGTTTCCTCGGTGCAGTACCATGTCAGTGTCATCCAAAATGTAGCATCTGCATTTGGGTGATAATGCTGTAAGAAATGCTTCATCTTCTCATGCTGTGGACATTGACCACTCTTCCTAGTTCTCTCATTCTTGAGTAATGGGTTCACGAAGCAACCACAGAGCTGTTCTTCATCCTCTGCCTCAAAACAGACTGTAATCCCAATCCAGGTTATGAATGTAACAGATCCTAAATCTTTTAATACTGATTTCAAACCCAACGCCCCCTGGAACCCTCAGTCCAGATGCATGATACCTCTGAATGAGCCCTACACGTGCTCTATTGGCAAAATGTCAAATTGGACCCTGGTCATCTAGTTGCAGTGGATGTGGCCATAGGACATATCGATAAACTCAACCTCATGCGCCAGTGCATTTGCTGTCTCACTGAGGTCACAGTTCTCTTTGCTCTCTTGAAAGTACCCACCAAAACCCACAACGCACTCTAGAACCCTGAGTTCTGTGAGGGCCATCATCCGTAGCCCTATCCCACTTTTTCCGCTGTCTCTTCTAGCTCAGATTTGCAGCTTGATTCTTGGTCTCAGATTCAATTGTGGGGATATTTTGAGCTGATTTCTTTGAGTTCTGTCAGCCAAGCATCAGCTGTGCACTCTTCTAACACTCAGCGCATCACCTTCAATCCCGTGCCTGCTGCCCGCTTGAGAGTGTGCTTCCAAGGAAAACAGAGTTTCACCTTTGATGCTCCATTACCAGAGGTTAGATCCTGTACTGGTTTCCATTCTCTACTTTGCCTTTTCTGCTTCCGGTTTTTCTGAGGCCTCATCCTGTCTTTGGATGTAACAGACCACTCTTAGGCAAGTGTCCTGTGCCAATGGCTGGGTGAGTGTGTTTTTACAATATTTTGTGTATGTTAGCTAGTGAGAGCAGTTTGCACTTGTTCTCTTCCTACTGGGCATCGACAAATCAACACTTTCACAAATATATCACTGAAATTGGATATTTGTTTCGCTCCATTTTCTTTACAGCCATGGTCGTAGGATTTGTCCAAAGATCCCAGCTTTGTCATTATGTTGATAAGGCAGTTGCAGTCTTTAAAACATTTATACTATCGATTTACGTGTTTTGGCATTTATATGAAATTGAAGCTAGTTTTTGAGAATTACCAAATCAACATAGAATATAGACTTGACAATTTCTGAAAGATTTTGTCATCTCTAAGGATAAAACAGACAGTCTCAATGTAAAATAGCAGTCCAAAAGTTTGAAGGGGACATGCCAACACTTTTCTCTTGAAGCCTCCAACAAAAAAAAAGAACAATGAAATACCTATTGGAACCATGAAATAACCCCCATCCTGGGTTTCCCTTGTGCACCTGGTGCCCTATATTCCGAATGACACATACTAGGCAATGTTGACATTTCAAGGGGTAACATTCCTCTCTAGGAATATACAAGAAAATCTAAACAGAATATACACATTTAGGCTTGATTCCAAAAGCACTTAGAGGCATTTAACTATGAGAAACCTGCTGCAGCTATGCTAGTCTATTGAGAACCAGGTGCTCTTCTATCAGTGCTGAGAAGGCTTAATCATACGATCATGTTGGGTAAAGCAATTTAACACAAACATGTCTGCACCTCCAAGATATATTGCACCCGGGGCTTGACGGAAGTGAATGACTGTCCACATAACAAGTGTCTTTAATGTGTTTGGCGAATTTTACAGTTCAGTTCACTATCTGACTTCTAATATTTTCCTGTACTGTATTGAAAAACTGAGGCCTAATACATATTCAAGTTCATTCAAAGATTCCCCTCACTTCCCACACTCCTTTCAGCCCAAAGAATACATAAACCCAGCATTTCCTGAATCTAGGGGAAGGTCATCATTTCATTGTGTGAGCTAAGTATTCAATTCCTATATATTTCATTCAAGAGTATTTGATCTTTATGGATTTCACTGTTGTTCACTGAGTGTGAAGGAGGAGGAACTCTGATTCTAGTAGGGCTTGCCCTCTTCCAATTGGATTCATTGCAGCTCAGGTTCTGATCCTTTGAAATGGATGCCTGAGTGGAGTGGAGGGAAGAGCATGTGATTGATAGCTAGGCACAAACTTGGGAATAGGCTTACCTGGGCTTGGTGCATTTCGGTCTGTATGATTCGTAAATGCCCCTTGGGATGTGTGGTTTCTCACGATCTCTTCCATGAACATGAGCACTGTTATCATCTCTGCCATCTCTTCTCTTTTAGACGTCAGGAATCTTGGACCCGTTCCTGGAGCAGAGAATCAAGTAACTTTCTCAAGGGAACCTTGATTCTCCGTATGTTTCTGCCAGTATCACCGAGGTTCAGTAGGTCTCATGAATGTCTTTCGAGCCTGGTATGCTCTAGAGATGTCTCCATGCCGATATTCTCCACTGTAGAAGAACAACTTTCATCAATGTGTTCGCACATCTCCTCAATCCATGCAGCCAGGTTTTCTGCCAGCTTCTCTCCGTGTCTCCCATAAAGTCGATATCAAAAGTACTGGGCAAGTCTGAAAATACCTCGGAGCCTCTCCAGTAAGCTGATGACAGGCAGATCTTCCACTGTCTGCCCTTTCAGATTCTGGAAACTGACCCGTGAACTAAGGACTCTGGGCAGCAGCAGTTTCTCGAACTTACTCAGCTTCCCGAAAAAAAGACTTAACCCAATCCCCCATATGGCAGCAGACACACCATCAAACTGATCCACCCACAGAATTCTGCCCAGTTACCTTGGTTCCACCAGCCGCAACATTCCTCGTGGTACACAACAACATTCCACCTGGAATCCAACCGGTAACTGCCATCCCCAGTGGTTGATGCATCAAGTCAGTGTTGGGGTGGATGCTGCATTAGAGGAGAGTTTCCTAAGGGAAATGTGATTCTATTCACAAGGGTCCCATGGTCCTTTTCTCTTCCCTCTTTCCTTTTGTTCAGTTCTGTATAGACAGTACAAACGGAAGGAAGAGTGTCCATGATCAGTTTATGGATTCACACCTATTTAATCTTTCTAACATTTCACAGTACACAGAGACCCACTCAAGGAATCTCATGTTTGTGTAATATCCATTCACCCACATTACATATCCGTCTGTTGCTTTCTGCTGAAACACCCACACTCTCAGAACATGGATCCATTGGTTTCATGGGGTCAGAAATTCCTAGAAATGAAACCAATCCCAACGTGCACTTTCCTGTCTGTCTCTTTTGCTCTTAGTACAGTTTTGCAGAGCTACTTGTCTTTGTTATAGGCTTATGCCATTTCTTCTCTACGTAGGGTAGAATTTGGCATTCGTTCATCCTGCTGGAGGAATTCTAAGTCTATATCCCGTTCTATGACCCACCCTTATTCAAAACTGTCATTTGAGTTGGCTCAAGATATGCACTTCTGGATCTGTATCTATGAATAGTAATGCACGCGTCTGTTTTCAGAATACAAGTGTGTTGAGTACATGCTAACTGCGATAATAGGTCGATGCGTGCTGAGTGATCTTTGACATCACTTTGAGAATTTTGTTTTGAATAATCATGGTTGTTTGGTATATGTCAGCCAACTGTAACCTTTTGGTATTTGTTGGTTTTTCTTATTGTTTGCAAACACATTAGGCCATGCATCTCTCCTTTTGCTTCAGACAGACAGTCATGTAAGCTGATTCACTTAAGATAGTGCTTAAAATCACCTATGATTTCCTGCTACCCTCTCCCATCTTTAGGATTTTGATGTCCTCCTTGCCTTCTTCTTCTTATTTCTTTGCAACTCAGGCTCTTCTTGCATTTGCTATAATTGTTTTGTTATTTCCATTTCATCTTGCTACTTTTCTACTCAGGGTAAGAGTCTCAATTTTTGTTTTAGGTTCAGTCTCAAACTGCTGAATTCTTTTCAGGTTTGCCGGTCAGTGAAATTCCCTAGCTCTGCCGTTGTTATAAACGGCAGTCATTTGGCATAGGCTACCCTAGATTGCAGCTTTTTCTCATTCAGGACATGGTCTATGTCCTGGCACTCCTCCCAGTGCTGCAAAATTTCTGCCGAGATATCAGCTGAAACCCCTCTGGAGGTTCTGTTGTGACTAAGTTGCTTTCCTCGAGGTGCATTTTACATCACTGGGATGATCATGAAATTTGTTTATTTGAATTCTACAGCTGCTTGTTGGTCTATTGGTATTCCACCTCTTTTGGACGCTGTTTACTTCCTGAATTCGTATAGATGATACTTTCTTGGCTTTCAATAAGTTTCACTGTGATTATTCCACAAATTCCTTTTCAGAATTTATTATTTTATCTCTTGCTTTTCCATTTGGGAATCCTATGAATCCTATTCTTACCTGCTTCTTCTTAACCCAGGAGTCAACAGTGATGTTAGCATTGGTTTGCACTTGCTTTCCTGTGTCTTCTTCTGATGGAGGGATTTCTGTTCCCCTGTCCTCACAGTCATTCACGAGTCCCTCTGCATTATGTAGTCTGCTTAGGATTGACTTTAGCCCAGTTTTTATCTCATCTATTGAGTTTTCTAATTCTATTGGTTTCTTCTTTCGAGTTTCTCTTCCCCTTTCCTGGTATTCTGCCTTTTGTGATTCTGAGGCACTGTGGTTCATCAGTGTTTTCCTCTCCTCCATTTTCAGAGCTTGCTCTGTTTTGGTTTTGCCGTCAAGTTGTTTGAAAACTTATTATTTGGGCCTTCAATCTCTTTGGAACTGAAAATGGTACTTCCTGTTTCTTTTAATATACTTCTTTTACTCTACAGGTCAGGTACTATCATGTATCTAATATAGACTTATAGGGCTTGGTTAAGTGCAAACTTTAGACTCTTTGGTGTACGCAATTCCATGGTATTTCTGTGAGGACAATTTTCTCCAGACCTTGATTCCATGCCCTGTTCCTGTGTGTGTTGTCTGGTATATCTCTAAATCCTGGTGTTGCCTTTGTTGTGATGAACACACCATACTGTTTCAGTTAGTAAAACCTCATTTTTATTACACTAATCTCACACTTCTGAAAGAGCACAGGGCACTTCCTCTAGTGGAAATGAAGCTTCTATAGGTTTTCGGCTCTGCATTCTTCTGTATGTCATTTTGTAGTGTCTCCAAAACAGCCAACATAGAGTGCGCTAGTACTTCCTACTTCCATGGGAATGTCCCAATGTTACCAGTTCTTCCCAGAGCTTCTCTGTCTACAGAAACACCAGTTGAAGCATGTGTATGGATGTCATACTTCAGGGCCTGCTGGGATGATCCCGCAGTCTGACCTATGTGTCCTCGGTGCAGTAAACTCTCAGTGCCGTTCAAAATGTAGCATCTGCATTTGGGTGATAATGCTGTTAGAAATGCTTCATCTTCTCATTCTGTGGACTTTGACCACTCTTCCTAGTTCTCTCATTCTTGATTAATGGGTTCACGAATGCAACCACAGAGCTGTTCCTCATCCTCTGCCTCATTCCAGACTGTAATCTCAATCCAGGTTTTGAATATATCAGATTCTATACTTTCTAATACAGATTTCAAACCCAATACCCCCTGGAAACTCAGTCCAGATGCATGATACGTTTGATTGAGCCCCACAGGTACTCTATTGGCAAAATGTCAAATTGGACCCTGGTCCTGCAGATGCAGTGGATGTGGCCATAGGACATATCGATAAACTCAACCTAATGCGCCAGTGCTCTTGCTGTATCCCTGAGGTCACAATTCTCTTTGCTCTCTTGAAATTACCCACCAAAACCCACAACACACTCTAGATCCCTGAGTTCTGTGAGGGCCATCATCCGTAGCCCTATCCCACTTTTTCCGCTGTCTCTTCTAGATCAGATTTGGCAGCTCGGATCTTCATCTCAGATACAATTGTGGGGATATATTGAGCTGATTTCTTTGAGATCTGTCAACCAAGCATCTGCTGTTCACTCTTCTAACACTCAGCGCATCACCTTCAATCCCGTGCATGCTGCCCGCTTGAGAGTGTGCTTCCAAGGAAAACAGAGTTTCACCTTTGATGCTCCATTACCAGAGGTCAGATCCTGCACTGGTTTACATTCTCTACATTGCCTTTTCCTGCTTCCAGGATTTCTGTCGCCTCAGCCTGTCTTTGGAAATAACAGACCACTCTTCCGCAAGTGTCCTGTGCCAAGGGATGTGTGATTCATTGTTTACAATGTTTTGTATATGGTAGCTAGTGAGAACAGTTTGCAGTGGTTCTCTGCCTAATGGGCACCGATAAATCAACACTTTCCTCAAATAATTCACAGAAATTGGATATTTGTATTGCTCCGTTTTCTTTACAGCCGTGGTCGGAAAGTTTGTCCGAAGACACCAGCTATGACATCATGTTGATAAGCAGTTGCAGGCTTTAAGAAGATTAATAGTATCGATTTAAGTGTTTTGGGAATTATATGAAATTGAAGTTAGTTTTTGAAAATTACCAAATCAAAGTAGAAGCCAGACTTGACAATATCAGTTACAAATTGTCAGCTCTAAGGAAAAAACAGACAGATTCAATGTAAAATAGCAGTCCAAAAGTTTGAATGGGACATGCCAACCATTTTCTCTTGAAGCCTCCAACAACAAAAGGAAGAATGAAATAACTATTGGAACCATGAAATAACCCCCAACCTGGGTTTCCCTTGTGCATGTGGTGCCCTTTATTCCCAATGACACATACTAGGCAATGTTAGCATTTCCAGGGGTAACATTATTTTCTAGGAATATACAAGAATATCTAAATAGAATATACAAATTTAGGCTTGATTCCAAAAGCACCTAGAGGCATTTAACTATGAGAAACCTGCTGCAGCTATGCTAGGCTATTGAGAAGCACGTGTTTTTCTATCAGTGCTGAGAAGGCTTAATCATATGATCATGTTGGGTAAAGCAATTTAACACAACCATGTCTGCACCGCCAAGTTATATTGAACACGGGGCTTGAAGGAAGGGAAAGACGGTCCACAAAACTTGTGTCTCTAATGTGTTTGGCGACTTTTACAGTTCAGTTCACTATCTGACTTCTAATATCTTCATGTACTGTCTTGAGAAACTGAGGCCTAATACATATTCAAGTTCATTCAAAGATTCCCCTCACTTCCCACACTCCTTTCAGCCCAAAGAATACATAAACCCAGCATTTCCTGAATCTAGGGGAAGGTCATCATTTCTTTGTGTGAGCTAAGTATTCAATTCCTATATATTTCAGTCAAGAGTATTTGACCTTTATGGATTTCACTGTTGTTCACTGAGTGTGAAGGAGTAGGAACTCTGGTTCTAGTAGGGGCTTGCCCTCCTCCTACTGGATTCATTGCAGCTCAGGTTCTGATCCTTTGAAATGGATGCCTGAGTGGAGTGGAGGGAAGAGCATGTGATTGATAGCTAGGCACAAACTTGGGAATAGGCTTACCTGGGCTTGGTGCATTTCGGTCTGTATGATTCGTAAATGCCCCTTGGGATGTGTGGTTTCTCACGACCTCTTCCATGAACATGAGCACTTTTATCATCTCTGCCATCTCTTCTCTTTTAGACGTCAGGAATCTTGGACCCGTTCCTGGAGCAGAGAATCGAGTAACTTTCTCAAGGGAACCTTGATTCTCCGTATGTTTCTGCCAGTAACACCGAGGTTCAGTAGGTCTCATGAATGTCTTTCGAGCCTGGTATGCTCTAGAGATGTCTCCATGCCGATATTCTCCACTGTAGAAGAACAACTTTCATCAATGTGTTCGCACATCTCCTCAATCCATGCAGCCACGTTTTCTGCCAGCTTCTCTCCGTGTCTCCCATAAAGTCGATATCAAAATTACTGGGCAAGTCTGAAAATACCTCGGAGCCTCTCCAGTAAGCTGATGACAGGCAGATCTTCCACTGTCTGCCCTTTCAGATTCTGGAAACTGACCCGTGAACTAAGGACTCTGGGCAGCAGCAGTTTCTCGAACTTACTCAGCTTCCTGAAAAAAGGACTTAAGCCAATCCGCACATATGGCAGCAGACACACCATCAAACTGATCCACCCACAGAATTCTGCCCAGTTAAATTGGATCCACCAGCCACAACATTCCTCGTGGTACACAACAACATTCCACCTGGAATCCAACCGGTAACTGCCATCCCCAGTGGTTGATGCATCAAGTCATTGTTGGGGGTGATGCTGCATTAGAGGAGAGTTTCCTAAGGGAAATGTGATTCTATCCACAAGGGTCCCATGGTCCTTTTCTCTTCCCTCTTTCCTTTTGTTCAGTTCTGTATAGACAGTACAAACAGAAGGAAGAGTGTCCATGATCAGTTTATGGATTCACACCTACTTAATCTTTCTAACATTTCACAGTACACAGAGACCCACTCAAGGAAACCCATGTTTGTGTAATATCCATTCACCCAGATTACATATCTGTCTGTTGCTTTCTGCTGAAACACCCACACTCTCAGAACATGGATCCATTGTTTTCATGGGGTCAGAAATTCCTAGAAATGAAACCAATCCCAACGTGCACTTTCCTGTCTGTCTCTTTTGCTCTTAGTACAGTTTTGCAGAGCTACTTGTCTTTGTTATAGGCTTATGCCATTTCTTCTCTACGTAGGGTAGAATTTGGCATTCGTTCATCCTGTTGGAGGAATTCTAAGTCTATATCCCGTTCTATGACCCACCCTTATTCAAAACCGTCATTTGAGTTGGCTCAAGATATGCACATCTGGATCAGTATCTATGAATAGTAATGCACGCGTCTGTTTTCTGAATACAAGTGTGTTGAGTACATGTTAACAGCGATAATAGGTCAATGCGTGCTGAATGATCCTTGACATCACTTTGAGAATTTTGTCTTGAATAATCATGGTTGTTTGGTATATGTCAGCCAACTGTAACCTTTTGGTATTTGTTAGTTTGTCTGATTGTTTGCAAACACATTAGGCCTTGCATCTCTCGTTTTGCTTCAGACAGACAGTCATGTAAGCTGATTCACTTAAGATTGTGCATAAAATCACCTATGATTTCCTGCTACCCTCTCCCATCTTTAGGATTTTGATGTCCTCCTTGCCTTCTTCTTCTTACTTCTTTGCAACTCAGGCTCTTCTTGCATTTGCTATAATGGTTTTGTTATTTCCATTTTATCTTGCTACTTTCCTACTCAGGGTAAGATTCTCAATTTTTGTTTTAGGATCAGTCTCAAACTGCTGAATTCTTTTCAGGTTTGCCGGTCAGTGAAATTCCCTAGCTCTGCCGTTGTTATAAACGGCGGTCATTTGGCATAGGCTACCCTAGATTGCAGCTTTTTCTCATTCAGGATATGGTCTATGTCCTGGCACTCCTCCCAGTGCTGCAAAATTTCTGCCGAGATATCAGCTGAAACCCCTCTGGAGGTTCTGTTGTGACTAAGTTGCTTTCCTCGAGGTGCATTTTCATCACTGGGATGATCATGAAATTTGTTTATTTGAATTCTACAGCTGCTTGTTGGTCTATTGGTATTCCACCTCTTTTGGACGCTGTTTACATCCTGAATTCGTATTGACGATACTTTCTTGGCTTTCAGTAAGTTTCATTGTGATTATTCCACAAATTCCTTTTCAGAATTTATTATTTTATCTCTTGCTTTTCCATTTGGGAATCCTATGATTCCTATTCTTACCTGCTTCTTCTTAACCCAGGAGTCAACAGTGATGTTAGCGGTGGTTTGCACTTGCTATTCTGTGTCTTCTTGTGATGGAGGGATTTCTGTTCCCCTGTCCTCACAGTCATTCACGAGTCCCTCTGCATTATGTAGTCTGCTTAGGATTGACTTTAGCCCAGTTTTTATCTCATCTATTGAGTTTTCTAATACTATTGGTTTCTTCTTTCGAGTTTCTCTTCCCCTTTCCTGGTATTCTGCCTTTTGTGATTCTGAGGCACTGTGGTTCATCAGTGTTTTCCTCACCTCCATTTTCAGAGCTTGCTCTGTTATGGTTTTGCCTTCAAGTTGTTTGAAAACTTATTATTTGGGCCTTCAATCTCTTTGGAACTGAAAATGGTACTTCCTGTTTCTTTTACTATACTTCTTTTACTCTGCAGGTCAGGTAATATCATGTATCTAATATAGACTTATAGGGCTTGGTTAAGTGCAAACTTTAGACTCTTTTCTGTACGCAATTCCATGGTATTTCTGTGAGGACAATTTTCTCTAGACCTTGATGCCATGCCCTGTTCCTGTGTGTGTTGTCTTGTATATCTCTAAATCCTGGTGTTGCCTTTGTGGTGATGAACACACCATACTGTTTCAGTTAGTAGAATCTCATTTTTATTACACTAATCTCACACTTCTGAAAGGGCACAGGGCACTTCTTCTAGTGGAAATGAGGCTTCTATAGGTTTTCAGCTCTGCATTCTTCTGTATGTCAATTTGAAGTGTCTCCAAAACAGACAACATAGAGTGCGCTTGTACACTCTACTGCCATGGGAATGTCCCAATGTTACCAGTTCTTCCCAGAGCTTCTCTGTCTACAGAAACACCAGTGGAAGCATATGTATGGATGTCATAGTTCAGGGCCTGCTGGGATGATCCTGCAGACCGACCAGTGTTTCCTCGGTGCAGTACCATGTCAGTGTCATCCAAAATGTAGCATCTGCATTTGGGTGATAATGCTGTAAGAAATGCTTCATCTTCTCATGCTGTGGACATTGACCACTCTTCCTAGTTCTCTCATTCTTGAGTAATGGGTTCACGAAGCAACCACAGAGCTGTTCTTCATCCTCTGCCTCAAAACAGACTGTAATCCCAATCCAGGTTATGAATGTAACAGATCCTAAATCTTTTAATACTGATTTCAAACCCAACGCCCCCTGGAACCCTCAGTCCAGATGCATGATACCTCTGAATGAGCCCTACACGTGCTCTATTGGCAAAATGTCAAATTGGACCCTGGTCATCTAGTTGCAGTGGATGTGGCCATAGGACATATCGATAAACTCAACCTCATGCGCCAGTGCATTTGCTGTCTCACTGAGGTCACAGTTCTCTTTGCTCTCTTGAAAGTACCCACCAAAACCCACAACGCACTCTAGAACCCTGAGTTCTGTGAGGGCCATCATCCGTAGCCCTATCCCACTTTTTCCGCTGTCTCTTCTAGCTCAGATTTGCAGCTTGATTCTTGGTCTCAGATTCAATTGTGGGGATATTTTGAGCTGATTTCTTTGAGTTCTGTCAGCCAAGCATCAGCTGTGCACTCTTCTAACACTCAGCGCATCACCTTCAATCCCGTGCCTGCTGCCCGCTTGAGAGTGTGCTTCCAAGGAAAACAGAGTTTCACCTTTGATGCTCCATTACCAGAGGTTAGATCCTGTACTGGTTTCCATTCTCTACTTTGCCTTTTCTGCTTCCGGTTTTTCTGAGGCCTCATCCTGTCTTTGGATGTAACAGACCACTCTTAGGCAAGTGTCCTGTGCCAATGGCTGGGTGAGTGTGTTTTTACAATATTTTGTGTATGTTAGCTAGTGAGAGCAGTTTGCACTTGTTCTCTTCCTACTGGGCATCGACAAATCAACACTTTCACAAAT
The DNA here is from genome assembly GCF_048773025.1 of Camelus bactrianus. Classification (NCBI taxonomy): domain Eukaryota; kingdom Metazoa; phylum Chordata; class Mammalia; order Artiodactyla; family Camelidae; genus Camelus; species Camelus bactrianus. The sequence continues at coordinate 12,533,536 of NC_133574.1, forward strand.
ATATCACTGAAATTGGATATTTGTTTCGCTCCATTTTCTTTACAGCCATGGTCGTAGGATTTGTCCAAAGATCCCAGCTTTGTCATTATGTTGATAAGGCAGTTGCAGTCTTTAAAACATTTATACTATCGATTTACGTGTTTTGGCATTTATATGAAATTGAAGCTAGTTTTTGAGAATTACCAAATCAACATAGAATATAGACTTGACAATTTCTGAAAGATTTTGTCATCTCTAAGGATAAAACAGACAGTCTCAATGTAAAATAGCAGTCCAAAAGTTTGAAGGGGACATGCCAACACTTTTCTCTTGAAGCCTCCAACAAAAAAAAAGAACAATGAAATACCTATTGGAACCATGAAATAACCCCCATCCTGGGTTTCCCTTGTGCACCTGGTGCCCTATATTCCGAATGACACATACTAGGCAATGTTGACATTTCAAGGGGTAACATTCCTCTCTAGGAATATACAAGAAAATCTAAACAGAATATACACATTTAGGCTTGATTCCAAAAGCACTTAGAGGCATTTAACTATGAGAAACCTGCTGCAGCTATGCTAGTCTATTGAGAACCAGGTGCTCTTCTATCAGTGCTGAGAAGGCTTAATCATACGATCATGTTGGGTAAAGCAATTTAACACAACCATGTCTGCACCTCCAAGATATATTGCACCCGGGGCTTGACGGAAGTGAATGACTGTCCACATAACAAGTGTCTTTAATGTGTTTGGCGAATTTTACAGTTCAGTTCACTATCTGACTTCTAATATTTTCCTGTACTGTATTGAAAAACTGAGGCCTAATACATATTCAAGTTCATTCAAAGATTCCCCTCACTTCCCACACTCCTTTCAGCCAAAAGAATACATAAACCCAGCATTTCCTGAATCTAGGGGAAGGTCATCATTTCATTGTGTGAGCTAAGTATTCAATTCCTATATATTTCATTCAAGAGTATTTGATCTTTATGGATTTCACTGTTGTTCACTGAGTGTGAAGGAGGAGGAACTCTGATTCTAGTAGGGCTTGCCCTCTTCCAATTGGATTCATTGCAGCTCAGGTTCTGATCCTTTGAAATGGATGCCTGAGTGGAGTGGAGGGAAGAGCATGTGATTGATAGCTAGGCACAAACTTGGGAATAGGCTTACCTGGGCTTGGTGCATTTCGGTCTGTATGATTCGTAAATGCCCCTTGGGATGTGTGGTTTCTCACGATCTCTTCCATGAACATGAGCACTGTTATCATCTCTGCCATCTCTTCTCTTTTAGACGTCAGGAATCTTGGACCCGTTCCTGGAGCAGAGAATCAAGTAACTTTCTCAAGGGAACCTTGATTCTCCGTATGTTTCTGCCAGTATCACCGAGGTTCAGTAGGTCTCATGAATGTCTTTCGAGCCTGGTATGCTCTAGAGATGTCTCCATGCCGATATTCTCCACTGTAGAAGAACAACTTTCATCAATGTGTTCGCACATCTCCTCAATCCATGCAGCCAGGTTTTCTGCCAGCTTCTCTCCGTGTCTCCCATAAAGTCGATATCAAAAGTACTGGGCAAGTCTGAAAATACCTCGGAGCCTCTCCAGTAAGCTGATGACAGGCAGATCTTCCACTGTCTGCCCTTTCAGATTCTGGAAACTGACCCGTGAACTAAGGACTCTGGGCAGCAGCAGTTTCTCGAACTTACTCAGCTTCCCGAAAAAAAGACTTAACCCAATCCGCACATATGGCAGCAGACACACCATCAAACTGATCCACCCACAGAATTCTGCCCAGTTACCTTGGTTCCACCAGCCGCAACATTCCTCGTGGTACACAACAACATTCCACCTGGAATCCAACCGGTAACTGCCATCCCCAGTGGTTGATGCATCAAGTCAGTGTTGGGGTGGATGCTGCATTAGAGGAGAGTTTCCTAAGGGAAATGTGATTCTATTCACAAGGGTCCCATGGTCCTTTTCTCTTCCCTCTTTCCTTTTGTTCAGTTCTGTATAGACAGTACAAACGGAAGGAAGAGTGTCCATGATCAGTTTATGGATTCACACCTATTTAATCTTTCTAACATTTCACAGTACACAGAGACCCACTCAAGGAATCTCATGTTTGTGTAATATCCATTCACCCACATTACATATCCGTCTGTTGCTTTCTGCTGAAACACCCACACTCTCAGAACATGGATCCATTGGTTTCATGGGGTCAGAAATTCCTAGAAATGAAACCAATCCCAACGTGCACTTTCCTGTCTGTCTCTTTTGCTCTTAGTACAGTTTTGCAGAGCTACTTGTCTTTGTTATAGGCTTATGCCATTTCTTCTCTACGTAGGGTAGAATTTGGCATTCGTTCATCCTGTTTGAGGAATTCTAAGTCTATATCCCGTTCTATGACCCACCCTTATTCAAAACTGTCATTTGAGTTGGCTCAAGATATGCACTTCTGGATCAGTATCTATGAATAGTAATGCACGCGTCTGTTTTCGGAATACAAGTGTGTTGAGTACATGCTAACTGCGATAATAGGTCGATGCGTGCTGAATGATCTTTGACATCACTTTGAGAATTTTGTTTTGAATAATCATGGTTGTTTGGTATATGTCAGCCAACTGTAACCTTTTGGTATTTGTTGGTTTTTCTTATTGTTTGCAAACACATTAGGCCATGCATCTCTCCTTTTGCTTCAGACAGACAGTCATGTAAGCTGATTCACTTAAGATAGTGCTTAAAATCACCTATGATTTCCTGCTACCCTCTCCCATCTTTAGGATTTTGATGTCCTCCTTGCCTTCTTCTTCTTATTTCTTTGCAACTCAGGCTCTTCTTGCATTTGCTATAATTGTTTTGTTATTTCCATTTCATCTTGCTACTTTTCTACTCAGGGTAAGAGTCTCAATTTTTGTTTTAGGATCAGTCTCAATCTGCTGAATTCTTTTCAGGTTTGCCGGTCAGTGAAATTCCCTAGCTCTGCCGTTGTTATAAACGGCAGTCATTTGGCATAGGCTACCCTAGATTGCAGCTTTTTCTCATTCAGGACATGGTCTATGTCCTGGCACTCCTCCCAGTGCTGCAAAATTTCTGCCGAGATATCAGCTGAAACCCCTCTGGAGGTTCTGTTGTGACTAAGTTGCTTTCCTCGAGGGGCATTTTACATCACTGGGATGATCATGAAATTTGTTTATTTGAATTCTACAGCTGCTTGTTGGTCTATTGGTATTCCACCTCTTTTGGACGCTGTTTACTTCCTGAATTCGTATAGATGATACTTTCTTGGCTTTCAGTAAGTTTCACTGTGATTATTCCACAAATTCCTTTTCAGAATTTATTATTTTATCTCTTGCTTTTCCATTTGGGAATCCTATGAATCCTATTCTTACCTGCTTCTTCTTAACCCAGGAGTCAACAGTGATGTTAGCATTGGTTTGCACTTGCTTTCCTGTGTCTTCTTCTGATGGAGGGATTTCTGTTCCCCTGTCCTCACAGTCATTCACGAGTCCCTCTGCATTATGTAGTCTGCTTAGGATTGACTTTAGCCCAGTTTTTATCTCATCTATTGAGTTTTCTAATACTATTGGTTTCTTCTTTACAGTTTCTCTTCCCCTTTCCTGGTATTCTGCCTTTTGTGATTCTGAGGCACTGTGGTTCATCAGTGTTTTCCTCTCCTCCATTTTCAGAGCTTGCTCTGTTTTGGTTTTGCCGTCAAGTTGTTTGAAAACTTATTATTTGGGCCTTCAATCTCTTTGGAACTGAAAATGGTACTTCCTGTTTCTTTTAATATACTTCTTTTACTCTACAGGTCAGGTACTATCATGTATCTAATATAGACTTATAGGGCTTGGTTAAGTGCAAACTTTAGACTCTTTGGTGTACGCAATTCCATGGTATTTCTGTGAGGACAATTTTCTCCAGACCTTGATTCCATGCCCTGTTCCTGTGTGTGTTGTCTGGTATATCTCTAAATCCTGGTGTTGCCTTTGTTGTGATGAACACACCATACTGTTTCAGTTAGTAAAACCTCATTTTTATTACACTAATCTCACACTTCTGAAAGAGCACAGGGCACTTCCTCTAGTGGAAATGAAGCTTCTATAGGTTTTCGGCTCTGCATTCTTCTGTATGTCATTTTGTAGTGTCTCCAAAACAGCCAACATAGAGTGCGCTAGTACTTCCTACTTCCATGGGAATGTCCCAATGTTACCAGTTCTTCCCAGAGCTTCTCTGTCTACAGAAACACCAGTTGAAGCATGTGTATGGATGTCATACTTCAGGGCCTGCTGGGATGATCCCGCAGTCTGACCTATGTGTCCTCGGTGCAGTAAACTCTCAGTGCCGTTCAAAATGTAGCATCTGCATTTGGGTGATAATGCTGTTAGAAATGCTTCATCTTCTCATTCTGTGGACTTTGACCACTCTTCCTAGTTCTCTCATTCTTGATTAATGGGTTCACGAATGCAACCACAGAGCTGTTCCTCATCCTCTGCCTCATTCCAGACTGTAATCTCAATCCAGGTTTTGAATATATCAGATTCTATACTTTCTAATACAGATTTCAAACCCAATACCCCCTGGAAACTCAGTCCAGATGCATGATACGTTTGATTGAGCCCCACAGGTACTCTATTGGCAAAATGTCAAATTGGACCCTGGTCCTGCAGATGCAGTGGATGTGGCCATAGGACATATCGATAAACTCAACCTAATGCGCCAGTGCTCTTGCTGTATCCCTGAGGTCACAATTCTCTTTGCTCTCTTGAAATTACCCACCAAAACCCACAACACACTCTAGATCCCTGAGTTCTGTGAGGGCCATCATCCGTAGCCCTATCCCACTTTTTCCGCTGTCTCTTCTAGATCAGATTTGGCAGCTCGGATCTTCATCTCAGATACAATTGTGGGGATATATTGAGCTGATTTCTTTGAGATCTGTCAGCCAAGCATCTGCTGTTCACTCTTCTAACACTCAGCGCATCACCTTCAATCCCGTGCATGCTGCCCGCTTGAGAGTGTGCTTCCAAGGAAAACAGAGTTTCACCTTTGATGCTCCATTACCAGAGGTCAGATCCTGCACTGGTTTACATTCTCTACATTGCCTTTTCCTGCTTCCAGGATTTCTGTCGCCTCAGCCTGTCTTTGGAAATAACAGACCACTCTTCCGCAAGTGTCCTGTGCCAAGGGATGTGTGATTCATTGTTTACAATGTTTTGTATATGGTAGCTAGTGAGAACAGTTTGCAGTGTTTCTCTGCCTAATGGGCACCGATAAATCAACACTTTCCTCAAATAATTCACAGAAATTGGATATTTGTATTGCTCCGTTTTCTTTACAGCCGTGGTCGGAAAGTTTGTCCGAAGACACCAGCTATGACATCATGTTGATAAGCAGTTGCAGGCTTTAAGAAGATTAATAGTATCGATTTAAGTGTTTTGGGAATTATATGAAATTGAAGTTAGTTTTTGAAAATTACCAAATCAAAGTAGAAGCCAGACTTGACAATATCAGTTACAAATTGTCAGCTCTAAGGAAAAAACAGACAGATTCAATGTAAAATAGCAGTCCAAAAGTTTGAATGGGACATGCCAACCATTTTCTCTTGAAGCCTCCAACAACAAAAGGAAGAATGAAATAACTATTGGAACCATGAAATAACCCCCAACCTGGGTTTCCCTTGTGCATGTGGTGCCCTTTATTCCCAATGACACATACTAGGCAATGTTAGCATTTCCAGGGGTAACATTATTTTCTAGGAATATACAAGAATATCTAAATAGAATATACAAATTTAGGCTTGATTCCAAAAGCACCTAGAGGCATTTAACTATGAGAAACCTGCTGCAGCTATGCTAGGCTATTGAGAAGCACGTGTTTTTCTATCAGTGCTGAGAAGGCTTAATCATATGATCATGTTGGGTAAAGCAATTTAACACAACCATGTCTGCACCGCCAAGTTATATTGAACACGGGGCTTGAAGGAAGGGAAAGACGGTCCACAAAACTTGTGTCTCTAATGTGTTTGGCGACTTTTACAGTTCAGTTCACTATCTGACTTCTAATATCTTCATGTACTGTCTTGAGAAACTGAGGCCTAATACATATTCAAGTTCATTCAAAGATTCCCCTCACTTCCCACACTCCTTTCAGCCCAAAGAATACATAAACCCAGCATTTCCTGAATCTAGGGGAAGGTCATCATTTCTTTGTGTGAGCTAAGTATTCAATTCCTATATATTTCAGTCAAGAGTATTTGACCTTTATGGATTTCACTGTTGTTCACTGAGTGTGAAGTAGGAGGAACTCTGGTTCTAGTAGGGGCTTGCCCTCCTCCTACTGGATTCATTGCAGCTCAGGTTCTGATCCTTTGAAATGGATGCCTGAGTGGAGTGGAGGGAAGAGCATGTGATTGATAGCTAGGCACAAACTTGGGAATAGGCTTACCTGGGCTTGGTGCATTTCGGTCTGTATGATTCGTAAATGCCCCTTGGGATGTGTGGTTTCTCACGACCTCTTCCATGAACATGAGCACTTTTATCATCTCTGCCATCTCTTCTCTTTTAGACGTCAGGAATCTTGGACCCGTTCCTGGAGCAGAGAATCGAGTAACTTTCTCAAGGGAACCTTGATTCTCCGTATGTTTCTGCCAGTAACACCGAGGTTCAGTAGGTCTCATGAATGTCTTTCGAGCCTGGTATGCTCTAGAGATGTCTCCATGCCGATATTCTCCACTGTAGAAGAACAACTTTCATCAATGTGTTCGCACATCTCCTCAATCCATGCAGCCACGTTTTCTGCCAGCTTCTCTCCGTGTCTCCCATAAAGTCGATATCAAAATTACTGGGCAAGTCTGAAAATACCTCGGAGCCTCTCCAGTAAGCTGATGACAGGCAGATCTTCCACTGTCTGCCCTTTCAGATTCTGGAAACTGACCCGTGAACTAAGGACTCTGGGCAGCAGCAGTTTCTCGAACTTACTCAGCTTCCTGAAAAAAGGACTTAAGCCAATCCGCACATATGGCAGCAGACACACCATCAAACTGATCCACCCACAGAATTCTGCCCAGTTAAATTGGATCCACCAGCCACAACATTCCTCGTGGTACACAACAACATTCCACCTGGAATCCAACCGGTAACTGCCATCCCCAGTGGTTGATGCATCAAGTCATTGTTGGGGGTGATGCTGCATTAGAGGAGAGTTTCCTAAGGGAAATGTGATTCTATCCACAAGGGTCCCATGGTCCTTTTCTCTTCCCTCTTTCCTTTTGTTCAGTTCTGTATAGACAGTACAAACAGAAGGAAGAGTGTCCATGATCAGTTTATGGATTCACACCTACTTAATCTTTCTAACATTTCACAGTACACAGAGACCCACTCAAGGAAACCCATGTTTGTGTAATATCCATTCACCCAGATTACATATCTGTCTGTTGCTTTCTGCTGAAACACCCACACTCTCAGAACATGGATCCATTGTTTTCATGGGGTCAGAAATTCCTAGAAATGAAACCAATCCCAACGTGCACTTTCCTGTCTGTCTCTTTTGCTCTTAGTACAGTTTTGCAGAGCTACTTGTCTTTGTTATAGGCTTATGCCATTTCTTCTCTACGTAGGGTAGAATTTGGCATTCGTTCATCCTGTTGGAGGAATTCTAAGTCTATATCCCGTTCTATGACCCACCCTTATTCAAAACCGTCATTTGAGTTGGCTCAAGATATGCACATCTGGATCAGTATCTATGAATAGTAATGCACGCGTCTGTTTTCTGAATACAAGTGTGTTGAGTACATGTTAACAGCGATAATAGGTCAATGCGTGCTGAATGATCCTTGACATCACTTTGAGAATTTTGTCTTGAATAATCATGGTTGTTTGGTATATGTCAGCCAACTGTAACCTTTTGGTATTTGTTAGTTTGTCTGATTGTTTGCAAACACATTAGGCCTTGCATCTCTCGTTTTGCTTCAGACAGACAGTCATGTAAGCTGATTCACTTAAGATTGTGCATAAAATCACCTATGATTTCCTGCTACCCTCTCCCATCTTTAGGATTTTGATGTCCTCCTTGCCTTCTTCTTCTTACTTCTTTGCAACTCAGGCTCTTCTTGCATTTGCTATAATGGTTTTGTTATTTCCATTTTATCTTGCTACTTTCCTACTCAGGGTAAGATTCTCAATTTTTGTTTTAGGATCAGTCTCAAACTGCTGAATTCTTTTCAGGTTTGCCGGTCAGTGAAATTCCCTAGCTCTGCCGTTGTTATAAACGGCGGTCATTTGGCATAGGCTACCCTAGATTGCAGCTTTTTCTCATTCAGGATATGGTCTATGTCCTGGCACTCCTCCCAGTGCTGCAAAATTTCTGCCGAGATATCAGCTGAAACCCCTCTGGAGGTTCTGTTGTGACTAAGTTGCTTTCCTCGAGGTGCATTTTACATCACTGGGATGATCATGAAATTTGTTTATTTGAATTCTACAGCTGCTTGTTGGTCTATTGGTATTCCACCTCTTTTGGACGCTGTTTACATCCTGAATTCGTATTGACGATACTTTCTTGGCTTTCAGTAAGTTTCATTGTGATTATTCCACAAATTCCTTTTCAGAATTTATTATTTTATCTCTTGCTTTTCCATTTGGGAATCCTATGATTCCTATTCTTACCTGCTTCTTCTTAACCCAGGAGTCAACAGTGATGTTAGCGGTGGTTTGCACTTGCTATTCTGTGTCTTCTTGTGATGGAGGGATTTCTGTTCCCCTGTCCTCACAGTCATTCACGAGTCCCTCTGCATTATGTAGTCTGCTTAGGATTGACTTTAGCCCAGTTTTTATCTCATCTATTGAGTTTTCTAATACTATTGGTTTCTTCTTTCGAGTTTCTCTTCCCCTTTCCTGGTATTCTGCCTTTTGTGATTCTGAGGCACTGTGGTTCATCAGTGTTTTCCTCACCTCCATTTTCAGAGCTTGCTCTGTTATGGTTTTGCCTTCAAGTTGTTTGAAAACTTATTATTTGGGCCTTCAATCTCTTTGGAACTGAAAATGGTACTTCCTGTTTCTTTTACTATACTTCTTTTACTCTGCAGGTCAGGTAATATCATGTATCTAATATAGACTTATAGGGCTTGGTTAAGTGCAAACTTTAGACTCTTTTCTGTACGCAATTCCATGGTATTTCTGTGAGGACAATTTTCTCTAGACCTTGATGCCATGCCCTGTTCCTGTGTGTGTTGTCTTGTATATCTCTAAATCCTGGTGTTGCCTTTGTGGTGATGAACACACCATACTGTTTCAGTTAGTAGAATCTCATTTTTATTACACTAATCTCACACTTCTGAAAGGGCACAGGGCACTTCTTCTAGTGGAAATGAGGCTTCTATAGGTTTTCAGCTCTGCATTCTTCTGTATGTCAATTTGAAGTGTCTCCAAAACAGACAACATAGAGTGCGCTTGTACACTCTACTGCCATGGGAATGTCCCAATGTTACCAGTTCTTCCCAGAGCTTCTCTGTCTACAGAAACACCAGTGGAAGCATATGTATGGATGTCATAGTTCAGGGCCTGCTGGGATGATCCTGCAGACCGACCAGTGTTTCCTCGGTGCAGTACCATGTCAGTGTCATCCAAAATGTAGCATCTGCATTTGGGTGATAATGCTGTAAGAAATGCTTCATCTTCTCATGCTGTGGACATTGACCACTCTTCCTAGTTCTCTCATTCTTGAGTAATGGGTTCACGAAGCAACCACAGAGCTGTTCTTCATCCTCTGCCTCAAAACAGACTGTAATCCCAATCCAGGTTATGAATGTAACAGATCCTAAATCTTTTAATACTGATTTCAAACCCAACGCCCCCTGGAACCCTCAGTCCAGATGCATGATACCTCTGAATGAGCCCTACACGTGCTCTATTGGCAAAATGTCAAATTGGACCCTGGTCATCTAGTTGCAGTGGATGTGGCCATAGGACATATCGATAAACTCAACCTCATGCGCCAGTGCATTTGCTGTCTCACTGAGGTCACAGTTCTCTTTGCTCTCTTGAAAGTACCCACCAAAACCCACAACGCACTCTAGAACCCTGAGTTCTGTGAGGGCCATCATCCGTAGCCCTATCCCACTTTTTCCGCTGTCTCTTCTAGCTCAGATTTGCAGCTTGATTCTTGGTCTCAGATTCAATTGTGGGGATATTTTGAGCTGATTTCTTTGAGTTCTGTCAGCCAAGCATCAGCTGTGCACTCTTCTAACACTCAGCGCATCACCTTCAATCCCGTGCCTGCTGCCCGCTTGAGAGTGTGCTTCCAAGGAAAACAGTGTTTCACCTTTGATGCTCCATTACCAGAGGTTAGATCCTGTACTGGTTTCCATTCTCTACTTTGCCTTTTCTGCTTCCGGTTTTTCTGAGGCCTCATCCTGTCTTTGGATGTAACAGACCACTCTTAGGCAAGTGTCCTGTGCCAATGTCTGGGTGAGTGTGTTTTTACAATATTTTGTGTATGTTAGCTAGTGAGAGCAGTTTGCACTTGTTCTCTTCCTACTGGGCATCGACAAATCAACACTTTCACAAATATATCACTGAAATTGGATATTTGTTTCGCTCCATTTTCTTTACAGCCATGGTCGTAGGATTTGTCCAAAGATCCCAGCTTTGTCATTATGTTGATAAGGCAGTTGCAGTCTTTAAAACATTTATACTATCGATTTACGTGTTTTGGCATTTATATGAAATTGAAGCTAGTTTTTGAGAATTACCAAATCAACATAGAATATAGACTTGACAATTTCTGAAAGATTTTGTCATCTCTAAGGATAAAACAGACAGTCTCAATGTAAAATAGCAGTCCAAAAGTTTGAAGGGGACATGCCAACACTTTTCTCTTGAAGCCTCCAACAAAAAAAAAGAACAATGAAATACCTATTGGAACCATGAAATAACCCCCATCCTGGGTTTCCCTTGTGCACCTGGTGCCCTATATTCCGAATGACACATACTAGGCAATGTTGACATTTCAAGGGGTAACATTCCTCTCTAGGAATATACAAGAAAATCTAAACAGAATATACACATTTAGGCTTGATTCCAAAAGCACTTAGAGGCATTTAACTATGAGAAACCTGCTGCAGCTATGCTAGTCTATTGAGAACCAGGTGCTCTTCTATCAGTGCTGAGAAGGCTTAATCATACGATCATGTTGGGTAAAGCAATTTAACACAACCATGTCTGCACCTCCAAGATATATTGCACCCGGGGCTTGACGGAAGTGAATGACTGTCCACATAACAAGTGTCTTTAATGTGTTTGGCGAATTTTACAGTTCAGTTCACTATCTGACTTCTAATATTTTCCTGTACTGTATTGAAAAACTGAGGCCTAATACATATTCAAGTTCATTCAAAGATTCCCCTCACTTCCCACACTCCTTTCAGCCCAAAGAATACATAAACCCAGCATTTCCTGAATCTAGGGGAAGGTCATCATTTCATTGTGTGAGCTAAGTATTCAATTCCTATATATTTCATTCAAGAGTATTTGATCTTTATGGATTTCACTGTTGTTCACTGAGTGTGAAGGAGGAGGAACTCTGATTCTAGTAGGGCTTGCCCTCTTCCAATTGGATTCATTGCAGCTCAGGTTCTGATCCTTTGAAATGGATGCCTGAGTGGAGTGGAGGGAAGAGCATGTGATTGATAGCTAGGCACAAACTTGGGAATAGGCTTACCTGGGCTTGGTGCATTTCGGTCTGTATGATTCGTAAATGCCCCTTGGGATGTGTGGTTTCTCACGATCTCTTCCATGAACATGAGCACTGTTATCATCTCTGCCATCTCTTCTCTTTTAGACGTCAGGAATCTTGGACCCGTTCCTGGAGCAGAGAATCAAGTAACTTTCTCAAGGGAACCTTGATTCTCCGTATGTTTCTGCCAGTATCACCGAGGTTCAGTAGGTCTCATGAATGTCTTTCGAGCCTGGTATGCTCTAGAGATGTCTCCATGCCGATATTCTCCACTGTAGAAGAACAACTTTCATCAATGTGTTCGCACATCTCCTCAATCCATGCAGCCAGGTTTTCTGCCAGCTTCTCTCCGTGTCTCCCATAAAGTCGATATCAAAAGTACTGGGCAAGTCTGAAAATACCTCGGAGCCTCTCCAGTAAGCTGATGACAGGCAGATCTTCCACTGTCTGCCCTTTCAGATTCTGGAAACTGACCCGTGAGCTAAGGACTCTGGGCAGCAGCAGTTTCTCGAACTTACTCAGCTTCCCGAAAAACAGACTTAACCCAATCCCCACATATGGCAGCAGACACACCATCAAACTGATCCACCCACAGAATTCTGCCCAGTAACCTTGGTTCCACCAGCCGCAACATTCCTCGTGGTACACAACAACATTCCACCTGGAATCCAACCGGTAACTGCCATCCCCAGTGGTTGATGCATCAAGTCAGTGTTGGGGTGGATGCTGCATTAGAGGAGAGTTTCCTAAGGGAAATGTGATTCTATTCACAAGGGTCCCATGGTCCTTTTCTCTTCCCTCTTTCCTTTTGTTCAGTTCTGTATAGACAGTACAAACGGAAGGAAGAGTGTCCATGATCAGTTTATGGATTCACACCTATTTAATCTTTCTAACATTTCACAGTACACAGAGACCCACTCAAGGAATCTCATGTTTGTGTAATATCCATTCACCCACATTACATATCCGTCTTTTGCTTTCTGCTGAAACACCCACACTCTCAGAACATGGATCCATTGGTTTCATGGGGTCAGAAATTCCTAGAAATGAAACCAATCCCAACGTGCACTTTCCTGTCTGTCTCTTTTGCTCTTAGTACAGTTTTGCAGAGCTACTTGTCTTTGTTATAGGCTTATGCCATTTCTTCTCTACGTAGGGTAGAATTTGGCATTCGTTCATCCTGTTTGAGGAATTCTAAGTCTATATCCCGTTCTATGACCCACCCTTATTCAAAACTGTCATTTGAGTTGGCTCAAGATATGCACTTCTGGATCAGTATCTATGAATAGTAATGCACGCGTCTGTTTTCGGAATACAAGTGTGTTGAGTACATGCTAACTGCGATAATAGGTCGATGCGTGCTGAATGATCTTTGACATCACTTTGAGAATTTTGTTTTGAATAATCATGGTTGTTTGGTATATGTCAGCCAACTGTAACCTTTTGGTATTTGTTGGTTTTTCTTATTGTTTGCAAACACATTAGGCCATGCATCTCTCCTTTTGCTTCAGACAGACAGTCATGTAAGCTGATTCACTTAAGATAGTGCTTAAAATCACCTATGATTTCCTGCTACCCTCTCCCATCTTTAGGATTTTGATGTCCTCCTTGCCTTCTTCTTCTTACTTCTTTGCAACTCAGGCTCTTCTTGCATTTGCTATAATGGTTTTGTTATTTCCATTTCATCTTGCTACTTTTCTACTCAGGGTAAGAGTCTCAATTTTTGTTTTAGGATCAGTCTCAAACTGCTGAATTCTTTTCAGGTTTGCCGGTCATTGAAATTCCCTAGCTCTGCCGTTGTTATAAACGGCGGTCATTTGGCATAGGCTACCCTAGATTGCAGCTTTTTCTCATTCAGGACATGGTCTATGTCCTGGCACTCCTCCCAGTGCTGCAAAATTTCTGCCGAGATATCAGCTGAAACCCCTCTGGAGGTTCTGTTGTGACTAAGTTGCTTTCCTCGAGGTGCATTAGACATCACTGGGATGATCATGAAATTTGTTTATTTGAATTCTACAGCTGCTTGTTGGTCTATTGGTATTCCACCTCTTTTGGACGCTGTTTACTTCCTGAATTCGTATAGATGATACTTTCTTGGCTTTCAGTAAGTTTCACTGTGATTATTCCACAAATTCCTTTTCAGAATTTATTATTTTATCTCTTGCTTTTCCATTTGGGAATCCTATGAATCCTATTCTTACCTGCTTCTTCTTAACCCAGGAGTCAACATTGATGTTAGCATTGGTTTGCACTTGCTTTCCTGTGTCTTCTTCTGATGGAGGGATTTCTGTTCCCCTGTCCTCACAGTCATTCACGAGTCCCTCTGCATTATGTAGTCTGCTTAGGATTGACTTTAGCCCAGTTTTTATCTCATCTATTGAGTTTTCTAATACTATTGGTTTCTTCTTTAGAGTTTCTCTTCCCCTTTCCTGGTATTCTGCCTTTTGTGATTCTGAGGCACTGTGGTTCATCAGTGTTTTCCTCTCCTCCATTTTCAGAGCTTGCTCTGTTTTGGTTTTGCCGTCAAGTTGTTTGAAAACTTATTATTTGGGCCTTCAATCTCTTTGGAACTGAAAATGGTACTTCCTGTTTCTTTTAATATACTTCTTTTACTCTACAGGTCAGGTACTATCATGTATCTAATATAGACTTATAGGGCTTGGTTAAGTGCAAACTTTAGACTCTTTGGTGTACGCAATTCCATGGTATTTCTGTGAGGACAATTTTCTCCAGACCTTGATTCCATGCCCTGTTCCTGTGTGTGTTGTCTGGTATATCTCTAAATCCTGGTGTTGCCTTTGTTGTGATGAACACACCATACTGTTTCAGTTAGTAAAACCTCATTTTTATTACACTAATCTCACACTTCTGAAAGAGCACAGGGCACTTCCTCTAGTGGAAATGAAGCTTCTATAGGATTTCGGCTCTGCATTCTTCTGTATGTCATTTTGTAGTGTCTCCAAAACAGCCAACATAGAGTGCGCTAGTACTTTCTACTTCCATGGGAATGTCCCAATGTTACCAGTTCTTCCCAGAGCTTCTCTGTCTACAGAAACACCAGTTGAAGCATGTGTATGGATGTCATACTTCAGGGCCTGCTGGGATGATCCCGCAGTCTGACCTATGTGTCCTCGGTGCAGTAAACTCTCAGTGCAGTTCAAAATGTAGCATCTGCATTTGGGTGATAATGCTGTTAGAAATGCTTCATCTTCTCATTCTGTGGACTTTGACCACTCTTCCTAGTTCTCTCATTCTTGATTAATGGGTTCACGAATGCAACCACAGAGCTGTTCCTCATCCTCTGCCTCATTCCAGACTGTAATCTCAATCCAGGTTTTGAATATATCAGATTCTATACTTTCTAATACAGATTTCAAACCCAATACCCCCTGGAAACTCAGTCAAGATGCATGATACGTTTGATTGAGCCCCACAGGTACTCTATTGGCAAAATGTCAAATTGGACCCTGGTCCTGCAGATGCAGTGGATGTGGCCATAGGACATATCGATAAACTCAACCTAATGCGCCAGTGCTCTTGCTGTATCCCTGAGGTCACAATTCTCTTTGCTCTCTTGAAATTACCCACCAAAACCCACAACACACTCTAGATCCCTGAGTTCTGTGAGGGCCATCATCCGTAGCCCTATCCCACTTTTTCCACTGTCTCTTCTAGATCAGATTTGGCAGCTCGGATCTTCATCTCAGATACAATTGTGGGGATATATTGAGCTGATTTCTTTGAGATCTGTCAGCCAAGCATCTGCTGTTCACTCTTCTAACACTCAGCGCATCACCTTCAATCCCGTGCATGCTGCCCGCTTGAGAGTGTGCTTCCAAGGAAAACAGAGTTTCACCTTTGATGCTCCATTACCAGAGGTCAGATCCTGCACTGGTTTACATTCTCTACATTGCCTTTTCCTGCTTCCAGGATTTCTGTCGCCTCAGCCTGTCTTTGGAAATAACAGACCACTCTTCCGCAAGTGTCCTGTGCCAAGGGATGTGTGATTCATTGTTTACAATGTTTTGTATATGGTAGCTAGTGAGAACAGTTTGCAGTGGTTCTCTGCCTAATGGGCACCGATAAATCAACACTTTCCTCAAATAATTCACAGAAATTGGATATTTGTATTGCTCCGTTTTCTTTACAGCCGTGGTCGGAAAGTTTGTCCGAAGACACCAGCTATGACATCATGTTGATAAGCAGTTGCAGGCTTTAAGAAGATTAATAGTATCGATTTAAGTGTTTTGGGAATTATATGAAATTGAAGTTAGTTTTTGAAAATTACCAAATCAAAGTAGAAGCCAGACTTGACAATATCAGTTACAAATTGTCAGCTCTAAGGAAAAAACAGACAGATTCAATGTAAAATAGCAGTCCAAAAGTTTGAATGGGACATGCCAACCATTTTCTCTTGAAGCCTCCAACAACAAAAGGAAGAATGAAATAACTATTGGAACCATGATATAACCCCCAACCTGGGTTTCCTTTGTGCATGTGGTGCCCTTTATTCCCAATGACACATACTAGGCAATGTTAGCATTTCCAGGGGTAACATTATTTTCTAGGAATATACAAGAATATCTAAATAGAATATACAAATTTAGGCTTGATTCCAAAAGCACCTAGAGGCATTTAACTATGAGAAACCTGCTGCAGCTATGCTAGGCTATTGAGAAGCACGTGTTTTTCTATCAGTGCTGAGAAGGCTTAATCATATGATCATGTTGGGTAAAGCAATTTAACACAACCATGTCTGCACCGCCAAGTTATATTGAACACGGGGCTTGAAGGAAGGGAAAGACGGTCCACAAAACTTGTGTCTCTAATGTGTTTGGCGACTTTTACAGTTCAGTTCACTATCTGACTTCTAATATCTTCATGTACTGTCTTGAGAAACTGAGGCCTAATACATATTCAAGTTCATTCAAAGATTCCCCTCACTTCCCACACTCCTTTCAGCCCAAAGAATACATAAACCCAGCATTTCCTGAATCTAGGGGAAGGTCATCATTTCTTTGTGTGAGCTAAGTATTCAATTTCTATATATTTCAGTCAAGAGTATTTGACCTTTATGAATTTCACAGTTGTTCACTGAGTGTGAAGTAGGAGGAACTCTGGTTCTAGTAGGGGCTTGCCCTCCTCCTACTGGATTCATTGCAGCTCAGGTTCTGATCCTTTGAAATGGATGCCTGAGTGGAGTGGAGGGAAGAGCATGTGATTGATAGCTAGGCACAAACTTGGGAATAGGCTTACCTGGGCTTGGTGCATTTCAGTCTGTATGATTCGTAAATGCCCCTTGGGATGTGTGGTTTCTCACGACCTCTTCCATGAACATGAGCACTTTTATCATCTCTGCCATCTCTTCTCTTTTAGACGTCAGGAATCTTGGACCCGTTCCTGGAGCAGAGAATCGAGTAACTTTCTCAAGGGAACCTTGATTCTCCGTATGTTTCTGCCAGTATCACCGAGGTTCAGTAGGTCTCATGAATGCCTTTCGAGCCTGGTATGCTCGAGATATGTCTCCATGCCGATATTCTCCAATGTAGAAGAACAACTTTCATCAATGTGTTCGCACATCTCCTCAATCCATGCAGCCAGGTTTTCTGCCAGCTTCTCTCCGTGTCTCCCATAAAGTCGATATCAAAAGTACTGGGCAAGTCTGAAAATACCTCCGAGCCCCTCCAGTAAGCTGATGACAGGCAGATCTTCCACTGTCTGCCCTTTCAGATTCTGGAAACTGACCCGTGAACTAAGGACTCTGGGCAGCAGCAGTTTCTCGAACTTACTCAGCTTCCCGAAAAAAAGACTTAACCCAATCCCCACATATGGCAGCAGACACACCTTCAAACTGATCCACCCACAGAATTCTGCCCAGTTACCTTGGATCCACCAGCCGCAACATTCCTCGTGGTACACAACAACATTCCACCTGGAATCCAACCGGTAACTGCCATCCCCAGTGGTTGATGCATCAAGTCATTGTTGGGGGTGATGCTGCATTAGAGGAGAGTTTCCTAAGGGAAATGTGATTCTATCCACAAGGGTCCCATGGTCCTTTTCTCTTCCCTCTTTCCTTTTGTTCAGTTCTGTATAGACAGTACAAACAGAAGGAAGAGTGTCCATGATCAGTTTATGGATTCACACCTATTTAATCTTTCTAACATTTCACAGTACACAGAGACCCACTCAAGGAAACCCATGTTTGTGTAATATCCATTCACCCAGATTACATATCCGTCTGTTGCTTTCTGCTGAAACACCCACACTCTCAGAACATGGATCCATTGCTTTCATGGGGTCAGAAATTCCTAGAAATGAAACCAATCCCAACGTGCACTTTCCTGTCTGTCTCTTTTGCTCTTAGTACAGTTTTGCAGAGCTACTTGTCTTTGTTATAGGCTTATGCCATTTCTTCTCTACGTAGGGTAGAATTTGGCATTCGTTCATCCTGTTGGAGGAATTCTAAGTCTATATCCCGTTCTATGACCCACCCTTATTCAAAACCGTCATTTGAGTTGGCTCAAGATATGCACATCTGGAGCAGTATCTATGAATAGTAATGCACGCGTCTGTTTTCTGAATACAAGTGTGTTGAGTACATGCTAACAGCGATAATAGGTCAATGCGTGCTGAATGATCCTTGACATCACTTTGAGAATTTTGTCTTGAATAATCATGGTTGTTTGGTATATGTCAGCCAACTGTAACCTTTTGGTATTTGTTGGTTTGTCTGATTGTTTGCAAACACATTAGGCCTTGCATCTCTCGTTTTGCTTCAGACAGTCATGTAATCTGATTCACTTAAGATAGTGCTTAAAATCACCTATTATTTCCTGCTACCCTCTCCCATCTTTAGGATTTTGATGTCCTCCTTGCCTTCTTCTTCTTACTTCTTTGCAACTCAGGCTCTTCTTGCATTTGCTATAATGGTTTTGTTATTTCCATTTTATCTTGCTACTTTCCTACTCAGGGTAAGATTCTCAATTTTTGTTTTAGGATCAGTCTCAAACTGCTGAATTCTTTTCAGGTTTGCCGGTCAGTGAAATTCCCTAGCTCTGCCGTTGTTATAAACGGCGGTCATTTGGCATAGGCTACCCTAGATTGCAGCTTTTTCTCATTCAGGATATGGTCTATGTCCTGGCACTCCTCCCAGTGCTGCAAAATTTCTGCCGAGATATCAGCTGAAACCCCTCTGGAGGTTCTGTTGTGACTAAGTTGCTTTCCTCGAGGTGCATTTTACATCACTGGGATGATCATGAAATTTGTTTATTTGAATTCTACAGCTGCTTGTTGGTCTATTGGTATTCCACCTCTTTTGGACGCTGTTTACATCCTGAATTCGTATTGACGATACTTTCTTGGCTTTCAGTAAGTTTCATTGTGATTATTCCACAAATTCCTTTTCAGAATTTATTATTTTATCTCTTGCTTTTCCATTTGGGAATCCTATGAATCCTATTCTTACCTGCTTCTTCTTAAACCAGGAGTCAACAGTGTTGTTAGCGGTGGTTTGCACTTGCTATTCTGTGTCTTCTTGTGATGGAGGGATTTCTGTTCCCCTGTCCTCACAGTCATTCACGAGTCCCTCTGCATTATGTAGTCTGCTTAGGATTGACTTTAGCCCAGTTTTTATCTCATCTATTGAGTTTTCTAATACTATTGGGTTCTTCTTTCGAGTTTCTCTTCCCCTTTCCTGGTATTCTGCCTTTTGTGATTCTGAGGCACTGTGGTTCATCAGTGTTTTCCTCACCTCCATTTTCAGAGCTTGCTCTGTTATGGTTTTGCCTTCAAGTTGTTTGAAAACTTATTATTTGGGCCTTCAATCTCTTTGGAACTGAAAATGGTACTTCCTGTTTCTTTTACTATACTTCTTTTACTCTGCAGGTCAGGTAATATCATGTATCTAATATAGAATTTTAGGGCTTGGTTAAGTGCAAACTTTAGACTCATTGGTGTAAGCAATTCCATCGTATTTCTGTGAGGAGAATTTTCTCTAGACCTTGATGCCATGCCCTGTTCCTGTGTGTGTTGTCTGGTATATCTCTAAATCCTGGTGTTGCCTTTGTGGTGATGAACACACAATACTGTTTCAGTTAGTAGAATCTCATTTTTATTACACTAATCTCACACTTCTGAAAGGGCACAGGGCACTTCTTCTAGTGGAAATGAGGCTTCTATAGGTTTTCAACTCTGCATTCTTCTGTATGTCAATTTGAAGTGTCTCCAAAACAGACAACATAGAGTGCGCTTGTACACTCTACTGCCATGGGAATGTCCCAATGTTACCAGTTCTTCCCAGAGCTTCTCTGTCTACAGAAACACCAGTGGAAGCATATGTATGGATGTCATAGTTCAGGGCCTGCTGGGATGATCCTGCAGACCGACCAGTGTTTCCTCGGTGCAGTACCATGTCAGTGTGATCCAAAATGTAGCATCTGCATTTGGGTGATAATGCTGTAAGAAATGCTTCATCTTCTCATGCTGTGGACATTGACCACTATTCCTAGTTCTCTCATTGTTGAGTAATGGGTTCACGAAGCAACCACAGAGCTGTTCTTCATCCTCTGCCTCAAAACAGACTGTAATCCCAATCCAGGTTATGAATGTAACAGATCCTAAATCTTTTAATACTGATTTCAAACCCAACGCCCTCTGGAACCCTCAGTCCAGATGCATGATACCTCTGAATGAGCCCTACACGTGCTCTATTGGCAAAATGTCAAATTGGACCCTGGTCATGTAGTTGCAGTGGATGTGGCCATAGGACATATCGATAAACTCAACCTCATGCGCCAGTGCATTTGCTGTCTCACTGAGGTCACAGTTCTCTTTGCTCTCTTCAAAGTACCCACCAAAACCCACAACGCACTCTAGAACCCTGAGTTTTGTGAGGGCCATCATCCGTAGCCCTATCCCACTTTTTCCGCTGTCTCTTCAAGCTCAGATTTGCAGCTTGATTCTTGGTCTCAGATTCAATTGTGGGGATATTTTGAGCTGATTTCTTTGAGTTCTGTCAGCCAAGCATCTGCTGTGCACTCTTCTAACACTCAGCGCATCACCTTCAATCCCGTGCCTGCT
Source organism: Camelus bactrianus (assembly GCF_048773025.1). NCBI lineage: Eukaryota > Metazoa > Chordata > Mammalia > Artiodactyla > Camelidae > Camelus > Camelus bactrianus. The sequence goes on from NC_133574.1 coordinate 12,554,322, forward strand.
GCCCTCTTGAGAGTGTGCTTCCAAGGAAAACAGTGTTTCACCTTTGATGCTCCATTACCAGAGGTTAGATCCTGTACTGGTTTCCATTCTCTACTTTGCCTTTTCTGCTTCCGGTTTTTCTGAGGCCTCATCCTGTCTTTGGATGTAACAGACCACTCTTAGGCAAGTGTCCTGTGCCAATGGCTGGGTGAGTGTGTTTTTACAATATTTTGTGTATGTTAGCTAGTGAGAGCAGTTTGCACTTGTTCTCTTCCTACTGGGCATTGACAAATCAACACTTTCACAAATATATCACTGAAATTGGATATTTGTTTCGCTCCATTTTCTTTACAGCCATGGTCGTAGGATTTGTCCAAAGATCCCAGCTTTGTCATTATGTTGATAAGGCATTTGCAGTCTTTAAAACATTTATACTATCGATTTACGTGTTTTGGCATTTATATGAAATTGAAGCTAGTTTTTGAGAATTACCAAATCAACATAGAATATAGACTTGACAATTTCTGAAAGATTTTGTCATCTCTAAGGATAAAACAGACAGTCTCAATGTAAAATAGCAGTCCAAAAGTTTGAAGGGGACATGCCAACACTTTTCTCTTGAAGCCTCCAACAAAAAAAAAGAACAATGAAATACCTATTGGAACCATGAAATAACCCCCATCCTGGGTTTCCCTTGTGCACCTGGTGCCCTATATTCCGAATGACACATACTAGGCAATGTTGACATTTCAAGGGGTAACATTCCTCTCTAGGAATATACAAGAAAATCTAAACAGAATATACACATTTAGGCTTGATTCCAAAAGCACTTAGAGGCATTTAACTATGAGTAACCTGCTGCAGCTATGCCAGTCTATTGAGAACCAGGTGCTCTTCTATCAGTGCTGAGAAGGCTTAATCATACGATCATGTTGTGTAAAGCAATTTAACACAAACATGTCAGCACCTCCAAGATATAGTGCACCCGGGGCTTGACGGAAGTGAATGACTGTCCACATAAACTGTGTCTTTAATGTGTTTGGCGAATTTTACAGTTCAGTTCACTATCTGACTTCTAATATTTTCCTGTACTCTCTTGAAAAACTGAGGCCTAATACATATTCAAGTTCATTCAAAGATTCCCCTCACTTCCCACACTCTTTTCAGCCCAAAGAATACATAAACCCAGCATTTCCTGAATCTAGGGGAAGGTCATCATTTCATTGTGTGAGCTAAGTATTCAATTCCTATATATTTCATTCAAGAGTATTTGATCTTTATAGATTTCACTGTTGTTCACTGAGTGTGAAGGAGGAGGAACTCTGATTCTAGTAGGGCTTGCCCTCTACCTATTGGATTCATTGCAGCTCAGGTTCTGATCCTTTGAAATGGATGACTGAGTGGAGTGGAGGGAAGAGAATGTGATTGATAGCTAGGCACAAACTTGGGAATACGCTTACCTGGGCTTGGTGCATTTCGGTCTGTATGATTCGTAAATGCCCCTTGGGATGTGTGGTTTCTCACGACCTCTTCCATGAACATGAGCACTTTTATCATCTCTGCCATCTCTTCTCTTTTAGACGTCAGGAATCTTGGACCCGTTCCTGGAGCAGAGAATCGAGTAACTTTCTCAAGGGAACCTTGATTCTCCGTAAGTTTCTGCCAGTATCACCGAGGTTCAGTAGGTCTCATGAATGTCTTTCGAGCCTGGTATGCTCTAGAGATGTCTCCATGCCGATATTCTCCACTGTAGAAGAACAACTTTCATCAATGTGTTCGCACATCTCCTCAATCCATGCAGCCAGGTTTTCTGCCAGCTTCTCTCCGTGTCTCCCATAAAGTCGATATCAAAAATACTGGGCAAGTCTGAAAATACCTCGGAGCCTCTCCAGTAAGCTGATGACAGGCAGATCTTCCACTGTCTGCCCTTTCAGATTCTGGAAACAGACCCGTGAACTAAGGACTCTGGGCAGCAGCAGTTTCTCGAACTTACTCAGCTTCCCGAAAAAAAGACTTAACCCAATCCCCACATATGGCAGCAGACACAGCTTCAAACTGATCCACCCACAGAATTCTGCCCAGTTACCTTTGATCCACCAGCCGCAACATTCCTCGTGGTACACATCAACATTCCACCTGGAATCCAACCGGTAACTGCCATCCCCAGTGGTTGATGCATCAAGTCAGTGTTGGGGTGGATGCTGCATTAGAGGAGAGTTTCCTAAGGGAAATGTGATTCTATCCACAAGGGTCCCATGGTCCTTTTCTCTTCCCTCTTTCCTTTTGTTCAGTTCTTTATAGACAGTACAAACGGAAGGAAGAGTGTCCATGATCAGTTTATGGATTCACACCTATTTAATCTTTCTAACATTTCACAGTACACAGAGACCCACTCAAGGAATCTCATGTTTGTGTAATATCCATTCACCCAGATTACATATCCGTCTGTTGCTTTCTGCTGAAACACCCACACTCTCAGAACATGGATCCATTGGTTTCATGGGGTCAGAAATTCCTAGAAATGAAACCAATCCCAACGTGCACTTTCCTGTCTGTCTCTTTTGCTCTTAGTACAGTTTTGCAGAGCTACTTGTCTTTGTTATAGGCTTATGCCATTTCTTCTCTACGTAGGGTAGAATTTGGCATTCGTTCATCCTGTTGGAGGAATTCTAAGTCTATATCCCGTTCTATGACCCACCCTTATTGAAAACTGTCATTTGAGTTGGCTCAAGATATGCACTTCTGGATCTGTATCTATGAATAGTAATGCACGCGTCTGTTTTCGGAATACAAGTGTGTTGAGTACATGCTAACAGCGATAATAGGTCGATGCGTGCTGAATGATCTTTGACATCACTTTGAGAATTTTGTTTTGAATAATCATGGTTGTTTGGTATATGTCAGCCAACTGTAACCTTTTGGTATTTGTTGGTTTGTCTGATTGTTTGCAAACACATTAGGCCATGCATCTCTCCTTTTGCTTCAGACAGACAGTCATGTAAGCTGATTCACTTAAGATAGTGCTTAAAATCACCTATGATTTCCTGCTACCCTCTCCCAACTTTAGGATTTTGATGTCCTCCTTGCCTTCTTCTTCTTACTTCTTTGCTACTCAGGCTCTTTTTGCATTTGCTATAATGGTTTTGTTATTTCCATTTCATCTTGCTACTTTTCTACTCAGGGTAAGAGTCTCAATTTTTGTTTTAGGATCAGTCTCAAACTGCTGAATTCTTTTCAGGTTTGCCGGTCAGTGAAATTCCCTAGCTCTGCCGTTGTTATAAACGGCGGTCATTTGGCATAGGCTAACCTAGATTACAGCTTTTTCTCATTCAGGATATGGTCTATGTCCTGGCACTCCTCCCAGTGCTGCAAAATTTCTGCCGAGATATAAGCTGAAACCCCTCTGGAGGTTCTGTTGTGACTAAGTTGCTTTCCTCGAGGTGCATTTTACATCACTGGGATGATCATGAAATTTGTTTATTTGAATTCTACAGCTGCTTGTTGGTCTATTGGTATTCCACCTCTTTTGGACGCTGTTTGCTTCCTGAATTCGTATAGATGATACATTCTTGGCTTTCAGTAAGTTTCATTGTGATTATTCCACAAATTCCTTTCAGAATTTATTATTTTCTCTCTTGCTTTTCCATTTGGGAATCCTATGAATCCTATTCTTACCTGCTTCTTCTTAACCCAGGAGTCAACAGTGATGTTAGCATTGGTTTGCACTTGCTTTCCTGTGTCTTCTTCTGATGGAGGGATTTCTGTTCCCCTGTCCTCCCAGTCATTCACGAGTCCCTCTGCATTATGTAGTCTGCTTAGGATTGACTTTAGCCCAGTTTTTATCTCATCTATTGAGTTTTCTAATACTATTGGTTTCTTCTTTAGAGTTTCTCTTCCCCTTTCCTGGTATTCTGCCTTTTGTGATTCTGAGGCACTGTGGTTCATCAGTGTTTTCCTCTCCTCCATTTTCAGAGCTTGCTCTGTTTTGGTTTTGCCGTCAAGTTGTTTGAAAACTTATTATTTGGGCCTTCAATCTCTTTGGAACTGAAAATGGTACTTCCTGTTTCTTTTAATATACTTCTTTTACTCTACAGGTCAGGTACTATCATGTATCTAATATAGACTTATAGGGCTTGGTTAAGTGCAAACTTTAGACTCTTTGGTGTACGCAATTCCATGGTATTTCTGTGAGGACAATTTTCTCCAGACCTTGATGCCATGCCCTGTTTCTGTGTGTGTTGTCTGGTATATCTCTAAATCCTGGTGTTGCCTTTGTTGTGATGAACACACCATACTGTTTCAGTTAGTAAAACCTCATTTTTATTACACTAATCTCACACTTCTGAAAGAGCACAGGGCACTTCCTCTAGTGGAAATGAAGCTTCTATAGGTTTTCAGCTCTGCATTCTTCTGTATGTCATTTTGTAGTGTCTCCAAAACAGCCAACATAGAGTGCGCTAGTACTTTCTACTTCCATGGGAATGTCCCAATGTTACCAGTTCTTCCCAGAGCTTCTCTGTCTACAGAAACACCAGTTGATGCATGTGTATGGATGTCATTCTTCAGGGCCTGCTGGGATGATCCCGCAGTCTGACCTATGTTTCCTCGGTGCAGTAAACTGTCAGTGCCGTTCAAAATGTAGCATCTGCATTTGGGTGATAATGCTGTAAGAAATGCTTCATCTTCTCATTCTGTGGACTTTGACCACTTTTCCTAGTTCTCTCATTCTTGATTAATTGGTTCACGAATGCAACCACAGAGCTGTTCCTCATCCTCTGCCTCATTCCAGACTGTAATCTCAATCCAGGTTTTGAATATATCAGATTCTATACTTTCTAATACAGATTTCAAACCCAATACCCCCTGGAAACTCAGTCCAGATGCATGATACGTTTGATTGAGCCCCACAGGTACTCTATTGGCAAAATGTCAAATTGGACCCTGGTCCTGCAGATGCAGTGGATGTGGCCATAGGACATATCGATAAACTCAACCTAATGCGCCAGTGCTCTTGCTGTATCCCTGAGGTCACAATTCTCTTTGCTCTCTTGAAATTACCCACCAAAACCCACAACACACTCTAGATCCCTGAGTTCTGTGAGGGCCATCATCCGTAGCCCTATCCCACTTTTTCCGCTGTCTCTTCTAGATCAGATTTGGCAGCTCGGATCTTCATCTCAGATACAATTGTGGGGATATATTGAGCTGATTTCTTTGAGATCTGTCAGCCAAGCATCTGCTGTTCACTCTTCTAACACTCAGCGCATCACCTTCAATCCCGTGCATGCTGCCCGCTTGAGAGTGTGCTTCCAAGGAAAACAGAGTTTCACCTTTGATGCTCCATTACCAGAGGTCAGATCCTGCACTGGTTTACATTCTCTACATTGCCTTTTCCTGCTTCCAGGATTTCTGTCGCCTCAGCCTGTCTTTGGAAATAACAGACCACTCTTCCGCAAGTGTCCTGTGCCAAGGGATGTGTGATTCATTGTTTACAATGTTTTGTATATGGTAGCTAGTGAGAACAGTTTGCAGTGTTTCTCTGCCTAATGGGCACCGATAAATCAACACTTTCCTCAAATAATTCACAGAAATTGGATATTTGTATTGCTCCGTTTTCTTTACAGCCGTGGTCGGAAAGTTTGTCCGAAGACACCAGCTATGACATCATGTTGATAAGCAGTTGCAGGTTTTAAGAAGATTAATAGTATCGATTTAAGTGTTTTGGGAATTATATGAAATTGAAGTTAGTTTTTGAAAATTACCAAATCAAAGTAGAAGCCAGACTTGACAATATCAGTTACAAATTGTCAGCTCTAAGGAAAAAACAGACAGATTCAATGTAAAATAGCAGTCCAAAAGTTTGAATGGGACATGCCAACCATTTTCTCTTGAAGCCTCCAACAACAAAAGGAAGAATGAAATAACTATTGGAACCATGAAATAACCCCCAACCTGGGTTTCCCTTGTGCATGTGGTGCCCTTTATTCCCAATGACACATACTAGGCAATGTTAGCATTTCCAGGGGTAACATTATTTTCTAGGAATATACAAGAATATCTACACAGAATATACATATTTTGGCTTGATTCCAAAAGCACCTAGAGGCATTTAACTATGAGAAACCTGCTGCAGCTATGCTAGGCTATTGAGAAGCACGTGTTTTTCTATCAGTGCTGAGAAGGCTTAATCATATGATCATGTTGGGTAAAGCAATTTAACACAACCATGTCTGCACCGCCAAGTTATATTGAACACGGGGCTTGAAGGAAGGGAAAGACGGTCCACAAAACTTGTGTCTTTAATGTGTTTGGCGACTTTTACAGTTCAGTTCACTATCTGACTTCTAATATCTTCATGTACTGTCTTGAGAAACTGAGGCCTAATACATATTCAAGTTCATTCAAAGATTCCCCTCACTTCCCACACTCCTTTCAGCCCAAAGAATACATAAACCCAGCATTTCCTGAATCTAGGGGAAGGTCATCATTTCTTTGCGTGAGCTAAGTATTCAATTCCTATATATTTCAGTCAAGAGTATTTGACCTTTATGGATTTCACTGTTGTTCACTGAGTGTGAAGGAGTAGGATCTCTGGTTCTAGTAGTGGCTTGCCCTCCTCCTACTGGATTCATTGCAGCTCAGGTTCTGATCCTTTGAAATGGATGCCTGAGTGCAGTGGAGGGAAGAGCATGTGATTGATAGCTAGACACAAACTTGGGAATAGGCTTACCTGGGCTTGGTGCATTTCGGTCTGTATGATTCGTAAATGCCCCTTGGGATGTGTGGTTTCTCACGACCTCTTCCATGAACATGAGCACTTTTATCATCTCTGCCATCTCTTCTCTTTTAGACGTCAGGAATCTTGGACCCGTTCCTGGAGCAGAGAATCGAGTAACTTTCTCAAGGGAACCTTGATTCTCCGTATGTTTCTGCCAGTATCACCGAGGTACAGTAGGTCTCATGAATGTCTTTCGAGCCTGGTATGCTCTAGAGATGTCTCCATGCCGATATTCTCCACTGTAGAAGAACAACTTTCATCAATGTGTTCGCACATCTCCTCAATCCATGCAGCCAGGTTTTCTGCCAGCTTCTCTCCGTGTCTCCCATAAAGTCGATATCAAAAGTACTGGGCAAGTCTGAAAATACCTCGGAGCCTCTCCAGTAAGCTGATGACAGGCAGATCTTCCACTGTCTGCCCTTTCAGATTCTGGAAACTGACCCGTGAACTAAGGACTCTGGGCAGCAGCAGTTTCTCGAAATTACTCAGCTTCCCAAAAAAAGACTTAAGCCAATCCGCACATATGGCAGCAGACCCAACATCAAACTGATCCACCCACAGAATTCTGCCCAGTTACCTTGGATCCACCAGCCGCAACATTCCTCGTGGTACACAACAACATTCCACCTGGAATCCAACCGGTAACAGCCATCCCCATTGGTTGATGCATCAAGTCATTGTTGGGGTGGATGCTGCATTAGAGGAGAGTTTCCTAAGGGAAATGTGATTCTATCCACAAGGGTCCCATGGTCCTTTTCTCTTCCCTCTTTCCTTTTGTTCAGTTCTGTATACACAGTACAAACAGAAGGAAGAGTGTCCATGATCAGTTTATGGATTCACACCTATTTAATCTTTCTAACATTTCACAGTACACAGAGACCCACTCAAGGAATCTCATGTTTGTGTAATATCCATTCACCCACATTACATATCCGTCTGTAGCTTTCTGCTGAAACACCCACACTCTCAGAACATGGATCCATTGGTTTCATGGGGTCAGAAATTCCTAGAAATAAAACCAATCCCAACGTGCACTTTCCTGTCTGTCTCTTTTGCTCTTAGTACAGTTTTGCAGAGCTACTTGTCTTTGTTATAGGCTTATGCCATTTCTTCTCTACGTAGGGTAGAATTTGGCATTCGTTCATCCTGTTGGAGGAATTCTAAGTCTATATCCCGTTCTATGACCCACCCTTATTCAAAACCGTCATTTGAGTTGGCTCAAGATATGCACATCTGGTTCAGTATCTATGAATAGTAATGCACGCGTCTGTTTTCTGAATACAAGTGTGTTGAGTACATGCTAACAGCGATAAAAGGTCAATGCGTGCTGAATGATCCTTGACATCACTTTGAGAATTTTGTCTTGAATAATCATGTTTGTTTGGTATATGTCAGCCTACTGTAACCTTTTGGTATTTGTTGGTTTGTCTGATTGTTTGCAAACACATTAGGCCTTGCATCTCTCGTTTGGCTTTAGACAGACAGTCATGTAAGCTGATTCACTTAAGATTGTGCTTAAAATCACCTATGATTTCCGGCTACCCTCTCCCATCTTTAGGATTTTGATGTCCTCCTTGCCTTCTTCTTCTTACTTCTTTGCAACTCAGGCTCTTCTTGCATTTGCTATAATGGTTTTGTTATTTCCATTTTATCTTGCTACTTTCCTACTCAGGGTAAGATTCTCAATTTTTGTTTTAGGATCAGTCTCAAACTGCTGAATTCTTTTCAGGTTTGCCGGTCAGTGAAATTCCCTAGCTCTGCCGTTGTTATAAACGGCGGTCATTTGGCATAGGCTACCCTAGATTGCAGCTTTTTCTCATTCAGGATATGGTCTATGTCCTGGCACTCCTCCCAGTGCTGCAAAATTTCTGCCGAGATATCAGCTGAAACCCCTCTGGAGGTTCTGTTGTGACTAAGTTGCTTTCCTCGAGGTGCATTTTACATCACTGGGATGATCATGAAATTTGTTTATTTGAATTCTACAGCTGCTTGTTGGTCTATTTGTATTCCACCTCTTTTGGACGCTGTTTACATTCTGAATTCGTATTGACGATATTTTCTTGGCTTTCAGTAAGTTTCATTGTGATTATTCCACAAATTCCTTTTCAGAATTTATTATTTTATCTCTTGCTTTTCCATTTGGGAATCCTATGATTCCTATTCTTACCTGCTTCTTCTTAACCCAGGAGTCAACAGTGATGTTAGCGGTGGTTTGCACTTGCTATTCTGTGTCTTCTTGTGATGGAGGGATTTCTGTTCCCCTGTCCTCACAGTCATTCACGAGTCCCTCTGCATTATGTAGTCTGCTTAGGATTGACTTTAGCCCAGTTTTTATCTCATCTATTGAGTTTTCTAATACTATTGGTTTCTTCTTTCGAGTTTCTCTTCCCCTTTCCTGGTATTCTGCCTTTTGTGATTCTGAGGCACTGTGGATCATCAGTGTTTTCCTCACCTCCATTTTCAGAGCTTGCTCTGTTATGGTTTTGCCTTCAAGTTGTTTGAAAACTTATTATTTGGGCCTTCAATCTCTTTGGAATTGAAATTGGTACTTCCTGTTTCTTTTACTATACTTCTTTTACTCTGCAGGTCAGGTAATGTCATGTATCTATTATAGAATTTTAGGGCTTGGTTAAGTGCAAACTTTAGACTCTTTGGTGTACGCAATTCCATGGTATTTCTGTGAGGACACTTTTCTCTAGACCTTGATGCCATGCCCTGTTCCTGTGTGTGTTGTCTGGTATATCTCTAAATCCTGGTGTTGCCTTTGTTGTGATGAACACACCATACTGTTTCAGTTAGTAGAACCTCATTTTTATTTCACTAATCTCACAATTCTGAAAGGGCACAGGGCATTTCCTCTAGTGGAAATGAGGCTTCTATAGGTTTTCGGCTCTGCATTCTTTTGTATGACATTTTGAAGTGTCTCCAAACAGCCAACAAAGGGTGCACTTATACTTTCTACTTCCATGGGAATGTCCCAATGTTACCAGTTCTTCCCAGAGCTTCTCTGTCTACAGAAACACCAGTGGAAGCATATGTATGGATGTCATACTTCAGGGCCTGCTGGGATGATCCCGTATACCGACCAATATTTCCTCGGTGCAGTACCATGTCAGTGCCGTCCAAAATGTAGCATCTGCATTTGGGTGATAATGCTGTAAGAAATGCTTCATCTTCTCATGCTGTGGACTTTGACCATCATTCCTAGTTCTCTCATTCTTGAATTATGGGTTCACGAATTCAACCACAGGGCTTTTCCTCATCCTCTGCCTCAAACCAGACTGTAATCCAAATCCAGGTTAAGAACGTAGCAGATCCTAAATATTTTAATACTGATTTCAAAACCCAACGCCCCCTGGAACCCTCAGTCTAGATGCATGATAGCTCTGATTGAGCCACACACGTGCTCTATTGGCAAAATTTCAAATTGGACCCTGGTCCTGCAGATGCAGTGGATGTGGCCATAGGACATATCGATAAATTCAACCTCATGCACCAGTGCATTTGCTCTCTCACTTCGATCACAGTTCTCTTTGCTCCCTTGAAAGTACCCACGAAAAACAACAATGCACTCTAGATCCCTGAGTTCTGTGAGAGCCATCATCCGTAGCCCTATCCCTCTCTTTCCGCTGCCTCGGCTTGCTCAGATTTGGCAGCTTGGATCTTGGTCTCAGATTCAATTGTGGGGATATTTTGAGCTGATTTCTTTGAGTTCTGTCAGCCAAGCATCTGCTGTGCACTCTTCTAACACTCAGCGCATCACCTTCAATCCCATGCCTGCTGCCGGCTTGATAGTATGCTTCCAAGTAAAACAGAATTTCACCTTTGATGCTCCATTACCAGAGGTCAGATCCTGCACTGGTTTCCATTCTCTACTTTGCCTTTTCCTGCTTCCCGTTTTTCTGAGGCCTCATCCTATATTTGGAAATAACACACCACTCTTAGGCAAGTGTCCTTTGCCAAGGGCTGGATGAGTGTGTTTTTACAATATTTTGTGTATGGTAGCTAGTGAGAGCAGTTTGCACTCGTTCTCTTCCTACTGGGCATCGATAAATCAACACAATTCACAGATAATTCACAGAAATTGGACATTTGTTTCGCTCCTTATTCTTTACAGCCTTGGTCTTAGGGTTTGTCCGAAGACTCCAGGTTTGACATTATGTTGATAAGGCATTTGAAGACTTTAAGAATTTTAATATTATCAATTTACGTGTTTTGGGGTTTTATATGAAAGTGAAATTAGATTTTGAAAATTACCAAATCAACCTAGAAGCCAGACTTGAAAATTTGTGTAAGATTTTGTCAGCTCTAAGGAAAAAACAGACAGTCTCAATGTAAAATAGCATTCCAAAATTTTGAAGGGGACATGCCAAAACTTTTCTCTTAATGCCTCCATCAAAAAAGGAACAATGAAACACCTATTGGAACCATGATATAACCCCCAACCTGGGTTTCCTTTGTGCACCTGGTGCTCTTTATTCCCAATGACACATACTTGGCAATGTTGGCATTTCAAGGGGTAACATTCCTCTCTAGGAATATACAAGAGAATCTAAACAGAATATATATATTTAGGCTTGATTCCCAAAGCACCTAGAGTCATTTGACTATGAGAAACCTGCTGCAGCTATGCTAGGATATTGAGAACCAGGTGCTCTTCTATCAGTGCTGAGAAGGCTTAATCATCTGATCATGTTGGGTAAAGCAATTTAACACAACCAAGTCTTCACCTCCAAGATATAGTGCACCCGGAGCTTGACGGAAGTGAATGACTGTCCAGATAACCTATGTCTTTAAAGTGTTTGGCGACTTTTACAGTTCAGTTCACTATCTGACTTCTAATATTTTCCTGTACTGTCTTGAAAAACTGAGGCCTATTACATATTCAAGTTCATTCAAAGATTCCCCTCACTTCCCACACTCCTTTCAGCCCAAAGAATACATAAACCCAGCATTTCCTGAATCTAGGGGAAGGTCATCATTTCTTTGTGTGAGCTAATTATTCAAATCCTATCTATTTCAGTCGAGAGTATTTGACCTTTAAGGACTTCACTGTTGTTCACCGAGTGTGAAGGAGGTGGAACTCTGATTCTAGTAGGGGCTTGCTCTCCTCCTACTGGATTCATTGCAGCTCAGGTTCTGATTCTTTGAAATGGATGCCAGAGTGGAGTGGAGGGAAGAGCATGTGATTGATAGCTAGGCAAAAACGTGGGAATAGTCTTACATGGGCTTGGTTCATTTCGGTCTGAATGATTCGCAAATGCCCCTTGGGATGTGTGGAATCCCACGACCACTTCCAAGTACATGAGCGCATTTTCATCTCTGCCATCTCTTCTCTTTTAAACGTCAGGAATCTTGGACCCGTTCTTGGAGCAGAGAATCGAGTAATTTTCTCAAGGTCACGTTGACTCTCCTTAATATTCTGCAGAATCACAGAGGTTCAGTAAGTCTCATGAATGTCTTTCAAGCCTGGTATGCTCTAGAGATTTCTCCATGCAGATATTCTCCACTGTAGCAGAACAACTCTCATCAATGTGTTCGCACATCTCCTCAATCCATGCAGCCAGTTTTTCTGCCAGCTTCTCTTCGTGTCTCCGATAAAGTCGATATCAATAGTACTTGGCAAGTCTGAAAATACCTTGAAGCCTCACCAGTAAGCAGATGACAAGCAGATCTTCCACTGTCTGCCCTCTCAGATTCTGGAAACTGACCCATGAACTCAGGTCTTTGGGCAGCAGCATTATCTCGAACTTACTCAGCTACCCGAACAAAAGACCTAAGCCAATCTCCACATAGGGCAGCAGATCCACCATCAAACTGATCCTCCCACAGAATTCTGCCCAGTTATCTTGGATCCACCAGCCGCAACAAGCCTCATGGTACACACCAACATTCCACCTGGAATCCAACCGGTACCTGACATCCCCAGTGGTTGATGCATCAATTCCGTATTGGGGGTGATGCTGCATTTGATGAGAGTTTCCTAAGGGAAATGTGATTCTATCCAGAAGGGTCCCATGGTCCTTTTCTCTTCCCTCTTTCTTTTTGTTCAGATCTGTATACACAGTACAAACGGAGGGAAGAGTTTCCATGATCAGTTTATGGATTCACACCTATTTAAACTTTCTAATATTTCACAGTACACAGAGACCCACTCAAGGAAACTCATGTTTGTGTAATATCCATTCACCCAGATTACATATCCGTCTGTTGCTTTCTGCTGAAACACCCACACTCTCAGAACATAGATCCATTTGTTTCATGGGGGCTGAAATTCCTAGAAATGAAACCAATCACAACGTGCACTTTCCTGTCTGTCTCTTTTGCACTTAGTTCTTTTTTGCAGAGCTACTTATCTTTGTTATAGGCTTATGCCATTTCTTCTCTACATAGGGTAGAATTAGGCATTCGTTTATCCTGTTGGAAGACTTGTAAGACTATATCCCATTCTATGACCCACTCTTAATCCAAACCGTCATTTGTGTTTGCTCACGATATGCACTTCTGGATCAGTATCTATGAATAATTATGCACGCGTCTGTTTTCTGAATACAAGTGTGTAGATTACATGCTAACAGTGATAATAGTTCAATGCGTACTGAATGATCCTTGATATCACTTTGAGAATTTTGTCTTGAATAATCATGGTTGTTTGCTATATGTCAGCCAACTGTAACATTTTGGTGTTTGTTTGTCTGATTGTATGTTTTGCAAACACATTAGGCCATGCATCTTTCCTTTTGCTTCAGACAGACAGTCATGTAAGCTGATTCACTTAAGATAGTGCTTAAAATCACCTATGATTTCCTGCTACCCTCTCCCTTCTTTTTGATTTTGATGTCCTCCTTGCCTTCTTCTTCTTACTTCTTTGCAACTCAGGCTCTTCTTGCATTTGCAATAATGGTTTTGATATTTCCATTTCATCTTGCTACTTTTCTACTCAGGGTAGGATTCTCAATTTTTGTTTTAGGATCAGTCTCAAACTGCTGAATTCTTTTCAGGTTTGCCGGTCAGTGAAATTCCCTAGCTCTGCCGTTGTTATAAACGGCGGTCATTTGGCATAGGCTACCCTAGATTGCAGCTTTTTCTCATTCAGGATATGGTCTATGTCCTGGCACTCCTCCCAGTGCTGCAAAATTTCTGCCGAGATATCAGCTGAAACCCCTCTGGAGGTTCTGTTGTGACTAAGTTGTTTTCCTCGAGGTGCATTTTACATCACTGGGATGATCATGATCTTTTTTTTACTTGAATTCTACAGCTGCTTTTTGGTCTATTGGTATTCCACCTCTTTTGGATGATGTGTACTTCCTGAATTCGTATAGATGATACTTTCTTGGCTTTCACAAGTTTCTTTCTGATTTTTCTATAAATTCCTTTTCAGTATTTGTTATTTTATCTCTTGCTTTTCCATTTGGGAATCCTATGAGTCCTTTTCTTACCTGCTTTTTCTTAATCCAGGATTCAACAGTGATGTTAGCGTTGGTTTGCACTTGCTTTTCTGTGCCTTCTTCTGGTGGAGGGATTTCTGTTCCTCTGTCCTCACAGTCATTCTCGAGTCCCTCTGCATTATATAGTCTGCTTAGGATTGACTTTAGCCAAGTTTTCATCTCATCCATTGAGTTTTCTGATATTATTGTATTCATCTTTAGAGATTCACTTCCCCTTTTCTGGTATTCTGCCTTTTGTGATTCTGAGGCACTGTTGTTCATCAGTGTTTTCTTCACATCTATTTTCAGAGCTTGCTCTGGTAACGTTTTGCCGTCTAGTTGTTTGAAAGCTTTCTTTTTGGGTCTTCAATCTCTTTGGAACTGAAAATGGTACTTCCTGTTTCTTTTATTCTACTTCATTTACACGACAGTTCAAGTACTATAATGTATCTAACATAGACTTATAGGGCTTGGTTAAGTTCAAACTTTAGACTCTTTGGTGTACACAATTACACGGTACTTTGTGTGGATAATTTTCCCTAGACCTTGATGCCATGCCCTGTTCCTGTGTGTGTTGTCTGGTATATCTCTAAATCCTGGTGTTGCCTTTGATGTGATGAAAACACCATAATGTTTCAGTTAGTAAAACCTCGTTTTTATTACAATAATCTCACAATTCTGAAAGGGCACATTGCACTTCCTCTAGGGGAAATGAAGCTTCTATAGGTTTTCAGCTCTGCATTCTTCTGTATGTCATTTTGAAATGTCTCCATAACAGCCAACAGAGAGTACGCTTGTACTTTCTACTGCCATGGGAATGTCCCAATGTTACCAGTACTTCCCAGATATTCTCTGTCTACAGAAACACCAGTGGAAGCATATGAATGGATGTCATACTTCAGGGCCTGCTGGGATGATCCAGCAGACCGACCTATGTGTCCTCGTTGCAGTATCCTTTCAGTGCCGTCCAAAATGTAGCATCTGCATTTGGGTGATAATGCTGTAAGGAATGCTTCATCTTCTCATGCTGTGGACTTTGACCACTCTTCCTAGTTCTCTCATGCTTGAGTCATGCGTTCACGAAGGCAACCACAGAGCTGTTCCACATCCTCTGCCTCAAACCAGACTGTAATCCAAATCCAGGTTAAGAACGTAGCGGATCCTAAATCTTTTAATACTGATTTCAAACCCAACGCCCCCTGGAACACTCAGACCAGATGCATGATTCCTCTGATTGAGCCCCACAGGTGCTCTATTGTCAAAATGTCAAATTGGACCCTGGACCTGCAGATGCAGTGGATGTGGCCATAGGACATATCGATAAATTCAACCTCACGAGCCAGTGCGGTTGCTGTCTCACTGAGGTCACATTTACCTTTGCTTTCTTGATAGTACCCACCAAAACCCACAACACACTCTAGATCCCTGAGTTCTGTGAGAGCCATCATCCGTAGCCCTATCCATCTTTTTCCGCTGCCTCTGCTAGCTCAGATTTGGCAGCTCGGATCTTGGTCTCAGATTCAATTGTGGGGATATTTTGAGCTGATTTCTTTGAGTTCTGTCAGCCAAGCATCTGCTGTGCACTCTGCTAATACTCAGCGCATCACCTTCAATCCCATGCCTGCTGCCCGCTTGAGAGATTGCTTCCAAGGATAACAGAGTTACACCTTTGATTCTCCATTACCACAGGTCCGACCCTGCACTCTTTTCCATTCTCTCCTTTACCTTTTCCTGCTTCCAGGTTTTCTGAGGCCTCATCCTGTCTTTGAAAGTAACAGACCACTCTTCCGCAAGTGTCCTGTGCCAAGGGCAGGGTGATTGCATTTTTACAAAGTTTAGTGTATGGGAGCAAGTGAGAGCAGTTTGCACTGGTTCTCTTCCTACTGGGCATCGATAAATCAACACTTTCAACAAATAATTCACAGAAATTGGATATTAGTTTAGCTCCGTTTTCTTTACAGCCATGTTCGGAGGGTTTGTCCGAAGACACCAGCTTTGAAATTATGTTGATAAGGCAGTTGAAGTCTTTTAGAAGGTTAATATTATCGATTTACTTGTTGTGGGATTTATATGAAAGTGAAGATAGTTTTTGAAAATTACCAAATCAACCAAAAGCCAGACTTGACAATTTCTGAAACATTTTGTCAGCTCTAAGGAAAAAACAGACAGTCTCAATGTAAAATAGCAGTCCAAAAGCTTGAAGGGGACATGCCAACTCTTTTCTCTTGAAGCCTCCAACAACAAAAGGAACAATGAAATACCTATTGGAACCATGAAATAACCCCCAACCTGGGTTTCCCTTGTGCATGTGGTGCCCTTTACCCCCAATGACACATACTAGGCAATGTTGGCATTTCAAGGGGTAACATTATTCTCTAGGAATATACAAGAAAAACTAAACAGAATATACACATTTAGGCTTGATTCCAAAAGCACCTAGAGGCATTTAACTATGAGAAACCTGCTGCAGCTATGCTAGGCTATTGAGAATCAGGTGTTCTTCTATCAGTGCTGAGAAGGCTTAATCATACGATCATGTTGGGTAAAGGAATTTAACACAGCCAAGACTGCACCTCCAAGATATACTGAACCCGGGGAATGACGGAAGGAAAGACGGTCCACAAAATATGTGTCTTTAATGTGTTTGGCGACATTTACATTTTAGCTCACAATCTGACTTCTAATGTTTTCCTGTACTGTATTGAAAAACTGAGGCCTAATACATATTCAAGTTCATTCAAAGATTCCCCTCACTTCCCACACTCCTTTCAGCCCAAAGAATACATAAACCCAGCATTTCCTGAATCTAGGGGAAGGTCATCATTTCATTGTGTGAGCTAAGTATTCAATTCCTATATATTTCAGTCAAGAGTATTTGACCTTTATGGATTTCACTGTTGTTCACTGAGTGTGAAGGAGTAGGAACTCTGGTTCTAGTAGGGGCTTGCCCTCCTCCTACTGGATTCATTGCAGCTCAGGTTCTGATCCTTTGAAATGGATGCCTGAGTGGAGTGGAGGGAAGAGCATGTGATTGATAGCTAGGCACAAACTTGGGAATAGGCTTACCTGGGCTTGGTGCATTTCGGTCTGTATGATTCGTAAATGCCCCTTGGGATGTGTGGTTTCTCACGACCTCTTCCATGAACATGAGCACTTTTATCATCTCTGCCATCTCTTCTCTTTTAGACGTCAGGAATCTTGGACCCGTTCCTGGAGCAGAGAATCGAGTAACTTTCTCAAGGGAACCTTGATTCTCCGTATGTTTCTGCCAGTATCACCGAGGTTCAGTAGGTCTCATGAATGTCTTTCGAGCCTGGTATACTCTAGAGATGTCTCCATGCCGATATTCTCCACTGTAGAAGAACAACTTTCATCAATGTGTTCGCACATCTCCTCAATCCATGCAGCCACTTTTTCTGCCAGCTTCTCTCCGTGTCTCCCATAAAGTCGATATCAAAAATACTGGGCAAGTCTGAAAATACCTCGGAGCCTCTCCAGTAAGCTGATGACAGGCAGATCTTCCACTGTCTGCCCTTTCAGATTCTGGAAACTGACCCGTGAACTAAGGACTCTGGGCAGCAGCAGTTTCTCGAACTTACTCAGCTTCCCGAAAAGAAGACTTAAGCCAATCCGCACATATGGCAGCAGACCCACCATCAAACTGATCCACCCACAGAATTCTGCCCAGTTACCTTGGATCCACCAGCCGCAACATTCCTCGTGGTACACAACATCATTCCACCTGGAATCCAACCGGTAACTGCCATCCCCAGTGGTTGATGCATCAAGTCAGTGTTGGGGTGGATGCTGCATTAGAGGAGAGTTTCCTAAGGGAAATGTGATTCTATCCACAAGGGTCCCATGGTCCTTTTCTCTTCCCTCTTTCTTTTTGTTCAGTTCTGTATACACAGTACAAATGGAAGGAAGAGTGTCCATGATCAGTTTATGGATTCACAGCTATTTAATCTTTCTAACATTTCACAGTACACAGAGACCCACTCAAGGAAACTCATGTTTGTGTAATATCCATTCACCCAGATTACATATCCGTCTGTTGCTTTCTGCTGAAACACCCACACTCTCAGAACATGGATCCATTTGTTTCATGGGGTCAGAAATTCCTAGAAATGAAACCAATCCCAACGTGCACTTTCCTGTCTGTCTCTTTTGGTCTTAGTACAGTTTTGCAGAGCTACTTGTCTCTGTTATATGCTTATGCCAT
Source organism: Camelus bactrianus (assembly GCF_048773025.1). Taxonomy (NCBI): domain Eukaryota; kingdom Metazoa; phylum Chordata; class Mammalia; order Artiodactyla; family Camelidae; genus Camelus; species Camelus bactrianus. Next base: position 12,572,728 of record NC_133574.1, read on the forward strand.
GTCTTCTCTACGTAGGGTAGAATTTGGCATTTGTTCATCCTGTTGGAGGAATTCTAAGTCTATATCCCGTTCTATGACCCACCCTTATTCAAAACCGTCATTTGAGTTGGCTCAAGATATGCACTTCTGGATCAGTATCTATGAATATTAATGCACGCGTCTGATTTCGGAATACAAGTGTGTTGAGTACATGCTAACAGCGATAAAAGGTCGATGCGTGCTGAATGATCCTTGACATCACTTTGAGAATTTTGTCTCGAATAATCATGGTTGTTTGCTATATGTCAGCCAACTGTAACATTTTGGTGTTTGTTTGTCTGATTGTATGTTTTGCAAACACATTAGGCCATGCATCTCTCCTTATGCTTCAGACAGACAGTCATGTAAGCTGATTCACTTAAGACAGTGCTTAAAATCACCTATGATTTCCTGCTACCCTCTCCCTTCTTTTTGATTTTGATGTCCTCCTTGCCTTCTTCTTCTTACTTCTTTGCAACTCAGGCTCTTCTTGCATTTGCAATAATGGTTTTGATATTTCCATTTCATCTTGCTTCTTTTCTACTCAGGGTAGGATTCTCAATTTTTGTTTTAGGATCAGTCTCAAACTGCTGAATTCTTTTCAGGTTTGCCGGTCAGTGAAATTCCCTAGCTCTGCCGTTGTTATAAACGGCGGTCATTTGGCATAGGCTACCCTATATTGCAGCTTTATCTCATTCAGGATATGGTCTATGTCCTGGCACTCCTCCCAGTGCTGCAAAATTTCTGCCGAGATATCAGCTGAAACCCCTCTGGAGGTTCTGTTGTGACTAAGTTGCTTTCCTCGAGGTGCATTTTACATCACTGGGATGATCATGATCTTTTTTTTACTTGAATTCTACAGCTGCTTGTTGGTCTATTGGTATTCCACCTCTTTTGGATGATGTGTACTTCCTGAATTCGTAGAGATGATACTTTCTTGGCTTTCACAAGTTTCTTTCTGATTTTTCTGTAAATTCCTTTTCAGTATTTGTTATTTTATCTCTTGCTTTTCCATTTGGGAATCCTATGAGTCCTTCTCTTACCTGCTTTTTCTTAATCCAGGATTCAACAGTGATGTTAGCATTGGTTTGCACTTGCTTTTCTGTGTCTTCTTCTGGTCGAGGTATTTCTGTTCCTCTGTCCTCACAGTCATTCTCGAGTCCCTCTGCATTATATAGTCTGCTTAGGATTGACTTTAGCCCAGTTTTCATCTCATCCATTGAGTTTTCTGATATTATTGTGTTCATCTTTAGAGTTTCCCTTCCCCTTTTCTGGTATTCTGCCTTTTGTGATTCTGAGGCACTGTTGTTCATCAGTGTTTTCTTCACATCTATTTTCAGAGCTTGCTCTGGTAACGTTTTGCCGTCTAGATGATTGAAAGCTTTCTTTTTGGGTCTTCAATCTCTTTGGAACTGAAAATGGTACTTCCTGTTTCTTTTATTCTACTTCTTTTACATGACAGTTCAAGTTCTATAATGTATCTAACATAGACTTATAGGGCTTGGTTAAGTGCAAACTTTAGACACTTTGGTGTACGCAAATACATGGTATTTTGTGTGGATAATTTTCCCTAGACCTTGATGCCATGCCCTGTTCCTGTGTGTGTTGTCTGGTATATTTCTAAATCCTGGTGTTGCCTTTGATGTGATGAACACACCAAAATGTTTCAGTTAGTAAAACCTCGTTTTTATTACACTAATCTCACAAATCTGAAAGGGCACATTGCACTTCCTCTAGTGGAAATGAAGCTTCTATAAGTTTTCAGCTCTGCATTCTTCTGTATGTCATTTTGAAATGTCTCCAAAACAGCCAACAGAGAGTACGCTTGTACTTTCTACTGCCATGGGAATGTCCCAATGTTACCAATTCTTCCCAGATATTCTCTGTCTACAGAAACACCAGTGGAAGCATATGAATGGATGTCATACTTCAGGGCCTGCTGGGATGATCCGGCAGACCGACCTATGTGTCCTCGTTGCAGTATCCTTTCAGTGCCGTCCAAATGTAGCATCTGCATTTGGGTGATAATGCTGTAAGAAATGCTTCATCTTCTCATGCTGTGGACTTTGACCACTCTTCCTAGTTCTCTCATGCTTGAGTCATGCGTTCACGAAGGCAACCACAGAGCTGTTCCGCATCCTCTGCCTCAAACCAGACTGTAATCCAAATCCAGGTTAAGAACGTATCGGATCCTAAATCTTTTAATACTGATTTCAAACCCAACGCCCCCTGGAACACTCAGACCAGATGCATGATTCCTCTGATTGAGCCCCACAGGTGCTCTATTGTCAAAATGTCAAATTGGACCCTGGACCTGCAGATGCAGTGGATGTGGCCATAGGACATATCGATAAATTCAACCTCACGAGCCAGTGCGGTTGCTGTCTCACTGAGGTCACATTTATCTTTGCTTTCTTGATAGTACCCACCAAAACCCACAACGCACTCTAGATCCCTGAGTTCTGTGAGAGCCATCATCCGTAGCCCTATCCATCTTTTTCCGCTGCCTCTGCTAGCTCAGATTTGGCAGCTCGGATCTTGGTCTCAGATTCAATTGTGGGGATATTTTGAGCTGATTTCTTTGAGTTCTGTCAGCCAAGCATCTGCTGTGCACTCTGCTAATACTCAGCACATCACCTTCAATCCCATGCCTGCTGCCCGCTTGAGAGATTGCTTCCAAGGATAACAGAGTTACACCTTTGATTCTCCATTACCACAGGTCCGACCCTGCACTCTTTTCCATTCTCTCCTTTACCTTTTCCTGCTTCCAGGTTTTCTGAGGCCTCATCCTGTCTTTGAAAGTAACAGACCACTCTTCCGCAAGTGTCCTGTGCCAAGGGCAGGGTGATTGTATTTTTACAAAGTTTTGTGTATGGGAGCAAGTGAGAGCAGTTTGCACTGGTTCTCTTCCTACTGGGCATCGATAAATCAACACTTTCAACAAATAATTCACAGAAATTGGATATTAGTTTAGCTGCGTTTTCTTTACAGCCATGTTCGGAGGGTTTGTCCGAAGACACCAGCTTTGAAATTATGTTGATAAGGCAGTTGCAGTCTTTTAGAAGGTTAATATTATCGATTTATTTGTTGTGGGATTTATATGAAAGTGAAGATAGTTTTTGAAAATTGCCAAATCAACCAAAAGCCAGACTTGACAATTTCTGTAACATTTTGTCAGCTCTAAGGAAAAAAACAGACAGTCTCAATGTAAAATAGCAGTCCAAAAGCTTGAAGGGGACATGCCAACTCTTTTCTCTTGAAGCCTCCAACAACAAAAGGAACAATGAAATACCTATTGGAACCATGAAATAACCCCCAACCTGGGTTTCCCTTGTGCATGTGGTGCCCTTTACCCCCAATGGCACATACTAGGCAATGTTGGCATTTCAAGGGGTAACATTATTCTCTAGGAATATACAAGAAAAACTAAACAGAATATACACATTTAGGCTTGATTCCAAAAGCACCTAGAGGCATTTAACTATGAGAAACCTGCTGCAGCTATGCTAGGCTATTGAGAACCAGGTGTTCTTCTATCAGTGCTGAGAAGGCTTAATCATACGATCATGTTGGGTAAAGGAATTTAACACAGCCAAGACTGCACCTCCAAGATATACTGAACCCGGGGAATGACGGAAGGGAAGACGGTCCACAAAACATGTGTCTTTAATGTGTTTGGCGACATTTACATTTTAGCTCACAATCTGACTTCTAATGTTTTCCTGTACTGTATTGAAAAACTGAGGCCTAATACATATTCAAGTTCATTCAAAGATTCCCCTCACTTCCCACACTCCTTTCAGCCCAAAGAATACATAAACCCAGAATTTCCTGAATCTAGGGGAAGGTCATCATTTCTTTGTGTGAGCTAAGTATTCAATTCCTATATATTTCAGTCAAGAGTATTTGACCTTTATGGATTTCACTGTTGTTCACTGAGTGTGAAGGAGTAGGAACTCTGGTTCTAGTAGGGGCTTGCCCTCCTCCTACTGGATTCATTGCAGCTCAGGTTCTGATCCTTTGAAATGGATGCCTGAGTGCAGTGGAGGGAAGAGCATGTGATTGATAGCTAGGCACAAACTTGGGAATAGGCTTACCTGGGCTTGGTGCATTTCGGTCTGTATGATTCGTAAATGCCCCTTGGGATGTGTGGTTTCTCACGACCTCTTCCATGAACATTAGCACTTTTATCATCTCTGCCATCTCTTCTCTTTTAGACGTCAGGAATCTTGGACCCGTTCCTGGAGCAGAGAATCGAGTAACTTTCTCAAGGGAACCTTGATTCTCCGTATGTTTCTGCCAGTATCACCGAGGTTCAGTAGGTCTCATGAATGTCTTTCGAGCCTGGTATGCTCTAGAGATGTCTCCATGCCGATATTCTCCACTGTAGAAGAACAACTTTCATCAATGTGTTCGCACATCTCCTCAATCCATGCAGCCAGGTTTTCTGCCAGCTTCTCTCCGTGTCTCCCATAAAGTCGATATCAAAAGTACTGGGCAAGTCTGAAAATACCTCGGAGCCTCTCCAGTAAGCTGATGACAGGCAGATCTTTCACTGTCTGCCCTTTCAGATTCTGGAAACTGACCCGTGAACTAAGGACTCTGGGCAGCAGCAGTTTCTCGAACTTCCTCATCTTCCCGAAAAAAAGACTTAAGCCAATCCGCACATATGGCAGCAGACCCACCATCAAAATGATCCACCCACAGAATTCTGCCCAGTTACCTTGGATCCACCAGCCGCAACATTCCTCGTGGTACACAACAACATTCCACCTGGAATCCAACCGGTAACTGCCATCCACAGTGGTTGATGCATCAAGTCAGTGTTGGGGGTGATGCTGCATTAGAGGATAGTTTCCTAAGGGAAATGTGATTCTATCCACAAGGGTCCCATGGTCCTTTTCTCTTCCCTCTTTCTTTTTGTTCAGTTCTGTATACACAGTACAAACGGAAGGAAGAGTGTCCATGATCAGTTTATGGATTCACAGCTATTTAATCTTTCTAACATTTCACAGTACACAGAGACCCACACAAGGAAACTCATGTTTGTGTAATATCCATTCACCCAGATTACATATCCGTCTGTTGCTTTCTGCTGAAACACCCACACTCTCAGAACATGGATCCAATTTTTTCATGGGGTCAGAAATTCCTAGAAATGAAACCAATCCCAACGTCCACTTTCCTGTCTGTTTCTTTTGCCCTTAGTACAGTTTTGCAGAGCTACTTGTCTTTGTTATAGGCTTATGCCATGTCTTCTCTACGTAGGGTAGAATTTGGCATTCGTTCATCCTGTTGGAGGAATTCTAAGTCTATATCCCGTTCTATGACCCACCCTTATTCATAACCGTCATTTGAGTTGGCTCAAGATATGCACTTCTGGATCAGTATCTATGAATAATAATGCACGCGTCTGTTTTCTGAATACAAGTGTGTTGAGTACATGCTAACAGCGATAATAGTTCGATGCGTGCTGAATGATCCTTGATATCACTTTGAGAATTTTGTCTTGAATAATCATGGTTGTTTGGTATATGTCAGCCAACTGTAAACTTTTGGTATTTGTTGGTTTGTCTGATTGTTTGCAAACACATTAGGCCATGCATCTCTCCTTTTGCTTCAGACAGACAGTCATGTATGCTGATTCACTTAAGATAGTGCTTAAAATCTCCTATGATTTCCTGCTACCCTCTCCCATCTTTAGGATTTTGATGTCCTCCTTGCCTTCTTCTTCTTACTTCTTTGCAACTCAGGCTCTTCTTGCATTTGCTATAATGGTTTTGTTATTTCCATTTCATCTTGCTACTTTCCTATTCAGGGTAGGATTCTCAATTTTTGTTTTAGGATCAGTCTCAAACTGCTGAATTCTTTTCAGGTTTGCCGGTCAGTGAATTACCCTAGCTCTGCCATTGTTATAAACGGCGGTCATTTGGCATAGGCTACCCTAGATTGCAGCTTTTTCTCATTCAGGATATGGTCTATGTCCTGGCACTCCTCCCAGTGCTGCAAAATTTCTGCCGAGATATCAGCTGAAACCCCTCTGGAGGTTCTGTTGTGACTAAGTTGCTTTCCTCGAGGTGCATTTTACATCACTGGGATGATCATGAAATTTGTTTTTTTGAATTCTACAGCTGCTTGTTGGTCTATTGGTATTCCACCTCTTTTGGACGCTGTTTACACCCTGAATTCGTATTGAGGATAATTTCTTGGCTTTCAGTAAGTTTCATTGTGATTATTCCACAAATTCCTTTTCAGAATTATTATATTATCTCTTGCTTTTCCATTTGGGAATCCTATGAGTCCTATGCTTACCTGCTTCTTCTTAACCCAGGAGTCAACAGTGATGTTAGCGTTGGTTTGCACTTGCTTTTCTGTGTCTTCTTGTGATGGAGGGATTTCTGTTCCCCTGTCCTCACAGTCATTCATGAGTCCCTCTACATTATGTAGTCTGCTTAGGATTGACTTTAGCCCAGTTTTTATCTCATTTATTGAGTTTTCTACTACTATTGGGTTCTTCTTTATAGTTTCTCTTCCCCTTTCCTGGTATTCTGCCTTTTGTGATTCTGAGGCTCTGTGGTTCAACAGTGTTTTGCACACCTCCAATTTCAGAGCTTGCTCTGTTATGGTTTTGCCTTCAAGTTGTTTGAAAACTTATTATTTGGGCCTTCAATCTCTTTGGAACTGAAAGTGGTACTTCCTGTTTCTTTTACTATACTTCTTTACTCTACAGGTCAGGTAATATCATGTATCTAATATAGACATTTAGGGCTTGGTTAAGTGCAAACTTTAGACTCTTTGGTGTACGCAATTCCATGATATTTCTGTGAGGAAAATTTTCTCTAGACCTTGATGCCATGCCCTGTTCCTGTGTGTGTTGTCTGGTATATCTCTAAATCCTGTTGTTGGATTTGTTGTAATGAACACACCATACTGTTTCAGTTAGTAGAACCTCATTTTTATTACACTAATCTCACACTTCTGAAAGGGCACAGGGCACTTCCCCTAGTGGAAATGAGGCTTCTATTTGTTTTCGGCTCTGCATTCTTCTCTATGACATTTTGAAGTGTCTCCAAAGCAGCCAACAAAGATTGCGCTTATACTTTCTACTTCCATGGGAATGTCCCAATGTTACCATTTCTTCCCAGAGCTTCTCTGTCTACAGAAACACCAATGGAAGCATATGTATGGATGTCATACTTCAGGGCCTGCTGGGATGTTCCTGCAGACCGACCAATGTTTCCTCTGTGCAGTACACTGTCTGGGCCGTCCAAAATGTAGCATCTGCATTTGGGTGATAATGCTCTAAGAAATGCTTCATCTTCTCATGCTGTGGACTTTGACCATTCTTCCTAGTTCTCTCATTCTTGAATTATGGGTTCACGAATGCAACCACAGGGCTGTTCCTCATCCTCTGCCTCAAACCAGACAGTAATCCCAATCCAGGTTATGAATGTAGCAGATCCTAAATCTTTTAATACTGATTTCAAACCCAACGCCCCCTGGAACCCTCAGTCCAGATGCATGATACCTCTGATTGAGCCCCACACGTGCTCTATTGGCAAAATGTCAAATTGGACCCTGGTCCTGCAGATGCAGTGGATGTGGCCATGGGACATATCGATAAACTCAACCTCATGCACCAGTGCGTTTGCTATCTCACTTAGATCACAGTTCTCTTTGCTCCCTTGAAAGTACCCACAAAAACCCACAACGCACTCTAGAAACCTGAGTTCTGCGAGAGCCATCATCCGTAGCCCTATCCCTCTCTTTCCGCTGCCTCGGCTTGCTCAGATTTGGCAGCTTGGATCTTGGTCTCAGATTCAATTGTGGGGATATTTTGAGCTGATTTCTTTGAGTTCTGTCAGCCAAGCATCTGCTGTGCACTCTTCTAACACTCAGCGCATCACCTTCAATCCCATGCCTGCTGCCGGCTTGAGAGTATGCTTCCAAGTAAAACAGAGTTTCACCTTTGATGCTCCATTACCAGAGGTCAGATCCTGCACTGGTTTCCATTCTCTAATTTGCCTTTTCCTGCTTCCGGTTTTTCTGAGGCCTCATCCTGTCTTTGGAAATAACACACCACTCTTAGGCAAGTGTCCTGTGCCAAGGGCTGGGTGAGTGTTAGTTTTACAATATTCTGTGTATGGTAGCTAGTGAGAGCAGTTTGCACTCGTTCTCTTCCTACTGGGCATCGATAAATCAACACGATTCACAGATAATTCACAGAAATTGGACATTTGTTTCGCTCCTTATTCTTTACATCCTTGGTCTTAGCATTTGTCTGAAGACTCCAAGTTTGACATTATGTTGATAAGGCAGTTGTAGACTTTAAGAATGTTAATAGTATCAATTTACGTGTTTTGGGATTTATATGAAAGTGAAGTTAGATTTTGAAAATTACCAAATCAACCTAGAAGCAAGACTTGAAATTTTGTGTAAGATTTTGTCAGCTCTAACAAAAAAACAGACAGTCTCAATGTAAAATAGCAGTCCAAAATTTTGAAGGGGACATGCCAAAACTTTTCTCTTAATGCCTCCATCAAAAAAGGAACAATGAAATACCTATTGGAACCATGATATAACCCCCAACCTGGGTTTCCTTTGTGCACCTGGTGCTCTTAATTCCCAATGACACATACTTGGCAATGTTGGCATTTCAAGGGGTAACATTCCTCTCTAGGAATATACAAGAAAATCTAAATAGAATATATATATTTAGGCTTGATTCCCAAAGCACCTAGAGTCATTTAACTATGAGAAACCTGCTGCAGCTATGCTAGGATATTGAGAACCAGGTGCCCTTCTATCAGTGCTGAGAAGGCTTAATCATCCGATCATGTTGGGTAAAGCAATTTAACACAACCAAGTCTTCACCTCCAAGATATAGTGCACCCGGAGCTTGACAGATGTGAATGACTGTCCAGATAACCTATGCCTTTAAAGTGTTTGGCGACTTTTACAGTTCAGTTCACTATCTGACTTCTAATATTTTCCTGTACTGTCTTGAAAAACTGAGGCCTGTTACATATTCAAGTTCATTCAAAGATTCCCCTCACTTCCCACACTCCTTTCAGCCCAAAGAATATAAAACCCCAGCATTTCCTGAATCTAGGGGAAGGTCATCATTTCTTTGTGTGAGCTAATTATTCAAATCCTATCTATTTCAGTCGAGAGTATTTGAACTTTAAGGACTTCACTGTTGTTCACCGAGTGTGAAGGAGGTGGAACTCTGATTCTAGAAGGGTCTTGCTCTCCTCCTACTGGATTCATTGCATCTCAGGTTCTGATTCTTTGAAATGGATGCCAGAGTGGAGTGGAGGGAAGAGCATGTGATTGATAGCTAGGCACAAACTTGGGAATAGGCTTACCTGGGCTTGGTGAATTTCGGTCTGAATGATTCGTAAATGCCCCTTGGGATGTGTGGATTCCCACGACCACTTCAAAGAACATGAGCGCTTTTTCATCTCTGCCATCTCTTCTCTTTTAAACGTCAGGAATCTTGGACCCGTCCTTGGAGCAGAGAATCGAGTAATTTTCTCAAGGGCACGTTGACTCTCCTTAATTTTCTGCAGAATCACCGAGTTTCAGTAAGTCTCATGAATGTCTTTCAAGCCTGGTAAGCTCTAGATATTTCTCCATGCCGATATTCTCCACTGTAGCAGAACAACTCTCATCAATGTGTTCGCACATCTCCTCAATCCATGCAGCCAGTTTTTCTGCCAGCTTCTCTTCGTGTCTCCGATAAAGTCGATGTCAAGAGCACTGGGCATGTCTAAAAATACCTCGAAGCCTCACCAGTAAGCAGATGACAGGCAGATCTTCCACTGTCTGCCCTCTCAGATTCTGGAAACTGACCCATGAACTCAGGTCTTTGGGCAGCAGCATTATCTCGAACTTACTCAGCTACCCGAACAAAAGACCTAAGCCAATCTCCACATAGGGCAGCAGACCCACCATCAAACTGATCCACCCACAGAATTCTGCCCAGTTACCTTGGATCCACCAGCCGCAACCAGCCTCGTGGTACACACCAACATTCCATCTGGAATCCAACCGGTACCTGACATCCCCAGTGGTTGATGCATCAATTCCGTATTAGGGGTGATGCTGCATTTGACGAGAGTTTCCTAAGGGAAATGTGATTCTATCCAGAAGGGTCCCATGGTCCTTTACTCTTCCCTCTTTCCTTTTGTTCAGATCTGTATACACAGTACAAACGGAGGGAAGAGTTTCCATGATCAGTTAATGGATTCACACCTATTTAAACTTTCTAATATTTCACAGTACACAGAGACCCACTCAAGGAAACTCATGTTTGTGTAATATCCATTCACCCAGATTACATATCCGTCTGTTGCTTTCTGCTGAAACATCCACACTCTCAGAACATAGATCCATTTGTTTCATGGGGTCAGAAATTCCTAGAAATGAAACCAATCCCAACGTGCACTTTCCTGTCTGTCTCTTTTGCACTTAGTTCATTTTTGCAAGCTACTTATCTTTGTTATAGGCTTATGCCATTTCTTCTCTACGTAGGGTAGAATTAGGCATTCGTTTATCCTGTTGGAAGACTTGTAAGTCTCTATCCCGTTCTATGACCCACTCTTAATCCAAACCGTCATTTGTGTTTGCTCACGATATGCACTTCTGGATCAGTATCTATGAATAATTATGCACGCGTCTGTTTTCTGAATACAAGTGTGTTGAGTACATGCTAATAACGATAATAGTTCGATGCGTGCTGAATTATCCTTGACATCACTTTGAATATTTTGTCTTGAATAATCATGGTTGTTTGCTATATGTCAGCCAACTGTAACCTTTTGGTGTTTGTTTGTCTGATTGTATGTTTTGCAAACACATTAGGCCATGCATCTCTCCTTTTGTTTCAGACAGTCATGTAAGCTGATTCACTAAAGACAGTGCTTAAAATCACCTATGATTTCCTGCTACCCTCTCCATTCTTTTTGGTTTTGATGTCCTCCTTGCCTTCTTCTTCTTACTTCTTTGCAACTCAGGCTCTTCTTGCATTTGCAATAATGGTTTTGATATTTCCATTTCATCTTGCTACTTTTCTACTCAGGGTAGGATTCTCAATTTTTGTTTTAGGATCAGTCTCAAACTGCTGAATTCTTTTCAGGTTTGCCGGTCAGTGAATTTCCCTAGCTCTGCCGTTGTTATAAACGGCGGTCATTTGGCATAGGCTACCCTATATTGCAGCTTAATCTCATTCAGGATATGGTCTATGTCCTGGCACTCCTCCCAGTGCTGCAAAATTTCTGCCGAGATATCAGCTGAAACCCCTCTGGAGGTTCTGTTGTGACTAAGTTGCTTTCCTCGAGGTGCATTTTACATCACTGGGATGATCATGATCTTTTTTTACTTGAATTCTACAGCTGCTTTTTGGTCTATTGGTATTCCACCTCTTTTGGATGATGTGTACTTCCTGAATTCGTAGAGATGATACTTTCTTGGCTTTCACAAGTTTCTTTCTGATTTTTCTATAAATTCCTTTTCAGTATTTGTTAATTTATCTCTTGCTTTTCCATTTGGGAATCCTATGAATCCTTTTCTTACCTGCTTTTTCTTAATCCAGGATTCAACAGTGATGTTAGCGTTGGTTTACACTTGCTTTTCTGTGTCTTCTTCTGGTCGAGGGATTTCTGTTCCTCTGTCCTCACAGTCATTCTCGAGTCCCTCTGCATTATATAGTCTGCTTAGGATTGACTTTAGCCCAGTTTTTATCTCATCCATTGAGTTTTCTGATATTATTTTGTTCTTCTTTAGAGTTTCTCTTCCCCTTTTCTGGTGTTCTGACTTTTGTGATTCTGAGGCACTGTTGTTCATCAGTGTTTTCTTCACATCTATTTTCAGAGCTTGCTCTGGTAACGTTTTGCCGTCTAGTTGTTTGAAAGCTTTTTTTGGGCCTTCAATTTCTTCGGAACTGTAAATGGTACTTCCTGTTTCTTTTATTCTACTTCTTTTACACGACAGTTCAAGTACTATAATGTATCTAACATAGACTTATAGGGCTTGGTGAAGTGCAAACTTTAGACTCTTTGGTGTATGCAATTACATGGTATTTTGTGTGGATAATTTTCCCTAGACCTTGATGCCATGCCCTGTTCCTGTGTGTGTTGCCTGGTATATCTCTAAATCCTGGTGTTGCCTTTGATATGATGAACACAACATAATATTTCAGTTTGTAAAACCTCGTTTTTATTACACTAATCTCACAATTCTGAAAGGGCACATTGCACTTCCTCTAGTGGAAATGAAGCTTCTATAGGTTTTCAGCTGTGCATTCTTCTGTATGTCATTTTGAAGTGTCTCCAAAACAGCCAAAAGAGAGTACGCTTGTACTTTCTACTGCCATGGGAATGTCCCGATGTTACCAGTTCTTCCCAGAGATTCTCTGTCTACAGAAACACCAGTGGAAGCATATGAATGGATGTCATACTTCAGGGCCTGCTGGGATGATCCAGCAGACCGACCTATGTGTCCTCGTTGCAGTACCCTGTCAGTGCCGTCCAAAATGTAGCATCTGCATTTGGGTGATAATGCTGTAAGAAATGCTTCATCTTCTCATGCTGTGGACTTTGACCACTCTTCCTAGTTCTCTCATGCTTGAGTCATGCGTTCACGAAGGCAACCACAGAGCTGTTCCGCATCCTCTGCCTTAAACCAGACTGTAATCCAAATCCAGGTTAAGAACGTAGCGGATCCTAAATCTTTTAATACTGATTTCAAACCCAACGCCCCCTGGAACACTCAGACCAGATGCATGATTCCTCTGATTGAGCCCCACAGGTGCTCTATTGTCAAAATGTCAAATTGGACCCTGGACCTGCAGATGCAGTGGATGTGGCCATAGGACATATCGATAAATTCAAACTCACGAGCCAGTGCATTTGCTGTCTCACTGAGGTCACATTTATCTTTGCTTTCTTGAAAGTACCCACCAAAACCCACAACGCACTCTAGATCCCTGAGTTCTGTGAGAGCCATCATCCGTAGCCCTATCCATCTTTTTCCGCTGCCTCTGCTAGCTCAGATTTGGCAGCTCGGATCTTGGTCTCAGATTCAATTGTGGGGATATTTTGAGCTGATTTCTTTGAGTTCTGTCAGCCAAGCATCTGCTGTGCACTCTGCTAATACTCAGTGCATCACCTTCAATCCCATGCCTGCTGCCCGCTTGAGAGATTGCTTCCAAGGATAACAGAGTTACACCTTTGATTCTCCATTACCACAGGTCCGACCCTGCACTCTTTTCCATTCTCTCCTTTACCTTTTCCTGCTTCCAGGTTTTCTGAGGCCTCATCCTGTCTTTGAAAATAACAGACCACTCTTCCGCAAGTGTCCTGTGCCAAGGGCAGGGTGATTGTATTTTTACAAAGTTTTGTGTATGGGAGCAAGTGAGAGCAGTTTGCACTGCTTCTCTTCCTACTGGGCATCGATAAATCAACACTTTCAACAAATAATTCACAGAAATTGGATATTAGTTTAGCTCCGTTTTCTTTACAGCCATGTTCGGAGGGTTTGTCCGAAGACACCAGCTTTGACATTATGTTGATAAGGCAGTTGCAGTCTTTTAGAAGGTTAATATTATCGATTTACTTGTTGTGGGATTTATATGAAAGTGAAGATAGTTTTTGAAAATTACCAAATCAACCAAAAGCCAGACTTGACAATTTCTGTAACATTTTGTCAGCTCTAAGGAAAAAAACAGACAGACTCAATGTAAAATAGCAGTCCAAAAGCTTGAAGGGGACATGCCAACTCTTTTCTCTTGAAGCCTCCAACAACAAAAGGAACAATGAAATACCTATTGGAACCATGAAATAACCCCCAACCTGGGTTTCCCTTGTGCATGTGGTGCCCTTTACCCCCAATGACACATACTAGGCAATGTTGGCATTTCAAGGGGTAACATTATTCTCTAGGAATATACAAGAAAAACTAAACAGAATATACACATTTAGGCTTGATTCCAAAAGCACCTAGAGGCATTTAACTATGAGAAACCTGCTGCAGATATGCTAGGCTATTGAGAACCAGGTGTTCTTCTATCAGTGCTGAGAAGGCTTAATCATACGATCATGTTGGGTAAAGGAATTTAACACAGCCAAGACTGCACCTCCAAGATATACTGAACCCGGGGAATGACGGAAGGGAAGACGGTCCACAAAACATGTGTCTTTAATGTGTTTGGCGACATTTACATTTTAGCTCACAATCTGACTTCTAATGTTTTCCTGTACTGTATTGAAAAACTGAGGCCTAATACATATTCAAGTTCATTCAAAGATTCCCCTCACTTCCCACACTCCTTTCAGCCCAAAGAATACATAAACCCAGCATTTCCTGAATCTAGGGGAAGGACATCATTTCTTTGTGTGAGCTAAGTATTCAATTCCTATATATTTCAGTCAAGAGTATTTGACCTTTATGGATTTCACTGTTGTTCACTGAGTGTGAAGGAGTAGGAACTCTGGTTCTAGTAGGGGCTTGCCCTCCTCCTACTGGATTCATTGCAGCTCAGGTTCTGATCCTTTGAAATGGATGACTGAGTGGAGTGGAGGGAAGAGCATGTGATTGATAGCTAGGCACAAACTTGGGAATAGGCTTACCTGGGCTTGGTGCATTTCGGTCTGTATGATTCGTAAATGCCCCTTGGGATGTGTGGTTTCTCACGACCTCTTCCATGAACATGAGCACTTTTATCATCTCTGCCTTCTCTTCTCTTTTAGACGTCAGGAATCTTGGACCCGTTCCTGGAGCAGAGAATCGAGTAACTTTCTCAAGGGAACCTTGATTCTCCGTATGTTTCTGCCAGTATTACCTAGGTTCAGTAGGTCTCATGAATATCTTTCGAGCCTGGTATACTCTAGAGATGTCTCCATGACGATATTCTCCACTGTAGAAGAACAACTTTCATCAATGTGTTCGCACATCTCCTCAATCCATGCAGCCAGGTTTTCTGCAAGCTTCTCACCGTGTCTACCATAAAGTCGGTATCAAAAGTACTGGGCAAGTCTGAAAATACCTCGGAGCCTCTCCAGTAAGCTGATGACAGGCAGATCTTCCACTGTCTGCCCTTTCAGATTCTGGAAACTGACCCGTGAACTAAGGACTCTGGGCAGCAGCAGTTTCTCGAACTTACTCAGCTTCCCGAAATGAAGACTTAAGCCAATCCGCACATATGGCAGCAGACCCACCATCAAACTGATCCACCCACAGAATTCTGACCAGTTACCTTGGATCCACCAGCCGCAACATTCCTCGTGGTACACAACAACATTCCACCTGGAATCCAAACGATAACTGCCATCCCCAGTGGTTGATGCATCAAGTCAATGTTGGGGGTGATGCTGCTTTAGAGGAGAGTTTCCTAAGGGAAATGTGATTCTATCCACAAGGGTCCCATGGTCCTTTTCTCTTCCCTCTTTCCTTTTGTTCAGTTCTGTATACACAGTACAAACGGAAGGAAGAGTGTCCATGATCAGTTTATGGATTCACACCTATTTAATCTTTCTAAAATTTCACAGTACACAGAGACCCACTCAAGGAAACTCATGTTTGTGTAATATCCATTCACCCAGATTACATATCCGTCTGTTGCTTTCTGCTGAAACACCCACACTCTCAGAACATGGATCCATTTGTTTCATGGGGTCAGAAATTCCTAGAAATAAAACCAATCCCAACGTGCATTTTCCTGTCTGTCTCTTTTGCTCTTAGTACAGTTTTGCAGAGCTACTTGTCTTTGTTATAGGCTTATGCCATGTCTTCTCTACGTAGGGTAGAATTTGGCATTCGTTCTTCCTGTTGGAGGAATTCTAAGTCTTTATCCCGTTCTATGACCCACCCTTATTCAAAACCGTCATTTGAGTTGGCTCAAGATATGCACATCTGGATCAGTATCTATGAATAGTAATGCACGCGTCTGTTTTCTGAATACAAGTGTGTTGAGTACATGCTAACAGCGATAATAGGTCGATGCGTGCTGAATGATCCTTGACATCACTTTGAGAATTTTGTCTTGAATAATCATGGTTGTTTGGTATATGTCAGCCAACTGTAACCTTTTGGTATTTGTTGGTTTGTCTGATTGTTTGCAAACACATTAGGCCATGCATCTCTCCTTTTGCTTCAGACAGACAGTCATGTAAGCTGATTCACTTAAGATTGTGCTTAAAATCACCTATGATTTCCTGCTACCCTCTCCCATCTTTAGGATTTTGATGTCCTCCTTGCCTTCTTCTTCTTATTTCTTTGCAACTCAGGCTCTTCTTGCATTTGCTATAATGGTTTTGTTATTTCCATTTCATCTTGCTACTTTTCTACTCAGGGTAAGATTCTCAATTTTTGTTTTAGGATCAGTCTCAAACTGCTGAATTCTTTTCAGGTTTGCCGGTCAGTGAATTTCCCTAGATCTGCCGTTGTTATAAACGGCGGTCATTTGGCATAGGCTACCCTAGATTGCAGCTTTTTCTCATTCAGGATATGGTCTATGTCCTGGCACTCCTCCCAGTGCTGCAAAATTTCTGCCGAGATATCAGCTGAAACCCCTCTGGAGGTTCTGTTGTGACTAAGTTGCTTTCCTCGAGGTGCATTTTACAACACTGTGATGATCATGAAATTTGTTTATTTGAATTCTACAGCTGCTTGTTGGTCTATTGGTATTCCACCCCTTTTGGACGCTGTTTACTTCCTGAATTCGTATTGACGATACTTTCTTGGCTTTCAGTAAGTTTCATTGTGATTATTCCACAAATTCCTTTTCAGAATTTATTATTTTATCTCTTGCTTTTCCATTTGGGAATCCTATGATTCCTATTCTTACCTGCTTCTTCTTAACGCAGGAGTCAACAGTGATGTTAGCATTGGTTTACACTTGCTTTTCTGTGTCTTCTTGTGATGGAGGGATTTCTGTTCCCCTGTCCTCACAGTCATTCACGAGTCCCTCTGCATTATGTAGTCTGCTTAGGATTGACTTTAGCCCAGTTTTTATCTCATCTATTGAGTTTTCTAATACTATTGGGTTCTTCTTTAGAGTTTCTCTTCCCCTTTCCTGGTATTCTGCCTTTTGTGATTCTGAGGCACTGTGGTTCATCAGTGATTTCCTCACCTCCATTTTCAGAGCTTGCTCTGTTATGGTTTTGCCTTCAAGTTGTTTGAAAACTTATTATTTGGGCCTTCAATCTCTTTGGAACTGAAAATGGTACTTCCTGTTTCTTTTACTATACTTCTTTTACTCTACAGGTCAGGTAATATCATGTATCTAATATAGACATTTAGGGCTTGGTTAAGTGCAAACTTTAGACACATTGGTGTACGCAATTCCATGGTATTTCTGTGAGGACAAATTTCTCTAGACCTTGATGCCATGCCCTGTTCCTGTGTGTGTTGTCTGGTATATCTCTAAATCCTGGTGTTGCCTTTGTTGTGATGAACACATCATACTGTTTCAGTTAGTAGAACCTCATTTTTATTACACTAATCTCACAATTCTGAAAGGGCACAGGGCACTTCCTCTAGTGGAAATGAGGCTTCTATATGTTTTCGGCTCTGCATTCTTCTCTATGACATTTTGAAGTGTCTCCAAAGCAGCCAACAAAGACTGCGCTTATACTTTCTAATTCCATGTGAATGTCCCAATGTTACCAGGTCTTCCCAGAGCTTCTCTGTCTACAGAAACACCAGTGGAAGCATATGTATGGATGTCATACTTCAGGGCATGCTGGGATGATCCCGCAGACTGACCAATGTTTCCTCGGTGCAGTACCCTGTCAGTGCGGTCCAAAATGTAGCATCTGCATTTGGGTGATAATGCTGTAAGAAATGCTTCATCTTCTCATGCTGTGGACTTTGACCACTCTTCCTAGTTCTCTCATGCTTGAGTCATGCGTTCACGAAGGCAACCACAGTGCTGTTCCGCATCCTCTGCCTCAAACCAGACTGTAATCCAAATCCAGGTTAAGAACGTAGCGGATCCTAAATCTTTTAATACTGATTTCAAACCCAACGCCCCCTGGAACACTCAGACCAGATGCATGATTCCTCTGATTGAGCCCCACAGGTGCTCTATTGTCAAAATGTCAAATTGGACCCTGGACCTGCAGATGCAGTGGATGTGGCCATAGGACATATCGATAAATTCAACCTCACGAGCCAGTGCATTTGCTGTCTCACTGAGGTCACATTTATCTTTGCTTTCTTGAAAGTACCCACCAAAACCCACAACGCACTCTAGATCCCTGAGTTCTGTGAGAGCCATCATCCGTAGCCCTATCCATCTTTTTCCGCTGCCTCTGCTAGCTCAGATTTGGCAGCTCGGATCTTGGTCTCAGATTCAATTGTGGGGATATTTTGAGCTGATTTCTTTGAGTTCTGTCAGCCAAGCATCTGCTGTGCACTCTGCTAATACTCAGTGCATCACCTTCAATCCCATGCCTGCTGCCCGCTTGAGAGATTGCTTCCAAGGATAACAGAGTTACACCTTTGATTCTCCATTACCACAGGTCCGACCCTGCACTCTTTTCCATTCTCTCCTTTACCTTTTCCTGCTTCCAGGTTTTCTGAGGCCTCATCCTGTCTTTGAAAATAACAGACCACTCTTCCGCAAGTGTCCTGTGCCAAGGGCAGGGTGATTGTATTTTTACAAAGTTTTGTGTATGGGAGCAAGTGAGAGCAGTTTGCACTGCTTCTCTTCCTACTGGGCATCGATAAATCAACACTTTCAACAAATAATTCACAGAAATTGGATATTAGTTTAGCTCCGTTTTCTTTACAGCCATGTTCGGAGGGTTTGTCCGAAGACACCAGCTTTGACATTATGTTGATAAGGCAGTTGCAGTCTTTTAGAAGGTTAATATTATCGATTTACTTGTTGTGGGATTTATATGAAAGTGAAGATAGTTTTTGAAAATTACCAAATCAACCAAAAGCCAGACTTGACAATTTCTGTAACATTTTGTCAGCTCTAAGGAAAAAAACAGACAGACTCAATGTAAAATAGCAGTCCAAAAGCTTGAAGGGGACATGCCAACTCTTTTCTCTTGAAGCCTCCAACAACAAAAGGAACAATGAAATACCTATTGGAACCATGAAATAACCCCCAACCTGGGTTTCCCTTGTGCATGTGGTGCCCTTTACCCCCAATGACACATACTAGGCAATGTTGGCATTTCAAGGGGTAACATTATTCTCTAGGAATATACAAGAAAAACTAAACAGAATATACACATTTAGGCTTGATTCCAAATGCACCTAGAGGCATTTAACTATGAGAAACCTGCTGCAGATATGCTAGGCTATTGAGAACCAGGTGTTCTTCTATCAGTGCTGAGAAGGCTTAATCATACGATCATGTTGGGTAAAGGAATTTAACACAGCCAAGACTGCACCTCCAAGATATACTGAACCCGGGGAATGACGGAAGGGAAGACGGTCCACAAAACATGTGTCTTTAATGTGTTTGGCGACATTTACATTTTAGCTCACAATCTGACTTCTAATGTTTTCCTGTACTGTATTGAAAAACTGAGGCCTAATACATATTCAAGTTCATTCAAAGATTCCCCTCACTTCCCACACTCCTTTCAGCCCAAAGAATACATAAACCCAGCATTTCCTGAATCTAGGGGAAGGACATCATTTCTTTGTGTGAGCTAAGTATTCAATTCCTATATATTTCAGTCAAGAGTATTTGACCTTTATGGATTTCACTGTTGTTCACTGAGTGTGAAGGAGTAGGAACTCTGGTTCTAGTAGGGGCTTGCCCTCCTCCTACTGGATTCATTGCAGCTCAGGTTCTGATCCTTTGAAATGGATGCCTGAGTGGAGTGGAGGGAAGAGCATGTGATTGATAGCTAGGCACAAACTTGGGAATAGGCTTACCTGGGCTTGGTGCATTTCGGTCTGTATGATTCGTAAATGCCCCTTGGGATGTGTGGTTTCTCACGATCTCTTCCATGAACATGAGCACTTTTATCATCTCTGCCTTCTCTTCTCTTTTAGACGTCAGGAATCTTGGACCCGTTCCTGGAGCAGAGAATCGAGTAACTTTCTCAAGGGAACCTTGATTCTCCGTATGTTTCTGCCAGTATTACCGAGGTTCAGTAGGTCTCATGAATATCTTTCGAGCCTGGTATACTCTAGAGATGTCTCCATGACGATATTCTCCACTGTAGAAGAACAACTTTCATCAATGTGTTCGCACATCTCCTCAATCCATGCAGCCAGGTTTTCTGCAAGCTTCTCACCGTGTCTACCATAAAGTCGGTATCAAAAGTACTGGGCAAGTCTGAAAATACTTCGGAGCCTCTCCAGTAAGCTGATGACAGGCAGATCTTCCACTGTCTGCCCTTTCAGATTCTGGAAACTGACCCGTGAACTAAGGACTCTGGGCAGCAGCAGTTTCTCGAACTTACTCAGCTTCCCGAAATGAAGACTTAAGCCAATCCGCACATATGGCAGCAGACCCACCATCAAACTGATCCACCCACAGAATTCTGACCAGTTACCTTGGATCCACCAGCCGCAACATTCCTCGTGGTACACAACAACATTCCACCTGGAATCCAAACGATAACTGCCATCCCCAGTGGTTGATGCATCAAGTCAATGTTGGGGGTGATGCTGCTTTAGAGGAGAGTTTCCTAAGGGAAATGTGATTCTATCCACAAGGGTCCCATGGTCCTTTTCTCTTCCCTCTTTCCTTTTGTTCAGTTCTGTATACACAGTACAAACGGAAGGAAGAGTGTCCATGATCAGTTTATGGATTCACACCTATTTAATCTTTCTAAAATTTCACAGTACACAGAGACCCACTCAAGGAAACTCATGTTTGTGTAATATCCATTCACCCAGATTACATATCCGTCTGTTGCTTTCTGCTGAAACACCCACACTCTCAGAACATGGATCCATTTGTTTCATGGGGTCAGAAATTCCTAGAAATAAAACCAATCCCAACGTGCATTTTCCTGTCTGTCTCTTTTGCTCTTAGTACAGTTTTGCAGAGCTACTTGTCTTTGTTATAGGCTTATGCCATGTCTTCTCTACGTAGGGTAGAATTTGGCATTCGTTCTTCCTGTTGGAGGAATTCTAAGTCTTTATCCCGTTCTATGACCCACCCTTATTCAAAACCGTCATTTGAGTTGGCTCAAGATATGCACATCTGGATCAGTATCTATGAATAGTAATGCACGCGTCTGTTTTCTGAATACAAGTGTGTTGAGTACATGCTAACAGCGATAATAGGTCGATGCGTGCTGAATGATCCTTGACATCACTTTGAGAATTTTGTCTTGAATAATCATGGTTGTTTGGTATATGTCAGCCAACTGTAACCTTTTGGTATTTGTTGGTTTGTCTGATTGTTTGCAAACACATTAGGCCATGCATCTCTCCTTTTGCTTCAGACAGACAGTCATGTAAGCTGATTCACTTAAGATTGTGCTTAAAATCACCTATGATTTCCTGCTACCCTCTCCCATCTTTAGGATTTTGATGTCCTCCTTGCCTTCTTCTTCTTATTTCTTTGCAACTCAGGCTCTTCTTGCATTTGCTATAATGGTTTTGTTATTTCCATTTCATCTTGCTACTTTTCTACTCAGGGTAAGATTCTCAATTTTTGTTTTAGGATCAGTCTCAAACTGCTGAATTCTTTTCAGGTTTGCCGGTCAGTGAATTTCCCTAGATCTGCCGTTGTTATAAACGGCGGTCATTTGGCATAGGCTACCCTAGATTGCAGCTTTTTCTCATTCAGGATATGGTCTATGTCCTGGCACTCCTCCCAGTGCTGCAAAATTTCTGCCGAGATATCAGCTGAAACCCCTCTGGAGGTTCTGTTGTGACTAAGTTGCTTTCCTCGAGGTGCATTTTACAACACTGTGATGATCATGAAATTTGTTTATTTGAATTCTACAGCTGCTTGTTGGTCTATTGGTATTCCACCCCTTTTGGACGCTGTTTACTTCCTGAATTCGTATTGACGATACTTTCTTGGCTTTCAGTAAGTTTCATTGTGATTATTCCACAAATTCCTTTTCAGAATTTATTATTTTATCTCTTGCTTTTCCATTTGGGAATCCTATGATTCCTATTCTTACCTGCTTCTTCTTAACCCAGGAGTCAACAGTGATGTTAGCATTGGTTTACACTTGCTTTTCTGTGTCTTCTTGTGATGGAGGGATTTCTGTTCCCCTGTCCTCACAGTCATTCACGAGTCCCTCTGCATTATGTAGTCTGCTTAGGATTGACTTTAGCCCAGTTTTTATCTCATCTATTGAGTTTTCTAATACTATTGGGTTCTTCTTTAGAGTTTCTCTTCCCCTTTCCTGGTATTCTGCCTTTTGTGATTCTGAGGCACTGTGGTTCATCAGTGATTTCCTCACCTCCATTTTCAGAGCTTGCTCTGTTATGGTTTTGCCTTCAAGTTGTTTGAAAACTTATTATTTGGGCCTTCAATCTCTTTGGAACTGAAAATGGTACTTCCTGTTTCTTTTACTATACTTCTTTTACTCTACAGGTCAGGTAATATCATGTATCTAATATAGACATTTAGGGCTTGGTTAAGTGCAAACTTTAGACACATTGGTGTACGCAATTCCATGGTATTTCTGTGAGGACAAATTTCTCTAGACCTTGATGCCATGCCCTGTTCCTGTGTGTGTTGTCTGGTATATCTCTAAATCCTGGTGTTGCCTTTGTTGTGATGAACACATCATACTGTTTCAGTTAGTAGAACCTCATTTTTATTACACTAATCTCACAATTCTGAAAGGGCACAGGGCACTTCCTCTAGTGGAAATGAGGCTTCTATATGTTTTCGGCTCTGCATTCTTCTCTATGACATTTTGAAGTGTCTCCAAAGCAGCCAACAAAGACTGCGCTTATACTTTCTACTTCCATGTGAATGTCCCAATGTTACCAGGTCTTCCCAGAGCTTCTCTGTCTACAGAAACACCAGTGGAAGCATATGTATGGATGTCATACTTCAGGGCATGCTGGGATGATCCCGCAGACTGACCAATGTTTCCTCGGTGCAGTACCCTGTCAGTGCGGTCCAAAATGTAGCATCTGCATTTGGGTGATAATGCTGTAAGAAATGCTTCATCTTCTCATGCTGTGGACTTTGACCACTCTTCCTAGTTCTCTCATGCTTGAGTCATGCGTTCACGAAGGCAACCACAGTGCTGTTCCGCATCCTCTGCCTCAAACCAGACTGTAATCCAAATCCAGGTTAAGAACGTAGCGGATTCTAAATCTTTTAATACTGATTTCAAACCCAACGCCCCCTGGAACACTCAGACCAGATGCATGATTCCTCTGATTGAGCCCCAGAGGTGCTCTATTGTCAAAATGTCAAATTGGACCCTGGACCTGCAGATGCAGTGGATGTGACCATAGGACATATCGATAAATTCAACCTCACGAGCCAGTGTGTTTGCTGTCTCACTGAGGTCACATTTATCTTTGCTTTCTTGAAAGTACCCACCAAAACCCACAACGCACTCTAGATCCCTGAGTTCTGTGAGAGCCATCATCCGTAGCCCTATCCATCTTTTTCCGCTGCCTCTACTAGCTCAGATTTGGCAGCTCGGATCTTGGTCTCAGATTCAATTGTGGGGATATTTTGAGCTGATTTCTTTGAGTTCTGTCAGCCAAGCATCTGCTGTGCACTCTGCTAATACTCAGTGCATCACCTTCAATCCCATGCCTGCTGCCCGCTTGAGAGTTTGCTTCCAAGGATAACAGAGTTACACCTTTGATTCTCCATTACCACAGGTCCGACCCTGCACTCTTTTCCATTCTCTCCTTTACCTTTTCCTGCTTCCAGGTTTTCTGAGGCTTCATCCTGTCTTTGAAAATAACAGACCACTCTTCCGCAAGTGTCCTGTGCCAAGGGCAGGGTGATTGTATTTTTACAAAGTTTTGTGTATGGGAGCAAGTGAGAGCAGTTTGCACTGCTTCTCTTCCTACTGGGCATCGATAAATCAACACTTTCAACAAATAATTCACAGAAATTGGATATTAGTTTAGCTCCGTTTTCTTTACAGCCATGTTCGGAGGGTTTGTCCGAAGACACCAGCTTTGACATTATGTTGATAAGGCAGTTGCAGTCTTTTAGAAGGTTAATATTATCGATTTACTTGTTGTGGGATTTATATGAAAGTGAAGATAGTTTTTGAAAATTACCAAATCAACCAAAAGCCAGACTTGACAATTTCTGTAACATTTTGTCAGCTCTAAGGAAAAAAACAGACAGTCTCAATATAAAATAGCAGTCCAAAAGCTTGAAGGGGACATGCCAACTCTTTTCTCTTGAAGCCTCCAACAACAAAAGGAACAATGAAATAACTATTGGAACCATGAAATAACCCCCAACCTGGGTTTCCCTTGTGCATGTGGTGCCCTTTACCCCCAATGACACATACTAGGCAATGTTGGCATTTCAAGGGGTAACATTATTCTCTAGGAATATACAAGAAAAACTAAACAGAATATACACATTTAGGCTTGATTCCAAAAGCACCTAGAGGCATTTAACTATGAGAAACCTGCTGCAGATATGCTAGGCTATTGAGAACCAGGTGTTCTTCTATCAGTGCTGAGAAGGCTTAATCATACGATCATGTTGGGTAAAGGAATTTAACACAGCCAAGACTGCACCTCCAAGATATACTGAACCCGGGGAATGACGGAAGGGAAGACGGTCCACAAAACATGTGTCTTTAATGTGTTTGGCGACATTTACATTTTAGCTCACAATCTGACTTCTAATGTTTTCCTGTACTGTATTGAAAAACTGAGGCCTAATACATATTCAAGTTCATTCAAAGATTCCCCTCACTTCCCACACTCCTTTCAGCCCAAAGAATACATAAACCCAGCATTTCCTGAATCTAGGGGAAGGACATCATTTCTTTGTGTGAGCTAAGTATTCAATTCCTATATATTTCAGTCAAGAGTATTTGACCTTTATGGATTTCACTGTTGTTCACTGAGTGTGAAGGAGTAGGAACTCTGGTTCTAGTAGGGGCTTGCCCTCCTCCTACTGGATTCATTGCAGCTCAGGTTCTGATCCTTTGAAATGGATGCCTGAGTGGAGTGGAGGGAAGAGCATGTGATTGATAGCTAGGCACAAACTTGGGAATAGGCTTACCTGGGCTTGGTGCATTTCGGTCTGTATGATTCGTAAATGCCCCTTGGGATGTGTGGTTTCTCACGACCTCTTCCATGAACATGAGCACTTTTATCATCTCTGCCTTCTCTTCTCTTTTAGACGTCAGGAATCTTGGACCCGTTCCTGGAGCAGAGAATCGAGTAACTTTCTCAAGGGAACCTTGATTCTCCGTATGTTTCTGCCAGTATTACCGAGGTTCAGTAGGTCTCATGAATATCTTTCGAGCCTGGTATACTCTAGAGATGTCTCCATGACGATATTCTCCACTGTAGAAGAACAACTTTCATCAATGTGTTCGCACATCTCCTCAATCCATGCAGCCAGGTTTTCTGCAAGCTTCTCACCGTGTCTCCCATAAAGTCGATATCAAAAGTACTGGGCAAGTCTGAAAATACCTCGGAGCCTCTCCAGTAAGCTGATGACAGGCAGATCTTCCACTGTCTGCCCTTTCAGATTCTGGAAACTGACCCGTGAACTAAGGACTCTGGGCAGCAGCAGTTTCTCGAACTTAATCAGCTTCCCGAAATGAAGACTTAAGCCAATCCGCACATATGGCAGCAGACCCACCATCAAACTGATCCACCCACAGAATTCTGACCAGTTACCTTGGATCCACCAGCCGCAACATTCCTCGTGGTACACAACAACATTCCACCTGGAATCCAAACGATAACTGCCATCCCCAGTGGTTGATGCATCAAGTCAATGTTGGGGGTGATGCTGCTTTAGAGGAGAGTTTCCTAAGGGAAATGTGATTCTATCCACAAGGGTCCCATGGTCCTTTTCTCTTCCCTCTTTCCTTTTGTTCAGTTCTGTATACACAGTACAAACGGAAGGAAGAGTGTCCATGATCAGTTTATGGATTCACACCTATTTAATCTTTCTAAAATTTCACAGTACACAGAGACCCACTCAAGGAAACTCATGTTTGTGTAATATCCATTCACCCAGATTACATATCCGTCTGTTGCTTTCTGCTGAAACACCCACACTCTCAGAACATGGATCCATTTTTTCATGGGGTCAGAAATTCCTAGAAATAAAACCAATCCCAACGTGCATTTTCCTGTCTGTCTCTTTTGCTCTTAGTACAGTTTTGCAGAGCTACTTGTCTTTGTTATAGGCTTATGCCATGTCTTCTCTACGTAGGGTAGAATTTGGCATTCGTTCTTCCTGTTGGAGGAATTCTAAGTCTTTATCCCGTTCTATGACCCACCCTTATTCAAAACCGTCATTTGAGTTGGCTCAAGATATGCACATCTGGATCAGTATCTATGAATAGTAATGCACGCGTCTGTTTTCTGAATACAAGTGTGTTGAGTACATGCTAACAGCGATAATAGGTCGATGCGTGCTGAATGATCCTTGACATCACTTTGAGAATTTTGTCTTGAATAATCATGGTTGTTTGGTATATGTCAGCCAACTGTAACCTTTTGGTATTTGTTGGTTTGTCTGATTGTTTGCAAACACATTAGGCCATGCATCTCTCCTTTTGCTTCAGACAGACAGTCATGTAAGCTGATTCACTTAAGATTGTGCTTAAAATCACCTATGATTTCCTGCTACCCTCTCCCATCTTTAGGATTTTGATGTCCTCCTTGCCTTCTTCTTCTTATTTCTTTGCAACTCAGGCTCTTCTTGCATTTGCTATAATGGTTTTGTTATTTCCATTTCATCTTGCTACTTTTCTACTCAGGGTAAGATTCTCAATTTTTGTTTTAGGATCAGTCTCAAACTGCTGAATTCTTTTCAGGTTTGCCGGTCAGTGAATTTCCCTAGCTCTGCCGTTGTTATAAACGGCGGTCATTTGGCATAGGCTACCCTAGATTGCAGCTTTTTCTCATTCAGGATATGGTCTATGTCCTGGCACTCCTCCCAGTGCTGCAAAATTTCTGCCGAGATATCAGCTGAAACCCCTCTGGAGGTTCTGTTGTGACTAAGTTGCTTTCCTCGAGGTGCATTTTACAACACTGGGATGATCATGAAATTTGTTTATTTGAATTCTACAGCTGCTTGTTGTTCTATTGGTATTCCACCTCTTTTGGACGCTGTTTACTTCCTGAATTCGTATTGACGATACTTTCTTGGCTTTCAGTAAGTTTCATTGTGATTATTCCACAAATTCCTTTTCAGAATTTATTACTTTATCTCTTGCTTTTCCATTTGGGAATCCTATGAGTCCTATTCTTACCTGCTTCTTCTTAACCCAGGAGTCAACAGTGATGTTAGCATTGGTTTACACTTGCTTTTCTGTGTCTTCTTGTGATGGAGGGATTTCTGTTCCCCTGTCCTCACAGTCATTCACGAGTCCCTCTGCATTATGTAGTCTGCTTAGGATTGACTTTAGCCCAGTTTTTATCTCATCTATTGAGTTTTCTAATACTATTGATTTCTTCTTTCGAGTTTCCCTTCCCCTTTCCTGGTATTCTGCCTTTTGTAATTCTGAGGCACTGTGGTTCATCAGTGTTTTCCTCACCTCCATTTTCAGAGCTTGCTCTGTTATGGTTTTGCCTTCAAGTTGTTTGAAAACTTATTATTTGGGCCTTCAATCTCTTTGGAACTGAAAATGGTACTT
Organism: Camelus bactrianus; assembly: GCF_048773025.1. NCBI lineage: Eukaryota > Metazoa > Chordata > Mammalia > Artiodactyla > Camelidae > Camelus > Camelus bactrianus. The sequence continues at coordinate 12,600,519 of NC_133574.1, forward strand.
CCTGTTTCTTTTACTATACTTCTTTTACTCTACAGGTCAGGTAATATCATGTATCTAATATAGACATTTAGGGCTTGGTTAAGTGCAAACTTTAGACACATTGGTGTACGCAATTCCATGGTATTTCTGTGAGGACAATTTTCTCTAGACCTTGATGCCATGCCCTGTTCCTGTGTGTGTTGTCTGGTATACCTCTAAATCCTGGTGTTGCCTTTGTTGTGATGAACACATCATACTGTTTCAGTTAGTAGAACCTCATTTTTATTACACTAATCTCACAATTCTGAAAGGGCACAGGGCACTTCCTCTAGTGGAAATGAGGCTTCTATATGTTTTCGGCTCTGCATTCTTCTCTATGACATTTTGAAGTGTCTCCAAAGCAGCCAACAAAGACTGCGCTTATACTTTCTAATTCCATGTGAATGTCCCAATGTTACCAGTTCTTCCCAGAGCTTCTCTGTCTACAGAAACACCAGTGGAAGCATATGTATGGATGTCATACTTCAGGGCATGCTGGGATGATCCCGCAGACTGACCAATGTTTCCTCAGTGCAGTACCCTGTCAGTGCGGTCCAAAATGTAGCATCTGCATTTGGGAGATAATGCTGTAAGAAATGCTTCATCTTCTCATGCTGTGGACTTTGACCACTCTTCCTAGTTCTCTCATGCTTGAGTCATGCGTTCACGAAGGCAACCACAGAGCTGTTCCGCATCCTCTGCCTGAAACCAGACTGTAATCCAAATCCAGGTTAAGAACGTAGCGGATCCTAAATCTTTTAATACTGATTTCAAACCCAACGCCCCCTGGAACACTCAGACCAGATGCATGATTCCTCTGATTGAGCCCCACAGGTGCTCTATTGTCAAAATGTCAAATTGGACCCTGGACCTGCAGATGCAGTGGATGTGACCATAGGACATATCGATAAATTCAACCTCACGAGCCAGTGTGGTTGCTGTTACACTGAGGTCACATTTATCTTTGCTTTCTTGAAAGTACCCACCAAAACACACAATGCACTCTAGATCCCTGAGTTCTGTGAGAGCCATCATCCGTAGCCCTATCCATCTTTTTCCGCTGCCTCTACTAGCTCAGATTTGGCAGCTCGGATCTTGGTCTCAGATTCAATTGTGGGGATATTTTGAGCTGATTTCTTTGAGTTCTGTCAGCCAAGCATCTGCTGTGCACTCTGCTAATACTCAGTGCATCACCTTCAATCCCATGCCTGCTGCCCGCTTGAGAGATTGCTTCCAAGGATAACAGAGTTACACCTTTGATTCTCCATTACCACAGGTCCGACCCTGCACTCTTTTCCATTCTCTCCTTTACCTTTTCCTGCTTCCAGGTTTTCTGAGGCCTCATCCTGTCTTTGAAAATAACAGACCACTCTTCCACAAGTGTCCTGTGCCAAGGGCAGGGTGATTGTATTTTTACAAAGTTTTGTGTATGGGAGCAAGTGAGAGCAGTTTGCACTGCTTCTCTTCCTACTGGGCATCGATAAATCAACACTTTCAACAAATAATTCACAGAAATTGGATATTAGTTTAGCTCCGTTTTCTTTACAGCCATGTTCGGAGGGTTTGTCCGAAGACACCAGCTTTGACATTATGTTGATAAGGCAGTTGCAGTCTTTTAGAAGGTTAATATTATCGATTTACTTGTTGTGGGATTTATATGAAAGTGAAGATAGTTTTTGAAAATTACCAAATCAACCAAAAGCCAGACTTGACAATTTCTGTAACATTTTGTCAGCTCTAAGGAAAAAAACAGACAGTCTCAATGTAAAATAGCAGTCCAAAAGCTTGAAGGGGACATGCCAACCCTTTTCTCTTGAAGCCTCCAACAACAAAAGGAACAATGAAATACCTATTGGAACCATGAAATAACCCCCAACCTGGGTTTCCCTTGTGCATGTGGTGCCCTTTACCCCCAATGGCACATACTAGGCAATGTTGGCATTTCAAGGGGTAACATTATTCTCTAGGAATATACAAGAAAAACTAAACAGAATATACACATTTAGGCTTGATTCCAAATGCACCTAGAGGCATTTAACTATGAGAAACCTGCTGCAGCTATGCTAGGCTATTGAGAACCAGCTGTTCTTCTATCAGTGCTGAGAAGGCTTAATCATACGATCATGTTGGGTAAAGGAATTTAACACAGCCAAGACTGCACCTCCAAGATATACTGAACCCGGGGAATGACGGAAGGGAAGACGGTCCACAAAACATGTGTCTTTAATGTGTTTGGCGACATTTACATTTTAGCTCACAATCTGACTTCTAATGTTTTCCTGTACTGTATTGAAAAACTGAGGCCTAATACATATTCAAGTTCATTCAAAGATTCCCCTCACTTCTCACACTCCTTTCAGCCCAAAGAATACATAAACCCAGCATTTCCTGAATCTAGGGGAAGGACATCATTTCTTTGTGTGAGCTAAGTATTCAATTCCTATATATTTCAGTCAAGAGTATTTGACCTTTATGGATTTCACTGTTGTTCACTGAGTGTGAAGGAGTAGGAACTCTGGTTCTAGTAGGGGCTTGCCCTCCTCCTACTGGATTCATTGCAGCTCAGGTTCTGATCCTTTGAAATGGATGCCTGAGTGGAGTGGAGGGAAGAGCATGTGATTGATAGCTAGACACAAACTTGTGAATAGGCTTACCTGGGCTTGGTGCATTTCGGTCTGTATGATTCGTAAATGCCCCTTGGGATATGTGGTTTCTCACGACCTCTTCCATGAACATGAGCACTTTTATCATCTCTGCCATCTCTTCTCTTTTAGACGTCAGGAATCTTGGACCCGTTCCTGGAGCAGAGAATCGAGTAACTTTCTCAAGGGAACCTTGATTCTACGTATGTTTCTGCCAGTATCACCGAGGTTCAGTAGGTCTCATGAATGTCTTTCGAGCCTGGTATGCTCTAGAGATGTCTCCATGCCGATATTCTCCACTGTAGAAGAACAACTTTCATCAATGTGTTCGCACATCTCCTCAATCCATGCAGCCACGTTTTCTGCCAGCTTCTCTCCGTGTCTCCCATAAAGTCGATATCAAAAGTACTGGGCAAGTCTGAAAATACCTCGGAGCCTCTCCAGTAAGCTGATGACAGGCAGATCTTCCACTGTCTGCCCTTTCAGATTCTGGAAACTGACCCGTGAACTAAGGACTCTGGGCAGCAGCAGTTTCTCGAACTTACTCAGCTTCCCGAAAAGAAGACTTAAGCCAATCCGCATATATGGCAGCAGACCCACCATCAAACTGATCCACCCACAGAATTCTGCCCAGTTACCTTGGATCCACCAGCCGCAACATTCCTCGTGGTACACAACAACATTCCACCTGGAATCCAAACGGTAACTGCCATCCCCAGTGGTTGATGCATCAAGTCAGTGTTGGGGGTGATGCTGCATTAGAGGAGAGTTTCCTAAGGGAAATGTGATTCTATCCACAAGGGTCCCATGGTCCTTTTCTCTTCCCTCTTTCCTTTTGTTCAGTTCTGTATACACAGTACAAACGGAAGGAAGAGTGTCCATGATCAGTTTATGGATTCACACCTATTTAATCTTTCTAACATTTCACAGTACACAGAGACCCACTCAAGGAATCTCATGTTTGTGTAATATCCATTCACCCAGATTACATATCCGTCTGTTGCTTTCTGCTGAAACACCCACACTCTCAGAACATGGATCCATTTGTTTCATGGGGTCAGAAATTCCTAGAAATGAAACCAATCCCAACGTGCACTTTCCTGTCTGTCTCTTTTGCTCTTAGTACAGTTTTGCAGAGCTACTTGTCTTTGTTATAGGCTTATGCCATGTCTTCTCTACGTAGGGTAGAATTTGGCATTCGTTCATCCTGTTGGAGGAATTCTAAGGCTATTTCCCGTTCTATGACCCACCCTTATTCATAACCGTCATTTGAGTTGGCTCAAGATATGCACTTCTGAATCAGTATCTATGAATAGTAATGCACGCGTCTGTTTTCTGAATACAAGTGTGTTGAGTACATGCTAACAGCGATAATAGGTCGATGCGTGCTGAATGATCCTTGACATCACTTTGAGAATTTTGTCTTGAATAATCATGGTTGTTTGGTATATGTCAGCCAACTGTAACCTTTTGGTATTTGTTGGTTTGTCTGATTGTTTGCAAACACATTAGGCCATGCATCTCTCCTTTTGCTTCAGACAGACAGTCATGTAAGCTGATTCACTTAAGATTGTGCTTAAAATCACCTATGATTTCCTGCTAACCTCTCCCATCTTTAGGATTTTGATGTCCTCCTTGCCTTCTTCTTCTTACTTCTTTGCAACTCAGGCTCTTCTTGCATTTGCTATAATGGTTTTGTTATTTCCATTTCATCTTGCTACTTTTCTACTCAGGGTAAGATTCTCAATTTTTGTTTTAGGATCAGTCTCAAACTGCTGAATTCTTTTCAGGTTTGCCCGTCAGTGAATTTCCCTAGCTCTGCCGTTGTTATAAACGGCAGTCATTTGCCATAGGCTACCCTAGATTGCAGCTTTTTCTCATTCAGGATATGGTCTATGTCCTGGCACTCCTCCCAGTGCTGCAAAATTTCTGCCGAGATATCAGCTGAAACCCCTCTGGAGGTTCTGTTGTGACTAAGTTGCTTTCCTCGAGGTGCATTTTACAACACTGGGATGATCATGAAATTTGTTTATTTGAATTCTACAGCTGCTTGTTGTTCTATTTGTATTCCACCTCTTTTGGACGCTGTTTACTTCCTGAATTCGTATTGAGGATACTTTCTTGGCTTTCAGTAAGTTTCATTGTGATTATTCCACAAATTCCTTTTCAGAATTTATTATTTTATCTCTTGCTTTTCCATTTGGGAATCCTATGAGTCCTATTCTTACCTGCTTCTTCTTAATCCAGGAGTCAACAGTGATGTTAGCGTTGGTTTGCACTTGCTTTTCTGTGTCTTCTTGTGATGGAGGGATTTCTGTTCCCCTGCCCTCACAGTCTTTCACGAGTCCCTCTGCATTATGTAGTCTGCTTAGGATTGACTTTAGCCCAGTTTTTATCTCATCTATTGAGTTTTCTAATACTATTGGGTTCTTCTTTAGAGTTTCTCTTCCCCTTTCCTGGTATTCTGCTTTTTGTGATTCTGAGGCACTGTGGTTCATCATTGTTTTCCTCACCTCCATTTTCAGAGCTTGCTCTGTTATGGTTTTGCCTTCAAGTTGTTTGAAAACTTATTATTTGGGCCTTCAATCTCTTTGGAACTGAAAATGGTACTTCCTGTTTCTTTTACTATACTTCTTTTACTCTACAGGTCAGGTAATATCATGTATCTAATATAGACATTTAGGGCTTGGTTAAGTGCAAACTTTTGACTCTTTGGTGTACGCAATTCCATGGTATTTCTGTGAGGACAATTTTCTCTAGACCTTGATGCCATGCCCTGTTCCTGTGTGTGTTGTCTGGTATATCTCTAAATCCTGGTGTTGCCTTTGTTGTGATGAACACATCATACTGTTTCAGTTAGTAGAACCTCATTTTTATTACACTAATCTCACAATTCTGAAAGGGCACAGGGCACTTCATCTAGTGGAAATGAGGCTTCTATATATTTTCGGCTGTGCATTCTTCTGTATGACATTTTGATGTATCTCCAAAGCAGCCAACAAAGAGTACGCTTATACTTTCTAATTCCATGGGAATGTCCCAATGTTACCAGTTCTTCCCAGAGCTTCTCTGTCTACAGAAATACCAGTGGAAGCATATGTATGGATGTCATACTTCAGGGCCTGCTGGGATGATCCCGCAGACCGACCTATATGTCCTCGTTGCAGTAACCTGTCAGTGCCGTCCAAAATGTAGCATCTGCATTTGGGTGATAATGCTGTAAGAAATGCTTCATCTTCTCATGCTGTGGACTTTGACCACTCTTCCTAGTTCTCTCATGCTTGAGTCATGCGTTCACGAAGGCAACCACAGAGCTGTTCCGCATCCTCTGCCTTAAACCAGACTGTAATCCAAATCCAGGTTAAGAACGTAGCGGATCCTAAATCTTTTAATACTGATTTCAAACCCAACGCCCCCTGGAACACTCAGACCAGATGCATGATTCCTCTGATTGAGCCCCAAAGGTGCTCTATTGTCAAAATATCAAATTGGTCCCTGGACCTGCAGATGCAGTGGATGTGGCCATAGGATATATCGATAAATTCAACCTCACGAGCCAGTGCGGTTGCTGT